>NC_054885.1:38371939-39571939 GCF_018320785.1 Cheilinus undulatus
CAGATTTATGGCTTATTGTTGAGATCAGAGGTGTGCTAGACTGTTTTGTTGTCCTCATTTTGACGGACAAGGTCATAAAAATTCTGTCATACCATTTTTACAATTCGTCATTTTACTTTTCTCTGTAACGTTTGTAATATAAAATATTACAATATGATTTTATAAGTAGCATTCAGTTTATAAAGCACCTTTTCCTTTCTAATATTGTATAAAAGAACCATTTTTGAGGTTATGCATTTTTAATGGCATTGAGAAAAAGATGACTCAGCAGCACAGTGTTTCCTCCTCACATCATTTTTTTACACAGGGACAGTGGAGCACAATCCTCATGTTGAAGCAAGCAAATATGAATTGTGCCATTTAAGATATCACTTACTGTCACTTAAAGCTCGAGAATGTAACATTCAATGAGAACTGTATAGGATCAGCTCTACTACCCATCCCTTCCTGTTCTTCTCTGTGTTTGGTCTCCGTAGCTCCGCCCCTCTTCTCACATACCTCCTCGCGAATGTGCACGCCCACTGAATCGAGTACTGACGGTGGCAAAGCTGGAGGGATTCTGCTCTGCTTTTCCACTGAAATCCATGGCCCAATTACAGGTTAGAAAACACTTCATCTCAGCATGAACAAATTCTACACAGGGCCGAACACCGCCGTAACTCCGCCATTGTATCAACTTCTCACTGAGCTGAGAGGCAGAAGTGCACCTAATAGAAATGCTCCCTCCGTCCTGCGCTGTGATTAGCTGCGATTACTAGCCTCCTCATTGGCTGGAGCATCTTCTCTTGCTGGTTTTCCTCAAGTGAGAGTGCAGCGCGAGAAGGCGTTGCAGAAGTGTGTTATTCTATTAGATGGTTTCAATAACAAGAACCTGACGGGTTGTGTTGTTTTTGTGGGCATACAACACTAAAAATAAAGCGCTTACTACAACTTTCAGAACAATTGAATATCAAGATTAGGGCTGAAACGATTCCTCGAATTATAATTCGATTCAAAAATTCCTCGAGGCAAATTATCTGCCTCGAGGCTTCGCTTAAATCAGTCACGTATCCATATACGGCCATGCTGTAGCCTGGACATCGCGCTGTGTGTTATGCGGCGTGCTGAGTTTCATACGGACGGCTATTTGTGTGGCACAATGCCCTTGTTTTCGCTGTTACTACAACGCAACATGCATGATACGAGGCGTAAAAATTACAATGGAAGAGAAAGAGATGCAGTGATGTGTACAGGCACTCGCCCTGCGTTTCATTGCAGATACAGCACTACGCCTGCACCCGTAAACCTACGCAGATCTCTGGGTTTACACGCTGCCTGCATGACTCGCAGCGCTCATTTTGTATCTGTAGACTTCAGGGAATTTCATAAACTTCTCTGATTGACCCGACAGTTTTACAGAACACCGTCAGGCCTCACGATTCAAGTCCTGCTTTGGTGCTTCCCCTCTCTCTCTCTCTCTCTTTTTTCCATGTGCACGCGTTATACATGGAATTATAAATTATCTAACATTCAGCACACTGACGTCTTGATTGCAGCGTATTTTTTAAAATGTTTAGCATCCTGAATGATTTGATAAGACTTGTATTGATAATGAATTGACACCAATTAAATAGAAACACCTTATTGCCACAGACAGTGACAGAGACGAAGTAGGTTAAAGTTCATCATCATAGAGTCAGGTTTCAACAGGTCACAGAAGCAGCTTTTTCCATGTCAGTGGATGGTCTTAAAAGGTCATATTTTTATCTTATGGTGGATGAACTCACAAAAAATGTGCAAAAATTGAAAGTAAACACCCTTTTGAAAAATAGACCGTATTCCTGTAATCTAAAGGTTTACGTTTCAGACATCAGACCCCTGTGTGAATGATGAAACTATATTTTTGCTATAGTGTGAAATATTACATTCATGCATAAAATAGAGGATTTTTAAATGATTAAGTGCCCCTTTACTTTAATGACAACTTGGAGAATAGAAATAAACTATAATGAAAGAAATAAAGTGTTGGCAACAAACAATTCCTGGTGAAGGATCCCTAAAACTGTAAATATGGCATAATCTAATGTCATTATTTAACTTCCTTTCCTTGTAACTTTAAGAAATGTAAACTGTCATCAGAACTTCATTGCACTTTGTAAAATATATTTTCTTTAGAGAACCTGTTAATACCAATTTTTAATAGAGAAATAGTTCATTTAAGGGACCCAGCTTCTTTTCTCATTTGTCTAGTACTACTTCTCTTGAAAAAGCAAAAGTGATTGATTAAAAAAAATGCAACATTTCTTATTAGAGTACTCGATTAATCACCAGAAGAATCGATAGAGTACTCGACTACAAAAAGAATCTATTGCTGCAGCCCTAATCAAGATGCAGTAGTTTAAAGACCATAGCCAATAACAAGTTGTTAAAAGGCTACACTATGAAGCCCAGCAAGTTTTAGTCTGCTCTACAAGACTTCTGATCATTAGTGTATGCTTATGCAACGGCAGCACCTGTGCAACTTGCACAAAGTTTGAGGCAATGCATCCTGGATCCCTCTGTGATGCACTCAGATTCCTCCAGCAGCCTCACAGAGCGCTATCAGCACAGAGACCGATACACTTTAACTAATCTGTGGTGTCAAAGTCACTGAGAGAGCCAACAGACTACGAGACCTCCTTCATAGTCCATGTACACAAAATAGAAAAGGTCTATGCAGCTGTCTGTGTGAGTGTGCTGAAATGCAGACTCATCCTCATTATTTCAGTCGGTCAAAATGATGCACAGCCTTCAAAATTGTCAGTCATTTTTAAAATGGATATGTGAAATATCAACAGAGCAAATATTTCAACACAGTGAGCTTCATCAAGTAGCTGCATTATATTACTTACAATGTGGTCTTGTCCTATTCACACCAAAAATCGCTGCCTAAATTAAGAGTTGGACACTCAACATTTTTCAGGAGTTGATCCCCAGATCCCCCTCTAAGTACTCGTGCCTCCCCATGATAACTAAATTGTTGTGTTATAGTAGTCCAGTTCAGAAAACTCTAAGGTACTTACGGCAGACACTTGTAAATGTTAATAAAGCACCTTTATTTAACAGGTGATGGAGATAAAGGCCCAGAGATTAAATTCCCTTTTGAATATAAATATCAGAGTAAATGGACCAAAGGCACAAACATGCACACATCATTGCTATATTGAGTTTTGTTACAACGACAACAAATTGAAGTTTTTCATGCTCCCTCTCTATCTCACTCATCCCCCACTGTAACATTTCATTGTGTGTGCGTGGAGTGGACAGTGTGGCAGCACACTTAACAGCTTTACACTCTCATTATGTAAAAACAAATTAGGGACATGCACGATATTGGATTTTTGCTGATATCCGATATGCTGATATTTTAAAACTCATTTTGGCCGATAGTGATATTTGATTACATTTTCTTCCACTGTAAAAAACACCAATTCCATTCTGTACTACAATTTTTTTAAATATTGGTAGTCTAATATTTTTAGAAATAGACAAGACATTTGATTCTTCTCAGAAATGAAGGATGCATTGTTTTATTTTCAAATACAGCCATACACTAATGAAAAACTTAGAGTAATGTCTTTGGGTTACATGTGCGTTACATGCTACATGTATTTTTAACAGTACAGCCAAAGTCATCTGCATCTTTGAGGGTAATAAACAGCAGCAAAATAACCTGCTGACACTGAGCTCCACAGTGCAAAAAAGAAATAGCTTCTAAATTCAGATTGATTCTCCTTATTACTCAGCCAGTTTGCAGGATGGCTCCCTGAGATACTCCTGACAAAGTGCTTTAAATAACAACAACAAAAAGACAGATTCTTAAATGCAAAAAAAAAAAACGCCTAGCTATAGTTCAGAGCTTAAATATGATTCTAATTTTTTGAGACTCAAGATGAACAAAAAAAATAAAACTTTAACTAAAGTAGTTCTCCTGATTCTGCTTTAAACAGCACAAACTAACTAAGCAACCAAGTTTAATGGGCATTTCACTGTAAACAGCTCTGTAACAACACAGTGACACCCACATCTCTAATGAGACAGGACACCTTCGTGTACAGCCAGAGTTGCACAGGAGACTTGGCACACAGAAGTCTGTTATTGCTTTTGCCATGTGTCACCACTGTCACGTAGCAGAACATGCACGTTCTTTTTCTCTATTTTCCATGTCCAAAACATGTTATCAAACACGGCTGTAACTGTGGCTGCTGAGTGAGCACTCCTGTGAGTGCAGGACAGGCTTTTTAAGAGTGAAATCCTCATATCCACTGAGGCAGTGAGGCTCAACATGCTAACAGGACGGACACTTGATGTCCATATATCCGTGGTGAAGCTAATATGTTTAGCTTTAACGACAAGCTTTTCTACATGACTGGAAATGAAGTTTTGCAGTTCAGGTAAGACTAGTAGTAACACCTGCTAGGTATAACAGCAGGGCTTTAAATGCATCATTAGCCTGCAGAAGCCTGTATATTCTACCACGCTGAAAGGCTGATTATCAAGAGCTATAAATTCAATGATTTTCCTGTTCAGCTCCCTACCTTTGGGTGGTCACTGCTGTATTTTTTAGCTTTGTTAAATGACTTAAGTAGAGGCTGTTGACGAGTTTTCCCTGGCACAAAGTTTTGTCGTCCTTTATCTTAAGAAAGTCCTTGTAGTCATCAGGGTGATGTTTTTTTAGATGCAGAATTAAACTGGTGGTGATAAAGGCGTGTTGTTGTGCTCCTCCTCGAATCACATGTACTTTACAAGTGATGCAAACAGCTACTTTGCTGTCTTGTTCCCACACCTCAAACTACACACACACAGCTGACATGTTGAGTTTGGTGTTGGCGCAAGTCTGGCGTCATCAAGTGGGCTTAATTATGACGTCACATTATCAGCCATACAGATCAGCCTAAATTTTATTATCAGCCGACACGATAATGAACTTTTTAAGCTATTATCGGCCGATACCTATATATATACTGCCGATAATATCGTGCATCCCTAAAACAAATACATTTAAATAGTGATATAACATTCAGTCAATAAGCCATTTATTCAAAAGACTTCTCAACTCAAGACAAGTGAGCAATGGTTCTGTGCAACTTGCCACTAGATGCACCTGAAGTTGTTCCAAGGTTAAAAGACTGAAAATCCAAATACAGGTATGCTGCTTTGTCTGACAGGCTCATCAGACATTGTTGACTCATCTCTAGCCTGACCTGGACTTGAGAGGAGGGGGACAAACTCTGGCCTGTACCAGCGTAAGGCTCCAAGCTGGGTCACAACAGTTTTGTCTCAGACAGAGATTCCATTCTAATCCAGGCAGATAATCCATTCTGATTTCACACCTAGTATGCATTATTATTCAATCGACAAACCAAGCCCAACAGGCAGACTATTTTTCCTTAAATTAGTACTACGCTCTTGCTTTCAGCCCACCATAACCCCGCACACGTTTTTAGGCTCTGACAGGGATTTAAGATGCCATCTCATCACCCCTCAGATTCTCTGAGGCCCTGTCCACACAGAGACGAAAACGATATATTGCTGTTTCGTTTTGAAAAGTTTTCTGTAAAGACGGGATCGTTTCAGGAAATATCCACGTAAGCACGGAACCACTGAAAACGACTGAAAACACTGTAGTGCATATGTCAAGCCTGTAGGTGGCGCTGTATTGTTGCTATGGAAATGTATTAAAAGAGAAGAAGAAGATCACAGAAAACTGACACAGACTTTCTTCTAGTTGCCCTTCTGGTTGTTCTCCACGTTGGATTTAAGAACATATGGTGTGTGTGTTTGGCGGTGGTGGTAAAGGAGCATCAGATTTTGCAGTAAAAGCCATAACAAGCTCAGTAGCTTCTGCAGCACGAACACAACCCTGTCATAAGCCATGTTTGTTTAGGCTGGACCCGCGCAGGCATCTTCAGTGGCCACACTATGTGTGATGTAATTGTTTCAAGAAAGATGCGGTTGGCCGTCCACATGGAGACGAAACGGTAGTCATTTATGGGTTTGTGCACTCTGGGACCCATTTTAAAAAAGTATCCATTACAGTCACCCAAAACGCCGTTTCCGTGTGAATGAAATGCCAACATGACAAAAACCTTTTGCGTATACTCCTGAATTCGTCTCCATGTGGACGGGGCCTGAAATAAATCTGCAAGGATTGATGAGGTTGGGGTCTTGATGCCAGACACAAACACTTATTGCTGCAGTAATGAAAATGTGAAACAACTACCAACTTCAGATGTCCGACTGAAACATGAGAACCTGCATTTAAGTGGCAAGCACCACTGAGCCTTAAGCTTTATAGAAAAGAAATTCCACATTTTATGAGAGAGCCAGCTGACCTGAACATCACCAAGCCAAGCCTTGCTGCAGAGTCCCACAAAGCCAAGAGCTGGACCCACACAACATTTGGCCTGGTAAATGGCCTGGTAAAGCAGTTACTTTACCAGGCCATTACAGTTGAAGTGCTGTACAGTTACAAAGGCTGGAACTCTGTCTAACAAAAAAGCCAGGACAGCACAGAGTCAAACCAGCCAAGACACCTTCATAGCCAAAACAGCAGACATCAGCAGGTTGAGTGCAGCAAAGGTCTGTGGCCAGCCACACCAATAAGAGCCAGAGGACAAGGACTGCTAGAACCTCAGCCACCGCCGAGGAGACAGAAAGCGAGAGTCTCAAGGTACAACCACCCATCTGTGTACATAGGTGTGCAAGGTGCTGTCTGCTAATCTGAGTTTCAGTCTGCACAACACAATGCCTACAGTTGCCTGAAAGAAAACCTAAGGCCATTTATGGCCACCAAGTCTTCGCATTTATCATTTGTTACATTTGTAAACTTTAGGGCAGTGCATTCCTACATAATACACAAACATGCAGGTTTAAATTCAGCTAAATCAGTTATATCTGGTTGTGTTAACTCCATGCTGCAGTACACAGAGGTGAAAGGAGAAGAGGAAGTGTACACCAGCTGCTGGCAAACACTCTTAATTTCATGTATCCCACACTACAGGAAATGAGTATCTCCAGGGAAGTGGTTCATAAATGGTGCAGTGGGAATAGCTTGACAGTGAAAAATGTTTGCTTAGCATTGTTTAAGCAACAATAAGTATTTGAATTACATGTGGACTGTTGTATGTCACTGTGATGGCTACTTTGACTACTGGGGAAAAGGGACCCAAGTCACAGTGACTTCTGGTAAGTAATTATCTAAATCTACTTTTACACTGGAATCTTGATATTTTTAATTTTTATATTAAAGGTGGGGAGATAATTAAATAAAAGTTAATTTGATATATAGTCTAAATCAGAAACAAAATCAGCCCAAGGTTCAGTTAGATGGACTAATTCACTGATATAGTAATGCTGTCATTTGAGGATTAAAGCTGTAAAGAATTTTTGTACTGAGATGTAATTGAAACCAATCAATGTGACTACTACTTTGACTACTGGGGAAAAGGAACAATGGTCACCGTCACATCAGGTAAAATACAATTTTTCTGTCCTCATATTGAAACCATAGAAAATACTGTTTGATTAAGAGTATTTGGGCTGCTTTGGCATCAAGAACATCTTTATGTGGCTTGTTTTTGTATGTTGGAGATGTTGTCTTATTACACTGTGACGATGCTTTTGACTACTGGGGAAAAGGCACAATGGTCACTGTCACATCAGGTATGTATGTTTGTAATTCTAATTTATAAATTCTATTTTCTATACGTTAATTGTAAAATGTAATATTTCTAATGTGATCATTGGAAAGTGGCTGGAAGTAGGATAGTGAACAGTAATTTTCAGTCAGGGTTGAACTAATGAAAGTCTTCAAACTCCTGGCTAATACATTAAGTTTTTAGATTAATTATAGATTATATCTGTTGATTTTTATCGTTGCCAGCATCGAAGCATTTCCCAAGAAGTTACAAGATACTGTTTCAAGTCGGCGTTTCACTTCTGGGGAAAATGTAAAATTGTCACTGTTTCTTTAGCTTTGTAATCTTATTTCAGAATTGTGAAATGTGGAAAAAATGGTGAAAAAATTTAAACTTACTAATATGGGCACAGTAAACAGTACATTATAGCCCGACATAAAACTAACGAAAGACTTAAAACTCCTGGCTGCTATTTTAATTTATAAATTGACTGTATCTAAAGATGAGTATTTAATTTTAATTTTACCTGCCAACATTAGTCTAACATGAAGTTACGGGTTTAGAGATAAGATTTTGTTATAGTTCGTTATTGACTTTTCTCACTGTGATGGCTGGGGTGCTTTCGACTACTGGGGAAAAGGCACGATGGTAACAGTGTCGTCAGGTAAGACATTTACTGCAAAATGTTCTTTAGTAGCATTGAAAGTACTCACAATTTTTTAAAATTTGGATTTTTTGTGACCAATCATTATTGACGTTTTCAAGTCTGTTAACTGGGCGTTTGACTTCTGGGGAAAATGTACTATTGTCACTGTTTCTATAGCTTTGTAATCTTATTTCAGAATTGCGTAATGTGGAAAAATTGTGAAAAAATTTAAACTTACTAAAATGGGCTCAAGTGTCTCGGATAAGACAGTAAACAGTACATTATAGCCTGGCATAAAACTAACAAAAGACTAAAAACTCCTGGCTGCTATTTTAATGTATAAATTGATTGTATCTAAAGATGAGTATTTAATTTTAATTTTACCTGCCAACATTAGTTTGACATGAAGTTACGGGTTTGAGGTAAGATTTTGTTATAGTTCCTTATTGACTTTTCTCACTGTGATAACTGGGACGCTTTCGACTACTGGGGAAAAGGCACGATGGTAACAGTGTCGTCAGGTAAGAGTTTTACTGCAAAATGTTCTTTTTGAGTAACATTTAAAGTACTTTAAAAAGTATTAATTTTATGTGACTCATTGTTATTGACATTTTTTGTTATTTTGGCTTTTGACCTACGGGGTAAAGGCACTATAGTCACTGTTACTTTAGGTAAAAACTCTTAAAAATTCTGATTTGTAAATTCAATTTCTATTAAAATTATTTATTTTTTTGTTTTTTTGTTAATATCAGAAAAAGTGGCTGAGATGAGAATGAACAGTATTCCATAGTCAGGTTTATAAGTTACAAAATACTTTAAACTCTGTACTGCTCCTTTACATTTAAAAATTAATTGTATTGAAAGATGCATTTGACCTATAATTTTACTGTTTAACAAAAGCTCATGTAATATTACGGAGGTAAGTTTTTGTGACGAGCCCTTATTGGCATTAGTAACTGTGGTAGCTGGGAAGCTTTCGACTACTGGGGAAAGGGCACGGTGGTAACAGTGTCATCAGGTAAGATTTTTGCTGCATAATGTCTTTTTGGTGTTTTATTCAAAGTGCTCATCAAAGTTTTTAGTGTCATTTCAAAGGTAAGTCCATTCAATAGATTTACACTACAGGAGGCAAAAAGCAACGTTCTCGTAAGATGTAATGGTACATATTTTTAGTGAGTGCATTTTAGTTTATTCAAGTAAAACTTGCAACAACAAAAGACATTACCTAAATTTTAAATAGACCAGGGCTAAACTTAGTAGACAACTAACACATATCATCATATATTATACCCACACCAAAGTAATTTCAGCTCTGTGTTACTATGCTGCTTCTGATTACTGGAAACAGGTACTGCAGAGAAATCCAATCCCAAAGATACTAGCTTAATTCTGAACAAGTGATTTTTAAATGTATGTTGATGTAACTTATTAGAATGGACAGCTTTATTTACTTTAAAATTATTGAGTGCTGTCAAAATTGTAGATTTGAAATTAACCAAATTTAAATATCAAATACCAAACTGAGCCACGCATAAAATTAAAGGTTATTTCAAGAAAAACAATACAAAACTAAATATATATAGAGAGAGTTTTCTTTTCATATATTTTTTTATTATGTGTGCTTTCTTATGTATTCTATGGAGTGCTTTTGCCACATTCAACATAAAAAGTAGAGGGACAATAATGTAGTCTTTATTCAGATGCTGTTTTATGCTCTCAGGGAAAACTTGTCTGACTTCTCTTTGACATGTATGTTTAATTAAAAAAGTGTCTTCAATCAGTAATGTTGATTTCAGTATTTTAATCAGCCTTTTTTCTTTTGTGTCTTTTAAGCCGCCTCAGTGAAACCAACTGTGTATCCTCTGATGCAATGCGGCTCCGATTCTGGAGACACCGTCACTCTTGGCTGCCTCGCCACTGGCTTCTCACCCTCTTCAGTGACCTACACATGGGAAAAAAATGGATCCACCATGACCGACTCCATTCAGTATCCTCCAACAATGAAAGGCAATGTTTACACCGGAATCAGTCAAATCCGAGTGAGCAAACAGGACTGGGAGGCAAGGAATACCTTCCGATGTGTCGCAACAAATGCAGCAGGAACTGGACAGGGAGAATTCATCATGCCACGTAAGATTCATGCTAAGTCATATAAATGTTGATTCACAATGTAGCTGGATGTAATGGCAGAGAAAATAACACTAACTTTAAATTTCCATGAATTTTTTCTAGTTGATATTGTCAATGATAAAAATACAGGCAAAAATGGTCATTTACAAAGGGCCAGCTGTTGCATGTAATGTCTGAATCAGATTAGAAAGATCAGTTTCTTCTTGTGCATTTTACAGAGTAAAATAATAACAGTAATAATATCTATAATAATTAATTTAATTCACAGGGTCCTTGTGCTGAGGTCAGTGTTAAGGCCATAATAATAGTAATGATAATATTTAGAGGCTCATTTATTGTGCACTAAACAAAGCATAATAATGCTACTGTAATAATTCTAATATACAACTCCTTTTGCTACTACTACAAATAGTAATAATAATAATAATAATAATAATAATAATAATAATATAGTAGAAGAAGTAGTAGCAGTAGTGAGCATCTTTAAGTTATTGGTGTCATACAAAACTTCACCACTTTAAACTTAGAGTGATCAATAACTGGTGTACTTGTTCATAATCACATATACTCACAAGAATTAACACAAATGAGGAATAACATTTATTACATTTTTTAAAATGTGAAACACTTTTTAATTATTATTTTTTTAATTTCATAATATGTTGGCATGGCAGATAGACCCAACAGTGGGTTGGAATGAGAACTCTCCTGTTGATTCTGCTGCTGGCTCAGTCTGTTTTAGTCTTTGCTAATATTCTGCAACTCCTCTGCAGCTGTCCATCATAAGATTGATGCAATGCGCCTTGTCCCCTTCTGTCCATCTGCATAATTAAAGTTATGCAGATAGACTGAACCTACATGTTTGTTAATCATGTGCTTGCCCCTCCCATGCAGTAAGTGTATATGCAGAAGTGAACATTTAGCTCTGGTGTTAATGGTTTACCTTCCTTTAAAAAAAAATATTAAAGTAAGTGTTAATGCATATTTCTGCAACTTGCATATCTTGCTGTAAAAAAGTGCAAATGTAAATGGAAGTCAGCTGTAAAGCTGGATTACATTGAAGCACTATGTTAATCTGCTTCTGCATATATATCTACACCTGTTGTCCTCTGCTTGTGCATACATATATATTTGTGTATATCTTTGTTTTACAGAGGTGCATTATCAGTGGCCAAAACCTCAAGTCTTTGCCTCACAAGGTGATGAAGAGGAGGTTACCTTTTCATGCCTTGCCAAAGATTTTTCACCCAACAAGTTTGCCTTCAGATGGCAGAAGAACCAAGGGCAACCCCTCCATGAATCACAGATTGTCACAACTCCTTCTGTGGAAAAACAGACAGAGAATGGAACTCTGTACAGTGCAGCCAGTTTCCTCACAGTACCATCCTCAGAGTGGGTTGAAGAAACCAAATACACCTGCACGTTTGAGGGGAAAGGAAAAAATGGTACCGTTTCCAAGCAAGGCGCTGTGGAATACAAACCGACAACTTCTACTGGTGAGTATATAGCACACTTTACTGCATAAACAGTTTAAATTTAATGTTTTCTTTGGTTTTCACGCATTCCTGTGCTGCAATGTGTTTTTATTTCCTACTGCTAAGGTAACGAATGTATGGAAGCCGATGTGGAAATAACATTCACTGATCCAAAGATGGAGGACCTGTTTTTAACAGGAAAAGGAACAATTGTATGTCGTGTCACAGCAAATAAGAAAGGATTAAGTAGGATTTACTGGATAAATGAGAATGGAGATGATATTGCTGGTGCCTCTAAAGACACCGTCCAGACACGCACAGGCATATTCACCCTTCCACTGGAAATCACCTTTGATGAATGGAAACAGGGGATGCAGCCTACCTGTGCTGTTACACATGAATCGTTCCCTGACGGCACAAAGGAAACATACAAAAGGGATATTGGTAAGAAAACTTTTAGTTATGCACTTAAAGTCTGGGGGTGTAAGTGATATTTCTATGTTGATTGTTCAGGAGAGATCTTATCTGGAAATGTATGTTGTTTTATAGATGGCTAGAGGTTTAAATGTGTTCTCATGCTTGCAGGAGGACCAACTCAGCGTCCTTCAGTTTTTATGATGCCTCCACTAGAACATACTAGAAAAGACACAGTGACCTTGACTTGCTATGTGAAAGACTTCAGCCCCAAGGATGTTTTTGTGTCTTGGCTTGTTGATGACGAAGAAGCAGACTCAGATTTCGAGTACCATACCACAGAACCTGTAGAACACCAAGGAACCTATTCGGCCTATGGCCAGTTAACACTCAGCCTCGAGCAATGGAAAAAGAGCGACGTAGTGTATAGTTGTGCGGTACACCACCAGTCTCTGACCAACACAACAAAAGCTATTGTCAGGTCCATTGGGTACAAAACCTTTGAAAACATCAACCTGGTCAACCTCAACATGAACATTCCTGAGAAGTGCAAGGCCCTGTAGATGTTATTTTGTCTCTGTGTCTTCTGCAGTCTGTTGTTTAATGTTTGTTGCTTGTGATTTGACATTGTTTGTCTTTAAATGCAAAATCAAAATAAAAAAAATTTGAACTCCGTTGATGTATGTTGCATGTTGTTCATGTTTTTACTTCAAATACTTTCAGCTTCATGTTGTTGTACTTGTACCGTCACTGTGCTGTCCTAATGTTATCATAAATAAGGATTTCGCATCCAGATATTTGATTTTTAAGCTTTTTTTCAATAAGTTAATAAGGCTGTAGAGCATTTACTTAAACAACAAACACTTTGAAACTTTAGACCAAACAAGTTTAACACATTTGACATTTTTGTAGATATACACTTAAACTGTACCTGTTGTTGTGTATGCATGTTTCGTCTTTCGGGTCTTGCACCCCTAACACGAGAGGATTTCTTGAGGGCCAACTCCAGCTTTGGGATATAAAGCAGTAAAATGACAAACTGATGCACAAGCCAAGTCATACAAGCCATGCCATAATGGGGTCTTTCAAAAGCAACTCAGGATCACTAAACAACCACTTCAATGAACATGCAAAACCCCAAAGGTTAATGACACACTGCTGCTGATATCATATACAGTACGACAGACGCCAGCAGTCTTTTCTAGTATGTTGTTTAGAGAATAGAGTGGCTAAAAAATGATTATATTTACCCAGAAAGTTATCAAATATATGATTTCAATTCTTAAAGTCAATGTTCAGTCAGTCAGTAATGTGTAATCGTCTAAAATTTAATATGTAACGACATTCTTTTGTAAATTACATCCAGACTTCAAGCAATGGACGGATGCTTTGGAGCCAGAGAAGGATAACATGGTTGGACCGGCCCTCACCTTCATCCTTCTCTTCCTCATCACTCTTCTTTTCACCATCGTAACCACTGCTTTCAAGGTAAAGAGTATTCATAAATGCATTTCACTAAATCAGAAAGCAAAAACACTGAAAACAACTTTGGGACAAAATACATTTAAGAAATATTACCCCAGAAAATGCCATGCCTTAATGCATCTTGATGATGTGGAAGCACCAAACTAGACTCTCCCCAACTATAATTTTAACATGACGATGGTAAAATTTCAACTATAATATACAGAAAGTTATATAGAGCCTAATGGGGTAACACAAAAATGCTATCATTAAAAACTCTTTATATTTCAAATGACTTAGCTATAAAAAATATATGAAATCTAATCTTTGTAAAACTTTAGTATTCACAAAGTTCTATGTCTTTAAGCCAAAACTGACCAATCAATTAGCAGGACTTCTATACTGTCCTAAATAATGCCCTGCCTTCACATTACTGAGGTTGTTCTCACTTAAAACACATAACTCAAACTCTTTAGAAATACAAAAGTGACACAATGGCTCAAAGTTTTACTTAAATTATGAAGGATATTATTACGCAGAGGTCAGGCGAGCATTCTCACTGAAATTATTGGTTATAAACTAAAATGAATGCTCAGATCTTGAACTGTTTTTCTTTTAAAAAGGTTCAGAAGCTTTCTGGTAAGGCAGCTTTTATTTTACCTTAAACTGCAGCATGGCCTCTTCTGGGACAACAAATGGAATTAAAAAAGAAATCAGTTTTAAATGTTTTTTTCTTTTTTTATTACATGTTTAATATTTTTACAAGTGCTCTCAGTTGGTTAAAAAATAATCTCATTATTAATAGACTTTGTAGTTAATATACTGCATTTAACTACATGTGTTGTTAATTGGAGAGAGATTGGATTATGGATAAATTTAATAATCAGAACAAAACCATGAAAGAGGACATGCTTCTTCAGCATACATTTTTCACCCCTGTGATTAATTAGTTGAAATTAACTGAAAACTTTGACAGCACTAATTCTAATTGCAAGCTTGTTTACAGTGCTGTTTTGTTGAACACTATTGGCTGCATTTACAGGAGAACTCTTATCATTTTATCACTAGTATGACTATTTTTTGAAATTACTATTAAGCCAATGTAAAAGTCTAACTGAACGGAAATTTCATTAATTTGGAGTATATTTTTTCTAATCTTAGTTTGTTTTCTTTGCAGGTGAAATGAAACATGGTGAACTTTCTGTACATTTTTTCAGTTTGTTTTCATATACTCAGTATTATGTAAGTAATCACAGTTTTCCTTTTCATGTTATTGTAAAAACCTTGTCATACTAAAAAAAGGAATTCTCTATTAGTGATGATTCTGCAGCATTTTCCCTCTCTTATATATTTTTTGTGGATGCTGTTTTACTTTGCTATACTTTTGTTTCATAAATAAACATTTTATTAAACACTTATATTTTGTATTTTTCTTGTTAGAAAGAATGTGCACTAGTGTGATTTCTTAACATGTATTATATTGAATTAAAGCATTACTCACTTAACTGCCATATTTTATAAATGAATGAGAGAATTCATATGTAAATGTCAAATTTAGTTGGTAACATTTTGAGTATATTTTAATCCACCTGGAGGATTTAACACTTGAGCAAAGTCAGAAACCTATTTTAAAATGTATGTAAATTGATACAAGATATTTAAATGTGTTCTCCGTTTCTCTTACTGGCATAACAGCATCTAACACCTGGTATTTGTGATGCACCGTTGCTTTTTGCTTTGTTTCACTTCTGTTATTTGTGCTTTTTTGGGAGCCGGGCGTTGCTCAACACTCAATGCCTCGGCTTGCAGCTTGTCCTAATCACTCTGCCATGTCAGACTGCCACATCTGTGCAACAAGCTTCCGGCCTTTTCAGACACAATCTAGAAGTAAAACTCTGCCATCTAGCCTAAACAAATATAGTACACTTTGTGTTGAGATAACCCTACTATGAAGGTATGTAGCACCGGTCGCCTTTAATCAACTAATATTTTGAATGTGAACATCTAATAGTTAGAAAGGAACAGGAAATTCTGAAATATTGCCTTCTCTGTTTCAGGTCCACGGATTGTATCTCCTAACATCACATTACAGCCTGTCTGGGAAGGTGAATTGAAAACCTCAGGAGTCAGACTCATCTGCACTCTAAGTGGCTTCTTTCCAGATAAACTGAGTGTGAGCTGGGAAAAGAACAGCCAACCGCTGTCTATTAAACCGATAGAAAAGAAGCTGCAGACCGTGGAGGGAGTGGACAAAACATTTAGTCTAACCAGTGAGATTGAGCCAAAAAGCACAGAGTGGGCCAAAGGCTCAACATTCACATGCAAGTCAACTCACAACAGGATTGAGTTTACAAAGACAACAAGTGTCTGTAAGAGTAAGTATGTCAGGCATGGAACAAGAAAAAGAATGTCATACAATCTTTCCTTAAGCACACTGAGCAGTTTTAACAAGTGCATTTTTTCCTGCAGTCTATGGAAGCACCGCTCCTGCCATTCATATACAGACCCCAGGCTTCAGAACAGTGATGACGAACTCTGAGGTCGAGGCAATATGTTCAGTCTACACTGTGTTTGATGCCACAGTGACTTGGGAGATGGATGGGGAACCCAAAACAAGTAAAAAATTCACAAACGAAAGTCGTATGATAAGCACTCTGAAGGTTTCATCACACAGATGGCAACAGCTGAAGAAAATAAAATGTAAAGCTGAGCACAAGTGCTTCTCACCCATTGAGAGGACTGTGACTGTTGCTAGTAAGTCTACTTTGAACATAAAATTTCCATTCTAACAATTTCACCAGCCAAGTATTTCAGAAAACTTTGCTCCTCTTTCATACAGTGCCTTCAGTTACTGCACCATCCATTCAGATCAGAAGATCTCTCCCTGATTTGCTGAAAGGAAACAGTGCTGTGCTGCAGTGTGATATCCAACAACTCTCCTCCAGTGATGTCTATGTCACCTTCCAGGCCAACATGAAAGATATTTCTGACAAACTGTACGTTGAACTTCCTAAAACTCCAGGCCCTCATTCCATCAGTAAAACCTTCCCTGTGCCTGAGAGTCACTGGAACAACCACACGAGCTTCACCTGCAAAGTCAATCAAGGATTCGCTCATCACTTCCAGTCAAACTCTACTGGCAGGATCTTTGGTGAGACATTACTCCTCTTTTCATATTTGAGATTTTCATTTATTGATCCACACCTTATTGATCCAAAGGCACATGATGTCCTCGTTTCCCTCATAGTGGACCCATCAGCAGAGCTCCTTCTGGTCCCCAGTGAAGAGTCAGGCCCACAGAGACTGTTGTGCTCTGGATGGGGCTTTGACCCTCAAATCAAATGGTCTCCAGACTCCCAGGACAAAGCCTCTCCAACCCTTGGCACCAGCATGGGCGCAGATGGACGTGTGGCAGTTACCAGTCAACTCCATGTTTCTCAAACAGAGTGGAAAACTGGAAAGAGCTTCACTTGTGAAGTCTCTGACAAGTCTTTGAAGAAAACTGCCAGAAAGGAAATCAGCATCTGTTCAGGTAAAATTTTCATGATAAATCACAGCCTGAGCAATCTGACCATAAAAGAACTGTTGATTTAATATGAAGGTTTAATAGAAGGTTTTGCTGTGTCTCATCTCTTTCCCTTGTACTTTCTCAGTTTTTCCTCCCACCCCTCCTCCAGTTCATCTTGAAACTCCCAGCTTTAAGACAGTCATGAATGCAACATCTAAGGTGAAAGCCACATGTTTGGTCCCAACTGTTTACAATGCTAATGTGACCTGGCTGATGAACGGGCAAATCACACACAGTGGCTCAGCGGAGAAAGCTGTTAACAAAACTCATATAATCAGTGTTCTGACTGTTCCATTAACAAAATGGAAACAACTCCAGTCTATAACATGTAAAGCTGAGCACAAGTGCTTCCCACCCATTGAGAGGACTGTGACTGTTGCCAGTAAGTCTACTTTGCACATAAAAATTTCAATTCTAACAATTTCAACACCCAAGTATTTCAGAAAACTTTGCTCCTCTTTTTCATACAGTGCCTTCAGTTACTGCACCATCCATTCAGATCAGAAGATCTCTCCCTGATTTGCTGAAAGGAAACAGTGCTGTGCTGCAGTGTGATATCCAACAACTCTCCTCCAGTGATGTCTATGTCACCTTCCAGGCCAACATGAAAGATATTTCTGACAAACTGTACGTTGAACTTCCTAAAACTCCAGGCCCTCATTCCATCAGTAAAACCTTCCCTGTGCCTGAGAGTCACTGGAACAACCACACGAGCTTCACCTGCAAAGTCAATCAAGGATTCACTCATCACTTCCAGTCAAACTCTACTGGCAGGATCTTTGGTGAGACATTATTCCTCTTTTCATATTTGAGATTTTCATTTATTGATCCACACCTTATTGATCCAAAGGCACATGATGTCCTCGTCTCCCTCATAGTGGACCCATCAGCAGAGCTCCTTCTGGTCCCCAGTGAAGAGTCAGGCCCACAGAGACTGTTGTGCTCTGGATGGGGCTTTGACCCTCAAATCAAATGGTCTCCAGACTCCCAGGACAAAGCCTCTCCAACCCTTGACACCAGCATGGGCGCAGATGGACGTGTGGCAGTTACCAGTCAACTTGATGTTTCTCAAACAGAGTGGAAAACTGGAAAGAGCTTCACTTGTGAAGTCTCTGACAAGTCTTTGAAGAAAACTGCCAGAAAGGAAATCAGCATCTGTTCAGGTAAAAAGATTCTCTGCCAACCATAATGACCACGTTTCTGTATAACTTCATTAAGCTGGCATTTTCATTCACTGATGTCCTGCTACTTTTTAGTTACTCCAGCATCAGCTCAGTGGGTCAGTGTCCAGATTCAGGCACCATCACCCCAGGAGATTCAGGACAAGGAACAAGTGACTGTCACCTGTTTTTTGGTTGGCCCTCTTCTAAAAGATTTTTTTATCACCTGGAAAGTAAATGGGAACAAAGATACTCATGTCCATACAGAGTCACCAGTGAGTCACATCAATGGAACCGAGACTATGAGGAGTTTTCTGAACGTGTCAACAGAGGACTGGCACGCTTATTATCGAGTGTCATGTGAGGCAAAACACCTGTGTTCAAAGCAGAGCTACGAGGATCATATAAGCAAAAGCAGAGGTAGTTGTACCTTAATTATGGATTGATTCTCTCTGTTACTCTTAGTTCTTTCTCAGTCATAGACTTATTTTAAAATGGATGGAGAAACAAGCACCTGGTAGTTGGCCTGAATGTTTGGAGCTCCATCTGCTGACCGGCTGCAGTATATGTCAAAACCCCACCTCATCTGTAATGATAGATGAGACCTGGGTAAACTACAAAGTTAAAATACACTTCAAATTAATATTTCTTGATCCTGATTTCCCAAACCTGATTTTGTTAGGGTGGCTATAAATTATCATTATGGCTCATCTAAGAGCTCATCTTTGAGAATAGTTGTTTTTTAAAATACCTTTGAGGCATAAAAAGGAATAAATGTAACGCCCTGGTTAGCAAATGTGATTCCTTGCACCATTCTCACCGGGATCAGCAGAGGAAGTGATGCAAGTGGAAGTGAAGTGGTGCTGGTTCAACCAGTGCTTCACAAGTTGTTCAACCAGCCAGCTCCCTTCTGCACATGTGATAGTATTCTGGCTTCAACTTAGTACAACATACAGAGACATAGAAATGGCATTCATTTTGATAAACAATGTCCTCAAGTTGAGAAGACTTCAACAGGTTCTTTAAAGGTCTCCCTTACATTAAAAACAGAGGATTTAAAAACATGTACTCTCAACATAGCTGCAGCTGGTCATGTAATAGTAATTATAATTAGAATGAAATGATTACTTTCTGATCCTGTTTGTGCTTTTCTAGACCTGAATCCACCAACTGTGAAGATTATACAACCAAGTGCCTCTGAGGCTTCTACATCAAATGTCATCCAACTAACGTGCCTGGTGTCTGAATTTTTCCCACCTAACATCGATGTGTACTGGGAAGTAAACGGCCAGAGACTCCCCTCAGCTGACTACAGAAACAGTCCTGCATGGAAGTATGAAGAGAGCAACACTTACTCAATGAACAGCAGACTAAACGTAACCAAAACTGTGCGCCAGGAGTCTACATATTCTTGTGTTGTAAGACACGAGTCATCTGAAATGCCTCTTGAAAGCAATATAAAAAATGTTTTTGGTAAGTTAAGTATTTATGTTCAGTGCAAGTGAAGTTCATTGCTGTTATTTATTCTAGAACTGACAGACTGGCTCTAAAATACTTTAATTCAATTCAGGAAAACAAATGAACAAGATGTAAAAGTGAGGGTGAAATTGAGCAACCTTGTCCCATGCCAAGGCATTCAAATGTGTTCATACTCCATGACATTTACATGTAACTACAAAAATGATTTATTTTTTAATTCTGAGTAGAACTGTACTTTAAAATATATCTTAAGCTGAATTTCTCAAACTTAGACAAAAATGTAGACAATGCAGTTGGGGAATCAATTTACTCTTGAATCTATTCACCTTAATCAGACCCAAATGGACCAAGGCTTTCTGAGCATGCTCCAAGTTTCTCACATGTGGCTTTGACTGAACAGAAGAAGAAAACCAGAGAGAAAACTAAAGTATCATAATGAGTTACACTGGGGACAGAAAAATGAAGAATGCCAATTAGGTTGTATGGAACATGAATGTAAGCTGGAAAAAGGTAGAATGAAAACTGACATAAAGGAAGCATATCACTACCTAGCAGAGCCAAATCATGCCAGAACAGTGATCCAACTAAACAGCATAATCAAGCCAAATGCAAAGCTCAGCTTAGGTGTGCATTTACTGTGTAAAAGTTGGTGAATTCATGCATTGCATGCAATGAATATCTGCATTTGTATATCCTTGGCTTTCTTGTTGGCTGTTGTACTGTAACTTTCTGTATTAAAAAAAGTGATGAGTTTTACATCTCTTTTCAGCCAAGAGTTATGGTAACAGTAAAAATCTCTTTCTCACACAGACGCTTTGGAGAGCTGCGATTTCTTAGATGACATCATGTATGCTGGTTGGAACCAAGATAAAGATGTGGACAGCTGGTTTATGACGTTAACATTCCTCATTTGTTTTCTCATCGCCGTTGTCTACGGCGTCTTGGCAACCTTTATTAGGGTAAGACAGCAACTTTAGTGTTTTTGTCAGCTTAATTTTATATTTAAGTGGTGTATTTTATATCACTTGGTTATCTATATTTTTCCACTATTTTTCAATCATAAACCAGAATTTTAATGTACAGAGGGTATGCACTGACATCACTTTCAGCCTGCGACATACCTGCTCAGTCAGGCCAAGTGGCAAAACATTTGTTGGCATGGCTGTCTGATCAATGGGGAATGGAGAAATGGGAGGAAAACAGACCAGTTTCCACTGAAGTGAGGGATATTTGAACTTGGCAGAGATCCACAGTTCACCATGGACATTGATATGTGGACATAAGTCAGGTTTCCTGGCATTAATATGAACCTGATTTCACACACAAAGCAGGGCTTGAAGGCACACATAAGCCCAGTTTGATCAGAGACAGATATGACAGTGTCAAAGTTTGGGTTACTATGAATCTTTAGATAAGCTATTTCACTGTATTTCAGTGATCCATTTGATCTTTTTAAGACTTTAGCTTATGTGGAAATCTTTAAAATTCTGTAATCTTTTTCTAACTTCAGGGTTTACCTCAAAAGGGATCAATGAAGTATGATTTTCTTTCTTGAGCTAGCTCAGTGGTTCTCAATGTGAGGGTCAGGACTCCCCGAGTGATTGTGAGACACTGAGAGGGGGTCATCAGATGCCTTCCAAATATGAAGATTTCAAAATGAGTTCAAATAGTATATTATACCTGTTTTTATAAAAGTGTATTCATAAAATTATTTAAGTACATGTTCATTTGGTGAGGTTTATGCTGTAATCAAATTAATGTTTAAAAAAATCCATCAGATGTAGTTTCCACATGACTGTGCTTGTGTTGTGTTCAACTATGCTTCAACCACCTTCAGGTACAGTGGGAGTCCTCGGTCTCTGGCTACTTTATTTTGGGGTCCCAGGCTGAGAAGTTTGGAAAACCACTGAGCTAGCTCTATTTTTTCACCCTTTAAATTGTGTTAACCTCTTGATTATTTTTAATGTGACATATTCAGACAGTACAGTCCTCGACTTTTATATAATGATGGTAGTGCAAATTATTATTGGGTCGAAAACTTTAACTTCATGAAACCTACATGGAAATTATTTCAGTACTTTAGTTTTACTTTTTATTTTATTGTATATTAATTATATTTGACCAAAAACAAATAAAACTAATACACATAGGCTACTTAATTTAATCTGTGATAAATATCAATGGACTTGACTTTTTTTTTTTTTTTTTTTTTGCATTTCCCTTCAACACTAGATGTGTTTATCAAACATCGTAGGGTTTTATTTCGAGGTAGTAGCCCCGTGTACGCGGGCGGCTCAGGTTCGAATCCGGCCTGTGGCCCTTTGCAGCATGTCTCTCCCCACTCTTGTCCCTGTTTCAGATTCTATCCACTGTCCTCCTCTATCAAATAAAGGCACAAAATGCCCAAAAATAAATCTTAAAAAAAGAAGACAGCACTTCACAGCTGAAATAGAGCTGTTTGCTGCTTTTCTGTCACTCAGCAGCTGGAACTGCAGTAACTCAGGCTGACTGTGACGTCACATGCATACCTTCTGTTTTGTGAGTTTAAATTTGATGTTTTTATATAATAAAACTTTCCCTGATCTTTAACCATTTGTTGTTTTCATCTTTTTCAGACTAAATGAAGATGATCTCAGGAAAGATCCACTTGCATGATTCAAATGTGAACTTCCTGACATTTCTGGTGGAATTTTGCCTTTGAAGTGGAACAAGATATTTTTCTATGATTGCTTTCCATGGAATTGATTCATGTACTGATCATATGAAATGAGACAGCAAGTAAAAGCAGAATTAAGCATTCAGGTCTGATTCTGAGACTATGGCATGGAAAAAAGCCTCTATCCTTTCTACATTAAGAAAATAAAGATTCAAATGTGTAAAACAAACCGTTTCGCGTATTGCTTGATTCATTGTAATTTTAAAAAGGTTGGATATGGAAATAATTTCTTTGGTGACAGGCTTATGATGCAGTACACTGTTCTCAAACTGCTTGTATCCCTGCACTACTTTGATTGCCCACAAGAGTGAGACATAGCTCCATTTACCCTAGAGGTGGGTTGCATCCTGCATGTGAAACAAGTTGTCCTGTCAGTTGAAGATGCCATCATGTTTAAACTGGACTAAATAAACTCAATGACACAGAGGAAAACTCTTGAAAAACAGAGAATTATCTATCCTTATTCACTCATGCAGTTACTTTCTGTCTTTGAGGCAGAACTACATGTTTGTGTCTGCATTTGTGTACCTTGTGGGTTTAAAGGAATTCAAGATTAGATATTCCTTTATTAGTCCCACAAGGAGAAATTCCAGTTTACAACAGCAAAAAGTATCATTGACAAAGAAGGCCATTGGTGACAGAAACACAATAGAAACAGAGGACAAATAAAAGTAGTGTTACAACTAATAAATACAAAAATATGGAATATAAAAAAGTCAACTTACAAATGATAAATAGTATTTACAAACAGTTAGAGGGTGGATATATTTCAGATTGGGTGTGGTGGAGATATTTATATATACATCCATATACACACATATATACAAACGTGTACAGATTGTGATACATATGAATATGGTTTATTGCATGTTTTTTTACAGCAGTTTCTGTTGTGGAGCCTAACAGCTGCAGGAAGGAAAGAAGGAAAGACCTGTGATACCTGTCCTTCACACACTTCAGGTGGAGAATCCTGTCACTAATGGAGCTCCTGAGTGCAGTGAGTGTGTGTTGGAGGGGGTGGGAGTCATTGTCCATTATGGAGGACAGCATGGCAACAACTGTTTAGATTGGGTCTTTTAGTATTTAAACCTATGTCATAAGCAGGACTTAGTAACAGAAAAAATGAAAATAACTGTCAAAATGAGGATTTATTTAAAAAAAAAAACCCTGAGTGTTAAATCTTGCATCGTGATCATTTGGTTGTGAAAATGTTTCAGAATTAATAACATTTTCTAAAAAAAAAAAACTGCAAAGTGGATTAAGAAGGACAAGAGCTTAACTCACAGTTTAAACAAGACCATGCATTCACATGGAGAACAATACAAGGAGAAATTACTTCTTCACTTCCACAACACTTTTAAAAGAGATGCAAGAAAATAATGAGTCCATGTGAGGAGGAGTGAATGCAAAGTGAGCTGTGTTCCTCCTCTACTTCTGTGACTGCAGAGAGGATGACAGAGAACAGTGGACACACAGTTGAACATGATGGACTATAGGACAGGACTGCTGCTTTTAACTGTCTGCTGGGCAGGTGGAGATCTTCACTCATCTTTATTCAACAAAGTCTTCTCACACTCTTCTATCTCATGCTTTTCTCTTCTGTGTTGGCAGGTGTTGATGCTCAGACTCTGACAGAGTCTGAACCATTGGTGAAACGTCCTGGACAATCCCACACACTGACCTGTTCAGGCTCTGGGATCACATTCAGCAGCTTCCATATGGCTTGGATCAGACATGCTCCTGGACAAGGACTTGAATGGATAGCCTGGATTCATAGTGGTAGTTGTAGCACCATCCACTACTCTACTTCAGTCAGAGGTCAGTTCACCATCTCCAGAGACAACAGCAGACAGCAGGCATATCTGCAGATGAACAGTCTGAAGGCTGAAGACTCTGCTGTGTATTACTGTGCCAGAGACACACAGCAACACATCCTACCAGTAGAGCTGAACAAAAACCTCTCAGAGATAATAAGGCCACCAGAGGAGGCGCTCTAACACCAGAAATCATCAAAACACCAGCTGACTTGGACAAGCAGTCTCTTCATATATTTTCCACAGTAAATGTAAGCTGTATTCCTTTCAAGAGGAACAGACATGGATGACATATTTAAGCAAAAACAAAAAAAAACAACTAAAACCCAGGTACCATAATCTATAAACCCAGCTGTACTAAGAAACAAATACACCAACTATTATACCAACTGGCCTCTATTTGCTAACACTCCCAACATTCACTCTGTTTGGTGCTGCTGGACAGTCTTTATGAAAATACAGAGGATGTGTTCAAGTTGTATTGGACGTGATTTGACTGCATTTCTCTTCCTACACAAATAAAGAGAAACATGATTGAGCTCTCAGTGTGGTGAAAATGAGCCGTGGATATGAAGCGTTCATGTCATTAACAAATGTAAAGATAGGATGCCTGTAACATCTCATGCTGCTATAAGAAGGCAAAACACAACCAATGAATAAAGAATTTACAAAATCTCCACACAAAACCATTATAAGAGCAGCCAGAAGAGAAGTGGGAAAGCCTTTCCTACAGCATTTCCATAGAACCTCGAATATTTTTCAAAAACCACAGACAAGAACTGAATATTCTTTCACTATACTGGAAAAACTGCAACAAACTCTACTGGCTCCAGTCAGACCATCACTGATGCTTCCTATGTCTGATTGTATGCAAACTCAGAGAGCTTCCTTGTTCCTCAGCTATAAAAACTCTCCATCAGGCTGTCAGTGGAGTTCACAGCACCTCACTTTCAACATCAAGCATGTTTTCTGGAGCTCTGCTGCTGCTGCTGGCAGCTGGATGTGAGTCTCTCTGCATCTGTCAGAGTCAACACTTCTTCTCCTCTACTTGAACTTCATCATCTCTGACTAAACATGTTCTCTTTAACAGGTTTGAAGGCTCAAACTCTGACACAGCCAGCCTCTGTGACTGTGCAGCCAGGTCAGAGTCTGACCATCACCTGTCAGGTCTCTTATTCCGTTGGCAGCTATCGTACATCCTGGATCAGACAGCCTGCTGGGGAAGCACTGGAGTGGATTATAAGTGGTGGTCAAGGTTATACCACATATGTCAAAGATTCACTGAGGAACATGTTCAGTATTGATTTAGACTCCTCCAGAAACACAGCAACTCTAAATGATGCTCAGACTCTGACACAATCTTGACCAGTGGTTAAAAGTCCTGGAGAATCTCACAGACTGCCCTGTTATGCCTCTGGGTTTACAATGCGCGACTACTGGATGCACTGGGTCAGACAGGCTCCTGGAGAACGACTGGAGTGGATTGCTTTTATAAGTACATCTAGTTCTCCTATCAGTTACTCCTCATCAGTTCGGGGCAGATTCATCATCTCCAGAGATGACTCCAGCAGTAAACTCTACCTACAGATGAACAGTCTGCAGACTGAGGACACAGCAGTGTATTACTGTGCCAGAGACACAGTGAGAGAGAACAAAAGAGTTAAACTCAGACTACTCCTTCTTTTTGCCAACACTTAAAAAAGTCATTTTGCTATGAAATGACACTGACAGATATTTGGTGTAAAGGATGAACATTTAGAGTTGATAAGAGTTTTACTGCAGTTCTGTTGGACCTACACAAAAGAGAAATAACATTTTTTTATTCTGAAACTTTGCACTAATGAATGTAGAAAATTAACAGATTCTATTTCTTGTTGCTGATTGAAATCGTTGAATTCTTGTTGTGAAACCATGCACATTTTTTGGGGGTCATTTCTGAACACCTTGTAAGTGATTCATAAACATAAGATAGAAGCCTCTAAAGCCTCTATTATTACTGAAACACAGGCAAGAACTTTACTCTTCATGATTAATACACAGGAATCACAGCTAGAGACTCCTCTGTTGGCCTGCAGCTCTGATACTGCTGCTGACAGCTGCATCCTGTGAGGACATTTCTGACTATGAAACATCAGAATCAAAGAAGAATCAGATGAATGATGGAGATAATGATGATCTGTGTTTCCACAGGTGTCAGCAGTATTGATCTCATCCAGCCAGGATCAATGGTTGTGCAGCCTGGACAGACTCTGACCATCACCTGTCAGCTCTCTGGTTACTCTATCACTGTTAACAGCTATGCTACAGGCTGGATCAGACAGCCTGCAGGGAGAGGACTGGAGTGGATCTCTAGCACTGCTGATGGTAGTACTGCTGAAAAAAATGCTCTGAAGAACAAGTTCAGTCTCAGCAGAGACACTTCTGCTGGAACAGCGACTCTCACAGGACAGAACATGCAGCCTGCAGACTCTTCTTTGTATTACTGTTAGAGAGACAGTGAGAGACTGTGTGAGCAGTCAGCAGACACAACGATCATCTCCCAGTGATGCCAATACCCAGTAGTGACTGAATGTTCAACTTGTATCCAACCTACCAGTACAGAACGTTGAGAATACTATTCATTCATAGGAATGTTGTCCGTTTCACTTTCATCCATTGATTACAGATGATGTTAAGATCCTCTGCCATGAAGAAGTTACACGGCTGATTCTGGATTCTAAAGTCCAAAGAAGATAAATGTGATTTCATTTGCGACTTCAATCATTGTTTGTGTAAATATGTAAGTTTCTCTATGTGGTTCATTGTCAACCTGTCAGCCATGTAAATGACTAGCAAAAAGAGACAAAAAGAGGGTATATTACATTGGAGAAAAAAAATCTACAGTCCACATGTGGAGGAGTGAATGCAAAGTGAGCTGTGTTCCTCCTCTACTTCTGTGACTGCAGAGAGGATGACAGAGAACAGTGGACACACAGTTGAACTTGATGGACTATAGGACAGGACTGCTGCTTTTAACTGTCTGCTGGGCAGGTGGAGATCTTCACTCATCTTTATTCAACAAAGTCTTGTCACACTCTTCTATCTGACACTTTTCTCTTCTGTGTTGGCAGGTGTTGATGCTCAGACTCTGACACAATCTGAACCAGTGGTTAAAAGTCCTGGACAATCCCACACACTGACCTGTACAGCCTCTGGGTTCACATTCAGGGACTATGAGATGGCTTGGATCAGACAGGCTCCTGGAGATGGACTGGAGTGGATTGCCCATATCACTAGCCGAAGTGGCAGCACCCAATACTACTCTGATTCAGTCAGAGGTCGGTTCACCATCTCCAGAGACAACAGCAGAGAGCAGCTGTATCTGCAGATGAACAGTCTGAAGGCTGAAGACTCTGCTGTGTATTACTGTGCCAGAGAGTCACAGTGAGAGAAAAGAACAGGAGAGTCGTACAAAAACTACTTCCTCTTTTCACCATTATCATTGGGAACACTGCTAACCCTTTTTCTGCAAAATTAATCTGGATTAACAGTCACCAATTAAAATTAATATTGATTTTTTATTTTACCTTAACTACATAAATGTTATTTATCTTAATCTAACATTCCTACTTTTCTTAACTTTCCACTACATAGATTTTCACGCTTAATGGAAGCTGTACTCTCTTTATGATAAAACGACAGAGAAGACACATTTGAATTTGAAAGCAGGATAAAATACAGAAACATCAAACACATTACCCATGATTCATAAATATACCATTACAATTCAGTAACTTTTTCTGTCTTTGATATTTTTTTGGTCCATTTTCGATGCATTTAAATTCAGCAACAATTTAAGGACAAATGAATTAAAATCTGAAAATGAAAACTTGATCCATCAACTAGAACTCTATCAGAGCACAGAGTCACTGATAAAAACAGTTTTTCTCTTGTGAACACTTGTTAATTAAAGCCACCAGAGGAGGAGACCTCAGACAACAAACGGTTTTAAAGAAAATGCAAGAATGAATTAACATTTTCCACACTGATGATATATTATTCTTCTGCAACTAAAATAAATGTCTGCAACATATTTCCAAACTATTTCTACTAAAAATGAAAGTCATTGTTGTTATGGAGTCTGTCAGTGTTGTCCTGTATGCAAAGTGATCTTCCTCCATGTCTGATATAAAGTCTCCACATCAGGCTGAGAGTCAGAGAGTCAGAGAAGCTCCATCATGTCACCTTCAACACCAACCATGTTCTCTGGAGCTCTGCTGCTGCTGGCTGCTGGATCCTGTGAGTCTCACTGAGGCTCACACACTGACAGAATGATCACAGCACAATGACTCCTAACACACTCATTCAATATTCTACATGTTTTCATCAACAGGTGTGAAGAGTTACACGCTGACACAGCCAGCCTCTGAGACTGTGCAGCCAGGTCAGAGTCTGACCATCACCTGTCGGGTCTCTTACTCTGTTAGCAGCTACAATACAGCCTGGATCAGACAGCCTGCAGGGAAAGGACTGGAGTGGATCTCTATCATGTGGGGTGATGGTACCACTAGTAAAAATAATGCTCTGAGGAACAAGTTCAGTGTCAGCAGAGACACTTCTGCTCAAACAGTGACTCTCACAGGACAGAACATGCAGCCTGCTGACTCTGGAGTGTATTACTGTGCCAGAGACCCACAGTGACACAACTCATCAGTAGAGCTGAACAAAAACCCCTCAGAGCCTGAGGACCTGAACATGAAGCCACCAGAGGGGGTGCTCTAAGACCAGAAATCATTAAAAAGCCAGTTCAATGAAGTCACATTCAAATATTCAGAAGGAAAGAAATGAAACCATGAGATTACTGATAATATTATGAATACTACTACTGATTTTCCTTTAAAATGTAATCAAAGTTTCTTTTTCAGGGTAGAAAATGGATTTCAGTGGAAATTAATATAAATATTTAATATGAGAAATTCTCCTGAAGGTGTATTATGTTCTTTGACTGCAAAGAGAATAACACATGGATGATTTTAAGTACAAGATAACAGAGTTTATCAGTGTGACTCTAACAAAGTCACCATGGGCATTTATGGTATAGCCACAGGGACTGAATTTAGGTGTGGGATTGCAGAAATCACGCAAACAAAAAGTCCACAAACCTTGAACACATAGTGCAAAACAAAAGAAATCTGCATAAATTTGAACTTCTCTCATTTGAAGTTATGCATAAATCCTATACAGAGAAAACAGATGAGACTAAAGGAGCAACCAGCTGCAGAGTAACTCTATTACTTTTTTGTTACTCAAAGATTAAATCTTTTTCTCTGTTGCAGACTCAAAAATTGGGGGTGACGTCTTTTTACTGTAATTTAAATATTGTTAGAAAAGCACATAAATATGCGTACAGGCCCTTATGACTTAGCCTGACATGCCAGATCAACCGTTTCATGAATCTTTTTCAAGGATCTATTTGACATTCGTCTGGGAAAGCTCCCATAGGAAGTGTTTGGGAAGGGCAGGACTTCCAAAAATTTTCAGATGGTGATTGGAGGAATATTCTGCCTGTTACATTCATGACAGGTCAATCAGAGCAAAGAGCTAAATGAGGTGCATATGCGCTCCTCTTGAGCTGACAGTCTACCGCTGCCTTAGATTGTTAATGGTGGAGCCTCTTGGTCAATAAAACCCAAGGCTGGTAGGGAGACGTGCAAAAACATCTTCTCTGCTGAGACAAGCTGTCAGTGTGGCTCTATGCTCTGGTTTAAAAAGAAATGTGGTCCTGTTCCAATTAAACTGCTGCTCTCCTAAAGCTACATCAGAGCTAATAGCTACCATAGCAGCAGCCATTATATAGACCGGCCCTAACGATTGCAAACCCATGATGAAGTCCACCAGGAGAAGAGTGAAAACATCTTTTCTGTCATGAAAAGCTTCTGTGTTAATCTTTGTCCTTGTTTTAATAAAGAAATGTTGTCCGGTTTGAACAAAACTACCGCCGTGGCTAAGTCCGAGCTAATCACTCCACTAGCAGCCATTGAATACAACCATTCACACACCCTTACTCCAGTCACCCTCATCAAATCACTCTGAAGCAGGTCAGCAGAAGAGCAAAACATCTTTTCTATCATGAAAAGCTTTCAGTGTTGTTTTAATTTTTGTTTCATGCAGAAATGTGGTCCAGTTCTGGTAAAACTGACGCTATACTAGAGCTACACCTGAGCTATTCACTGCACTGCAGGCCGCCATTGCAAACGTCTCCAAGTCCAACTAAACCCCGCCCATAGCTCCCGCTTCGTTATCCTCAAATGATGCTGATTGGTCCTGACAGTGTTGGATTCAGCACCAGAGTTGTGGATTGGAGCTCTTCAAGATTTTCCTGATGACAGAGATGGAGTTTAGCAAATCTATCTGCTTTATAAGGTTACTTCTACCTTTCAACTCAAGATACTTCACTGAAACAAATGCATCACAAAAACAATCAAAGCTCTGCTGCTCATGATGAAAATGTTAAAATTTTCAATTTCTACATGTGCAAAAAAACTAGTGGTGCATCCTTTCAAAAAAAAAGAAAAAAAAATCCCATTTTATTGGCTGTTTAATTTGTGAGTTTTCCTCAAGACAAATTTAAATCAGCTCTTTTTACAATCCCAGCCCACACAAATACATTTCCTCTAGCCTAATACTCACACCAGCTAACCCAGCCTCCTCCTGAATATCTGCTTTTAGTGACGTCATAGCAGTTTCTTTAACAAAATCACCTTAAAACATAAAATGTCATTATTTGATTATAGCTGAGGTCTGACTATAGCTGCTCTGCTCGAGGACATTTAATGTTAAAAATGTTCTATTGTCTCATCTTATTGGTTGATCACAGCTAGCATCTATCTCCAAATAAATAAAATGAGCGTTAAATTATGAGCTGAAATGCTCAGAGAAAGTCAGCATGTGAAAAAAGCTGTATGTTCATTACATTAGAAATGATTATCATATAAACCCCAGTCTGATGTGGAGAAAACTGGAACAAAGTCAGACACTCCACACTCACTGAGGTCCTGATACAGAAGTCAAATATTTTCTCTGAGGAGGAGTGAATGCAAAGTGAGCTGTGTTCCTCCTCTACTTCTGTGACTGCAGAGAGGATGACAGAGAACAGTGGACACACAGTTGAACATGATGGACTATAGGACAGGACTGCTGCTTTTAACTGTCTGCTGGGCAGGTGGAGATCTTCACTCATCTTTATTCAACAAAGTCTTCTCACACTCTTCTATCTCATGCTTTTCTCTTCTGTGTTGGCAGGTGTTGATGCTCAGACTCTGACAGAGTCTGAACCAGTGGTTAAAAGTCCTGAACAATCACGCAGACTGACCTGTACAGCCTCTGGGTTCACATTCAGCAACTACGATATGGTTTGGGTCAGACAGGCACCTGGACAAGGACTGGAGTGGGTCGCAACTGTTAGTTATCCGAGTGGTGACACCCAGTACTACTCTGATTCAGTCAGAGGTCGGTTCACCATCTCCAGAGACAACAGCAGACAGCAGGCATATCTGCAGATGAACAGTCTGAAGGCTGAAGACTCTGCGGTGTATTACTGTGCCAGATGGCCACACAGTGACACAACCATCAGCAGAGCTGAACAAAAACTCCTCAGAGTTTGAAGACCAAGCATGAGGCCACCAGAGGAGGCGCGCTAAGACCACAAATCATTAAAACACCAGTGCAAGGACAAAACAGACTGTAGATGGAACGAAACTGAACAATTACACCACTATGACTGCTCATCATCAGGTCAATAAAGATTTCTTTTCTCGACAGACAATTTAAATCTTTGATAAGAGATTAAAAATGTCTTCAACTAAACGGATAAATATTTGTTTACCCATCCAACAGCAGATGGAATAACAAAGGGATTCAATATTTGTTTAATCCAAGGTAAAATGTTTGATCTGAGCATCCTCTGCTCAAGAACAGTGGTTACATGTGTTACAACCTAAAGATCTTTCCAACAATGAAAATCCTGACTCTGAGAATGAATGAGGTCAGAAGTTGTCACTGAGGTCAAATGTACGTAAATGTTTCTCAGACAGAAGTCCAGTGTTATATTCCTGAGGAGTCAATGCTCAACTTAGATGTAGAGAAGAACAGATCATGATGCAGCCTCTCTCCACTGCTGCAGCCTGGCCATTGATGCGCATGCGTGGTGTGTCTAGGTCCGACACAGCTCGGTGACAGCAGATCGTCATTTTTAACCTGCTTTTAAGTCACAAACTAAAGTTCTATCTGTGAGGCACGGTGTTTTCGATACGTTTTTTAACTGGGAGCCAAAGCTTTGGTAATCGGATGCCGCAATAAGGAGCTATGGACCGATTTTGATACGGAAGTATAGCGGCCTGTGGCGGGCCGGTGTCTGTGCTCACTCCAGACTACAACACCATTTTAAGGGTTCTTGATCGTTTTTCTCTTCCTGCCTCTACTGTCTAAATATTCACTGGATTTTCCTGCCTTGTGGACTACCAAGGATTTGGATCTTTGAGTTATCTTAATACTCCCACTTTTTATCGGAGCTGCCATGGCTGAGAACAAGCCTGAGTGTGTGTCTTGTGCGCTTACCATCTCGAAGCTGAGGAAAAACATGGCGTCGCTGAGAGCAGAGGTCATGGAAAAGAACAAGGTCATTGTGGAGTTCTCAACCGTTGCCACGACCTAGGCCAAGCACCTCGCCGTCATGAGCCCTTCTAGCCACGGATTTCCTAACTCGGCCTGCCTCTCCCGCAGCCCCGCTACAGCAGCTCCAGGGACGGTCTCGGATCTCACCGTTCCATGGTTCGGCTCCACAATCACAGGTGTTCCGGAGGCCGAGGCTGCCTCAGCCCTGCCAGAGGACCCGTGGCTCCTCCTGGGAGCAAAGCCCAAGTCAACGGCGGGATCCGCTCCCTCCCCTGCACCTGCAAAGGCGCAGGTGTATGCCGGTGGAGAAGTAAAAGCTCCGGTGAGCTCCACTTCATGTCAGCCGGAGCTCTGGTCCATTGCCTGCAGGGACAAACACCGTGCTATGCCTCCTTCTCCTCCATCATCACTTCCAGCCATCCCGCTGTCCAACAGGTTCGATGTCCTGAGCAAAAAGGATTTTCCTCCTCTGGGCGAGCTTGCCCCTGAGCAGCAAGCGGTAAAGCCCTCCTCCGCCCGCCGCAAGCTACTGAAGGAGGCCGTCTTGCGGAGGAGCTCTGGAGGTTACAACAACTCTGAGGCAGCGGGACCCTCCGCTGCTGGTAAAGGGTGCTTTCCGCATCTACAGCCTACCGGTCCCACGCAGAAGCGTGTCTGCAAGGGTTCGGAGCCCTCTTTGATTTCGGGCGTTTCACGGAGATCTCTCTCACCTCAAGGCTGCTCCGGACTCGTTGAGCAGGATAAGCGCAACGGAGGCTTAGCGCACTCTCCCAGTGTGGACAGACAACAACCGGCCCCAGCGGCGGGTCCACGGGTGAGTCCTCCGCCTCGCTCCTCTGGTGGTGTCTGTCCTGAGTCATCTCATGAGCCTGCTGCCTGTCCCTTGGTCTTCGTTGTGGGATCATCCATGGTCCGCCACGTGCAGATTGACAGGTGCAGTACCTCCTGCCACCCAGGTGCACTTGTTGTTGATATTAAAAATGCCCTCCCACAACTCCTACGTCACCACTCCTCTGTGTCCCCTGTAGTGGCGCATGTGGGATTAAATGATTTGCACCTTCAGCAGTCAGAGAAGCTTAAAAATGACTTTGTCCAGCTAATTGACAGTGTTCTCAATGCAGGGAAGCAGTGCGTAATTTCTGGTCCGTTTCCCTCCCCTTGCTTTGGCGATGTTAAATTCTCCCGTTTACGGCAACTTCACATCTGGCTAAAGGACTACTGCTGTAACAGAGGCATTCCCTATGTAGACAATTTCATTTCCTTTTACACAAGAACTGATCTCTTCAAGCATGATCGACTCCACCCTAATTACACTGGTTCCCGTCTTTTATCATTAAACATTGAACTTACCCTGCGCTCCTGCAGGGCTTTCTCAGCATGACAGTCCAAGCACGATTTTATTAAACGTCCCGCCCACCGTATTCGACCTTCCCCATCAACTACAAATGCATCTGATTTTCCAAACCAATCACCTATTCCTGTCATCATTACTACCAGAAAGCACAACACTTATCATTCAAAATCAGCCTCAGGCACCAATCTACATAATCTTAAACCTATAATCTTACACAACCCCCCTGCTAATCCCCCCAAAACCTCACAGATCACACTGAAAATGGCACTTTTAAATGTTAGATCTCTTTTAAACAAGTCTTTCTTTATTAACGACCTTATCTTAGATAATGAAATTGATTTTATGTTTTTAACTGAAACATGGCTAAGTACTGATGGACCTGCAACACTGATCGAGGCCTCTCCACCAAATTATGAATTTTCATATTCTTTCAGACAGGGTAAAAGAGGAGGGGGGACAGCCACAATTCTTTTAGCACAGCATGGTTTTAAGAACATCTTATTTGATGAATATTTATCTTTTGAATACCATTCCTTTGTTTTTAGCAGTCCTCCCATACTTTGTCTAGCTGTATACAGACCACCAAAATGTTGCACATATTTTATTACAGAATTTTCAGAGCCGCTCTCGTTTATCCATTCAAAGTTTGAAAGAGTTCTTATTTTAGGTGATTTTAATCTGCATGTAGACAATCAATCAGACTCTTTTAGCACAGAATTTTTAAATCTTCTTAACTGTATGAATTTTATCCAACATGTAACACAGTCCACCCACAACAGAGGTCACATTTTAGATCTAGTTATTACCTATGGCCTGTCAGCATCTGTGACCTCTGTTGTGGACGTGGGCTTGTCGGACCATTTCTGTGTGTTTTTTAATATCAGTGATTTTAAGCAGCAGGAAATCCCAGTGCGTACTGTCAGGAGGCGCTATCTTACTGCTGAAGTGGCTGCAGATTTTATTGACATTTTAACCGATAACCCCCCAGATGTTTTACCTTCCTCCTGTGATTTTATTGTTGAAAATTTTAACAGTAAACTTCAGTCAGCACTTGACACTGTCGCACCAATAAAAATCAAAAAAGTATCAACAAACCCAAAGCCTCCCTGGAAAAACAATCACATAATCAACTTGAAGAGAAATTGCAGAAAAGCAGAACAGAGGTGGCGAAACAACAGAATTCAAGTTAACTACAACATTTTCCACGATCATCTGAAAACCTACAACACAGCCATCAAACAAGTAAGAAGAGAACATTTTTCAAAATTAATTCACAATAATCAAAACAATCCAAAAGTACTTTTTACAACCATAGACCATTTAATTAACCCTGTTTTTAACCAATTTTACTACCCTGATTTGTCATGTGATGACTTTGCAGTCCATTTCAGCAGTAAAATAGATTTTATCAGATCAAACCTTTTACTTTCTCAGCCTTCTAATTTTAACTTTTCAGATTCTTTGCTTTTAAATGAGGAAACACCGGAGAGTTTTATCCTGGTTGATACTGTGATGCTTGATAAAGTTTTTAAACAACTTAAGTTAACTACCTGCCTTTTAGATCCCATCCCAGCATCCCTTTTTAAAAACTTTTTATGACTTTTTTGAACATGATACTCTTACCATTTTAAACTATTCTCTTCAGACAGGTGTATTCCCTCTGCTTTTAAGACTTCTGTTATTAAACCCCTCCTGAAGAAAAGTAACCTGGATACAGCAGTACCTGACAATTACAGACCCGTATCCAATTTGCCATTTTTAAGTAAAATTTTAGAAAAGATTGTTTTAAACCAGTTAAATGATTTTATTAATTTTAGAAATATTAATGAAATTTATCAATCTGGTTTTAGAAAAAATCACAGTACAGAGACAGCTCTAGTCAAAATTGTTAATGACCTCAGGTCCAACATGGACAAGAAATTACCATCTGTTTAAGTTTTATTGGACCTGAGTGCAGCATTTGATACAGTTGACCACAAAATTCTTTTAAATTGACTCCATGATTTTATTGGCATCTCTGGCACTGTTTTCAACTGGTTTAAATCTTATCTCAGTGATAGAAAGTTTTATGTGAATCTTGGGGCTCACTCATCCAAATTTTATGACATGCAGTGTGGTGTTCCCCAAGGTTCAATTTTAGGTCCTACTCTTTTTAATATTTATATGTTACCTTTAGGGAATGTCATCAGGAGGCATGGCATCAATTTCCTCAGCTTTATGTTGCCGTGTCTCCTGATGACACAGGGCCACTTGATGCCCTTTTTAACTGTATTTTAGACATTAAATCATGGATGGCAGAAAACTTTTTACAGCTCAACCAGGACAAAACTCAGGTTTTAGTCATCGGTGCAAGGGACAAGAGAGAGAAACTGGTCAGCAAACTCAGAGCAGTATCTTTTAATCCATGTGAGCAGGCAAAAAATTTAGGTGTTTTATTTGATTCAGATTTTAGTTTTGAGCCACATATCCGGGACATCACCAAGAAAGCATTTTATCACTTGAAGAATATAGCCCGAGTGTGACCGTTTCTCTCTCATGCCAATGCAGAGACATTATTACTGTCTTTTCCCGAGTTCTTTTTAAGTGTTTTATTTCCCCATTTGAGCATGTTGAGTAGTGTTTTTATTCTCATTATAGCACCCTTTTTTAAAATTATTTTACACTTTAACCTAACCTCCAGTGTTTACTCACTTTAAACCTTGAAGATGACGTTTCCTGTGTACGTACTGGGTTTATACATTTTCCTGTTCTACCAGTGTCTTACTTATGTTGCATTTCTACCATTACTGTGAATGGATTGTGTGTGTGTGTGGGGGGGGGGGGGGGTCAGACATTGTGGATTTGGGTCATACCTTCTTTTATCTTCTTTTAATTTATCTGTCTGTGTGTAAAGCACTTTGTGCTACATTTTCTTGTATGAAAAGTGCTATATAAATAAAGTTTGATTGATTGATTGAATTCTAAACTTAGATGTAGAGAAGAACAGTCAGAAGATTCTGCTGTGTTTTATTGTGCTTAAAGGCAAAAGAAACGCTGCAAAAAACCTTTAATGAAAGAATAATGGCAGTTTTTCTCATTCACAAATACAAAAAAAAAATGTATGGATGAAAAATTTAGCTCAGCTCTACAGCAAAATTAAAATAATCTTTTGATCCAACACTAAATGTGAAACTGAATAAAGAATAATAATTATTTTATTATTTAAAATTATATATTTAAAATGATGAATTATAATGATAAATTGTCATTAACTATTTTAGTAAAAAAAATAAAAATAAATAAAGGCTGTAGATCGATAAGGAACAATACTTTAAAAATCAATCAAATTAAGTGTCAAAAAATTTACAAATTTTAATTGTAATGTGAAAAATAAAACACATAATAATTGTATTCAATCAGAAATAATTTTTTGTTTAGTTCAATATTGTTGAATTTTGAATTTATTTGATTGATCATACTAGTGTCTATACTTGTGTGCCCACTATTTTGGTACGTCTTCATTATTTTTGTGAACATTGTGCTTGTTTTTTTCCTCTGATTGAATAAATAACTTTTTTTTAAACAAGAATGTAAAACTAACTTACCATCATTTTTCACTCTGCAGGTTAAAATCAGTCAACAGACCACCACTAATGCTTCCTATGTCTGATTGTATGCAAACTCAGAGAGCTTCCTTGTTCCTCAGCTATAAAAACTCTCCATCAGGCTGTCAGTGGAGTTCACAGCACCTCACTTTCAACATCAAGCATGTTTTCTGGAGCTCTGCTGCTGCTGCTGGCAGCTGGATGTGAGTCTCTCTGCATCTGTCAGAGTCAACACTTCTTCTCCTCTACTTGAACTTCATCATCTCTGACTAAACATGTTCTCTTTAACAGGTGTGAAGGCTCAAACTCTGACACAGCCAGCCTCTGTGACTGTGCAGCCAGGTCAGAGTCTGACCATCACCTGTCAGGTCTCTTATTCCGTTGGCAGCTATCGTACATCCTGGATCAGACAGCCTGCAGGGGAAGCGTGGAGAGTTTTTATAGCTGAGGAACAAGGAAGCTCTCTGAGTTTGCATACAATCAGACATAGGAAGCATTAGTGATGGTCTGACTGGAGCCAGTGGAGTTTGTTGCAGTTTTTCCAGTGTATTGGAAGAATTATTAGTTCTTGTCTGTTTTTTGAAAAATATTAGAGTTTCTATGGAAATGCTGTAGGAAAGGCTTTCCCACTTCTCTTCTGGCTGCTCTTATAATGGTTTTGTGTGGAGATTTTGTAAATTCTTTATTCATTGGTTGTGTTTTGCCTTCTTATTGCAGCATGAGATGTTACAGGCATCCTATCTTTACATTTGTTAATGACATGAACGCTTCATATCCACGGCTCATTTTCATCACATTGAGAGCTCAATCAAAATCTCTTTCATTTGTATGTAGTAAACATAGCTAGGTGAGAAAAAAGCAGGATGTTTCTCTTTATTGGTAGATCCAACAGAGCTGCACCGTCTTCACCAGTTTCAGACTCTTTCCTCTGCTCAGTCAAAGTTGTCAAATAGAATCATGGATGAGATGTATTTTTACTGTAGTGTGTAACAACATGTTATGGAGGGTTGAGGCTGTATTTGGATGATTTTCTTTGTAGAATATTTAGTGAGGGTCTAAAAAATGTTCCAAAGAAGCTGTTAGGTCTTGTGAGTTCAGACCCAGATGCAGTAAAAGGAGTCAGAGGAGAGTGAATTGCAGTGATTCTTCTTTCTGTATTTCTTTCTCTCATTTGCTGAGTTGTAGATGGATGAAGAGAGAGCTGGTCTGTTGGTGGAGTTTGGAGTCAGCGGGCAGGTAGAGGTAGGTGAGGTGAGCGATAATCCACAGAGGCTGAACAATGATCTGGTGATGAGTGAATGTTGGACCAGGTTAGATATACTGTTGAGCTTCCTGAGTTGATTTGGAGCAGGTGTGCAGGTCTGAGCAGGTGGAGTCAATCAGCAGTGATCAGGAGGAGCCAGAGAGTGACACCAACCAGGCCCAGGACTACTGGAGCCATGATAGGACAATTTACAATCATTTGTTGTCTGAGGGCTCCAAGTATCAAGTGTTCACAATGAAGAAACTGTGTTTTTATCAGTGACTCTGTGCTCAGATATAGTTCATACTGATGGATATTATAGATGAGATGTCAAGTTTGAATGTTAACATAATGATGCAGTTATCAGCCTTGTCTTGTTGCTGAGCTTGACTTTCCTCTAAAATCAACAAAAATAAAAATGTCCAAATAAAATTTTGTTTGATAGTAAAGCTGTGATCCATGTGTTTAATGTTGTTTTCCTGCTGTCATTGAGTCACCCATGTGTTTTTATCATGAAGGGAAACAGCTTCCATTTATATTATACAACATGTAGAGAGAGACTGTTTGTCCCACTCAGCTGGTGTTTTAGTGATTTGTGGTCTTAGAGCGCCTCCTCTGGTGGCCTCAGGCTTGGTGTTCAGACTCTGAGGGGTTTTTGTTCAGCTCTGCTGATGGTTGTGTTACTGTGTGTATCTAACACAGTAATACACAGCTGTGTCTGCAGGCTGCATGTTCTGTCCTGTGAGAGTCACTGTCCCAGCAGAAGTGTCTCTGCTGTAGCTGAACTTGTTCTTCAGAACATTATTTTCCCGAAGTGTACCACCACCCCACTGATAAGAGATCCAGTCCATGGGTTTTCCTTCACACTGTCTGATCCAGCCTGTAGCATAGTTGTCATCAGTGATAGAGTAACCAGAGAGCTGACAGGTGATGGTCAGAGTCTGTCCAGGCTGCACAACCATTGATCCTGGCTGGATGAGATCAATACTGTTGACACCTGTGGAAACACAGATCATCATTATCTCCATCATTCATCTGATTCTTCTTTGATTCTGATGTTTCATAGTCAGAAATGTCCTCACAGGATGCAGCTGTCAGCAGCAGTATCAGAGCTGCAGAGAACATGGCTGATGATGAAGATGACCTGATAGGAGCTCTTCTTCTTCATCATGAGGAACATTTATTGTCCCAGCAGATTGGGAGGGGGGTGTGCATACATTTGTGAATTTGCATGTGTGAAAGAGTTTACATGTAGGTGTGATTATGATGAACATGTTGGACAAAAATGAGGTGGTTCAGATCTCAGAAGAGAGGAAGAGGTCAAAGCAGACTGACTCCAGCTGTTCCGTTTTTAATCGAGGGTTTGTTTCATCAGTTGAGATTCCATTCACCAGTTTTAAACCCCTCAAAGTCGGCATGTTAATTCAAGGAAAATCCATCTTTTGTAGTTGAAACACATTCAACAAATAAATCACATCTCTCAGTTAACACTCTTCAATCAGAGCTCAGGACTGGGACTCTTCTAAGAGCACATCAGTCCAGAAAAAGTTGTTCAAACCTCCATTTTCACAGATGAAATCCTCCTTTGTCATTCTCTCTTCACTGCTTTCTACAGTCTGCTCTTTATCTCCCTAGAAACAGGCTTTCACCCATGATGCAACACAGCATTTAGCCCTCTTCTTCTGCTGTGTTAACACCATCTGATCATTGACCTGTATAGCCTCAAACCCACATCAGTGTACAGAGAGGAAATAGTCATTTATTACATGTTTATCTCCTGAATTTCAGAGAATTTGTTCAAAGTTTGGGATAAATGTCTCTTACTCTTCAGTGGGTTAAAAATGAGACCTCAGAGAAACTGGACTCTGACTGCTGTCTGGTGTCTCTGTTGTGGGAATGACATTACTTTTTTTAGTGTCAACTTTTGACTAAATGTTGATGACAAATAGGAATAAAGTTTGTTTGGAGATAATGAGTTCATGCAGTGTCAGTTTACTTCATAGAGGGACACAATTTCAAGAAAATCTGAGTGTTAAATGGAGAAAGTGAACTTTAAAGTGACTGATGGGTGACAATGTTCTCAGGGTCTGTTTAATATTTACTTAATTTTCATTCTGTTCTTTTATAGGATTTATAAATACAGTTAGACTGAGTCCTGTAGGTTTTTGTACAGCTGTTAAACCAACTTCAGTCACTGTGAGTCCCTCTGGCACAGCAATACACAGCAGAGTCTTCAGCCTTCAGACTGTTCATCTGCAGATACAGATACATCTGAGGGCTCCAAGTATCAAGTGTTCACAATGAAGAAACTGTGTTTTTATCAGTGACTCTGTGCTCAGATATAGTTCATACTGATGGATATTATAGATCAGATGTCAAGTTTGAATGTTAACATAATGATGCAGTTATCAGCCTTGTCTTGTTGCTGAGCTTGACTTTCCTCTAAAATCAACAAAAGTGTAAAAGTCCAAATAAATTTTTAGATGTTTGATAGTAAAGCTGTGATCCATGTGTTTAATGTTGTTTTCCTGCTGTCATTGAGTCACCCATGTGTTTTTATCATGAAGGGAAACAGCTTCCATTTATATTATGAAACATGTAGAGAGAGACTGTTTGTCCCACTCAGCTGGTGTTTTAGTGATTTGTGGTGTTAGAGCGCCTCCTCTGTTGGCTTCAAGCTTGGTGTTCAGACTCTGAGGGGTTTTTGTTCAGCTCTGCTGGTAGTTGTGTCACTGTGTGTCTGGCACAGTAATACACAGCAGAGTCTTCAGCCTTCAGACTGTTCATCTGCAGATACAGCTGCTGTCTGCTGTTGTCTCTGGAGATGGTGAACCGACCTCTGACTGAATCAGAGTAGTATTGGCTGCTACTATCATGATATATCAGAGCGATCCACTCCAGTCCTTGTCCAGGAGCCTGTCTGATCCAGTGCATACCAAAGTCACTGAATGTGAACCCAGAGGCTGTACAGGTCAGTGTGTGGGATTGTCCAGGACTTTTAACCACTGGTTCAGATTGTGTCAGAGTCTGAGCATCAACACCTGCCAACACAGAAGAGAAAAGCATGAGATAGAAGAGTGTGAGAAGACTTTGTTGAATAAAGATGAGTGAAGATCTCCACCTGCCCAGCAGACAGTTAAAAGCAGCAGTCCTGTCCTATAGTCCATCATGTTCAACTGTGTGTCCACTGTTCTCTGTCATCCTCTCTGCAGTCACAGAAGTAGAGGAGGAACACAGCTCACTTTGCATTCACTCCTCCTCACTCAGTCAGTCTGGAGTTAACGTTGCGTTGGCAGTTTGATCAAGCTGAAATATTTTTACATATTCACTGATTGACTACAGTTTTTTATTTCTTTAGCATTATTTGTGTATCATTTTTTAACCAGGCAGCATGATGTGAATTTATAGATGTCACAGTGCTTTCAGAGCCAATATTTAAAGATATGATTTTTCTGGGGATCTATCGCTCATTCAGCATTTTCATTTATATACACTGATATTCTCATTAGTTTGGAGCATGACTTTGTGTGTTCTTTAAGCACATTTGTTCATGAAAAACAATCCTGCTGAGCTAATCCTGAAGAATCTACTCTCTGTATACACGCTTGTCATGTCTTATAACTGGAGTTATTTTTATTCACAAATTTAAAAGCACCAAAATTCAATTTTTGCCCTCCTCAGTCTAAACATGCAGTTGTAGATCTCTTGGCTTTATAACCTTTATTCTATAGCTATTTTAACATAAATCAACTCCACTGTGATTGGTGTTAGAGTTTGATGAATCAGTTCAAATATACTAATAAAAGCTTTTTTGTGACTGAAGCATCACATTTTAAGTTACTTTTCCTTTAATCAGTACTGGTCTAGAGACTGCAGCCATGATGGGGTGGAAAATCAAATTGTGCAGATTTGCATTCAGACTTTTCATTCTGAGAGTGTTGTTTCAGTTTTTGCAGATGTTTAGGCGCATTTAGAGAAGCTCAGAGAAACAGCTGCAGAGGAACTGAAAACTGTTGAGCAGGATGCAAAAATGTAATTTGTGTGTTTGCTTTGATTAAGTTAAGGTCAGAAATAATCCAGGATAAGTTCTAAGGGCAGCCAGCATTAAAGCATCAACAGCAATGAGATTAAGGTCCATAATTAGTGCATTAATTTTTCAATCACATGGTTTATCATCCCTTTGTCAGTGTCTTGTAAAATCAGTCCATCACTTCTCTTTAAGGCCACATTTTCCCTCAAAAACTCCCCAACAAGTCAAAAGTCCTCGACACTTGTACGACAAACATTTCACTTTTCAGTGTTCATTTATTTTCCTTTTAATCCATAGCATGTTCTTTTTTTCTACGGTTAAGTTCACACCATGATCCATCAAAGCTCCATCCAAAGCTCCATCTATCCAAATGAGTGTCAGTTACCTTTAATTCATAAAATCCAACAGTGGGGGAGAGGGCCTGTAGTTGCATTAATCATGATTAACTATGAAAATTGTGAGATTAATTGCCATTGCTTGACAGCCCTGGTAGCTTGAGATCCCTTTAAAAATATATTTTACTAACAGAGGAGAAACTCCAAACTGCACATTCATGCCTGGATGTTTAGGGTACATAAATAAAATCATTAATCAGAACCTGATGGAATCTCTTCTTTTAAAAATGTGACTGAAAGTTTCTCTCCCTCTGGACCAAATAACAGAGCAGAATATTTTTTTTTAATGTGGATGAAAAACCATAAAAACAGGAAGTAAAAGCCCACAACCCCAGCTGCTGTTTTCACATGTGATATTTAAATCTAAACTGGTTTCACATTTAAGATTTAGGTTCTGCTGCCCCCTGCTGGTGACTGTAAGAGGTTTTTGTAGAACTTCACCACCTAACATTAAGTATTGTGCTATCCAGCACAGTTATGCTCAGCAAAGTCCTCCTGCTTTAGGATGGACAGACTCAGATATGCCATGCTGTTGCTGTTATCTCTGGTTTCTGTTCATCCCTGCTCACTGCTGGCATAATTCCTTTCACTAGCATCATTATAAATAAGCCCCATTCATTCAAAAGTTTTCCCCACCGGCTGTCTGATCCAGTTCATCCCAAAGCGACTGAACTCAAACCCAGATCCCTGGCAGGAAAGACTGAGAGATTTCTGAGGCCTTCTCAACTCTGAAGAGGAGGGAAAGGACTCCAGAATTGGACCACTCAAACCTGCAGAGGAACAAAGTAAAATAGAGGAATAAAAGCCAGTTAGATGTATGAGCATCTGTGGCAAGAAGCAACTTACAGGGCAGACAGAGCACCAACAGGAGTACAGACAGTTTGTCAGTCATCTTCAGGCTGAAGCTTCACTGAAACCAAGTGGACCGTTAGTCAGAGAGGGGGCAGAGGAAGGGCCTGGGAGAGGGGCTCAATGGTGTTTAAACAGGTCAGAAAACAAACAAGCATTTTTCACAAACAATAAAACGTGATCAGTCTCAGAGGGTTATCAGGAAGCTCCTCTTAATAGAAGTGGTTAGTACCTAAGCTTTCCCCATGTTGTTTCCCACTCTCTCTTTCCATTTACCATCTCTTTCCTATTAAGGCCTGGGTGATACATCCATTTTAAGGATAAATCATATTTTTATTTTACAAAATGAAACTTGCGATCTTCTCTTTAACTTCACACAAACCTGACACAGCAGACTGTTAACATCTTCATGGTCTGGGATATATTTCATGTTCATCTGGGAAACTCCACATGGATGTGTCTGAATTGCAAAACCTTAAAAGATAATCTCGGAGGATGATCAGAGCAGACGTCATGACACGAGCTTAACAGGCAGTCGTCATTGTTCACTATTGGTGGAGCCAGCTGGGAAATCAAACTCCTGCTACAGTGGAGAAGAAAATATTTTGTCCATCCAGAAAAGCCTTCAGTGGCACACAGATGGCCTAGTGGTCTAATGCACTTCCCATGTATGCGGGCGGCCCGGGTTCGAATCCAACCTGTGGTCCTTTGCGGCATGTCTCTACCCACTCTCGTCCCATCTGAGAAAAAAAACGTTCATTTAAAAAACCTGCTGCTTAAACTTCATCACTGCTAATCCCTTCGCTGGCTGCCATTGTTTACGGGCTTGCAGTCGATTCATCTAAACCCTGCCAGTCGCTAATGCCTCATTCTTCTTAAATGACACTGGTTGGTCTGGTCATTCCAAGTCAATGCACAAGCATTTCAGCTTTAAACTAAAACACTGATCAGCTTTACTCCAAAAGTTAAAGCTACTGATAAAAACTGTAATTCTAAGTTTATTAGAACGACTTTTATTCACTCACTGCTTCTTTATAAGAGTTTACGGCTAAAACTTGAACCACAAAGTGAAATTCAAGTTACTTTTGTCTGATATTTTTTGATCAAATCAAAGTTAAACTTGCTGAGAGTCTCTCTTTGTTCAGAGGTTTGTTTGTGTTCTCAGCAGGAAAGAGAATAGATAACGGTTGTTAATGTGAATCACATTAACCTGTTTCATCAAAAACAACAAACATCAGCTGTTTTCAGTGTCAGCAGGCTGAAATTGTTGAGGATATGATGACTTAGAGAGTGGCACACATATATTTATTCAAATCCACAAGTAACAGAAGCATTTTTAACTCTGTCTTCCCTCCAGCATAAATCTGGAGCTACATAACTTCATGAAGGTCAAGCAGCATTTCACAATAAAAGCCCAACAAAGAAAAAGGGATTTTTCTTGTTGTCTGATAATCTCTCTAAAGCACAGAAGGCCGTTCATCCTCGCTCAGGTTCTCTGTGATTCATCCTATCATTTAAGAGCACTGTCTGGTATTTTATTCTCTCTTACCTGACAGACACACTCTTCCTCCAAGTCAAGTCAAAGCCAGTCAGTGGCATGCTGGCGCCACCTAGTGGTGAAAAGTTTGATCCTCTATTACAGACCATCCTCTTTTTTTTTTTTTGTTGCCATGGAGCCTGGTGATGCTCGTGTGATGTTCTTAATATCCCAAATCAAATACTGTTGGTTCTAAATTAATTTAATGTTAAATGGCTTTATCATTGTCTGTTGTTAACATTATTATACTTATCTTTGTCCCAGAATTCCCCATGATAAAACTCTTACAGTATTCCTGATGAACATCATTTATATCCCAGACTGTTGGATCTCAGCTGGTCAGACCTCAGGACCCTGTACCTCCTCCTTATAAAAACCTAAACCAGTTTGATTTATTTAATGAACTGTTGTTATATGGACCCTAGATGAACAATGATGCCTATATCTTTGGATATATTCCCAGCATAGAGCTGATAATCCCGGAGGTTAACCACAGCTTTTATTAACATTTTTACTTTCCATGGTGAACTTTGACCCTGACTGTCTGGTATATAAATGAACAGGATGAATGCTGAAATATAAGGAGATAGGAAATATGAGTTCATAGCATAATCTGACATCCTGTCCATAACGTCCAATAATCTACATCCTGTTTACATCAGTACGAACTCTCAGAATAAATTCACTATATTCATATTTAATCAAATGCTCATGTGTGTATTGTTTTATTACATTCATGGGTCTCTCATGCAACGCACCAGTAATTCAGCTTAAATGTCAGCAGTGCGTGTGGATGGGGAATCTTCTTAAAATGCACAGAACCTTTAATTCTGCCGATGCATATGTACGTGGTTATGTAATGTTTCATGGTATGTTTATATAGAAGCAGAGAGAGCAAGGCTGGTAAGCGCTGCAGACATTTATTAACAACCAGATCAAAACCATACCTGCTGGTTTGTTTGTAGAAATATAAATTATAAGAATGAAAATATTCGTTCTTCTTCCACAAATTTAAAGTGATTCCTAGAGCACAAAGATTCAAAGCTGTGTTATTTTTAATCCTGCATGTTAAACTTATTATGGTCTAGACCAGTGGTTCTCAACTGGTGGGTTAGGATCCAGAAGTGGGTCATGGAACTGTTTCCAGTGGGTCACAAAGGTGCCAGGAAAAAAAAAATTGAGTCTATAAATCGCTTTCATGTATTCATTTATTTGTTTCTTAATTCATTTATTTTGAAGTTTAAGTTTTTGACAGCTGAAAAGAAACCAAAATAGTGCTTGACAGAATTGTTTCAGGATTATTCAGTTATTCAATCTATCTTAAACCTTTGGGAATTTTCCCTGTGACTTTTCTAAAAAACTAAAATTGATGAAGCTTTCATGATCATTTGATATACCAGCATTTATGCTTTTGGTCAAATAGAACCTGTCCATTTAATGAGGTCTATTTTAACGTTACTTTTTATTCTAATATATTTGAATTGCACATGCATTTAGATGCATTTGATATCATTAAATAGAAACAATTGTTTCCATTTATATCTACTTATTTCTTTCAGAGAACCAAAGACATACCAAAGATCAAAGATTAGAAGAGAAATGTTTCTGTTTTCCATGTTTTCATGCAGTGTTCATTTGGCCGCTATTCTTTTAATTTAGTTTTAGTCTTTAGATGAAATGTATTTTAGTTTTAGTCCCATTTTAGTCATTTCTACCCCTTTTGTTTTAGTCTAGTTTTACTCAATGAAAAATCAAAACATTTTAGTCTAGTTCTAGTCCATAGAAAGTCCTCACATTTTAGTCTTTACTTTGAGTCCATGCATTTATTTTCTTGCCTAAATCTGGTACCAAATCATACCAGTGTGTTCTCTGGACCCTGCCAAACCTGGGGTCCCTGCTTTCCACAGCTGAGAGGCAGAAGAGATACAGATGCATTGTGTTTTTTGTACAGATTTACCCTCAGTGGAGAAATATCATGGGTTTTGAACGTCCAATGAAAATGACATTACATTTAAGTTTAGTTTTAGTCATCTTGATGAAAAATATACTTAGTTTTTGTCAGTTTTAGTCATCAAAGATCTATTTTGTTAGTCTTAGTCTAGTTTTTGTCATGGAAAAAAAGAATAGTTTTAGTCTATGAAATTAACACTGTTTTCATGGCAGATTGTCTTTTTTTCTTCAAGTTTGTAATAGTTGGTGTTTGAAATTGCCTTAGGGTGCACATTGATTGACCTGGAGGGCCACATGTGGCCCCAGGACCAGCATGGGCCCACCCCTGGACCAGAGGATGGTAGACTACAGCCATAAGGACAGCTTGAGCTGATTTCTAACATTAAAATCCTCAGAAGGCATGCAGTAAAAGACCCAGGCAGACGTCACACCTGCTGTTTGTAGGAATGCTTTCACAGTGGAGATTCCACAGACAGGAGAGCTCACAGACACTGTGATTAAATGTGACTACACTGGCTGGCTCAGTGCTCTGGTTGTTGCCATTATTTCAGGAGCTGGTCTTCTTTTCCTGACTCTGGCATAGTTGGGTTGCCATGATTGAGAACACTAGGGATGTTTCCCCCTCTTCACACTTTTTGGCGAGGGGTTTTATTTCAGACATCCTGATCTGGAATCATACATTTCAAATATTTAAGGTTTGAGGCATCGAGGGCCTCAATCTCAATAGGAAGTGGATCACAACCCCCCCCCCCAATTGTTGAGTATTTGTTGAAATAATAAGAGTAAAAGAAGAAAAGTGAGTCAGGGGTAGGGATGTCTCTCTTTATCAGCTCCTTTTTGGACACAGTTAGTTTTGAACCAAAAAATAAAACAATAAAACAAAAAATAAAATCTTTCCTTCATTCAGAATCAGGCCTAAATTCATCTGATGTGGAACCGGTCTAATACCAGAACAGAAACAGTCTCAGCTTTATTTCTCATCTCATGTATTGGCTCTTTTGTTATCAGACTAAAAGCTTTATTCAGATGATATTTAAGGAAACCATCACCAATGAAAGGATGAAAAGAGCCCAGAAACGTGACCGTTCTGAACGGGTTTCCTTTTCTTAATAGATAAGGCTAGAAACAAAAAGGATTACTTAACAAATATATTTTTATTTTTTATTTAAAAAGTCAAATTACTGTGATGTCAAATGTGTTTAGAAGACTTTGAAGCATTGATTCTTTATTAAAACTCTCTTAAACATGACCGTGATGTTTGACTGTATAGAAAAAGTGTACATGCACGGCATTAAGCCTATCTTTATTTTCTAGACCAAAGCTGCAGAGATAATCCATATGAGACCTCATCCCGCCTCTCAGGCATCCACAGATCCCCGCTGATCAGGGTTTACTCACACACATGCTCGCAGAGAAAACACACTCTGATTGATACAGCAACATCCAAATCAACACATTCAGTTTGACAGCAGCAAAAAAAAAAAAAAATCCCAAATAGCAGCATCCCAGGACCTGGACTAAAGGTTTCACCATGAGTGTAAAACAAGCCTGCATCTTTCTCAGAGGAGGAACCAGCAGAAAAGTAAGTCGTTGTGCAGACACTTCAGTCCTGTCGTAGTTTTATTGTTTTGTCTGTAGATTAAAGTGCAGCAGAAACCAGAATCAGGTTTCTTCTGCTTAAATCTGCTTTTGTGTTTTATGTCGGTGTCTGGTAAAACCGGCTCACTTATCCAGGAAACTCTTGTTAAAGAAATGATTCATCTGACCGAGACTTTACAGGTTGAATTAATGTTTAATGGAGGGCAGAGTTACTCATTTATGGCCGTTCTTGGATGAGATGTTATTTTAGGACAGAGTGAAGCTTCTTTCTTGTGTTCAAGTGTAGAACCAAACTTTGACTTTGTCTGCTATTTCAGAAGCATCAGCACAGATTGTCAATAATTTCCTTTACTTTGTAAAAAGGACAAACACTGCATCTCATTTTTGAGATTTAAAATGCTGTGCGATTAGAAAAAGTATGGATCAAACAGAAGAAATATTTTCAGAATAGATATTAAAGCTTAATGGCTGCATGTTCACAGCATGTAGAAGTGATTTACACAGTGATGTGTCTGCAGATGTGTTTTGATCAGAAGCAGCAGACATTATAGTCCTGTATGCTGCTGCACTTGCAGCTCAGTCTCCTTGAGAACATTTTACATTTTTGATGTAATTTACATTCAAATCCATTTAAAATTTTAATCTAATTAGAAACGAACACATCTGTCTGTTATAAATCATAATGATTAATTTACTAGCTTTATGTCCAAGCTAAAAACACTGCCTTACTCTACACTTACATGACTGCCAACTTTCTTTTACTCAGTTTTCCATCCATCAGGTATACTGGTAATTCTATTTGTGGGTTTGGAGCCAATCCCAACAGTCACTAGAGTCAGGATACACTCTGGACTGGTCCAGAAAAACCACCAGGCTGACATGTAGAAACAAAATCCTTACACACAAATGGGTGATTTATGCATGAGGGGAACATGTAAACTCCATACCAAGCTTATTATAGTTAACCAAATTAACAAAGTAAGTAAAACTCAAATTCAAAGAGCATTTCAGTTAATCTGAAACTAAATAAAAACTTAGTGTTTCCAAAAAAAACCCGAAAACTAACTAAAACTGTACAGTGCGCTTTAGTGTTGTAGTACTTTTACTCAGTCTTGTCTCGGTCTCGGACTGGTTGGACTTGGGATTTTCCATCAGACCAGTCGAGACCAGCACTGATCTGCTATTCTTTGACTTCATCAATGTGATATTAAGGAGAAGCATTTGGTCTTGATCCCCGAAAGTCTTGGTCTTGTCTTGGTCTCAGTGCACTCTGGTCTCGGGCAAGTCTTGGTCTCGGATAGTGTGGTCTTAAGTACAACACAAGTGCGCTTACTAAACTTTTAAAATGAAATAAAAATAGAGACAAAATATCCTTAGTTTTAGTCTTTGACACAGCCAGACTGACTGGCACCTACACCAGAGTCTGGGTAGAGTAAAGTTGCTGGAATTGATTGGTCAAGACTTCACACAGTGGTAGTTTTATCTCTGGAGTTGTACTCAAACATCATCTTTAAATAAATAAACTGATAAGTGAAGAGTAGCCTGTTTTAATATGTGTTTGAAAATGTATGATATTCACTCAGTCCTGACATGTATCTGAAAAAACTAAAACTAACACTAAAACTAATAAAAACCAAACTAAAACGAAGCATTTTTGCAAAACAAAAACTTAACTACACTAACAAGCCAGCAGTAACAACTCATTAAAACTGAAAACAAAATAGAAATAAAAACTAATGAAAAATCCCAAACTATTGTAACCTTGCCCCAGAGAGGAAAGACCTGTCCCACCTGGACACAAACCATTTACTCTCCTGCTGTGAGACACTAGTAGTCAGCCACCATTCTGTCCTCCTTCCAGCACCTTAGTTATGAAATGTTTAAGTGCTGAGACATATGGACTTTGAGCTTAAATCCTTGGCAACACATTATGAGATCGATTGTTTCACAGAATCCATCTGGATTAGGCAGAACCAGCAGGTGAATCTGAGTCTGTTACAAAAGTCAGCCTGCCGTCAGAGACTTCAGAGCACCTTTACCCTGTAGGATCACAGACACAGCAGCAAATACACGATATGAAGACTGGCAGAGGTTTACAGTGGAGGTTTGTGGTCTTACATATCCAGCAGGGCGAGGCTGGGCCTTTTCAGTGACTGTGGATGACGACAACAAACTTCAGCTGGGGCCAGAGGATCTTGGGTATAGAGCAGGGGTGTCAAACTCAAGGCCCAGTGGCCAAATTCAGCCCGTGGTTCAGTTATACCCGGCCCGCAAGGTCGTATCACATTCTTAAAATAACTGGCTATAAAATATGAGGGCTGCAGATTTCCTGCAGTATAAAAATGTAAACTTAACTTTGATGATGTGAAATATCCTGAAGTCCTAAAAGTGTGAAAAATAAAGAGTAAAAATAACTACATCAAAAGAAATGTGGGAAAACAAATTAATTTGTGTTTTCATTTCATATTTTCAATTTTTCGTGGCACAGTAATGACTTCAATCTATTATTTGGACTTTTATCTCATATTTTTACCATTTTCAAGTTAATATTTTCACTTTTGTCTCATATTTTGATCTTTTAAACTTATAATTTTGACTTTATCTAATATTTTGACCTTTTTAATTGATAATTTTGACCTTGATATCATACTTTGACCTTTAGGTGCACGATTTCCAATTTTAAGCCAGACATGATTGTGACTTTCTTTTCATATATTTGCCTATTAAAAGCATTATTTGAACATCTAATTTCATGTTTTGACCTTTTAAACAAATAAGTTTGACTTTTTATCTCAGATTTTGAGCCTTTAAAATTATCATTTTGACTTTTTAAATCTCAAAATCATTTATCATCATTGCTGACTTTTTTTCTCCATCATTTATTTCTGTTGAAAAATGAGGTTGACAGTTAAATGTGGATCCTGTTAGGCCCTTTGGTCAGACCTTAATTCAGAATCCAGCCCCTTCTGTGACTGAGTTTGACACCCCTGGTATAGAGGATATATTGCTAAATTTTCTAAATCTCATTTTCTATTTTTCTTTTGACCTTAAATATTCATATAGTCCATTTTAAATGATTTCATTTAATGCTCTTAATGTTATAAATGCTCTGTTTTTATTTCTGCAAAGCACTTTAATTCACTTTATGAAACATGGTGCTCTATAAATCCCTTGCCTGTACAGCTAAAGTGATATATGTGCGTTTTAATATTTTTTCTGATGTTTACCGCAGTGTTGCAGAAGTTAGAGAAGCAGAAATGTAGCAGAACTGCAGCTGTATACTGCTCACTGTTGCATCTGCCTGCTCTCACAGTGATATAAAATAGACGTTAGATTATTCTCTATGTTTTATCATTATAGATATGATAGATCTTTAAGTGTCTGTATTTTTCATACAACTGATCCCTTGTATATTAAATTAAAACTGCCCAGTATTGGGTCTTATAGGACTTTTGTTTTCCTTGCTGTGGTATCGGAAAGGTGCCAACATTGTCTGATTTTCACAAAAAACCACTGGCTGTTAGTGTTAACGTGTTTACTGCATTTAAAAAAGTTTGAAACAGATGCACTGAAGATTCCAAATTGCAGTTTTGCATGTTATTTGTCCTTTTAGGCGCACCATAGTTATTTGTCAATAGCTTCTTCAGGCTTTAAGAGAAATGTAAAATGAGGACACCACTTCTCCTTTGAGATGTTTTATATTTCACTTTTAAAAAAAAGAAGTCATCTTAACCTTTGATATCGAACATTTCACTCTTTTATCATTCACTGTTGACATTCTCATTTACTTTATGACCCAAAGTGAGCTCCTTTTTTTGCAGAGGTTACTCCACTTACATTTTAAAATCAGTAATTTTAACTCTATTTAAGTAAGTTTGCTAGAGGACAATACTCATGTACTTTGTCCATCTCTGTTGAACTTAGGGAGAGAATGATTCCACTTCATCCATAAACAGCTGTTGTATTTAACTGTACTATAGAGGTGTGGCTTTACCTGAACAGTGTGGTTGGAGATCCATATTCTCACATTGTTTTGGTCAAAAAGGAAAACTCTTATTTGGTTGTATAATTCCTCAGTAGCTATTAAGGCTGGGCAATACATCAAAATTTAGATTAAATGGCAATATGTGCAATTTTCAGGTAGCAGGAATTGGAATATTTTTCTGACCTGAATTGTCAAAAATAGTTTCAAACCATTTTTTGCAGCAGAGATGTTCTGCTCTACGCATCATTGAAACATTGAAGCATCTTTTTTTTTTCTAAAGTAGTTTGAAAAATTTACTTGTCTTTTTTTTCTTATTTAAAATGATATTGACATCATAACAATCATTCATATCTTGCAGATATTATTCATATTGCCTCTGCAAGATGAGTCAGAATAATGAAGTTGGATAATTGTGCAGCCCTGGTTTTCATGATGATTGCTCCATGGCTTTAAGTGAAATGAATTAGCAGATTTACTGCTGTGATGGAAGAGGAGAATTAAAGATGTGAAAGTACTGATTCTTACATCATGTTACATATACCCGGCCTACAGGAAAGAACCCTTCATGTTAAATCTATCGAATATTTTGTTGGTTATAATGTAGAATGACTTATGCTTGTGTTCATCAAAAAATACACAAGATGAGGAACTTAAAAATATAATTGCATGTCAAATTGCAAATGCAATATTGGAAAGAAAAACAAATAAAAAAATTCCCAACTCATTCAACCCTGGTAGCTACTCGATACTTAAAGTAAAATCAAATATCAAATCAAATACTTTATCTTTGTCTTGATTTATAGACCAGTACTTTTGTCTGAGAACAGTAGTTGTGGACTCTTTCAACCTCTGCATTTCTTCTACTAGACGCTCTTTATTTCTTTCAAATAAAAACACTTTTTTGTCTGAACAAGAATTTTAGTAGACATTTAAAATTCCAAAGTAAAAACATAACAAAGAATGATTTGTTGATAAAAATCTCTTGGATGAATCAATATCCTTAACTGGGTTACTACCACAGAAAACATGTAAGCACCTGAAAGTGGAAATGCTGTCACATTTGATTATTTGGCATCAGTGAGTCATTTTGTAATGCACTCCTCCATATTTCCTCATGTATAGCAGTGTTAAACCATGTATTTGAGAGAAACAAGCACTCTGACATGGTCTCCTAGCTCTGAGTCATGGTTTTAGACCACAATGGAGCAGCATCACAGCACTCATCTGGATCATCAGTCTTTAAGTCAACATCATAAAACTTTTCTCTTTGGCTTCATTTGACTCTCTAAGCAACATACTAAAAAAAGAACGCCTCAAACTGTAAAAATGTATCATTTGATAAGTCAGTATACTTTAAGAGTTGGTTTTCCCATGTTTTTACTAATTTTCTAACATGTTTGGTACAAAATTCAACAACTTTTACCAAATTAGACACAGATTAATATGAGGGGTTACAGACAGATGTATGAATGAAAGCATGTTGTGGATATTCTGACATTAACTCACATTATTATCATATCTGAATGTATTGTCTTTTTCAGAAAAGATCTCTTACACCTGATGAGATTGAAGGTAACTTTTGTTTTTATGTTTTCAGATCAACTGCAGTATAATGTTATCTTTTTAATCTTCAACCACATACCCTTTTTTGGTTTTGTGTCTATTTGCTGTAGAGTTACGGGAGGCTTTTGTGGAGTTTGACAAAGACAAAGATGGTTTAATCAGCTGTAAGGACTTGGGGAACCTAATGAGGACGATGGGCTACATGCCCACTGAAATGGAGCTCATAGAGCTGAGCCAGAACATCAACATGAATCGTGAGTCTTGTCCCTTTACCATTACATTATATGAGGTATAGTAGTGGAATGGCACATCTCTATGGCTCTACCATGGGGTTTTTACCGTTTCCTGAGCAAAGATAATTCAGAGTCAATGCAAAATAGTTTCAAGACTCAGCAATTTCAGACAAATTCTCCAGAGACAGAGCTTATTTTCACATTACAACTCAAAAATAAGCTGTGCAGCTGTGCAGAGAATTACAGTGCTGAGCAACAATAATGTCTTATATATTTATAGCATGTGCATCTGGCTGCTGAATGTAAACCATCTCATATGCATTTATGAAACCAGCCTAACTCTGACTCATTCTTCCTTTGATTTAAAGGCAACAATACATTTCATTTCCATGTTAAAATAGTGGTTTTAAAGGATAACTAAACGGTAAAATATTGGAGCATGTTGTCTGTCACAGTTCCAGAGAGTGGCTCTCAGCACTAAGTGACTTCGGCCATGATTCTTTTATGAGAACACCAGTACAGAACTAGTTTACACCAGCTTTCAGCAAAAAAGAAGCCAGTTAGCCTGTCTCAGAACTGTGAAAAGCAACAGCTAAGGTTAAAAGACAGAAGAGGATGGTGATAGATGAAGCTGAGAAGAGAAAAGAGAGCAGGAAGCAAGACAAAAGCAACAATCTAGCTGCAGAGTGCACATTCCTACGACAAAACAGATTGTGATGTACTGTAAGGTTGTTTTGTTAGCAGTGTCATCAGTGTACGTTCAGCAGCTTTGGCCTGTGAATAGAGTTATCCAACATCTCAGGTTTGCATAAAAAACATGTTTTGATTACAACAGGAAGTTGTCTCTTTCCTTGTCAGTCTTCAAGTTAGCGTTATAGATGTATCCTATATCAACTAGCATGTACTAAATTAACCATTCCAGTGTAGCCTTTTTGTAACCTGGCACGCCAGAGAGACTGTTTCACAAATCCACTGCATGCATATGTGTCACATTCATCTGGAAACCCTCCCATACATTTGGCAGGGTCAGGACTTTTCAAAAAATTCCCAGAAGGTGATTGGATGGATGTTCTGTCCATCACATTCATTACGGGCCATTCAGAACAAGTGAAATGAGGTTGCAGACATGCACATGTGGATAAATCTGATGCCGAGGCAGATTGGGTGAAAAGCAAAAACACCTCTTCCATCATGAAAAGCTTTGGTGCTTTTCTTTGCTCTTAATTTAACAAACAAATGTGGCACAGTTCTGATAGAACTGGTGCTATACTACAGCTACATCTGAGCTACATCTGTTACACCTGTGGCAGCCATTGCTAACAGCTTCCAGTACAACTCAACACCACCCACAGCTATGGCTAATTCTCCTAAAAATGACAGTGAATGTCAGAACCATTTTCAGTTCACAAAGTTTGTAGACTGGAGCTTTACCAGACTGGATGGCGTGTGTGGAATTTGGCGAATCCATGGTTAACATGGTTAACCATTTTGCCCCAAACTTTAGACATCATGGTAACAGTTAATTATGCATACACACACTCCACATGCTAATATGTGGCTGTAGACACTAGCAGAGTCATATTTGTTACAAATCTAGTGTGCCAAATCTGTCAACGTAGTTTCTGGCTTCTTTACCAACTTCACCACTCTGTTTGTCCACATATAGACGTTATCTGTGATGGGGGAAGCAGCTGTATTTGTGATCTATGACAGTGCAGTTGCACACAGAGACCTTCAGAGGGTGCTTGAGGCACCAAACTGAATTCCTTCATATTGTTGCTTTAAGGAGTGGCACTCAAACCTTTTTTAAAGGGATACTTCAACATTTTGGCAAATTCACCCATTGCCATAATTCCTGTAGTCTAAGTAATAGGTTCGTTTCCTTTAGTTGCAAGCTGTTTCTAGATCTGGGGGAACCGTTAAAACAGCTGCACCGCTAACGTTGTGTTAGTAGATGGAATTTTTGCTTTCCCTCATCAAACTCATCAAATACACAATCCAACAACTCCAAAATGCTCTCGTGGACAAGTTGTGACTGTACATTCACGCTATGAAATAATCATGGAGCATTACAAGATGGAGATGTTTTAAAGTTAAATGCAAAGCCGGAACTACACTCCAGACATGGCTGCTGCACTGTGTCACTCTGCCCAGTGGTTTACTCAAGAAATAGTTCTGAGTATTTGCTTCATGTGTCGTAATGTTACATAATTATACATTATTATTTTATAGCGTGGTGAATGTACAGGTCACAACTTGTCCACGAGAGCATTTTGGAGCTTTTGGATTGTGTATTTGATGAGGTTGATGAGGGAAAGCAAAAATTCCATCTGCTAACATAGCGTTAGCAGTGCTGCTGGTTTAACGCTCCCCCCCCCCCATTTAGAAACAGCTTGCAATGACAACTAAAGGAACTAAACCTATTACTAAGACTATAGGAATTATGGCAATGGGCGAATTTGCCAAAATGTTGAAGTATCCCTTTAAGCTGTATTTTTAATGGCTGGTTGTTTTTGACAGTGGGGGGACGGGTGGACTTCGAGGACTTTGTGGAACTTATGACCCCCAAGCTTCTGGCTGAAACTGCCGGGATGATTGGACTGAAGGAACTCAAAGAGGCATTCAGGGAGGTGGGGACAGCATAATTTTTCTGGTCTACATGGTGGATGAAAATACTTTAAAGCTAGCAAAATGTCAGATCATGATTAAAAAAATCTGAAACTATCTCCCACTAAAAAGTCTGGTAATGTTATTTTGCTTTCCCCCTTCCTTTTACAGTTTGACATTGATGGAGATGGTTCGATCACATCTGATGAGCTGAGACATGCCATGGTGAAGTTATTAGGAGAAAAAACCTGCGAAAAGGAAATCGACGCAGTGGTCAGAGAAGCTGACAATAATGGAGACGGAACTGTTGATTTTGAGGGTAAGATACAACTGAATACCAACCTTTTTCTACATTTTCATGAAGTATTGAGCTCTAAAAGATGAGTTAGTGAAGGTGAGGTCAAATGAAATAAGTCAAACAGATCTCTCGTCCACCTGTGCCTCAGCTGCTATGAAAAGTACAAATATCCGCCATGACAGAAATCTATTCTGGAAAACAAAGACAACCTTTAATAGCAGGTTTGAGGAGAATGAGGTCGTAGCTACAAGAGCGGTTTATTAACCCAACCCCTCTCACACTGTCAGGGAGAAAAGGAAGAGGGAGATGACAAGGCATCAGGAGTATCTAAAATAAATATTTCCTTGATTTTCTTTCACTTTCCACACAAACCAGTGTTTAGAAGCTTGTTTTAGTGGAGTGTGGAGATATTTGTGCATTAATAATATCCATATCCATGTTTTAATTGATGTACTCTGACTTGCTTTGACAGCATCCTCTGCTTTCTTTTACAGAGTTTGTGAAAATGATGTCGCAGAAATGAAGACACAGAATGAATGGTTGTGAATTGGGAGAATGTATTTTTTATTGAAGTGTATGCTAATGATGGCTTATTTTCCATTAAAGACTGTATGTTATCCCCCTCTTATTTAAGTGGCATCAGTTTTCTGTAATCAAAAATGTGATTCTTATTAGTTTTGGCCTGTTTTTAAAGCTGTTGAGAGGGTTTGGTTTTGGAGAGCCACACCTGTATGATCAAAGTTTCTTGTAAATTTCAAAACAGAAAATTTGGAACGTTTGATGTCTGTAACGTCACCTTTGACCCCTCAGAGTTAACATCTTTGTCAACTGTCATGATATTAAATGCTAATAAAAATAGAAAATACGTCAATGTAAAAGTGATACTGTGGAATCATGTCATTAATAATTCAATAAGGAGAGAATACGAGTTTGACAATAATTTATTTTACAAATTGAATGAAAGAGAAAAGTCCTTGGCAATCAGACTCCACCATGATGATATCATTTATTTGAAGAGGTAGTGAGGCAAACGACAGGAATAGGATACTCCCTTGGAGTTTAAACTCTGGTGGTGTTGAGAGGTGCAGGATGAGGAGTAGACCGCTGCCCAGGAACTCAGGAATGCAAGATAAGATGAGCAGGAGACCTGTAAGGATCTGGACTAGATGCTGAATAACTGAATGGAGGTGGCTGGGGTGGAAGAGGGGTGCAGCATCTGCACAGAATGACTGGCTGACTGTGAAAGAGAGAATGACAGGTACATGATGATTGGACAAACAGGGTTGTAGCAGAATCTGATTGGCTGAGTACTTAGGAGAGTGAGTGAGCGGGAAGAGAGAAAAAATGGAAAAGGGAGAGATGTGAATGAGTGCGGACTGAAGAATGAACAGAAACAGTCTTCCAGCTTAAACTTAAACTGAGCTCCATTTCAGATTAAAGGATCAATAGGAGAGCTTTTCTGTTACATAAAGAGCAGAAATTTCCATAAACTAAGCTTCATGCCCTCTGGGGAAGCCAAATTACAACACATATATCAAATTTGACCATGCACCTTATGATGGCAAGGTATGAAGCTCTGCTGGGGGTGTGAAGGGATGGGAAAAGAGAATAAGAGAAGCTGAAGGTATAGAGAGAGAGAGAAAAGGGAAAGATGGAGAAAAGGAGAAGAGAGATAAAGAAAAAGAGAAGAGGGGTTGCAGAAAAAGATAGATAGATAGATAGATAGATAGATAGATAGATAGATAGATAGATAGATAGATAGATAGATAGATAGATAGATAGATAGATAGATTTTATTTCAGACTCAGGGTCCATACACACAAACACAAGACAGGAGGTGAAAAAACAGGAAAGAGGGAGGAGCAGAAAGAGAGAAGAAGGAGATGCAGAATTAAAGACGAGGAAAATGCACAACGGGCAGCAGAAAGAAAGATGAGAGAGAAGAGGAAAAAGAGGGTTAGGTGAAGAAAGAGACCAAGAAAAGAGAGATACGAAAATATAGAAGACTGGAACAGAGAAAATAAGAAGAAGGAGATGCAGAAATAGAAAGGGAGGAGGTGCAGAAGGAGCTCCAGAGAAGAAGAAGAGAGTTGCAGAAAATGTCCTGTCCTTGCCATAAATCCATGTTTTCTTGGATATATCTTCAAAGTCAGTAATGACGGTAACGATATTAGCTTTAAAACGAGTTTGATAAAAGACTGAGCAATCTGATATTAGCATTAGCATCTACGATTATGAAAGGAGAGATCTGATAATTATTGAAGCTGTTAAAGTTGAACTTGTCTTAGATTCACTTTAATATTTCTAATACTGAAAATAGAGATGATTTAGATGTTGGTGGATGAAGCACCATGTTCACTAATGCTTCTCACAAAGTTTTAAAGATTCACCAGACAATTAAAACATCTCATTTTAAAGAGACTGAGCGATAGAATGGAAATGTTGATTCATAACAAACTGTAAGTGCAGCACTGAGATCAGAAAATGTCCCATCAGTCCTAAACACAATGACGGTCACAGATGCTGTTAAATCTGAAAACAGTTTATACTAAATGATAATGCTCTAAAAAAATAAGCTGTGCATGCCAAGTGAGTCCGTTCATCTGTCAGTCCATCCAACAATCTGTTCACCAGCAACAGACACGGCAGCTTTTCGATTAAGCGTTAAATGTTGATGCTATCTGATGATGACGTGAAGCACAACTGTCCAAGCAAAATGGAACTAACACTTTAGTTAGACTGCATACACTCAATTATAACTAAATGTATTATTTTATTTTCATTTCGTTGTGAGGATTATCTCAAATCCAAATCAGTTTTTCAGCACAGCTGATTTAAGTGCATTTATCTGCCCTTTGTTTCTCTTCCCGCTGCAAAAGGCACGTCCGCTCTAATACAGCTTAACTTAATTAAATACCTAGTACATAAACCGGGCAGATTAATACCATTTTCAACAAGTATCACCGATATCATGTCTAAAAATCAGATTGGCAGCAATAATAATCACAGATTTATTTTCATTTGGCATCTTTCAGTGCATTTAATCCCTCTCTCACTAAAGCTGTTGCATAATGAAAAGCCAACATGGACTTTGCCCAATGAGACAATGGCTATTTTTAAATGTTCTTTATAACTTTTTAGGTTATAACCCAGAAAACATCAATGTGTGTCAGGCAAAGCTGCCTTTACTTCTTCTAAATCATAATAGGCTGCTTTTATGTGACTAAAAATGTAAATTAAAGCACAGAGTGATTCTGTTGTAGCTTGAAAATATGTAGTAAAATATAAAGGTGCAGCCTTGTGATGATATGGAGGACACTTGATCAAATATTCTAAGACTAATCCATCAATGCCAGCCATAGACAGTAATACTCAAGATTTATGTTGTCGTATTATTCGCTGGTGAATCTACGCTGACGTATGGCTCCATAAAGCTGGAGGATGAAAGTGTAGAATGAATCATACATCAGGATGCTACATACATACAACCACGTATAAACAATCTCAGGGATAATCTGTCTCTCTGGGCTGGATTAGTTCAGCCTCTGTAATCCTCGTCATGGGACCCTCCGATGAACAGATGGCAGATAAGAATCACCACAGTACCGTAATTCTCATCCACTGACTGAGAAAGTAACCAAAAACTCAGCACAAGAGCTTAATGAACCAAAGAGTGCTCCAAGATAAGGTTAAGTTTGTTTAATCAGATCCCCCAGTAAAGCCATATGCCGCCTCTGGCCTTTTTCCTCTAAACAACCATGCTAACAACAGAACCACATTGTTCTTTTCACAACTGGGACTGGAGCCTCCAAACATGTCACACAAATGCTCCGGCTTTTTAGATGAACGCGAAAGAACCTGATTAAAAGAAATGTCGGGATGTTTTCTATCATCATCCAAGGGGAAAATTAGTCATATTATTGTGATATTCAGCCGATTATGTGGAAAATATTTGTTGAGTGAGAAGAGAGAAATGGTCTCTTGATAAATGGTGTAAACCAGTAGTTCTTTACTGGTGGGTTGGTGAAAAAAGTTCATGACTTTTGCGTGCTCTAATGGCTACCCTTACATTCAAGTAGACCAAGTAGTCACAGTTTCTCAATTATCTACCATGTGTCCCAAGGTGGATGCTAAGATGATAATAAATGAAAAGACACTGAACTCATAACCTCAATCAGAGGCAGGGCGAGGGGGTGGTCCAGGGGGCTTAAGCCCCAAATGTTTCCTTTAAAGCCCCAAAACTTTAAGGTTGGTTTAAAGCATGTTTCTTAGGCCTTGTCCACACTGAGACGACACAATACATTGCCGTTTTGTTTGAAAAAAGTTTTTTAGGAGAAAAATAGAACAATCCCAACACGTTTTATTTTTTTCGTTCCACAACTTAACACCGTTTTACATTTGTAAAGATGAACAGTCTCCTTCAGCTGAAAAAATGTAAAACGTGTTATAAAGGATTGTGGGCGGCACTGCAGAGCAGGGGTTAGCGCTGTTGCCTCACGGCAAGAAGGTTGCTGGTTTGCTTCCCTTTCAGGGCCTTTCTGTGCACAGTTTGCACGTTCTCCCCTGCATGCATGGGTTCTCTCCGGTTACTCCAGCTTTCTCCCACCTCCTAAAACATGAGCATTAGGTTCATTGGTGACTCTAAATTGGCCAGAGGTGTGAGTGTGAGCGTGCAGGGAGTCCATTTCAAGTTCAGATGAGTGGAATATAAAATAATAAAATGAAATAATTAGGTTTGCTCAACCTTCAAACATACACAGTGCTTAACAGATTTATTAGACCACCACCCAAAGTAAGGTTTATGCCACAGCTGCCCTAAATTAACAGCATTGGTAATTACCAAAATCATTTTTATGTTTCTGCAATGGTTAATACACCAATATGTAGAAGCTCTTTAACCCAAATGATATTTTTAATGCTAAAATATAATTATTATTGTTATCCATGAATTTTCAAATTTACTGATTTACAAAAAAACTGAAAAAATAGTAAAGCACATTAATATTTCTTGATTAATATGTCAAATGATAGTTATTTACTTGCATTCCTGAACAAGAAAATGCGTTTTAGTGGTTGAATGTTATGCTTGATTAATTTCTGACTCAAATTTGGTTATAAAAAAGTGAATTCAGTTTAAAATCCCTCATTCCCGTTCAAAATGGTAAAACGTGGAGAGCTCACTGAAAATGAAAGAGTCCACATTAAAGCACTTCATGATGCTGGATGGTCTCTGAGACAAATATGACAGGTGGTCTAATAAATTTGTTAAGCACTGTAGTTTCTATGAAGTTAAAAAATATAGATTTATCTGATTTTTAAAAAAAATTAACTGATTCAATTAAAAATGTTTCGTGTGATTGATTACTTCTTTTTTTTTTAAGTTCAACCAATGTTTTCTTTTTTTCAGTGTGATGAAAGACAAAGAATGCTCCCTTATGCATGTAATATAATAAAGCAAATGATAAAAAAGCATTGCTTTCAAAAATAAACAAGGAAAAGTATTTCAATACATTTATTGATAGAAACATGTAGAGTAGATAGAGGGTACTTTTACAAAGATAATAACTAACCACAGTGTGCAGAGGTTTATTTAAGTTTGGCATCCACTTTAAGAACAAAAATAAATGACATTTTTCATAGATACAAGTGTAACTTTTTTCACAGTATTTTTGGTAAAGCTTTAGTTTATCTTTAAAATAAAACACCTCGGTGAGTCTCTTTCTCGTCTTCCTGAAAGTATCGGAGCACATGCAGGTCCTGTTTTCAGGACGGAGAGGTTTCACATGCAGAAGCATTCACTATCATAGTATAACATGAAGATTTACACCAGATCTGCTGTGATATTCATGTGCTTTCAAATGTCACTTTGTTATTTTGCAGCCAAATTACTATCGATACCACATCCTCACTAATGCATGTTTATGTGGCACTTCCTGGTGTTGACCATGGATCCGACGCATGTTCAGAGTGTGGCTGATGGCTTGTGTAATTCTTAGGTCACATTCACACAGTGTTTGACTGGAATGAGAAGCATGACCCACAACGAGCAGGGCTAAAGTAAGGCATCCCTGCAAGTTGTATTGTAGAAGAAGAGGAGCGAGTTCAGCAGTCGGGGCTGAACATGAAGTCCAGGGCTTGTCTCTCTGCAGCCGCCACGTTTGGATGCCAGAGATCCACGCTCAAAATGACCCGAGGTCCAGCATCAGAGGGCCCTGGGGAAGACATGAAAGATGCAACTGATCTCTTGTTTGCTCTCTGATTGGTCCACAAACAGAGACCCCCCTTTCAAGCCAACTGTGACTGGGCTACCATCTTTTACCTGGGCCAAGTCTTTTCAGTATGTTGTGATGTGATTGTGTGTGATTATCTGTCACAAATACAACATTAAGATAAAATGACACGTTTGACCAACCCTTGTGGGAAACAGTGTGAAGGAAGGAGTCATCGACCAGGAGGCAGTGTCCCTCTGACCAGCACTGCGGCTCTCCTCCAACCACCAGCTCACAGGAGGGCGGAGTCTGCAGACCTAAAAAAGAGCCAGAGTGTGTGTGTTCAGTTTGGCAACCAAATAGTGGGTTAAGAAGAGCGTGGGCTATATCCCTGAGTGTTTAAAACAGAGGATTAAAGCCAGATGGAGCCCTGCACAACTGGGCTAAATGTTAATTGGACCTTAACCATGACACACAAAACGCTGCACTAATAGTAATTACTGTTTTTACTTTTGGGTTTAATGAATCCTAATATTATTATGTAATATGCATATATGCTGTAATACAAACATCTGGCATTGGATTGTGGTGAATTTCATGAGGTCAGTCCATGAGTTTAATAATTAAAATGGTGAAATCAGGCTCTTATTATGGTCCCGTTTCATTTGAATGTAAGCCTTTAGGATTAAAATGTTAATCACAATTCTATTAAATTCAGGAATTAAAGTTTTATTTATTTTCATTACAATCACTGAATGTTATTTTGCCTCTTTATCAACCAGGAATCGATTCCTGCAACCACAAGGACTACAGCCTCATCTACAGGCACCTTAAAATCTGAATTTAAATGTGCAGTTAAAGGTTTGACAGAATTTTCATAAGAAATTGTCTATACTAATAAAAAACAATGTTATGCATATTTTTAACTTGAATTCTTGCATTACCACATATATTTTTCAGAACCAGAGAAAAGTCTATTCCATGTTTTGCCATGGCAGCCGACGTGACGAAAGATAGAACAGTTACTGTTCCTGTAGAAATGCTGGTTGTTATGTGTGCAACATTGTGGCCCCACTAGACCACTGATAATCAACTGGCGGCCCAGGAGCCATATCAGGACCCCAAAAGCTTCCTGTCCGGCCCCAGAAAGATCATTAAATTCAGAAAAGGAGGAAAAGAAGATGTTGTGGTTTTAAGAGTATCCTTTGCAGCTGTTAAATCCACCCCAAAACAATTAATATTGAAATAGTTTTAGAATGTCTTAACATTTGATAGGGTTAGGTAATTATTAGATATTTTAAAAAGGGTTCAGGTTGGCAGAAGTGCTGCAGAAATGACCAGCTAAAGTGGTGAAAAGGGGTTAAAGAGTAGCAAAAATGGGGGATAAGTGGCAAAAAGGGTTGTGGAGTGGCACAAAGGGACAAAAATTGGCAGAAAAAGTTTTAAAAAGATATTAAAATTAGGGGAAAAAATTGGTAAAAGAGGAAAAAAGGGGCAAGAAGTATCAAAAATTGGTCATAAATGACAAATAATAGTGCAAAAAAGTGATGAAAAAGGGTTAAAAAGCAGCAAAAATAGAAGAGTGGCAAAAATGGATAAGAGTGGCACAAAGGGGATAAATCATGTAGGAAAAGTGGGTCAAAAGGGGTTAAAATCTTGCAAAAAATGGTTTAAAGAGGCAAAAATGATCAAAAAGGAGTGTAAAGTGTCAAAAATGGGTTAATACTGGTGCTAAATCACAGTTGTGGAGGACCCATTCAACCTGCTGCATTATAGATAATAGGGATAGATCTCACTGGTAATGAGTAAAAATGTCCTACATTTTGAAAGAAAATACAAATATTACTATAATAATATTTCAATCAGACCAAAATATTTATTTAATTTTTGTGTATTTGAAAGTCTGTCCCCCAGAGTTTCTGTCGAGACTAAATCTGGCCCTTGTGCGGATGTACTTGATGACCCCAGCACTACAAATTTCCAGGTTACACCATGCTCTGCTCTGTCCATCTCTACAACTCACCTCTTATTTAAGATTAAGGACTCTGGTCAATAAATAACTGTACTCCAAAAGGTGTTTTTATAAGAAATAAACCACTGTTTTGTTTAATGGATGATTTTTTTAAATATACTGGGGTAGAAAAGCTGTTAAAAGTTGTCTTGTTAAAGTTTGGTAAATACAGCTTAAGGGGTATAGTTTTCGTGGAGATCTTCCATCCATTTCCTGCACCGGTGGTGGAGCCTATCCCAGCTGTTATTGGGTGACAGGGGGTACACCCTGGACTAATCAGCAGCCATTCACATTGCTGACGTACAGACGACAAGGCACACTCACACCTATAGCCAACTTAGAGTTAACCAAACGAGTATGTCTTTGGTGGTGGGAGGAAGATGGGATGCCTGCACAGGGAGCACAGGCGACTGCACACAGAGAGGCCCAGAAGTGAACCAGGAACCTTCTTGCTCTGAGGCAACAGCGCTAACCCGTGCACAACCATGAAGCCCTCGAACAGTCCTCTATTCAAAAGAAGACACTGGCCACAAAGGTGGGCCTCTTGGTGTCAGAATTTACATTCTGTGCTTTTAGGAGTGCAATTAATTGTGACTATTCAGCAGCTAGTAATGATTTTATGATTTAATATTTCAATTTTAAACTAGGCCATATTAAAACAACAGTAGTGTACTATGTGATGTAGAAATGTATTTATGTCATTTTTTTTTACCCACCTAGATGACATCGCAGTCGTGTGTTGGTGGGCCCGTAGGAGCTGCCCAGCGTAACCCCGGGTCCCAACAGCCAAAATCCAGCTGATCCCAACGAGTTGCTGCTTATAAACGTCCGCAGAGAGAGAAGTGTGCGGTACGTGCAGGGACAGGAGCGACAGTTACCCGCCACGCAGACGCCAGCACTGTAGAGAGGAAACACCGCCTGGCCCTGGCAGAGACCAGGAGCTGCAGTTAATGCATGACTCAGATAAGAGGCGCTTCCATCAGAAATTTGCATACACATCAGTGAATTACAAACACTCTGAATAAACATGGTTTTACAGATTTTTTTTTTTTTTTTTTTTGTCTTTTTGTTAGCTTAAGAGAGATTTTGACATCCTCAGTCTAGATTGATTAGGGTTCTGCATTTAAACAGAGCTACTCGCTAATAGATTACATTGCTGAACTCTAGAAATTAAATGTTCCTGTAAGTATTTGGAACATGAAACAGGCAAATAAAGAAATTCTAGTGTAATCTGAGCCAAATAGGATGAAGAATTTGTGATTACTAAATTGAGATCATATAAATTATCCTTAAAGGTCACATGTTATGCAAAATCCACTTTTTCAGGCTATCCTAACAAAAATATGTGCCCCTGGCCTGTCCACGATCGCCCCAAGAATCAGAACCCCCCCCCCCCCCTTCAGAAAATGTGTGCTGAAACAAGATGTTCTCAGATTTTCCCCTCATGATGTCATGTGGGGAGTTAGCCCCGTCCCCAGGTTCAGTTGGCCCTCCTCGCTTACAAGAAAGTTTTGTCCTCCCCTCCTGATCCGTAGCTGAGAGGAGGATCAGGAGAGCCACATCAAGTTTTTGAGGGGGGCAGAGTCAGGGGCAGAGTCAGACAGCTCATTAACGTTTAAAGCTACAGACACAGAAACAGCTCGTTCTGAGCAGGGCTGAAACAGAGGGGTTTTTAGACATGCACATAGCAAATTTTGCAGTGTTAAATCAACACTTAAAGAGTTAAATTTAACACTGTGTCCGAGTGTATTTGGTCTTAACCAGAATTGGTGTTAAATTAACTCTTTCCACAGTGTTAAAATTTCTGAGTAAAATTAACTCAAAATTGAGTAAAAAATTAACACTGGCTAACACTGTACAGTGTTAGTAGAACTTCACACTACATGTTAATCAACTCTGAGGAGTGTAAAAATTACTCCCAGTTGTATTGGTTATCTATTCTTCTGTAATAACAAATCAACTCTTTGTCAGTGGTAATTCAACACCCATAGTGTTAAATTTAACACCCATGCTGAGTTTATATAGTTCTCCAATAGTGATACATCGTAGCATTTATGTATGACTTTTCAACACATGAAGGTGTTTTTTAACACCTTAACAAGATCATTCTTTTCTGTCGTTTTTCAGCAGATTGATTAATAACTTAACCAATGAAGGCCTCAGTGTATGACCCAGGCAATTTAACAAGGCTGTCAGATACACGTGACCTACAGTAAGCTATGTATACTTACACTTTGCTCACTTATGCAGCCCCTGTTGCTTAACACATACACTACACTTGGCGGCCACAGGCAGGAAGTCTCTTACTCAGTACACAATTTCACTCATGGTGGAAAGTTTAAAAACTTAAAAATCTTAAACAATCTACCAGAAACATGAACAAAGGACTTCAAGCAATGATTACTGTACAACATGCATCATCTAAACATATCCAAACACAATTTAAAACATCTAAAACACATATAAACATTCTGCATAAGGGCATCATGGGAAAATTATTCAAATTTTGAGATGAAAGCAGGCAGAGCTTATATCAATTGACTCTCTACAGTGTTGATGGGATCAACACTGTCAAACAACTCCAACACTGAAGACCACTTAACTCGGGGTGGAGTTAAAATTACACTTAGGGAGTTAAATCAACCTAACTCTGAGAAATTAACACTCCAGTTTTTACTGTGCACAAATCAAACACTGGAGAGTTTTTCATCAAGAAACTTCACAGAAATGTTTTTGGGACCTCTGAGACCAATATCAGCTTGTCTTGAAAAGGTCAAATATGTGACCTTTAAAGTTTGCCTCAAAGGTTGTCTTGTGTACCTTTGGTCCCAGACAGGTCCAGCCTTGTTTTGGATCTATTCCTCGCTGATAAACGGCTTTAAATTCAGCCAAGATCATTGAGTAGTTAGCTTCTAAGACCTCAATGTCATGTCGATGAGCATCCCGTGGGAAGAAAGGAACACTTGGGACATCTGGGAGGAAGAAGAGATGAGGCTTCTGTATAGTAGAGTGATCATTCAGTCTGACCTGGAATGAGAAAAATGAGAAAGATTATAATCTCCCTGCCATCATGAGTCAATAAAAGTTTTAGTTAACAACTTAAACAGGCTTTACTTTGGAAAGCAGACTCCATTCAAGCCTTGATGAAATACCTGCTCTCGGAGACCCTTATGAATGCGGCCCATGCCCACCCAACTGTAGCGCTTGGCGTACTCCTGCAGAGCTGCATACAGTTTCTTGGCTTCTGCAGAGGCCCGAGCTGGGAACAAGCCATGACTCAGCACTGGGGTGAGATAGCCCTGTCCCTGCTCCTCATCCTCCTCTGTTTCCATGGAAATAAAAGGGGTAATTTGATCACTTCTCGACAGCTTGGATCGAGCATTACACTTCGTTCCAGCACAGCTACCTCCACGGGACATCATGGACCGCCTGCAGACTGACTTGAGCTTTCCAGCGTGTGTGTGGCCCGGGATCGGTAGGTCGGAGCCCATCCGGTAACAGTGCCACAGAAAAAGCAGCAGCAGGGTCCAGAGGAGGCCGCTTAGTGAGTGGACACCCAGCTCTACATATGGAGGCAGGGGCAGTGTGTTCATTGACCAGTGCATGCTTTAGTGAGACGATGAAATGCTGAAATAGAAACACAATAACAGGCTGTGTTTAGTATTGTGAAATAATCCTGGATTATGTGTTGTTTCAGTAAATCAGACCAATGTTTTTGGCGTTTTCAGATGTCTTTTGGCCTTTCAGAGCTTCATAGATCACAGTGAAGGATGGAGACGCTGTTTTTGCTGATAAACACAACCTTGCTGCTATGATGCACTGGACTACTTTCAAACAGCCGACTCATTTATTTTCTTCACTTTAATCTCCGTGAGCTTCACAAAGCTGAGGAAAATCCCAGCATGCACTTGGATGACATTAGTGAAACATTAAAGGCAGGTTATCACAGATCCACTGAGTCATTTGTTTAGTTGCTGCTGACTTCCTTCATGGTGTTATGTAAGTCATGATCCCTTGGTAAACTGGCTGTGGATGGAGCGAGTAATTTCTCAGTAGGCTAAACACTGCAGGGAACTTTTTCTACTCTCTGCATCCAAGGCTTTAATCTGCTGCAAATTGTTCCACAAAGTTCTCCTAATTTAGGGTTTTTAATCTGACATGCTAAATAGACTGTTTTAACATCCATGGCATCATGGGAAATATTTCAAATCTATCTTGGAAACACCCAAAAGACAATCTCTCTGACTCTCCACTGTAATTTTGGCAGCTATTTTAAATGAAGTCTTCATCTTAAGTTTAAAATGTTCACTAGTTTCTGTCACATTTGAGTTGTTTTCACTCTGAACATTTTTAATCCAGTTTTACTCAACAAAAATTAAAGGACATATAAGTCAAGTTTGTATGGGTAGTCAGTAAAGAGTCTATGCATTTAAATCTTTACTTCTACAAAAACAATTACAACCCTATTTCCAAAAATGCTGGGGCACCATGTAAATAGAAACAGGATGCAGTGATTTGCAAATTTCATAAACCCATATTTTATTCATAAGAACAAAAACAACATATTAGATGTTGAAACAGATATCCTATTATTTCATGAAATATTAGCTAATTTTTTAACTGAGGGCGGCAAAACATCTCAAAAGAGTAGGGACAGAGCTACAAGAGGCTGGAAAAGTAAGTGGTGCCACTGTGAAAAACAGCATTTTGAAACAAATTAGGTTATTTGTAACCTTGCAAAGCAGATGGATACGCCTGTTTCCTTGTTTCTCACTGGTGAATCCATCTTGCAAAGCTCCTGTCTGAACTGTTTGGGCCTGGTTAAAAAGTGCCAGGAACAATCAGGGACGAGGGGCAGTACTTTCAGGCACGGCAGAGTCATGACGTAAGCAAGCAGCATCAAGAGGCCAGTGCTGTTATAGGCGGAGGAGCTTAGCGTGGATCTTGACAACATTTCTTTGTTTAAAGAAGAACAAAAAAAGGCAATGAATTGTTTTCTTTTCAAAAACCACAAAAGTCATGTACTGACATGTCTACAGTCACCATGGTTTGCATTATTCCTTGGTAGCTGCACATGCACACCTCGGTTGTGGCCACATCATGTGTTTTGTTGATCTGATTGGCCCGTAAAGATGAGACAGACAGAACATTCATCCAATCACACTCCGAGTTTTTTTCAAAGCCTCTGCCCTTTCCCAAATGCTTAGTATTGAAGATTTTCCAGAAGGATGTGTGAAACAAATCCATCTGGCGTGTCAGGTTAGGTTATTTGGCAACAGGTCAGTAACATGAGGGGGTTTAAAAGGAGAGAGAAGGAATGCAAAGGCTCTCAGAAGTAAAGATGAAGTTCACCAATCTGCAAAAAATAGTGTCTAAGAAATATGGAACAATTTCAGGAAAAAATGTTCCTCAATGTAAAACCGTGAAGACATCGAATATCCCACCATGTTCAGTCCATAACATCATCAAAAGATTCAGAGAATCTGGAGAAATTTCTGTGAGCAAGGGACAAGGCTGAAGGTCAAAAGTGGATGCTCGTGATCCTGGGGCTCTCAGGGGCCACTGCATTAAAAACAGGCATGTCTCTGTACCGGAAATCACTGCATGAGCTCAGGAACACTTCCAGAAACACAGTTCCCTGTTCCATCCACAAATGACAGTTAAAGCTGGATCATGGAAAGAAGAAGCCATATGTGAACAGAATCCAGAAGCCCTGTCATCTTCTCTAGGCCAAAGCTCAGTTAAAATGGAAAATTGTTAGGTGGTATGGCGTTGCATTAGTGCCTATGGCATGGGCAGCTCTAACATCAATGCTGAAAAGTACATAAGAGGTTTTAGAGCAACATATCCTCCCATACAGAAGGGAAGGCCTTGACTATTCCAGAAAGACAATGCTAAACCACATGCCACATATGTCACAACAGCATGGCTTCACAGTAGAAGAGTTCGGGTCCTGGACAGGCCCGTCTGCAGTCCAGACCATTTAAGAACAGAAAACATCTGGAGCATCATAAGATGAAAAATCTGTCAAAGAAGACCCAGGGATGTTAAGCATCTACAAGTATGGGACAACATTCCTCTCCCAAAACATCAGCAACTGGTCTCCTCACTTCCCAGATGTTTCCAGATGGTTGTTATAAGAAGGGATGTTACACAGTGGTAAACATGGCCCCGTCCCTACTTTTTTGGGATGTGTTGCTGTCATCAAATTCAAAATGAGCTAATATTTTTCATGAAATGGTGAAATGTCTCAGTTCCAACATCTGATATGTTGTCTATGTTTTATTATGAATAAAGTATGGCTTTAAAAGATTCTGCAAATCATTGTGTTCTATTCTTTGTATTTAACATGGCGCCCCAGCTTTTTTTGGAATAAGGGTTGTACAATGTAAGGCATATAATGAGTGACTAATGAGAGAGTAATCATTAAGAAATGATTCAGTGGTGGGTTATTGATCAAATGTAAGTTATCAGTTACCTTAAAAGTGATGTGGAGTTCCTCTCTATCTACCTGTTAACTATCATAAACACAAGGAAGGTCTTGTGTTTTTTCTCTAGTAACTTACAACATTTTCAGCATTTTATTTAATAGTTTTTATCAAAAAAGAAATCATAAGGAACCCAATAAATTCAATGGGGAGTGGCTCTTTATATACATGTTAGCTAATATTTTAATTATTACCTATGAACAATTCCTATTTATATGCAACTTAATGTGAAATTTAAACGTATTTATATTTGTACTACAGGCATAAAACATGCGTGCACGTCTCTTCGCTTACGTGCATGTGCGCGCGTGCGGATGCGTTGATGTGGGAGGGCTCTTCCCTAACAGGCGTTTCTTTTAGTGGTCGCCATCAATCGCATGCAGCCTGATAACCCTACGGTCTGAACCGTCTTCTCAGAGACAGGAGTCACCGTAACCGTGGACTGTGGATGTGTTCGTTTTTCTAAGCAGTCATGCTGTGTCCGCTTTGCAGCAGTCTCCACAGCTCAGCTCAGACATGTTTAATGTCCGCATCCAGTCAAAGCACAAACACCCCGCACCATAGGAAAACATGGCGGTAAAAGAAGTCCGCCATGCATTTATTTAAGCACATGCAGGCTATTGAAGACACGCAGCGTGCCTCAGCTCGGTCTGTTTACCTGATGGACCGTGCAGGCTGTTCGGACTCTCCAGCACCGTGTCGGTGGACAGCTCCTCCAGCGCCCACTCACTCAATGTGAATCTCTCCGCGAGTCCCTGCTGTTCTCACATGTGGCCGCTAGAGGGAGCCAGGAGCTTGAATATAAGTGATGGGAAGCTCAGCTCCTTTAAGTGATCCGGATCATTTGGCTCTGCCCATCGATATGAGCCTGCTGATTTTATTTTAAATAATCCGGATCATTTGGCTCTGTTCACAAATAAGAGACATTTCCTTGTCCGATAAAAGAGTAAAAAAATAAATAATCTAGATAAGAAGACAAAATCAATTTACTTGATCTAAGTCTTTGTCTAGTCCAGCATTGACCAAACATAAGTATGCTGCAGCCCAGTTTGAGACCTGAAAATCTTTTGAGGCCCACCAAAAAACCCTTGTTCAACCTTCTCATTATAATATTTAAATATATAATTTTTTTTCCTAATACTTATCTCTGTAAATATACCTTGTGGCCCAGCAAACTCTAAGCATTAATGTCTCCAAAGACACTGATAAATGCTTAAAATCAGGAAGTGAGCAGCATAATAGAATGTTCAACAGCGTGTCACCAGTTAATCCAAAACCAGTTCAGCTGTAACACCAGTTCCATACATGAGAAAAAATAAAGATAAAAATAGAAACAAAGACATGAGTGTAAATTTCTGGCTGTTTTGTTACATCTGAGACTTTAGGTGATAACATGTGAGCATTTGAAAGTATTTTACAATTGTTTAAAGCATGATTTAATTTTTTTTTTTTATTCCTTTGATTTTCAGTAATTATAAACAGTCCACCTACAGACCCCAACCCACACTTCGAAGCATAGTTGAGGCTTCCTCTTGGGAAAAAAACACAACATTTTTAGTCACAATTTTAGATGATAAAATTAACACTGCAACCCAACTATGGGCCCAAATGGCCCACAGTTGGGTTGCCCCTCTGATATTTGCCCAAATTCCAGTCCATCCCTGACTTTATATGTCTGCTGCAATATTTGTGAGTTGTTTGAGTAAAGGATGTCTGTTTGCTTGCTCTCACTGGCTATAGTGCATCCCTGATCTGGAATCATAATTCTTGATCATGTTTGATTTTAATGATTTTTATGTATGATATTTCTGATTCAATGCTCCACATGTCCAGAAGCAGTAAAATAATAATATTGATCATTTAATCTAATTTTAGGATCAGCCTGAAAGAATCGACTCTTTGTGCCCGATCGTCCACGAACAACTCATCACTATTCAACACAAATGCCCTCACATCATAGCCGAATGCGTCAACCACACGGTAACCAGCCAGGGGCATCTCACCAGCACAATCCCCGCCGTGTTCCCGGGGCCGAAAGCAACAGGATACCGACTGAGTACCGGAGCTCAGGACGCAGCCTGGACAGTAAAGGTAAGAAGCACACACCTTTGCTCGGTGCTGAATGCTTGTCGGTGTCACGGTTGTGATGACTGATGCCAAAATTCGTCCTCCGCACAAAGAGGGCCGGGGGAGGTGCGAGTGATGCTGCCTGCTTTAGCCTCATCATTTTGTCATTTTGTCACACAGCAGCCTGAGCATTTCTCCGAGGAAACGCCTCGACTGAGCATGGAGGGTCTTTTTGACATTTCACCATGAGCAGGCTGACAAAAGAAGAAGGCTCGGAGTCTACCTGCGCCTCGTTTTTGTTCAGATTTGGATTAGCGCATTTTCAGGCATGTTGTTGCAGATTTGGGGGAAAGAGCCTGAATTTTAACCTCACACCGTATGCGCCGGCTACCTGCTCCTCATTCCTTTACCTGCAAAAATGACTGCATGTAAATGTCCTTTAGCTAAATATAAAATAAATGCATATTTTATAGACTGGTGCAGCTGAGCCTCTATGTCTTCACATTATCGCATCGCAGTGAAGCTCTAATCCGAGTCATTGAGGCCTGTGTGATGTAAACAGATGCTGAAGTGCGAGAGAATCCTAAATGATCTGACTAATCAGTGCTGTGTGTGTCCTCTACAGCTAATATGTTTTATTCCTGTCTGCTACAGTGAAATAATGTGCATCAGAGAAGGCTTTAAGATACAGTGATTGCTCTCTTTTTTCCTGTTACATAATAAACTTATGATCATATCTGCTCACTTTAACCTTCTCAGGTCATTCAGTTTCATCCAAAGCCATGGGGTTCACACGCCTCTCTCTGATGCTGTTGGTCTCTATCATCCCCCTTGTTTCAGGTAAATGGATGTAAAGGTGTTTGTGTATGTTCTCTGGTGTATTTACTGCTCCAATACCAGCGGTGGACAGATTCAAAGTCAGTATAATCAAGTGACATTCTTGAGTACATTTTAAGGCCTCTTTACTAGAGTACTGGTTTTGAGTGAGCCTTTTAACCTTCACTTAAGGCTGGCCCATTTAAAGAAAATACATTTGTTTTCCTGTGAAAATTACAATTAAAAAACACGTCAAGAAAAGATATTACTCAAAATAGAACATAATTGCTCTTGTTTTGCTGGGGATGCAGGATGTTGTATTTTTGCACATATCTATTATGCTAGTATTTACAAGTTTATTTTGGCTGATACCTCTACGGATAAATATAATAGTGTTCAGGCAAAAAATTTCCTAAAAAGAAATTTAAATGTGAAAAGAGAATCAGGGACCCTGAAGACGTTTACATCTGGCATAGAACAATATTTACAGCTAGTATTTTCAGCCAAAATAGACTGACATTTACAGCCAGTTTAGAACAATTTCACAGCTGACATAGGACAGAAACTACATCCTATGTACTGTAGACAACATTTACGGCCAATAAAGGACAAAATTTACAGCTGATATAGACTGATATTTACAGCTGATATTGGCTGATCTTCACATTAGATATAGGCTGATATTTACATCTGACAAAGACTGATATTTACAGCTGATATAGGCGATGTTTACCGCTAATATAAGCTGAAATTTACAGCTGATATAGGCTGATATTTACAGCTAATATAGGCTGAAATTTACAGCTGATATAGGCTGATATTTACATCTGACAAAGACTGATATTTACAGCTGATATAGGCGATGTTTACCGCTAATATAAGCTGAAATTTACAGCTGATATAGGCTGATATTTACAGCTAATATAGGCTGAAATTTACAGCTGATATAGGCTGATATTTACAGCTAATATAGGCTGATATTTACAGCTGATATAGGCTAATATTGACAGTTGATATAGGAGATGTTTACAGCTGACATACACTGATATTTACATCTGATATAGGTTGATATTTACAGCTAATATAGGTTGATATTTACAGCTGATATAGACTGATATTTACAGCTAATATAGGTTGATATTTACAGCTGATATAGGCTTATGATTACAGCTGATATAGGCTAATATTAACAGTTGATATAGGCTGATATTTACAGCTGATATAGGCTTATGATTACAGCTGATATAGGCTAATATTAACAGTTGATATAGGCTGATATTTACAGCTAATATAGGCTGATATTTACAGCTGACATACACTGATATTTACATCTGATATAGGTTGATATTTACAGCTAATATAGGTTGATATTTACAGCTGATATAGACTGATATTTACAGCTGATATAGACTGATATTTACCGCTAATATAGGCTGATATTTACAGCTGATATAGGCTTATGATTACAGCTGATATAGGCTAATATTAACAGTTGATATAGGCTGATATTTTATAGCTGATATAGGCTGATATTTACAGCTGATATAGGCTGATATTTACAGCTGATATAGGCTGATATTTACAGCTGATATAAGATGATTTTTACAGCTGATATAGGCTGATATTTACAGCTGATATAGACTGATATTTACAGCTGATATAGGCTAATATTGACAGCTGATATAAGCTGATATTTACAGCTGATATAGGCTGATATTTACAGCTGATTTAGGCTGATATTTACAGCTGATATAAGCTGATATTTACAGCTGATATAGGCTGATATTTACAGCTGAATCTTGGTGTTCCTAAGAATTAAAAACATGTATATCAGTGTGGGCTAAAATTAGTGTTGAAATATTTATGTATCAGATAGATATCAGCAAGAATTTCAACACTATGCATCCCTAATGCTTCTAAATCTGAATTAAGATGAGAAAATGTAAACTAGTTTTTCTTTTAGTTTGTGTTAAAAATAATAATAAGTCATGGTCCTGTCAGGTATGAGCTTTATGACTCCCGAGCCTGATTCAGCACCAACATCAACCCCAGACTCGTACCCTCTGGGTGACCTGATCCACGCCGCCCTGCAGAGTAAGGAGTACTTAGGAGAGTCTTCTGCAGGCACAGGTACACTAGCACAGGCTTTTTAGGTTACATAATGCAGTCACAAGACAACATGGCTCCTTGGCGATGTCATACGTTGAATTAAACCTTTCAACTTTGCAGGTACCACCACAAACCCGACGCAGGCCGTGCCTGGGCTTGGGCAGACCGAGTCCACTGCAACAGTCATATCACCAGGGCTGCTCACCACAGCTTTAAGCTCTTCTTCTGCTGCAGGACAGGCAGGATCCAGGAATCCCACTTCTTCCCTTCCTGTAGAGGAGGAGACAACCACCACTCTGATCACCACCACCACCATAACCACCATGCACATGCCAGGTACCCACACGCCACCACTTGGCCTTCCATGAATCTCAGTTGTTTTTGATGCTGTTGTTGCAGCCGTGTATGTTCTCTCTCTCTCGTGTTCTGTCGTGAACCAGGAACTTAAAGGGTCATTCCATTTCACAGGGGAAGATTTCAACACTACACCTTGTAGCTCTGTTTCAAGGGCCAATAGGGCACTTGAAATTAAGGGTAACAGTCAGAAATCGCACCGATTCTTTCTACCCCCAAATGGCACAACAATTCCCTTTAAAGTCACTTTGGTTTTTGATGCACCGTCATTAATTTGTCCTCCTTGCCTCACTGTGATAAAGAGTAACATGGAGATCTGACTGACAAGGAAGAGTGAAGCATGTTGTAGTAAAATATTCATCAAGATACATCAACAGGCAACTGTACAACGTGAGCAGCTCTGAAGAAAAACATCAATAGTACAGTACTATCTATGTACTTTATGTTTTTGTTATATAACCAGTCCTCAGTGACTTAAGGATCTTTTTTAGCCTAGTAGAGTCAACATAGCCTGCGCTGTATAAATATAGCCATCTGCTAATAATAAAGCTGTTTGTAATGTAAAGTGACTTCCATGCAGTATTCAGCATTAATCTGAGATGATTTCGATGTCGCGCTATAAGTTAAAAAGCAGACGTTTTGTGTTTGTTTCTGACATTAGTTTGAGAAAAAAACATAAGATTTATCCATCCTTGTATTTGGAGCCATGCTTGAAAAAGAGGGGGCAATATGTTTAATATAGGATCTTAAAACAGTGAGGATGTAAACTTCTCTTTTCTCTTAAAACTGTCTGTGAAAACATTAGATCTCCATAACCTCATCCACCAAGTATCGCGATTTTTTTCAAATTAATTGCTAATATGAGCTAAAGTCTATGATAATGGAAAAATAAAATCAATTGTTTGGACAATTGTTTTTTCAGTGACGTCAGCAGAGGTGACGGTCATTGAGCAGGAGAAAGTTAGTACAACAAACATGGCAGCTCCAGGGGAAGGACATTAGGAATGCAATCAGGGCATGAACAACATGGACATGACACATGAGGTTTGCAAAAAGTGCTATATGAAAATAAAATACTGCAGAAATACGCCAAACATGACCGCAACACTAATGCTAAATCATCTAAACGGTTGGAAAAAATGGTATAGATCGCAACATATGGCAATATATGGCATCGCGATACTCACTGTATCCCAAAATGTTTAAAATCGCAATAATAACGAATCGTGATCAAAGTATCGTGATAGTATCGTATCGTGGGGCCATTAGTGATCCCCCCCCCCCAGGCTGCATGGGGTTAGTGCTGTTGCCTCACAGCAAGACGGTCCCTGGTTTGCCTCTCTCAGGGCCTTTCTGTACAGAGTTTGCATGTTCTCCCCGTTCACATGTGGGTACTCTGGCTTCCTCCCACCAACAAAGACATGCTCGTTAGGTTAATTGGTGACTCTAAAATTGGCCGTAGGTGTGAATGTGACTGGTTGTCTGTCTCTATATGTCAGCCCTGGGATTGACTGGCGACCAGTCCAGGGTGTACCACGCCTCTTGCCCAATTACAGCTGGGATACACTCCAGCCCCCCCGCGACCCCCAACAGGATAAGCGGTATAAAAAATGGATGGATGGATGGATTGGCATATTTACTTGAGCCCCACCCTGATTAAGCCTCCTCTCTGAATGAAGGAAACCCAAAGAAAACAACCACATCCTTGGTATGCACAATGGTACCACATATTGATTAAAAAGCAGCTGTGGGCCTCAGACTGATTTAACTCCTGGTAATGGCTTAATAATAGCCAAAGTAATATTTACCAACATCATTTATCACTTTATTTTAGTGACACGTTAAGTAGCAGTGTGGATTTTTTGTAACCTTGCAAAGCAGATGGATTCGCCAATTTCTGTGTTTCTTACTGGCAAATCCATCTTGCAAAGCTCTCGTCTGAACCGTTTGGGCCCAGTTAGAAAGTGACAGGACCATTCAGGTTCTGGGGGCGGTACTTGCATGGTGGAGTCATGATGTAAGCATGCAGCAACAAGAGGCCAGTGCAAGTATGGCAGAAGAGATTAGCATGGATGCTGCTAAAGTAAGTTTTATCAGAACTTTGCAACATTTCTTTGTTAACAAAAGAACAAAGAACAGCAGTGAGGTGCTTTCTTTTCAAAAATGACAACAGTCTACAGTCGCCATGGTCCGCGTTATGCCGTCTTTTATGGAGTTTACTCCTTCGGTAGGGGTGCAGGTCGTTTGCAGCCATGTCATGTGTTTTGTTGCTCTGATTGGCCCGTAAAGATGTGACACTCACCCTCCAAGGTTTTTTTGTTTGTTTGTTTCACACATCCATATGGCGTGCCAGGTTAGACTTTTTCTACATCACTGTGGCTGCAGGGAGATGCTGATGGGGCTTAACCAAAGTACGTTGAAAGAGACAGCAAATTATGCTTTTGATGTGATTTTAATTTAAAAAAAAAACATGCATCAACTATGGGCCTTGATTGCATTAATGCATTAACGCTGACAATCCTACTTTAAAGCCAACATGAGCCATTAGTTTCAGCTATCTATATGTTAGGCTTGCAACATGTAACAGGACATAAATGGGTCTAATGGCTAAACTACGGCTGCAAATGAAGGCTTTCAAATGGTGGTGTGGGCTGCATCTCCAGCTGAGGAAACACCACCCCCCCCCCCCCCCAAGCCAAAAATAAACTGTATGTAATACATATTCTGTTGTTGGTTAAAGAGGGCAGGGAGGAACTAAACATTTTGAACAACAGGAATGAGAAAGCAGGAGAGGGAGAGGCAGAAAAGCAAACTATAACCAGAGAAGCTTACTGCTAAGCTAAGCTGAACAGCAGTTAAAAAGACAAATTTAGCAGAAATGGCACTAAAGAGCACAAGTGCTTGATGATAACTCTCATACTTCTACAGCAATCAAATAAAAGCAGCGATCACAAATAAAGGAAAATGAACAATTTAGCGGTAGCTCAGACACAGAAGTTCTGCAATACACCTGCTGTGCCAGGCGTCTGTCTTGATCAGCTATCACTCATGAGATATCTAGCCAATCAGATAGTGTTGTAGACAAGTGAGAGTGTGGAGAGTACAAACAGAGTTAGGGCTTGCAGAGCCAAAGTACTGGCCATTGTAATTATTTAACTGAATCAGAAATCAGTCAAGAGAAGCTCTGACACAAACAACCTGCAAAATGCTGAATATCAGCCTGAATATTCTGATCATCAGAGGACTGCTGATAAGTAATAGCGAGGGCATTAAGAGATGCTCAAGTTGGGAATAACAAGCAGAAATGTTTTTCAAACTCTCAGAGACAGTGAGTTAGTTAAAATCGAGCCGTCTGCCTCGTTAATTTCTGTTAGATGAAAGTTATAGTTTGGTCGAGTAAAAAAAAAAAAAATTTGTTATCTATCAAACAAAGCAGATTTAATGAGTGAGCATATAAAAAATCATTAACTGAACTGAAAGCAACAATATGCATCCATAAATACCAATATTAACATTTTTTTGTCGTGATGTTAAAGGAGGATGGATTCATCGGACACGTCAGTCAGTGAACAATGCTGTCATGAGCAGAATACTAATAGGGAGTCCTGAAGGACAAAATGCCATCCTGCATGAATGACTGAGAGGCACCAACATGAGACAACATTTGAGCCACGGTGATGCTCTCACTGCAGGGAACGAGGGCTGATACTCATTCTGATCATTAAAGAGCACATTTGAGGAGATGTGATGAGCAGGCGGCTGATTTTATACCATATGTGGGAAGAGTGGAGGAGTAATCAAGAGAATCTTTATGCTCTTTTTTAGTTTTTCTTTATATATTTCTAGAAGACATTTTTAAATGTATCTTAAAGGATATGCTATTTCAGGGCTGTCAAATTATGACATTTTTTAATCACAATTAATTTCAGAACTTCCATAGTGATTAATCTCCTATTTTTTGCCACGTTTATGGAATTTCACTATTTTGCATTTAAAACTGTTCTTGTTTTGTTTTTGATTTTTGCACTTTCTTATTCTAAGGGGGGATTAACCTCCTGTTTGGATACAGACCTGATTTTATAGGTAGACCAACGATCAAAGAAGGAAATATGGGAGCAGTAAAAAGGTAAATATTTGACAACACAATGTGGAGATGACCTCTGAATTGTCCACAGAGCTGTCTGTGAGGTTTTCAAAGTAAAATGAGACATTAAGCAGAAGAGGCAGATTTATTTCACTGCTGTATTAATTTAGCCAAAGTGCACTGAAATGGGAAATAAAGCACACATTTATCACTATTTAAAAAAAAATTCTGTGTACCAGTGGATTTGATTGTGTTACAATTCATGCTTAATGCTGAAAGCCCTAGTCACACTTTATTGCCAAAAGTATTCCCTCACCCATCCAAATACAGTGGTGTGAAAAAGTATTTGCCCCCTTTCTGATTCCTGAGTTTTTTTGCATATTTATCACACTTAAATGTTTCAGATGATCAAACCAATTTTTACATTTCACAAAGACAACCCAAGTAAATAGAAAATGCAGTGTTTGAATGATTATCTAATTTTTTTAAGGGGGGGGGGGGGTCCAAACCTGTCTGGCCCTGTGTGAAAAAGTAATTGCCCCCTGAGCCTAACGATTTGTTGTTCCACCCTTGGCAGCAATAACTGAAATCAAGTGTTTGCGATAACGGGTGATGAGTGTTTCTCATCACTGTGGAGGAATTTTGACCCACTCTTCTTCACAGAATTGCTTTAACTCAGCCATACTGGAGGGTTTTACGGCATGAACTGCCGTTTAAGGTCACACCACAGCATCTCAGTTGGATTTATGTCCGGACCCTGACTGGGCCACTCCAAAACCTTAATTTAGTTTTTCTTGAGCCATTGAGAGGTGGACTTGCAGGTGTATTTCGGGTCGTCGTCCTGCTGCATAACCCAAGAGCACTTGAGCTTGAGGGCACATACTGATGGCCGGACGTTGGCCTTCAGGATTTTCTGGTAGACAGCAGAATTCATTGTCCCATCAATCACAGCAAGTGGTCCAGGTCCTGAAGCAGCAAAGCAGCCCCAGACCATCACACTGGCACCACCATGTTTGACTGTTGGAACGATGTTATTTTTATTAAATGCTGTGTTATTTTTACGCCCGATGTAACGGGACTCAAACCTTCCAAAAAGTTCAACTCTTGTCTCGTCAGTCCACAGAATATTTCTCCAAAAGTCTTGGGGATCATCAAGATGTTTCTTGTAAAATGTGAGACAAGCCTTTGTGTTCTTTTTGGTCAGCAGTGGTTTTGGCCTTGGAACTCTCCCATGGGTGCCATTTTTGCCCAGTGTCTTTCTTATGGTTGAGTCATGAACACTGACCTTAAGTGAGGCCTACAGGTCTTTGGATGTCGTTCTAGGTTTTTTTGTGACCTACTGGATGAGTTGCAGATGAGACATTTACTACATAATCAGACACTATTGTCTGCCAGTAACACTTCCTCCAGCAGTGGTTGCACTCTCAAAGTGATTTTGGTTGGCCACTGTTCTTTGTTTTCTTCATTTGTGGATAATGGCTCTGACTGTGGTTTGCTGGAGTCCCAAAGCCTTGGAAATGGTTTTGTAACCTTTTCCAGACTGATAGATTCCAATCACTTTGTTTTTTCATTTGTTCTTGAATTTCTTTGGCTCGTGGCATGATGGTTTCTTTCTGAGATCTTGTAGCCTACTTCATTTTGTCTGACAGTTTTTATTTAAGTGATTTTTTTTTTTATTCAACAAATCTGGCGGTAATCAGGCCTGGGTGTGGCCAGTGAAATTGACCTCAGCTTTCCAAAAAATGTGGTTTATCACAGTTAATTCATGATTTAACAAGGGGGGCAATTACTTTTTCACAGAGGGCCAAAGAGGTTTGGATTTTCTTTCTTTCAAACACTGCATTTTCCATTTACTTGGGTTGTCTTTTTGAAATATAAAAATTGGTTTGATGATCCGAAACATTTAAGTGTGATAAATATGCAAAAAACTCAGGAATCAGAAAGGGGGCAAATACTTTTTCACACCACTGTAATTGAAATCAGGTGTTCCAATCACTTCCATGGCCACAGGTGTATGAAATCAAGCACCTAGGCATGCAGACTGTTTCTACAAACATTTGTGAAAGAATGGGTCACTCTCAGGAGCTCAGTGAATTCCAGCATGGTACTGTGATAGGATGCCACCTGTGCAACAAGTCCAGTGGTGAAATTTCCTGGCTCCTAAATATTCCACAGTCAGCTATCAGTGGTATTATAACAAAGTGGAAGCCACTGGGAACGACAGCAACTCAGCCATGAAGTGGTAGGTAAAATGACGGAGCGGGGTCAGCAGATGCTGAGGCTCATAGTGCGCAGAGGTGGCCAACTTTCTGCAGAGTCAATGGCTACAGAGCTCCAAACTTCATGTGGCCTTCAGATTAGCTCAAATACAGTGCATAGAGAGCTTGATGGAATGGGTTTCCATGGCCGAGCAGCTGCATCCAAGCCATACATCACCAAGTACAATGCAAAGCGTTGGATGCAGTGGTGTAAAGCACGCCGCCACTGGACTCTAGAGCAGTGGAGAAGCGTTCTCTGGAGTGACAATTCACGCTTCTCCATCTGGCAATCTGATGATCGAGTCTGGGTTTGGCGGTTGCCAGGAAAACAGTGCCAAGTGTAAAGTTTGGTGGAGGGGGGATTATGGTGTGGGCTTGTTTTCCAGGAGCTGGGCTTGGCCCCTTAGTTCCAGTAAAAGGAACTCTGAATGCTTCAGCATAGCAAGAGATTTTGGACAATTCCATGCTCCCAACTTTGTGGGAACAGTTTGGGGATGGTCCCTTCCTGTTCCAACATGACTGTGCACCAGTGCACAAAGCAAGGTCCATAAAGACATGGATGAGAGAGTTTGGTGTGGATTAACTTGACTGGCCTGCCACCAATCAAACATTTCCTTATTAAATATAAGAATGACAACCCTTCAATGCAATAATTCATATCCAATTTTTAATGCTAGTCAAAATCATCAGAATTAGACACTTTTAAAGAATTGTACAGCCCTTGTGAAGGAATAAAAGAAAGTTAAGGAATAATCGCATAACCAATGCAATTACAATATTGGGGAAAAAAACTCGCAATTAGATTATTTTCCAAATCGTTCAGCCCTAATCCACACCAGCTATAAGTATATAGAAGCTCTAGAGACAGTGCAATACAACAATAAACATACACTGTAAGAAGTAACACGGGTACACGACTAATCATTGAAAAAGCCAATAGTAGCAGGGACAGATGAGTTTTTAAGTTTTTTTTTCTGCATGCTGGCAGGCTGACTCTGCAACCGGATGGTAGCAGCTTAAACTCTGAAAATAAAGGATGGCTGTAATCAGAAAGGATCAGCTGGGCCTTTTTAAGGGTCCTAACTTTGTACCAATTAAGTAGTTCAGGGGTGGAACCCAGTGTTTGGTTAGTTCTTGCTTTAAATTGCCACAACTGCAGGAAAATTCCTGCACACGGCCTAAATTGCACAAAAAGACTGACAACAGTTTGGTGCTGAAATTTAGCAGTGTACGAAATCAAATTACCGCTATTGAAACCACATATTATTAAATCAACAGAGATTCAAAATCTATCAAACATCTGAGCATCAGTCAAATCACTCCAAGCATTTGACATCAAACTCCCCCAGTCATTCAGATATTATTTCTCTGTTTCTCTAAACAAAGACATGTGTCTGGAGATGAGACATTTACTACATAATCAGACACTATTGTCTGCCAGTAACACTTCCTCCAACAGACAAATGTTCTGGTAGACAGAACTCTGGCAACTTCACATCCCCAGTGAAGCACCAGCCCAACCAACAGAAAAGGATTCAAACATCTTGAGACATGAGATTTTCTGGGATTGAAGCCGCGCGTCGTGAGTCTGTTTGGTATTTAGTGTAATAGTCGGGGATGAGGAGTGGCAATATGTCACTGGCTATCTGTCATTGTGTCTTTTACTACTCAACCTGAAAAGGTCACAGCACAGAACAAATCTATTGTTTTTTTTCTTTTCACACTTACACAAAACCAAAAGCCTTTCTATTTGCTTTCTTGCACTGCTCAGTCACTTAATGCATTTAAATGCACATCAGAATTACTGCTTTAATTTGATTAAAGCAGTAATAGTGGCTATGCAGAGTCTGACTTTTGTGGCTGTAATTTATTTCAGTTTCAGTGAGACACAATTGCTTGTGGGTTCAAGGTCTTCTCCCAGCTTTCTAAATCACGACAGCAGAGCTCTGCATTGGACAGCTTTAAGAGAAGTATGTGTGGCCCATCTATAACCTCTAATTTAGGAAGGCTTCTGTGTAATCATTCCAGTTCAAGATCACATGCTGCAATCAATTAAAAACCTTAAAAGAGCATGGGCAATACGAATAGTACATAGTGCTTCCTTCAGATAGTTCCTCAGCTCAGTGAACAGCTTTCATTTCGCCCAGAAATAAGTCTGTATAACTTCTTGGTCTATTCAGTGTAAATCATCAGGATGCACACACAGTTCAGTGGAAGATGTCTTTCTCATACCCAAAAGCTATTCCTAATCTAGGGCTGTCAGCATTCATGCATTAATCATGGCTAAAGGTCCATAATTTAGGCATGCAGTTGTTTTTTTAGTCATTTTTTAGTAGTTAGAATTAATCGTGTTAGAGAATGAAAGGCTCACCTCTTCTCACAGCCAAATAATGAATAGTCATATTTAACTGGTTTTTGCACATATGTAACTCCACATCAGCCGAATATATTTGCCATGTGTTTCCTTATGACCCAGCCGGAAGCTGAAATGCATAAGGCAACACAAACACTGTGCCAATAAAATTCTGGTTTGTGCTTTTCCAAGTAGACTCAGATTTTTCAATTCAGATTCAGTGAAATGTATTCATCTCCAGTTTCACAGCCTACCAAACCTTATCAAAAGAAGACTGGAGCACTATACCTGTAAATATACATTGCCAGAATCCATAAAGAAGTAAGACACAATGACAAGGCATTTACAGCTTTCTGCATGAATTCACTGGATTCTCTTATAGTTGAGGGAGAAATTAGTTTGATTATTGGTTCGTTTTCCTTGGCGGTGTATGATAGCGCCACCTGGAGGGCTCTAGGGAAAAGTCAGAGTGTGGCCAGGCTGATCAGTTATTCCCTTAGCTTTCTGGACCACATGGTCCCTCCAAAGAGAGCTCACATAAAAGCCCAGTTTAGCATTTCTGAGGAGACACCATGTTTGCACAGATTATTTTGAATTTTTCCCGGCTCATTGGATGTGAGTCATGTTCCTGCTGTAGAATATCATTCTTGTTTGGCTGAAGCTGCATGTATTTCAAAAGCATTTTATTCACTTTTTGCTTCTTCTTCTTCTTCTTCTCTTGCAGTGCAATGCAATGCAACTTTGTCAGCAATGGAGGATGTTGTGGAGTCACCAGATCCTGCATCGACGTCATCTTTCTCCCCTCTGGAGTGCACCTACAGCATTACTGTGTACCCAGGTTATGGTGTGGAGATCCAGGTGGGCTGCCATTCATCTAGCAAGTAAAAATTTACTATGATGATCCTGTTTTCACAAGTATTAATACAAAGAATTTAATTTAAGTGGTGAATTTGATGGAAATATTCAGACTTCTGCTCTTTGATTTGATCTGAAACAGAATTATTTATGTCAAATAAGGTAAAGATGAAACATATACAGTGCTTAACAAATTAATTAGACCACCACCCAAAGTAAGGTTTATGCCACAGCTGCATCATGAGGTGCTTTAATGCAGACTCTTTCATTTTCAGTGATCTCTCCAAGTTTTACCATTTTGAACAGGAATGAGGAATTTCAAACTGAATTCAGCCAAATTTGAGCCGGCTCACTGGGCTTCTCTGAGAAGTCAGAAATTATTCAAGCATAACATTCAACCACTAAAAATAATTTGTCTGTTCAGGCATGCAAGTAAATAACTATCATTTGACATATTAATCAAGAAATAATAATGTGCTTTACTATTTTTTCAGTTTTCTTGTAAATCAGTAAATTTGAAAATTCATGGATAACAATAATAATGATATTTTAGCATTAAAAATATCATTTCAGTTAAAGAGCTTCTACATATTGGTGTATTAGCCATTGCAGAAACAAAAAAAAATGATTTTGGTAATTACCGAATGCTATTAATTTAGGGCAGCTGTGGCATAAACCTTACTTTGGGTGGTGGTCTAATAAATTTGTTAAGCACTGTAGTTATTTTTTTAATCTATCAAATCACATGTAAACTAATGTACACAGTATAACAAATAGAACCTGAGCTGATTTGTCGTGCATGTCTTTATTATCTCTGCAATAACTGCACAGATTACAAGTGCCCATTTACTATAAACTCTATAAGATACTATATTCAAATGATCTCAAGTATCTTTTCAATCATAACTCAATTTGTGCTACCATATTTAAGCCATTTAGAGTTTTTAACTGTAATATTTAAAATTTGATAATAAATAGTAAAGTCCACATCACTTTATCTCTGTACTAAATAATTACTTCTGCTAAATTCACTGCCTGTTTATTGATTAAAAACAGCTGCTCTGAAACAGAAAGCATGTTATTGTCCATGTCATTTTCTCCTCAAGGTCAGGAAGGTTAACCTCTCTAAGAAGGAGTCTCTGACCATCATGGGCTATGGAGGTTCTGGGCTGGAGCTCCTCGCCAACGAGACCTTGATGAGAGAGGGTCAGGTGATCCGCAGTGCAACCAATCAGGTGTATATTCACTATAGCAGCCTCCAGCAGAACAACCATGGCGTGTTCAGCCTCCACTATCAAGGTAAATGAACCCTCCATCTTTATATGGAGAACAGGAGGTGAACTCAAAAGGGTGCACAGTGGCGGAATAAACTTTGTTGTATCTGCCAACATTTCTGTTTATTCCCACATTTCTCTCCTGCTTAAAGGCTGGCTCCCAGCCCCCTTTTTTCTCATTTCTTATGTGGCTTTCACAACCCTACAAACTAAATATAGATAATACTTTAGCAAGAATCCTTTGGTTTTTTTTTGTTGTCTGAAGATCCTAAAGTTAGTAGATCATCTGTGAACACACACACAGTCCACATCAAGGTTGAATTTCAACCCCTTTGTCTCATTGATTTGGCGACCGACAGCCTGATTGAAGGTGTGAGTGCTTGGCTGCTTGATGAAAGCTTGAGCTGTCAGCTTTCCCTTTTCATTTCTTGTCTGTATTCTGTTTGTCTCTTGTATTCTGCATCGTTGTGATACTTCAAAGTTAATTTCTTTCTTAATAATAAGCCCCCTTGAGTCATGGTTACAGAATGTTAGCATGCAATTAAAAGCTCTGATATGCAGAATCGCTGTAGTACAAACCCAGACATCTGTTAATTTAATAATGCAATATTTCATTGGTTTTATATTTCCCTCTCTCCTCTTCTTATATTTCTCTAAAATGTAAGAAAATGTATCTGATGATGATTGTGATTGAGAAGATTTTGGACTCTCCAACTTTAAACTCAACATTTCATCTTTGTTTTTTTAAATAAACTGGATTTTCTTCCTGTTGCATCACCGCCCCTCAGCCTTCCTGCTGTCCTGCCCATTCCCGCTGTCTCCTGAAAATGGCGGAGTGACTGTGACGGACATCCATCCTGGAGGCCAGGCTCACTTCCACTGTGATCCAGGTTTCCAGGTCCGCGGCCATGAGGTGGCCACATGTGTGAACACGACACAGCCACACTGGAGCACCGCTGAGCCACACTGTGTCGGTCAGTAGACTCAATAAAAGATGTTCTGATTTCGATTCTGATGGTGGTTTTCAGAAGGTAACATGGTGTGTTGTTTGTCCATAGCTGTGTCGTGTGGAGGATGGGTTCGTAATGCAACAGTGGGGCGGATTCTGTCTCCTCCGCCTCCATCTGTCAGTAACCATAGTAATGGAAATAACCTGAGCTGTCATTGGTTAATTGAAGCCAAAGAAGGGCACAGACTCCACCTTCACTTTGAGAGGATTGCTCTGGATGAAGATGATGATAAGTACGTTTGTATCTCCACTCGTGTTTGTGCTATCTGTTTAGAGAGAATGCACTGTTGCAGCGGACATGTTTGTTTTTTTCTTCTTGCTCTTTTAATCAAACTTCTTTGCCCCATCACAGTTCACAGCATATTCAGCATCTCCTTCTTTTCTCAAGCTCACCACTGTGCATCTTTGTGCTTTGTCCTCTCAGGTTAATCGTGCGAAGTGGAAACAGTTCCTCGTCTCCACCGCTCTTTGACTCCGACCTGGACGACGTCCCGGAGCGTGGGCTGCTTAGCGAGAGCTCCACGCTGTACCTGGAGCTCACCGCTGACTCTTCCTCCATCCCTCTGCTGCTGGCACTCCGATACGAGGGTAAGCTGAGAGAACTCAGACAGCATCCTCATTTTGTCGAGTCTTTTTCACATTCAAATGACACTAGAGAGTGTCTCATCCATCTTTTGCCTTTATTAAATGTGCTCTTTAAATGCCGGGGTCAGCTTTCAGCCTGAAAACAAGTTAGAAATGATTTAATGTGGAATTACAAGATACAAAGAGGCAGTGTCGGTCACTATCTTTGGAGCTTTTTCAGTTAATTAAGTCAGATAATTGATATGCATTATATAAAAATTGGGTTTGGTGTTAATGGACAGCAGCTCTCATAAAAAGAACAAGGCTTTCTTCTCATGCATTAGTTTTTGTGTTTAAGAGAGCAATAATGAGCCACACTCGTGCTTACAGTCTGCCCACGCTCCTCTGGGATTTATTTTCGGCTCTGGAGATGCACAACTCTGAAGCTTTTAGCACCTCACACCTGCTTTTTTCTATCCAGGAGGGTTTGAGATTCTGGGTCATCCTTGGCTCAAGTGAAAAGCTGTTCTCTCTTCATCTAAATGATGTGGTTCTTTACTAACAAAGTTTTTTTTTAAAGCCAGCCCTGTCTCTGATTCTTCCCCTCATTCTCTCTCAGCCTTCGATGATGAACACTGCTGGGAGCCGTACATGCCCCACGGAAACTTCAGCAGCAGTGACATCACATATCAGCTGGGCACCACCGTCACCTTTGCCTGCTCTCCAGGCTTCGTCATGGAGCAAGGTTCACCAACAATTGAGTGCGTCGACCCGAGCAATCCCCACTGGAATGACAGCGAGCCGGTGTGCAGAGGTATGGGCCTGCAGAGTCAGAATGTCCCTCTGTCTGATTCCTCCTGTTGTCTGAGCTTCATTTTGTAGATTGAGATAAATTTAGAGGAGTGTAAGGAGGCTTTAACTGGTTATGAAACAGACCAAATTTAAAACTCCTCCCTCTTTACAGCCTCAAGAGCAAAGACCATCAGCTGGAAGAGTGGTTCTTAACTGGTATGATCTCAGCACCCACTAGCACCTCCTTAGTGAGAAACTGACACCCAAGTGTTCATAAAGTCAAATTACTTAAGGTCTGCACTGGTAAGGTGGGCAGTGAGACCTAGCATGAAGGCTAGCTGGCTCTGGGACTCCAGACTCTCAGAGGTGTTATAGGACCATTTAGATGAAAAACAGTGAAGGAAGGTTTGACATGCTCAGTTATGTGTAGGCTCTTGCTGCCTATCAGCCTGCATGCTGGGGTAGTGGGGCTGTGAGGTTTCATGTGTTAGGGTAAGTAGCATCCACATCATCATGACCTGGAGTTTGCATGTGCAGAGGCTGGGTCTGATAAAAGAGGTGGTGCTGTTTTGGTTGGGATTAGGGTTTTTTCTTCACTGAGCATTTTTCCTCTTATTAAGGCTCTGGCGTCCTGTAACTTTTTAAATTGATGAATTAAAAGTGTCAGAGAAGTGAGACAAAGACACTGAGACAATAAAAAACAACAGATTCAGTAATGTATATGATTTTATAAGCAGAGATTGGAAGATTTGGGTATGACTTCCAAAAATAGAGGTGTTATCATGGACAAATCTGTTTGGATGGGAGGCAGTGATATTTATCGTGTGATCTCACCAGATTGGTGTGAAAATCCTGGATTCATTTAACAGCTGCGTGTCCTTTTTGTTTGTTTTTAACTGGAGATTCATGCTTCCGTTTCAACAGGGGCAGCTTTTTATGGCAAAATAATAAAAGTTCTGCAGTATTGATAGCTCTAAATCCTGAAAGCTTTCTGCTCTTTGTTTGTGAAGATTTAGTTTTGGGCTTTTGTTGAGATGGACAGTGGATTGAGTCAGAAACAGGGAAGATAAGATGCCTGCATGCCTGCTGAGAATTGCATATATCCCGCGAAATGCCTGTTTTATTTAGTACAAAATATTTTACTTAAAATTTCTTCATGAAAAGTAATTCCAACAGTCCAAAATATGAGCTCACAGCAGATTTTTTACATTTTTGCCATCTTTTAGACACTTTAAAACACATTTTTCTATTTCACACCTCTTTTTGCCACATTTACCCAATTTGTGTTGCTTTTGCATTTTTTTTACCACTGTAAACCCATATTTGGAGCTTTTCACCCATTTTTGTCTCTTCTTTGTGACACTCTAACTAGGGCTGAATGATTTGAAAAATAATCTAAATGAGTTTATTGCAATTTAATATGCAATTATTATTAGGTTCCTTTACTTATGCATTTTTCAACTGGACCTGGCTATAAGCTGACTGCAGCTGAGGGTACAAACTAATGCTAAGCTTCATCAATATTAGATAGTATTAAGTGGTTATTTTTGTTCATATTGCAACTTTGATACCAACTGATTTATTGAATGGGGTTATCATTTTTATGTAACTCATTTAGACTAAAGCAAAACATACATAAAACATGAAAAGGATGATTTTTTTAACCTTTTTTTTCTAAATTGATGCTTGAATTATTGTACAATCAGCATATAATCTCTGTTGCTGCAAAAAAGGAATGTATTAAACAGGTATTTTGACACATTTTAAGTTTAAGAAATATTGCAACTTCAGCGATTTGTAATTTGCCATATTGCAGTTTAACTTGCGATTAATTTTTCTTCTCACTGAGTTGTGCCACTTTCTGCACCTTTTTTCACCCTTTAACCACTTTTGCAGTTTTTTTTTTTTTGTCCATTCTTGCTTCATCTTGTTTCTCCGTTTGACCGAACGTTTAATGCTTTCTCCCATTTTTCCCTTTTTTTTAACCACTCTTAACCCGTTTCGTAGTTTTTGACACATTTTTCAGCTTTTCACCCCTTTTTGCCATATTTTGTTGCTACTTGAACTCTTTTTTTTTTTTTTGCTTTCTCCTATTTATGCCCCTTTTTTTGCCACTTTGGACCAATTTGTGCCATTTTTTGCACTATTCTGTACAATTTTTGGCCCATGTTAGCCACTTTGCCTCTTCAAACCAATTTTACACCCTTTAACTCATTTTTCCATGTCTTGTTGCCCCTTTTAACCAATTTATGCCTCTTATTACCCTTTTTTGCCAATTTTTTGCTGCTTTTAACCCATTTTTGCCTTTTTTTTTTGTCTTTTTGACCAATTATTCCAATTCTCACCCATCTTTCCCAATTTCCACAACGATTCAGTTCTTTTCCATTAAAGTTGTCTCTTTAGCAGTTTAGACCTCAAAGTGTCTAAACAGAATTTTTTTGTTATTACTGACTTATTAGCTCCACAAGGTGCGCACACTTCTTAGCAGGGATGCAATTCTCAGCATAACACCGTCTGTGTTAAACCTGCAGGAAAAACGGAGGCTCCAAGTAGGAGAGTTTGATGTTAAAATACGTCACAGAAACATGAATAAATGCAACACGGTAAATGTTTAATGAAGCTGCTGCTGATGAAGTCATTTTCCCTGCAGCACATCTCTCCTCTGTCGGTGCCTTCTGATGTCTTCATCAGCACTCCTTGATCATTTCTGCATGTCTTTATTTATTTTCTCTCTCTGAATTTATTATTAATTTTCCTTCTCTTGCCTTTTCTATCTCTGTTTTTATTTCATCATTGTTCAACCCTGGGCTCGCTTACTCTCCATTCCTCTTGTCTGCTCTGTTCTACAAGCTATCTGCGGAGGCGAGCTGACCGAGCCCTCAGGTACCATCCTGTCTCCTGATTGGCCCCAGAGCTACTCCAAGGGCCAGGACTGTGTGTGGCAGATCCATGGCAATGAGGAGAAACGCATCGAACTGGACGTCCAGATGTGAGTATGGCTCATGCAGGTTTTCAGCTGTTATTTTGTCTGTAAAGACAAATAGAATAATTAGATCAGCTCAACACAAACAGCCCCATAAGTATCAATATCATTTGATTTTTACATGTATCTTGTAAAAGTTTAAAATTGTGACAACACTAGTAGTGACTGGAAATTTGGCCTTTACATGAAGGTGAACAGCCTGACAGTAGAAAACAAAGATTAATGCCCTGTTCGCACAGGACTAGTATTACCTAGGGACCTCTGGTAATTTGTTACCATCATGCAGGACGTCTGCGTTTTTAATCCCATGCAAATCGACTATGTAATTTGTGAGGTAAAAATTCCTGAGGAAACTACCAACCATATTTCAGTGCATACAAAGGTCCTCAGGTAATTCTAATCCTGTGCTAATATTACTTTAATTCGTGTATTCAAGTTCTTACAGAGACTTATTCTTTTCAAAACGAAGAGCATAGAAAGCACATTAATGTACTCCCATTGTCTGAGAAGTCTCTATTAAAGTAAACAAATACTGGGGGGATAAGCTGCAGTAGAACATTAAAGAATTTGCTGCTTTTTTGTCATGCCAGAGAAATGTCGATCAGATTTTGTGCCAAAATGCTGCATGCTGCTTTCTTTGTTCAGAACAAGGTATTCATGTTTGCACTGCCATCATACACTGAAGAGGAAATGTAAGGCTTAGCATGTTGATGTGTAATGTGTTTGATATTCTGCTAATTCTGCCAAAACATCACATCCACTATGCCAAGGTTTCACTATATAATATATCAGAAGACAAACGTTGGCTGAACATGGTAGAGAAGGTTTTGATGACACAGAAACGCAGAAGGGATGTTCAGAGAGTGGGTTTTCTTTGTTGTTTTTCCTTTAAATTAATGTGTCTATTCTTGAATTACTTCCCAAAAACATTTGACAAACAGGCATGAAGTAAATCAGCATCTTGGTTTCTATATCAGCTCAAGCTTTGACCACATTAACTGTGAACTCATGTTAAGGTGTTTATCTGAAAATAAGATAAGAGAATATGAATAGATTTTAGTGCAGATAGTTTGCAAATGAACTTCACTAAAACAGCATGAGAGAGACAAAGGTGCTATCATGCTGCAGCTCTGTTATCTTCTAATTCTTGTGTTTTTCTGCGCTGAAAAATAAAATGCAACATGTGGGAGGACTGCTCCACTTAAAAAAGATCCTCTCTGAAGGGAAACCTCACATGCCTTTTTCATTCTCCTTAAAGTTTGAACATCCGCCACACTGATGTGCTGACTGTGTTTGATGGACGGGATCTGATGTCACACGTGATTGGACAGTACCTGGGCTCCAGAGAGCGTTTCCAGGTCGTGTCTGGGGGGTCAGAGGTCACCATTCAGTTTCAAAGTGACCCCGAGGATTCCAGTTTCATCCTAAGTCAGGGCTTCCTCATTCATTATCGGGGTAAGAGCACTCTGCCAGAGCCTGGTATTGATTCTGACTCTGAGCCTTTTAAATTCTTCCTCTCAGTGAACTCTGCTGCTCCTGAAGAAGAGATGGAAAGCCTTTTTAATCACTGTTGTTGCTCTCTATCTGTGCGGTGCAGAGGTGGAGCCAAACGACACCTGCCCAACTCTCCCTCAGATAGAGTTTGGCTGGATCAGCTCGTCCCACACCTCCCCCGTCAGAGGAAGCGTGCTGACCTATCAGTGCCAGCCGGGATACGACATCAGTGGCTCCGACATTATCACCTGCCAGTGGGATCTGTCCTGGAGCAGCAGCCCACCCACGTGTGTTAAAGGTGAGACTCTAAAGATGTCTTCTCCAGACAGAAACTTCAATTACAGAAGGAAAGGAAATTAATAGTTTTTAAAGGAGCGAACCGCCAAGGTTCACCTGTTTTAGACCGCGTAGAGGGAAGGTCAGAAAGATATTCAAGGTTTGTGTTTAATCTCAGACAGCACACATGCAGAGTTTTACATCATGTAGCTTTACATCTGCATGATAAATATGGAGTTGGGGCATAAAGACTGGACTGAAGGGGAACTAGGGGAACGGTGCTGGCCTGGATCTATCCTAAGGCCTGTCCTAACAAAATGCAAGTGTCTGATATCCTACTGCATCACACAGCAACAAACACTCACTGTCTGTCCTGGTTCATCTTTTCACTCTGTCTCATTTTTCCTGACCTAAAAACTGGTCTTACCCCACTCCAATTCCTCTCCCTTCTTCCATGTCTGTGTCAACACAAGCAGCAGAGAGGAAAATAGGAGCATAGCAGTGCTGCTTTGCCCTTCATCACTCATGAGACACTTTGATTGAAAAAAACTGAATTACACAGATTTTGTCTTATTTATATCACTTTTTCATCATTCCTGGTTGTTCCTTTTGTTGAATTATTTTAATAAATTCCAGCAGTAGCATGGACATAAATGCTGTCCTCTGTGTCCCTCTTTGTACCCCACAGTCCAGCAGTGTCCTGATCCAGGAGAGGTGGTGAACGGAGCACGCTCAGTGCGTCCTGAGGCCGGTTTTGCAGTTGGGACAGTCGTTCGTTTCTCCTGTAACCAAGGTTACCAGCTGGAGGGTCAGAGCCAGATCGCCTGTCATGGACGAGACACGGGGACCCCAAAATGGAGCGATCGCAGCCCCAAATGTGTCTGTAAGTCCTCTCTGTGCTCTGCTGCTTCTGTCTGTTAGATAGAGAGGATATCCATGACTCTGTTTTCACGTTTTCCTCCGAACAGTAAAATACGACCCGTGCCCGAACCCTGGAGTGCCTGATAATGGCTACCAAACCCTGTACAAGCACAGCTACCAGGCCGGAGAGACTCTGCGTTTTTTCTGCTATGAGGGCTATGAGCTGATCGGAGAGGTCATCATCACGTGTGTTCCTGGTCACCCGTCTCAGTGGAACAGCCCGCCGCCCTTCTGCAAAGGTAAAACTTACCATTCACACCATATTCTTCTTCTCCGTACATGCTGTACTGTCTTTAGTCAAAAAGAAGACCCAGAAAATGTCTCATAAACTCATAAAGTCTGTTTTTAACATTAGCCCCCATTTTTGATTTTACTGTTGTTGTTAATGCAGGTGATGTCTAAATTCATCAATTACTTTGTTTCTCTTCTGTCTCTCAGTGGCGTATGAGGAGCTTCTGGATGACCACAAATTAGAAGGTGATTTCTTTTCTTTCTCCATCTTTGAAGCATCTAAAGTCAGTAAAGTTCATTAGACCTCTTATTTAAACTACAACAGTACATGTATGGAATTTGTAATATTGGCCCCATCTAGTGGTGGTTCAATGAACCGCGCTGTGAACAACATGCTACAAAAGCAAGGTGTTGTGATGTTTTGATGCCTTCATTTTAAGGTGGCACAATCTTTATTAGAGCTGGGCAATTAATTGCAAGTTAGAATAAATCACACATGGCCTGTTGCAATTTACAAATCACAGAAGTTGCAATATTCCTTTAACTTGAAATGTGTCAAATTACCAGTTTAATACATTCATGTTTTGCAGCAACAGAGATTTTATGCACATTATGCAAACATTCAAGTGTTTTTTAGAATGGCTCACAAAAATCCTACTTTTTTGAGCAAAAACGATCGCAATTAGATATTTTCTAATAGTTCTGCCCTAGCTCATTCTATCTAATACTGATAAAACTTAGCATGAGTTCATGGAAGTCATACCCGCATCCATAACTGATCACAGCTCTTTCCCTCAACACACACACAGTGCTCCATTCAAATATGCTGTACTGCACACTAATCCCTGCTTGCATCAATGCTTATGCAACACACTGCTGCTGGCAAAGCTTCACCTCCCCCACCCCAGGTGCCTCCTTTATAACATATAGCTTGTTCCTCATATTCAAATTCATGCTACTATGGATCATTACTTCTGAAATAATTTCATTGTTGCCAATATACTTCTCATAAATGTATCTATACATACAGGGGTTTATATGCACTCCCTGAAAGTCAAAGAACATCAAAGCAGCTGCTTGACTAACTCATGGAGCATTTTTTCAGCAGAGCCTTCTCTCCCTAGTAAAACTGCAGCTGTATTTTGCATAAAAATGGTGAAATGTCTGATGAGAGTGGTCCTGGCTGGATATAGGTTATGATGTAGAATGATTTCTGCTGTAATTGGTTGAAAAATACATATGAAGAGCAGAGTTAATTTTGTCGACTAAAACTATGACTAAAACTATGACCAAAACTATTCGTCGACAGCCTTTTCTTTCCATGGCAAAAACTGAAACTAACACAATTGGACCTGTGATGACTAAAATTGATGAACACAAAGTTTAGCTTTTGTCAAAATGACTCAAACTAGACTGAAACATAGTTTAGTTTTCGTCGAACATTCAAAATCTGTGATATTTCTCCACTGTGGGGTAAATCTGTCAAAATGAAAATGTAACTGTATCTATTCTGCCTCTCAGCTGTAGAAAGCAGGGACCCCAGGTTTAGCAGAGTGCAGAGAACACACTACCATGATTTGGTACCAGATGTAGGCAAGAAAATAAAGGTTTGGACTAAAAATAAAGACTAAAATGTGAGGACTTTTTAATGGACTAAAACTAGACTAAAATTTTTGGAGTTTTTGTTGACTAAAACTGTACTAAAACTAAAAAAGGATAGAAATGACTAAAATGTGACTAAAATTAAAATGCATTTCATTTAAAGACTAAAAGTAAGACTAAAATTAAAAATAGCTGCCAAAATAAACACTGGTTATGAGGAACCTAATAAAAATTTCGCATTAAATCGCATAATTTTTACAAATTGTTCAGCCCTAATCTCTATCATCTGATTAATCATCCGTAGACTCAAAAAGCTCCAAGGTTTTAATAAAAACTACCTCTGTTTGATAATGAAGGTCTGTAGGAGATGAATGAGTTCACTCCTGCACATTAAGACAGCGTTTACAAGGAAACGATCCCCATGCACATCATTCTGCAGAAACTGCAAAAGCGACTAAAAACATTGTAGCATCCATGCCAGACCAAAAGTTGGGGTTGTGACTTTGTCCTTCAAATACATATGCATGCTCACATTGCCTTCCTTCTGCAGAGCTGTGAGGTGTCAGTATATAAAAATATCTAAAACATGAATGTTAGTCTGGTTAGACATTAAGGTGAGGCTGTTCCTCCAAAAGAGCCTAAACTACAAACAGAGAAATTAAGAGAAAGTGTTGTTTTATTGATGTATGATCTTACAGTGTCCCAGTCATTCGAGCCGTCCCATCAGATCCTGAGCGAGAACATTGCGTTGGCAATCATTTTGCCGATCATCCTGGTCATCCTCCTGATCGGAGGGATCTACATGTACTACACAAAGTGAGTATGAGCGTTCCTCTCTGTGATGGTGATTCTGTCTCTGCTCTTTATTCATGTGTCTCTGTGTTTTATCTCTCAGTATTTGCAGACTAGAGTGGAAGCCGCTCTTCTGGAAGTCTCTGTCTCACACACACTCCTACAGTCCCATCACGGTGGAGTCTGATTTCAACAACCCTCTCTACGAGGCTGGGGTAAGTGCAAACGGATCACTCTTTTTATTTTAGTTTAAACTTTCAGATAGTTAAAGCCGATCATTGATAATTAGATAAAAACATCTCTATTAAGTCATAATTATTAAATCAGAATTTAAATTTTGAGATTCTGTAAGTCATACTTATCAAAACTATGGCATAAAAGCCAAAAAGTCATAATTTCAAGCTTAAAGTTTAAACTGGCTGATGGAGTTTTAATGATAAGATAAGAAATCTGAGTTATGAAATAAAAAGTGTAAACTGTGGGGTTAAGAAGTCAAGAGTTTTCTCGTTAAATTTTATCTCATAATCTATAAATATAAATCTATATTTGAGTTTTCATCTCATTAATGGCTAAAGATGTTTTTAATCGTTAGTGCATAGCTTTCATCAGAATTCAGGTTCCATACAGCTGGGGTTCTTTTAAATATATTATTGAATATGTATGTAGTATAATATGTTTACTGTGCAGTGATTGTCAAATTTCATAAACCCATATTTTTTTCACAAGAACAAAAACATCATTTTAGATGCTGATCTGAGACATTTTACAATTTCATAAGATAATATTAGCTCATTTTGAATTTGATGGCAGCAACACATCTCAAAAAAGTAGGGACAGGAACTAGAAAAGTAAGTGGCACTAATCATAAACAGCTGGAGGAGCATGTCACAGCTAATTAGGTTAATTATCAACAGGTCAGAAACATGACTGGGTATAAAAGGAGCATTTTAGAGAGGCAGAGTCTTTCACAGGTAAAGATGGGCAGAGGTTGACCAATCTGTGGAAAAACAGTCTAAAAATTGTGGAACAGTTTCAGAAAAATGTTCCTAATGTCATCAAAGGATTCAGAGAATCTGAAGAAATCTCTGAGAGGGACAAGGCTGAAGGGGCCCTCAGGGGCCACTGCATTAAAAACAGGCATGATTCTGTACTGGAAATCACTGCATGGGCTCAGGAACACTTCCAAAAATCATTGTCTGTCAACACAGTTGGCCGTGCCATCCACAAATGATGGTTAAAGCCGGATCATGGAGAGAAGGAGCCAATTGTGAACAGGATCCAGAAACACTGCCGTGAAACATGGAAAACTGTTCTGTGGTCAGCTGCATTGGAAAACTGTAGATGCTGTGTCCTGTGTACCAAAGAGGAGAGGGACCGTCCAGCTTGTTCTCCTGGCTCAGCTCTAAAGCCTGCATCTCTGATGGTATGGGGTTGCATTAGTGCCTATGGCGTGGGCAGCTCTAACATCTGGAAAGGAACTATCAATGCTGAAAAGTAGAGAGAGGTTTTAGAGCAACGTATGCTCCCATCCAGACAACGTCTCTTTCAGGGAAGGCCTTGACTATTTCAGCAAGACAATGCTAAACCACATACCACAACCATCACAACAGCATGGCTTCAGAGGAGAGTCCGGGTCAGCTGGTCTCCTCACTTCCAAGACGTTTACAGACTGTCGATAAAGAAGAGGGGATGCTACACAGTGGTAAACATGGCCCTGACACTACTTTCTGAGGTGTGTTGCTGCCATCAAATTCAAAATGAGCTAATGTTTTCTATGAAATGTTAAAATGTCTCAGTTTCAACATCAGATATGTTGTTTCTGTTCTATTGTGATCAAATATGGGTTCATGAGATCTGACAATCTTTTCGTTTATTTATTATTGACATTTTACACAGCGCCCCAACTTTTTTGGAACTAGGCTTTTACTTACTGATGTCTCATTTTTCCCACAGGACACACGGGAGTATGAAGTATCCATTTAGGGCGGAAATGTGGCGGTGAGAATTAAAAACCCCAGAACGATGAAAATCTTTTGGAAACAAATTTCTTAGTATCAAACGGCCTCTCTCCCCTTTGAATCAGCATTTTTCTCTGTTCCACCATGGTTCTATCTCAGCGTCATCTATCATGGCAGTATGTTCTTTTTTTATTTGTTGCACTGATGTGGTCTGCCAAACGTGGGTCCTACTTCACAGTTTCACTCAGTGGGACCGGTGCCTTAAGAAGGGAAAGATTGACAACAAAACAAAGAGCGTGGAAGGCGTAAGAACGGGAGAGAAAAATAGGCTGGAAAGTGATGGGTTTATTATCTCTTTAAATTATAATGAGGCCAAAACATCCAAGAACTTGGCAATACTTTATTTGTAACTCTAAGAGGTTACAATCACAACCACACAGAATGTTTTCTTCATTTGTCCATTTTTTCAAAAGCTAAAGTATGGGGGACAGTCGGTTTATTTTGAGTCGAGTTTTCCATCGACATGGTTGTTTCTCTTCTTCACTTGTCTCTCTCTCTCTGTGTAACACACACACACACACACAGATTGAATGTAAATATCTGACTTAATATTGATTGAGGTTGATATATGCTAAATGATATATAAGCCTCATATAAACACTTGTACAAGGTGTCAGGAGGTTATATATTTTCATTATATGTATGTAATGAAAATTCAGTGCCAAAATAATATAATGTTCAATAATTTAATGTCTCTAAGTGTTTCATCTGTTGTTGCAATCTGTTTACAAAGGCAGTGTTTCTTTTCTTCTTCGCTGTTTTCTGGCGTGCAGCGTCACCCAGCGTCACGACATGTAGGACGGAGTGAGGACATGAATGTCATTATGCTTAAAGCATGCACTGATTGTAAATTATATTGCTTCTGCTCAATCTCGCCATGCCATCCTAGTTATTGACAGCCATCATTGTTCTCAGATTTGATGTTGTATGCACTATGTTGATGAAAATTACAAACTTGGCTGCTTGCTGTGATGCATTCTGTATTTATTTAAACTGATTGTTTCAGCAGTGAATGTGCCGTCATTCGCTGTGCCAAACGAAGGATCTTGGAGACTGTTGCTTTGTAGAATTAATTCTTCTCTTATCATCAGTAGCATTTCTTTGCTTCATATATGAATACACTCTTTTGAAGGCAGTAAACTAAAGCTGAACTGGAAATAAAGTCTCTGTTGAATGGTGAAACTTTTGTAGAGATGTTTTTTTCCCCTTACCTTTTTCACATGCATTTCTGCAACAGCACTATTGTGAAGCTTTGTTGTCATTTGTATTGATTCTGCTAGAGAGGAATATACAGTAGGTGTCCTCGTCTGTTCATTAACATTGCATTACAGTGTTGCAGAAGCAGAGTGCCCCAGCTGCTTTTACACCTGGGTGTAACGTTACATCTAACTTAGAGCTGTAAAGGTACACCCTGTGTTCCAGCTGGATTTAAGCTTTATTTATGTGTGGATGTCACTTTAAAGCCCTGGATCGAGCAGAGCCATGGAAGGAGGGGGTCGTCACAGCACATGGCCTGGTTGCAGCGTGCAGGGAGCATGGCTGTAGCCACAAGCATCTACTTGGTGGAAGCTGGTGTACAAGGCTTTGTTGGGGGGATCAGCATCTCCACTGTTCAGAGACCTTTAGCTACATGGATGAGCTCTGAGTGAGGCAACCAGGGAGATGGCAGAAAGGGTAAACTTTTGGCTTTGGCTAATGAGATAACGCTGCAAACTCCTGGAGAAGGCTGGCTGCAGGGAGGGTTCCCTGTTTGCTGTCCCACCACCAGGAGATGTTCAAGCAAGCGAAACATCTACCTGTGAATTTAAATGGAGTCAATAGAAACATCTAGTGGTGGGCGTATCGATACTAAAGTATCGATATATCGATATTTACAAAGTACTCATTTGGTATCGAGTACTTTTAAAAGTATCGATATTAAATGAGTACTTTAAAAAAAACGTCTAACCATGCACCCCATCTGTTTGTTTGTAGTCGCTCTCGTCTGTCTCTTGTGCCAAAGGTCTGCTGCTGCACTGTTTTCCGTGTCACGTGACTTTGGTGACCAATCAGATAGAGCAAACGCGCACATAGACACTCAAGGCACACACACGGTTATTCAGAGGCCTCATGTCTGTGTCAAACTGGAGAGAATGGCAGAAATAAACTGCTGAAGCTTTTTGAAATAACTTTCAACAAAAATGCAAAGGTGAGTCAGCATTCCCAGTGTCTAACAGTTTTTATCTCAAAGTTATAAAAAACTGATGCATGAAGAGGATGTTAGTCATGACAAATCTGCACCGCTCACTCTCCGACGAAAGACATTGATGGTGTTTTTCATTGAGCCAAAGCCACAGCTAGTGCTGTTAGTCATAAAAACCAGTAAAGAAAGACGTTCTGTAGCTGACTCTGATGCATTTGTGATTCATTTTAATTGACTTTGAGAGTGTACTTCTAAATGTGTTCCTCTTTATCACTGTTTACTAGTTTTTCTCCTATAATTTGACTGCGTTTTCCAACGTTCAGAACGTTTTTTGCAGCATTTTCTTAAACCACACATTGAATAGTCCACGGATTAATTCACTAATTTAAACAGTCTAACTATTAGGTACAGTGGGAAAACAAAAAAGATAAAATCAAGTCCCATATTACAAAAAATATATAAGTTAAAATCCTACTTTGAAATATGTTTTACCCCAAGTACTTAGTTGATAGTAAAAGATAACTCGGAAAAGAATTAGTTCTATTCATTAAGACTGATAAATAAATGATAGATTATGTTTTTTGAGTTTTTTTGGCCTTATTCGTATCAATTTAATAATTATGTATACTGCTGCTTTTATAAGTAAAAAGTATCGTATCAAGTGTCGGTATCGGTGATACTGGTCCTGTATTTACTTAGTATCGGATCGATATTAAATTTAGCAGTATCGCCCACCACTAGAAACATCTTAAGGTGTGATGACGGTGGAGCTTGCTGCAAAAAGGCGCTTTTAAAGTCAGCTCTCCTCCACTAGCTCCAGCAGTGTCTTTTTCATTATGCCATCACTCAGTAATTTGATTTAAAAAAAAACTACCATAAATTATTCATTCTTAAACCAAAGTTTATTAATCCCGAAAGGAACCTCTTGTGCCAGATTTCAGCACAAAGAAGGAACATGAAAGAGAAGCGGATAGTCTTAAAATTCTCTGTTCGTTTACTACAAGGGAATTTAAGCAAACTGGTAAACCGAGGACATTAAGGTACGGTCCTTTGCTGCCCTCCTGTGGCCACTGTGGTGTACTGCAGTAGTCATCAAGTTAGCATCGACGAAAGCGATGACAGTGTTTCCGGAAGGAACTTTCAAAACAAAACAAAAATAATTTAAAATTTAAATGACAGAACTAAAGGTATAATACACAAAGGCAAAAATAATTATAATGTAGAAAAGTGATCAATTTACTTAGATTTTTTTTGCATTCCCATTCTCTTCCATGATCCTCTTTTGTATTGATATGTTGTAGCTCTGTCATATGAGTCTCTTTTACAGCTGATCATTTTAAAGATAAAATTACTTTGAATCATACAGTGACGGAAAAATGCACACCCTGTTTTTGTGTGTGTGTTAAACCCTGTAATCCATAATAAAATGAGGTGGATAGCCGACTGTAGAGTTTCTTCAGCGTTTCTTACGTGTTTTTTCTTGTTCCACTGGCATCACACATTAAGATATTTATTTTAACTCCAAGATGTGATCTTGGTGTCCTAATGTCTTGATTTGCATTGTACTACAGCACTGTGGAAGCATGAGAGATCATTGGTTTGTTTAAGCCTGAGTTTTAATTAATTACTTTGTAAGTTAAATCCACAAATACTGCCATCATTACGTTGACGCTAGCTTGATAAGTATTGCAGTACACCACAGTGGCCACAGGAGGGCAGCAAAGGACAGTACTTTAATGCACTCGGTTCAACAGTTAGTTTAAATCCTCTACTGGAGAACGAACAAATTAAGGCAGTCCTCTGTTTAAGTGGTACAGACTCGTTTAAATTTGTGTTTGTGTTTTGGGTAAAGAAAGAGATTTACCATAGAACCTTGGCTATTATTATTATTATTATTATTATTATTATTATTATTATTACTATTATCATAGTTATTATTCGAAATAGAATCTTAATATTAAATGGATTTTTTGTAAGTGAACTAGTTTGGAAAAGTTAATATTAACATTCATTGTAAACTGACATACTCAGACTTGTGAGAATAAAAATCCAAAGTTAATTATCGCAAAATGCTTCATAATAATGTCAGGAGTTTTTGAGTTTTATTCCTTTATTTCAATCCCTAAAACTTAAAAGAATTTCTGTCCGAAATTAATCATCAAAGACTACTGAAATGGGGGGAAAGCATAGCCTGAAGGATGAACAGTACAAATTGAAAGTATGAATAAACGTTCTGCTCTCACTGAAGAAATTGTTGTTAACTATCAGTGTCAATTTCTTTCAAGCACTGAAGAAAGTCCGTTTTATTTCTTTATGAATACAAGTAGCCTTTAAGTGTTCTGATCTACTAACGTTAAAAGGACTTGTTTTACGCCTGAGTTTCGGTGTTTTATTTTGTAAATTGATATCGGAAGTACTGCCATCATTACGTTGACGCTAGCTTGATGAGCACTGCATTACACCACAGTGGCCACAGGAGGGCAGCAAAGGACTTTACTTTAATGCGCTCGGTTCAACAGTTAGTTTAAATCTTCGATTGGAAAACGAACAAATTAAGGCAGTCCTCTGTTTTAGTGGTACAGATCGTTTAAAATTGTGTCTGTTTTTGAAGAAAAAAAGAGATTTACCATAGAACCTTGGTTAATATTATTATTATTATTATTATTATTATTATTATTATTATTATTATCATCATGGTTATTATTCGAAATAGAATCTTAATATTAAATGGATTTTTTTAAGTAACTAGTTTGGAAAAAATATTATCAACATTCATTGTAAACTAACATACTCAAACTTCTGAGAATGAAAATTCAAAGATAATCATCGCAAAATGCTTCATAATAATGTCTGGAGTTTTTGTTTTTTACTCCTTTATTTCTATCCCTAAACCCTAAAAGTATTTCTGTCCGCAATTAGTCATCAAAGACTACTGACATGGGTAGGTGGGGTGGGGATAACCTGAATTATACAATTAGCCTTTACGTGTTTTGATCTACTAACGATAAAAGGACTTGTTTTACGCCTGAGTTTCGGTGTTGTATTTTGTAAATTGATATCGGAAGTACTGCCATCATTACGTTGACGCTAGCTTGATGAGTACTGCATTACATCACAGTGGCCACAGGAGGGCAGCAAAGGACTTTACTTTGATGCACTCGGTTCAACGGTTAGTTTAAATCCTCTACTGGAGAACGAACAAATTAAGGCAGTCCTCTGTTTTAGTGGTACAGACTCGTTTGAATTGTGTTTGTGTTTTGGGGAAACAAAAAGAGATTTACCATAGAATCTTGATTAATATTATTATGATCAATATTGTTATAATAGTAATTATTATTATTATCATTATTGTTATTGTTATTATTATTATTATTATTATTGAAATAAGACCTTAATAGTAAATGGATTTTTGTAAGTGAACTAGTTTGGAAAAGTTAATATTAACATTTAGTGGTACAGACTTGTTTAAAATTGTGTTTGTGTTTTGGGGAGATTTACCATAGAACCTTGATATAAACGGCCCTTTTAAGACAATGGCTTTGGGAAGTTTCTCATTAACATTGATTGTAAACTAACATATTTAGAGTTCATCGATGCTGATTGTATGCAGGATAGGTGAGGCAAGTTTTCAGTATTAAAATTCACAGAACAGTAATCATTTGATGCTTTTTTCTATCCTTGAAATCAAAAGCATTTCTGTCAGCATACTTAAAGTTCATAGATAATGACCACTTAATGCTTCATAATATTATTGTATGATATTTGTGTATTTCAGTGATCTGTGTATTATTCTTTTAGTTTTGTCCTTGAAATTTTAAAGACTTTCTGTCAGCAAACAATCAACAAACACTGGTGTGGTATCAGGAGTACAATAGTTGGACAAAAGTTTGAAGTTACTCCTTCCACACACTTTCTAAATTGCTCTAAATCATTGACAGTGTTCCCTGTCTCTCAGAGCCTAAATAACACAAGCACTTTCAGTGGTCTCCCCTGCAAGAACACTGTCTATTTAAAAAAAAAAAAAAAAAAAAAAAAAATTTGCAGCTTACTGCCTACATTTTTCAACAACACCTACAACATCCCATGCAGCACAGTGTCTATTTTGCACAATAAAATTGGCAATAATTTCTTTCGGCGATCTTCCTAAATTTTCTGCAGCATTTTCTGTCTTGTCTGTTTGTTGTTTTGACACAGAGCTGGAGTTTGATTACTTGGCAATAAAAAAACAGGAATTACCCACAATAGATTCATGGGACTTTAATTTTGATTGCAGTGGTATCAACGCAGGGATCATTATTGTTTGAGTTTTACAATCTCTGAAAGAAATAAAGATAGAAAGTAAGAACTTGAGTATTCTACACAGTTCCCTGTGCTGTTGGTGTAGAGGAACATACGTTTTGAGTCCACTAGGTAGCGATTGGTAACGTCACAAGCTCCGCTCTGACTGAAATTAGATCACCGAAGAAGAAAACAGCGGAAGCAGTTGCACTGGTTTCGTTTCCGATTGACCTAGTTAGCTTCCCTTTTAGCATCAGCTAGTAATCTTTATGCCAAAACAATGGAAAAGACCGCTTTAATATTGTCGTTTGGCATTTTTGATGTCTAGTTTTTGAATGTTTACTCAATAAGTAAGAAGAACAAAAACGTATGACCGTTTAAAACTTAACTAACGCTGAAATAAACCGTCTATTGTTAGCTTGATTTAGCTTCTCTTTCAGTCGGTTTACATTTATTATTCCTGAGATCTTTAGGCTGACCGTTCGGATTTTGTAGATGTTATAGACTTTATAGACTGTTAATGTGTATATTTTTATAGTTTTCTCCCTTGGCTCCCCCGGGTTCTCCATTAAAGCTTCATTTTGATGTTTAGTGAGGTGAGTACAGTCTGTCTAATGCTAACTCTATGTATGACTATTATCCATACATGTATTAGCATCAAAAACTCTCATTACCATTATCTAACATGATTTCTGTTGTATGTGTAGATTTAGGATCATGCTGTCTTAGCCTGCTAATAAGCTGCTAACAGTGAGCTAACTCATCATTTGCCTCTGTTATCCTGATATTTTAGCGTTAAAAACTCATCATCTAACATGATCTCTGTCTGTGTTGTCTTATATATCAAGGTGTTTGTTGTCTTAGCTGCTAACTGCACATTTATATTGATTTGAAAAGAGATTGTCACGGTACTAAGATTTTAATATTTTACATGAAATACAGTCACAGAATAATGATACCCATATAAGGTTTGAAAATTAGCAGTTTTATTCTTCTTGGATGACAGTAGAGGTCACTTACTTAATCCTAACCCTTACTTTGTCTTCTGTATTCTAACACCGTCTTTGTGATAGTTCTGGCTAAAACAAAGATCTCCCCCCTCAACAGAAATGACTATTTTTGGAATCATAATGCATGACAAGAACAATACTCTATATTGAATATAGTCTCAATTTATTGTATTCATAAATGTGAAAACTCAAATTCCAAAGAAGTTGTGTCACTGTATAAAATGTGAATAGAAACAGAAGTTGATGATTGTCAAATCTCATAAACCTATATTTTATCAACAACAGAACAAAAACAACATATCAGATGTTGAAACTGAGATATTTTACCATTTCATAAAAATATTAGTTTATGTTTTTATTTGATGGCAGCAGCACATCTAAAAAAAGTGGGGACATGGCCATGTTTACCATTGTGTAGCATCCCTTCTTCTTTTAACAGCAGCCTGTAAACATCTGGGAAGTGACGAGACCTGTTCCTGGAGTTTTGGGAGAGAAATGTTGTCCTGTCCCGTATTTCTGAAAGTTCTCCACAATTTTAACTTTTTTTTTTTTTTTTTGCAGATTGGTGAAGCCCATCTTTACTTCTAAGAGACCCTGCCTTTCCTCCTCTTACACCCAGTCATGTTACTGACCTGTTGCTAAATAACTTGAGTAGTTGCACAAATGCTCCTACAACTGTTTTTCAGCGGTACCACTTACTTTTCCAGCCTTTTATTGACCTGCCCCCCCACCCCCCTCAATTTGAGATGAAATTAACTGATATATATTTGTCTTAAAATATCTAAAATGTCTCATCATCTGATATGTTGTTTATGTTCTGTTGTGAATAAAGTAGGGGTTCGTAAGATTTGACAGTCATCAACTTCTGTTTTTATTTTCTCAGTGACACAACTCTTTTGGAGTTATGGTTGTAAATAGTTACAGGGAATCCTTTATATTAAGATATGTTAATTTTATATAATTAATGTTGGTGTCTTTTATATGTTGTTGTAAAATAGGAACAGAAAAGGGGTCTACAAATGTACTTTGGTGGAGGTAAATGCATTTGGCTTGCCCGCCAGAGGGTATTCTGTGAATCATTCAGATAACATTTTAAAACATGATGTGATATCATATTTCATTGAACCATCAACAGCCTTGCTCTAAAGCATGTTTAAAGCAAAAGTACGTCTTTCTCTATATGTCTGTTACAGTTATTATGAAAACATCAGCAGCCCTGTTCTCTTAACAGCTCAGTAACACCGTGGTTTTCTTCTGTCTCACAGTCAGGCCGTGATTCTTCAGCCCCATGTCTGCTGAGGCGTCAGTTGGCAGTCATGCTGCTGACTCTGCCCAGCCTGCCATCTCCCAGCCCGCCTTCCACAACACAGACGAGCTCCAAAACCGAGGTTTGCTGGGAAGCAAGTACGTTAAATTAAATGTTGGCGGCTCACTGCATTATACAACCGTCCAGACTCTAAGTAAGGAGGACAGTCTGCTAAGGAGCATCTGTAATGGCGGCACCGAGGTCACCATCGACTCAGAAGGTCAGTACCCTGACCTGAATCTTCTTGGTCCATATTGTTATTTTTGTTTTATAGAGCTTGTATATTTTGGTGCCCAAACTTCTTCTAATTTTTCATGGTTTACCCTAAACTATTAGAGATAAAGATGAAACTGTGTTTATTGATCCACATTCTTCAGTTTTAATCTCCAGAGTGTACTTACATGATTATACTGCTTTATCAGAGTTTCACTGAAAGTTTCAAAGATGACAAAGAGAAGAAAACACTGACAACAGATCCCTCTGCTGTTCCAGGCTGGGTCGTCTTGGATCGGTCTGGCCGTCATTTTGGCCTGGTTCTGAACTTCTTGCGCGATGGCTCAGTACCACTTCCAGAAGACCACAGAGAGCTGGAGGAGGTTCTCAAGGAGGCCCAGTACTACCGGGTCCAGGGCCTCGTCCAGCACTGCCTCAGTGCCATGCAGGTAAACCAAAGATAAACATTTATTTAGTCTGTTTATTAGAAGATCTTCAGGACTACACACTTTAGTTTAAAATACCTAGTAACAGTATACACTTTTAATCAGAGATGCTTTATTTGATTGGAAACTGCTCATGTTGACTGATGTTCATTTAAAAATGCATGATCAGATAATCAGAATTAATGCCTCTAGTCACACATCACCAAAACTGAACACCTGTGGTTAATACAATGGTGTCTGCAGCTGAGAGAAGCACTGTGTCTTAAGGCCAGCTTATGCTGCACTATTTTTTTGGTCTTTCACGACGGCTCCATGTCAGACTATAAACAAAAATCTTGTCTAATCCTGGCTGACGCCTGGCTGCACTACATGTTGGATCCAGATCAGTCATCATATGCTGCTATTCAGCGACTGTGTGCGAGTTCATAGGCCATCAGGGAGGCGGATCAGAGAGTTTCAATCAGAGCTACAACAGATGTGATGCTAGCTGTCTTTCACTCAGAAAAGAATTTTAAAAACATGAAACAGGATTATGGATAACAATGATGGACTTATCCTGATACATTAAGAGGACAATATGGACTGGATACCCTTCAGATAGAACTTTAGGTATGAATCTGACAGCCTAAAGCAAGTGTCATAAACTACATTTGAACATGGGCCAGATTTTGTCTTGACAGAGACTGGAGGTTTGAATTTCAAACTGTATAAATACATATTTTGGTCTCATAAATATATAATTGTATCTGTATTTTTAGGCATTCACATTGAGATTGGTCTATTACCTCTACTGCAGCCAAGCACAGGAGAGCGAATATTTTAGCTACATATTTCTTGGGCTGTCATGTTGTCCATCATACAGTTTGACACAATATGCTTTGCCATCATTGGTGAACAACACGTGAAAGAGGTGTTTCTTTCTGATACCCAGGCAGGAAGGAATTCACTCTACAAGAGGTTGAAATGGGAAGCTGGCACAGAAAACAACAGATTTGATCAAGACTCGACTGCTAAGTTTGTCTTTATCATGCCTCATATTTACTAATAATGGCTGACAAGTAAGGTGGGAATCTTTAGGCACCTCACGATTTGCTTCATAGAGCTACAAATCAATGTCTGTTTTTTTCACTGTGTCAAACATAATATGAATGTTACATTTTTGTTTAGAAAAAAGAGATAAATCAAATTTCCACTATCCTCTAATGGGAGATGTGTGTAAATTGGAAATTTTGCAGTTGCACTAAACCAAAGGTAGCATCCTTTGCTTGGAACTTATCTATAATTACAAACACATAAAAATGTCCTTTTTTACAGATGAACAACTGGTGATCTAAATCTTGCTGTTAAGCGCTGCATGTCAGAGTTCCACCTTTTTGTTTCTGCTATTCCACAGTATTAAATATTTATATTATTATCGATTATCAATCATTGGACATTTAAATAGATTCAGAATCCTTCACCTCCACATCACGATGCATTTAAGAGTCATTTTTTTCTCCCACCTCTACTTACAAGTGGATTCCTGTAAAAAAAAAAACAGATCAACTGTTAAGTCAATTAAAAAAAAATATTCCAGTGCTAGTCTTGTCAAATCATGGACATGATTATGCTGCTGGTTTTGTCGCACTATAAGCGTGTTTGTTGTCCCCGATGCCCACTATCAGTCCTGGTGTTTGAAGATGAGCTGCAGCATTGCAGCCAGGCCAAAATCTGGCTGAATTGTAGTCCAAGCAGTCCTTTGGAAATCATTATGCTGATTATCAGGACCAATGCTTAGTAATTCAGATAACTGATGTTTGGAAGCAGTATACATTTTCTGTTAAAGTGATCCATTAGTTAATTTCAGTCATCAAATGTTAGATTTAAAACATGTAAAGGGACATAAACATGTCATTCAAAAAGACTTACCTTCTTCATTACCAACTAATGAAGCCTAACATTGGTTCATGCAGGACACAAAAATCATACGCTGATGGCCAGATGATTTCAGTTGTCTCCCAGCTCTCACAGCCAGTCACAGCTCTTTCGTAAGGTGGCCCTTATCCTGATTTTTTAGACGGATTTTAGAATAACGGTCTTTTTTCGACCTGCAGAAACAGAAAGATGTCTTTGAGAGTGTTTGTCGCATCCCCATGATCACCTCAGCCAAAGAAGAACAGAAGATGATTGCCACCTGTAGAAAGGTAACATTAAAATAAGTTTACCTAAAACATTGATGACATTTGCTGGTTCCGTGATAAAAACATGATTATCTGAAATTTTCAACTCTTTGTTTCTTGTCTTTTCAGCCAGTAGTGAAGTTGCAGAACAATAGAGGAAACAACAAATACTCCTACACCAGGTAAAAACCTCACATGCTGCCATAATAACCCATCAGTCTTTGTGTTATTTCACTTCCTGACCTGCCCTCTCTCTCCATGTGACCAGTAACTCTGATGACAACCTGCTGAAGAACATCGAACTCTTTGACAAACTCGTGCTGCGGTTCAATGGTCGGGTCTTGTTTGTAAAAGACGTGCTGGGTGATGAGATCTGCTGCTGGTCGTTCTACGGCGAAGGACGAAAGATTGCAGAAGTTTGTTGCACTTCCATCGTCTACGCTACGGAGAAGAAGCAGACCAAAGTAAGAAATGAGCCAGTGTAGGACATTAGGTCCTATAGTCATGAACAAAAGTATTGGCACACCTGGAATTTTTCCAGAAAATACACCATTTCTCCCAGAAATTGGTGCAATTACAAATGTTTTTGGTATACACATGTTTATTGCCTTTATGTGCATTGGAGCAACACAAAAAAATTAGAAGAAAAAAGACAAAATTGACATAATTTTACCCAAAAATGGGCCGGACAAAATTATTGGCACCCTCAATTTAATATTTGGTTGCACACCCTTGGAAAAAAATAACTAAAACCAGTCGCTTCCTATAACCATCAACAAGCTTCTTACACCTTCCAACTGGAATTTTGGACCACTCTTCTTTTGCAAACTGCTCCAGGTCTCTAAGATTCGAAGGGTGCTTTCTTGCAACAGCAGTTTTGAGCTCTCTTCATAGGTGTTCAATGGGATTTAGATCCGGACTCATTACTGGCCACTTCAAAACTCTCCAGCTTTGTCTCCAACCATTTCTTGGTGCTTTTTGAGGTTTGCTTCAGGTCATTGTCCTGCTGGAACACCCATGACCTGTGATGCAGACCCAGCCTTCTGACACTAGGCCAAACATTGTGGCCCAAAATCTTTGATAGCCTCCAGCTTTCATGATTCCTTGCACACAGTCAAGGCACCCAGTGCCAGAGGCAGCAAAACAACCCCAAAACATCCTTGAACCTCCACCATGTTTGACTGTAGGTACTGTGTTCTTTTCTTTGTAGGCCTCATTCTGTTTTCTGTAAACAGTGGAATGACGTGCTTTTCCATAAAGCTCTACCATAGTCTCATCTGTCCACAAAATGTTCTCCTAGAAGGATTGAGGCTTACTCAGGTACATTTTTGCAAACTCCAGTCTGGCTTTTTTATGTCTCTTTGTCAGCAGTGGGGTTCTCCTCAGTCTCCTGCCATAGCGCTTCATCTCAGTCAGATGACCACGTATGGTCCGACCTGACACTTTTGCACCCTGAGTCTGCAGGACAGCCTGAATTTGTGTGGAAGTTGACTGAGGATGTTTATCCACCATTCCAGCTATCCTGCGTTGCATTCTTTTGTCATTTTTTTCTCTTCCGTCCACATCCAGGGAGATAAGCCATAGTGCCATGGGTTATAAACTTGGCACTGGAATTGGACAAAGGAATCTCAAGATCTCTGGAGATGGTCTTGAAACTATGAGATTGTTCATATTTTTCCACAATTTTGCTTCTTAAGTCCTCAGACAATTCTGGGCTCTTCTTTCTCTTCTTCATGCTCGGTGTGACACACACAGGCACACGACACAAAGGTTGAGTCAACTTTTAGACATTCTAACTGGCTTCAAGTGTGATTTCTAGATTGCCAGCACCTGTTACTGCCACAGGTGAGTTTAAACGAGCATCACATGCTTGAGATAAATTTGCCCGGCCCATTTTTTGAGTTTGTGTAAAATTATGTCAATTTTGTCTTTTTCTTTGGATTTTTTGTGTTGTTCCAATGCACATAAAGGCAATAAACACATGTATACCAAAAACATTTGTAATTGCACCAATTTCTGGGAGAAATGGTGTATTTTCTGGAAAACTCCAGGGGTGCCAATACTTTCATTCATGACTGTATATAGGTGCATGAAAAAGGCATATCAAATTAAAACCAAAGTCTGAAATCAAATTACGCAGAGATGTAGAGCTTTTGGAATATTAACGATTTGACTCAACATTGATTTTTTTTGGTTTAAATGGATTCCTGTTTCATAGCACATTGCCTATTTCTTATAAAGAGGTGATTATTTCAAGATGTACTCTAGTCTGCAAAAAACATTCAAACAAAGCTCTTTACACAGACTCCTGCCTTCTACAGTGATTGTTATAATGAGCAACTTTCTTTCAGGTGGAGTTTCCCGAGGCCAGAATCTTTGAAGAAACCCTCAACATCCTCATCTATGAGAACAGCAGAGGATCAGGCGGCTTACACCTTCTGGATTCAAGAGGCTCCGGGGCCTCACTGGGAGCCGGCCAATCAGAAGAGGAGGGCGCTGTGGGAGGCGACAGGCGAGTACGAAGAATCCACGTAAGGAGGCATATAATGCACGATGAAAGAGGGCACGGTCAGCAGACTGTATATAAAGACTAAAAATGTGAAAATCAGACAGAGTGAATTCAGGTGTCTGTGGATGATAACTGAGTGAGAGAGATGTCTGTGATCATAGCAACAGCTTCATAGTTGCTTGTTTTGTTAGCTGATGAGTAACTGAGGAAAGTCTAAGTTTCTGTTTACAAGAAAAGAGTAGTGTATATATTTTAACAAGGATCTTTGTAAATTCACTGGGGAACTAGAACTGGCATAGGTCTAACTTTTCTAATGTTAAGGAACATCCTGCAGGTTACTGATCTCGCCTCAGAAAAGTGAACCTCCACCCTGTAGGTGGATTTTATTCCTGGAGTAGGATGCCAACTTTACTGTGGGCGTTCATGAAATGCACTGGTGACCTCCTCTGTGTTTGACTTTAGGAAAACACTGTGTCCATTTATTTATTCTGGTTGTTAAAGATCTTTTGCCTTTCCTATGTTGGATAGAGGACGGTCAGGTTAAGTTTAGATACGTAAACACTGGAATAAAACTCAATAGACATTGTTAAGTCTCATTTATACTTCTGCATCGAGTCTACGCTGTAGCGTACGTCATTCACAGCTGTGATTGGTCCACTGGCTAGCATGGTGTGAGTGCCAGTCTCTTTAGTAATGTCTACAGGAACACTGGGCCTCATTCACTAATACCTTTTTCTGACTTTTTTCCTTAAAGTTTTTAAGAGAAACCTCCATCTGTTTCTCCCCTCTCTTGGAGGAGAGACTCTCAGTTTCAGTCACCATTGTTTCCTCTACACAAGCAGAGAACATGGCAGAACTGGGATAGAAATTACACTGCTGACTAGTGTTTAGGTGGAGTATTTCAGGGCCATGCAGACACCAAAACACAAGTTGTTTTTTTTTTTTTTTTAAGATTTATTTTTGGGCCTTTATTAGGTAGAGGAGGACAGTGGATAGAATCGGAAACAGGGTCAAGAGTGGGGGAGAGACATGCGGTAAAGGGCCTCAGGCCGGATTCGAACCCAGGCCGCCCGCGTATATGGGGAGCACCTTTAACCACTAGGCCACCTGCTCCCCACCAAAACACAAGTTTATCATGTTCATGGCACCACAGCCGCAGCGTAGATCGACACAGAGGTATAAACCAGGCTTTAGAGAGAGGCTGTGGATGATTGAGATTGTTGAGCAGCTCAGTTTTCTTTGTTTAAATTATTACTGCTGTTGCTTAAAGATGTTTTTTATTAATTTATGAACCTAATTTATTGTTGGTATTTAATGTATGCAATCTTTGTGTTAACTGGTCCTTAAGTTAGTTTTAATTTTTTGGAATGATACGATGCACTCAAAAGCACACATCACATTTTGAATTTTTACCTCTAAATGAGTAAAAGTGAACTTTCATTTTGGTTTAATGTTTCAAGAGAAACCGTGATCATTTCTTTAATGTTGCATTTTATTCTGAGCCATTATTTCTGACTCTTACTTAATGTCTTACACCCTAAAATCCTGATATTTTCCCTCAATAATCAACTGATGATACAGCGTTAAATCCTGGGTCATGTTTATTTCCCCTCAGGGAGAGAATTTCCTTTCTTAAATTCACTGGTGTCTTGTGTAAACAGTAACACTCTGTACAAGGTCAAAATGTCTCACACCTTTAATGAAACCACCTTGATGAACCTTTGAATGCACTAATTCAACATCCGTCCTGTAACTGTCATGGGAATATTCTGAATAAATCACTTGTGCAATCCAGCAGTGACTTTTAGTCTTGTTTTTTTGTCCTCTCATGAAGTCCAACATACAGACCCTAGCATGTTTCAGAAATCAAGTCAAAGTTAACTTCAGAATATTTTTTGATATGTTCATTTGATACTGCCAAAAACATGTAAACTTGTAAAACATGTAAAACTGCTTGTAAAAGGAGAAATTTACCAAAGTAGAAGCAGCATGAGTTAAGCAGATATGGTACAATAGTTTAAATTATGCTTTAGAGGAGAAAAAGTCAAGACTGAAGTATGAGTCACTTCACTGTGGTATATAAATTAATGATTTTTTTTTAAGCTATGCTTTTGAAAGATATTTTCTGTTTAATGGTAGAGTTGGGATAAAGGGAGGAAACAATCACAATTTAACAATTAAGGAAAAGAAATTCAAGTGAAAAAAATTGGAGTATGTTCAAAATAAAGGTTATTTTTTTCAAGACTTTAAATATTTTACTGTGGGGGCATGTTTGTCAAATATCCAGTTTTTTTTTTATTTTAAAATTAAATGCCATGCAATTTAACTGATATATGGAATCAAAAGGACTAAAGTTTAAAAAACTGATGTTTCATCAGACAGGTATTCTCCAGAGGAATCAATCCATTAGTGACAGGCAGAGTCCAACACAGTTTAGATTGCCCAAAAACATTAGCAACATTCTTGTACAGAAATATTGCCAGTTCTTTATGCAGGTTAGACAAGGTGCAGGAGTTTGCCTGCAGGTTTAGATAATTTAAAACAAGATATGAATAATTGAATACAATTACCTGTTAATTGCTTATTGTTAGAAATATACACAAAAAATATAATGCACAATATTATTAGAAACTTCGTTATAAATTATAAATAGGAATAAAAAGTATGTATGCTTTTCAACTTTCAACTGCTTCAAGTTAACTGAAATTAAACAAATAAATAAAAACTAAGTTTTACAAAAAAATTTAAAGTAGCTTAAACTTAATTCTGTGCTTACAAATTAACTAAATTGAAACAAAACTGGAGACAGATCTCCTTAGTTTTGGTATTTGACCCAGCTATGCTAACTGAGATGAACTACCAGGAGTGTAAGATGGGCTTATTTGATAGAGGAAGATCATACACAAGGGTAATTTAAGTCCTTGAGTTGTATTCAAACATCAAATTAAAATCCGACTAAAGCTGAGGAGAAGCTTATTTGAACGTATTTTTATTTATTTATTTATTTATTTTTTGTTATTGTATGTTTAGTTTTAATATTTTCCTCTGACAAGAATATCATATTGCTGAAAAAATAAAAGTACCACTGAAACATATAAAACTTAAACTAAAAAACATTTTGTAACATTATTTCCCGATAAAAACTGAAATAAAATATTTAAAAACATTAAAAACGAAACTGAAATTTGAAACACAAAATAAAAGCTAAATAAGAATAAAAAGAATGAAGGCTATTATAACCTTGGCATGCCACATATAAACATATATAAATATCTATATCTATAATTTTTTTAAATATAATTTTATTTTTAAAAAACTCACTTTGAATAATTTGATAATAATATATTAACCAAAGTCTTTTGTGACATTTGTTAACAGGTTAATAATCAATACAGGCCCTAAAGTTCGATTTTGAAAGGGCGTGAAGTTGGTCTGACGTCACTTCCTGGTTCGTCTGCGGGAGGGGAGGGTTCTCTGCCGCCAAAAAGGAACCCAAACAGTTCAAAATGACGTTAACAGAGAATGAGAAAAGAAATATCCGCACGTTTGTGTGTGAACAGCTCCGAGATGAGGACGATTTAAGGTAAAGTGGAGCCCCTTTTTCTTTATAAAGGGATTTTTGATGTTGATGGTGTCACACAGAACTGATCCGATGTATTTGTGCTGTTTAGAGTTTATGGTAAGTGATGCTAGCTTTAAAATTTGGCCAGCGACTTTAAAAAAGGAAACATACTAATTAAACACACTCTCAATAGTCCTTTTAAACACGTGCTTCATTGAACGGCAGCACTACACCTGTTGTCTTTTAAAAGTTACTATGCTGAAAAAAGTAAGGAGGAAAAATCAGCAGTAGTACGATCTTAATCATAACACTAAACTGTTCACCACTTCTACATCCAGAGTGCCAAAAAGACTATTCCTGATTCCCTCAAGTCTAATTTTAACTAATTCTACCAAATTATTTACAATTTGTATAAATCTTACTGATAGAAAAATGTGCGTCGCTCATTGTTAGAAGTGTTATTCTTATTTTTGTCGGTGGAGACGGACATTGTTTTTTAGTGTTATGGACGGCGTGTCCATTTTGATTATGTATTTACTACATGTAGGTTTTATTTTGTTTTTCTATTTTACTAAGTGCGTTATTTTTAAATAATAGAGACAACTACTCTTCAGAATTCTGTTATATGCTTATGTGAGATACTTAAAATGCAAACGGATCATGCTGGCTCCTGCGAGTCCCAGCCTCCTTTGTGAACCTTGATGTATCCTTTATCCTTCATTTCAGCACCTTGACTTTGGGAATCCTAAAGAAGCGATACCTGGCTCATATGAGATGTGACTCGTTAACTTCAGATGCCAAATCTTTCATGAAACAGGCCGTTACAGAGGAGCTGGTCAAAATGCAGGTGTCTGGATTCTTCCTTTACTGTTTATATTCTCGTATATTTATTAAAAATCTTAGAAGAAGAAACATTTTGAAACATGTCCTTCCGTGTCATCTTTTTTTATTCCTATAAGGATAGTGAAGGTGATGAGAAAGAGTTGGAGAAGAAAAGCCATCAAAAGAAGCGAAAAAGAGAGAAGGAAAATGGTGATGAGGGGATAAATGGGAGAGAGGATGAAGATGAATCCAAGGCAAAGAAATCCCGTCATCACTCAAGCTCTTCATCTGGTAAATAATGCTTTCTGTGTAGAGAGATACCTATAGATTAGCTAATGTGTCCTCTTTTCAACTATGATGAAAAATAACTTGGGCCATTGTTAGAAGTTAAACATTCACTGTCTGAACCGTGTGTCCCTGTGGTTTGAAAAACAAATGTTTTTCAGTCCTTGGGGGCATTGTGTGTGTTTTTCTTTTGTCCAAACATCAGATAAAAACAGAAAAAATACTATTTACAGTCATAAAGGAATACAGAAACCCTCTTACATGATGTTTGGCACATATGTTTAGAATGGGATGAATAATTCATTATTTGATGAAATGGCTTCCAGTCAAATACATTTGTTAGTGTGTCTGCAGGGTCTTAAAAAGTAATAAAAGTTGATAAATCCATCCATCCATCCATCTTCTTTACCGCTTATCCTGTTCAGGGGTGCTGGAGCCCATCCCAGCTGTCATTTGGCAGGACTGGTTGCCAGTTACTCACAAGGCTGACATATAGAGACAGTCAAACAGGCACACTCACATTCACACCTACAGCCAATTTAGAGCCACCAGTTAACCTAATGAGCCTGTTGAGCATACCTGCACAGGGAGAACATGTAAACTCCACACAGAAAGGCCAGGGAAGCAAACCAGGGACCTTCTTACTGTGAGGCAACAGTGCAAACCCCTCCGCCACCATGCAGCCCAGTTGATAAATCAATTTAGCAAAAATTATTGATTTTAAAAAGTCTTGAATGCAAGACCATAAGGTCTTAAATGTTGTAGCTGTTTAAATTTTACATTTGTCAGAAAAGGTCATCAGGAATCTTTGGTCTGAACTGGGCTTAAAAGAAAGCTTTAGTTGTATACTAAAAGAAATACCATCTGCATTACTTTGGCTATCTTGCCACATTTTATCTCAAACATTCACATAACTGTGTCACTGATGTAGCTGGTTAGAAATGTAAGATGCAGTGGGTACTTGAAATATATCAAAAGGGTCTTAAAAAGGTATTAAATTTGATAGTAGATATTCTGTATATACCCTGCTGTTGTAGAAATAAAAGTGAAGTCAATCTAGCAGTCCTAGCATGTTGTCAAGGCTTATTCTCCTTTTTTTAATGGAGAACGCAGGAAATCATTCCTGACTCCTACTATCTCATCATCTTTTGGAATCAGGATAATTGACTCTAATTTTTAAGAGGAACAAAAAATGTCATGTTAAACCATTATTCCTGCGTGGATTTCCTGTGTAAATGACCTGATCTCTTTGTCCCAGCTAAGGTCTATGAGTTTTATTCAAGTATTTTTGCATCAATAAGCAGTAACAATTGTCTTATCTTCTGTTAATAACAGAGTCGAATGATAAAGAGGACCACAAAACACAGAGCAAGAAAAATAACAAAGAAGAAAATGTTGAATCATGTTCAGAGGATGAGGAGCAAGCAGTGAAAAAAACCCAGAGAAAGAAGAACAAACTTAAGAGCGATAGTGACGACTCTTCAGATGAGGAAATGAATAATGAGACGGGACAGAAAGGGAGTGAAGGGGAAGAAAGTGACAGTGACAATGGAAAGGATAAAAAGAAAGAAAAGGATGATGAGACGGGAAGCAGTAAAGAAAGTCGACGAAAGAAAACACCCCAGACTGATGATGAGAACGAATCTGACAGCGATGGGGAGTCAGAAACGAGCGTCAGTGCCAACAGAAACGACTCATCTGATGACAGCGAAAAAGGTGACTTATACACATGCAAACTTAAATATCTCACAATTACGTGTTTATTCTTGTGACAACCTTTTTTTGTCTGTTTGTGTGACTTTTGCAGAAGAAAAATCCTCAGCTGACAAGAAAAAAGAAGATTCAGACTCCGATTCATCATCACTTCAGTCTTCAGAGGATGAAGAGGAGAATGGGAGAGTAAATAGAAATGAAGAAAAGAAAACAAACAAAGAGAAGAGCACCAAAAAATCAAAGAAAGGCAACACCGACCGTCAAAGGGTAAGCCTCTAGAGTGATATTACTTATCTGAATCAGAAGAATCTGGTTTTGACAAGCCTTTAACATTCAGATGTTTGTTTTTAAGTCTGTAGTTTCACTGTTCTGCTCATGTCTCCTGTTGATGCTAAGTGACTCTGATGGATGATGTTTATGATGTAAATTCTTGCTGATATTTTGTGTTTTTTTTTTTCTATTCCTGAAGGATCTAGAAAAATCAGTTGCCAGGCTGAAACGTTACATTTCTCTGTGTGGTGTTCGTCTGCATTACAAGAAGCTCCTCAGCAGCTGCCACTCTGTTCAGTCCCAGATCACTGTTCTTAAGAACAAGCTTGAAGAGCTTGGTGTCGACGGTCAGTGAGTGTTTAAGACCGTACCAAACATTCTGGGCAGTCTAGTAAAATTTCTATTAAAGTATAGTAACGTTTGAAACAATTAAAGGGATTCTTTGTGAATAGATTTCACTTTCTCTGTGAATCTTTTCAGCTTTCAGCTGTATGCACGCTCAAAGAAAAGTGGGCACCCAGAGTGCAGAGCATTAACTTTCCATAAACTTACTAATTTAAATAAAGATTTATGTTACCAGTCAAACCATTTCTAAGTGTTAATTAATGAAAAATGCTACTTTACAGCCAACAAACCAGGATTACCCTCTACACTTGCTTTGTGGTCTTCCCCTCTGACTGACCTTTGTGTTGTTTTAATGCTCTCTGCCTTTTCGAATCTTTGAGAATTGTTAACAGTATGATGGATTACATGTGTCTGAGGGTCTAATAAAAGTCACAAGACCACTGTAGTAGACTTTTCAGTATGTTTGGTTGAACACAGCATGAAAAATCTGCACCAGAATTCAGCTGCACTCAGGGAATTATTCAATAAAGAGAAAATTTTGCCTGAAATGTTTTTTTTTTTTTTTCTTTTCTAATAGGTCAACCGAGTATTAAAAAATGCAAAAAAGTTCGAAAGAAGAGAGAGAAAGCTCAGGAGCTGGCTGAGCTTGACACCAACAACATCATTGAAACTAAAGGTAGCTTTTGTATCTTTTTTAACAGCTTTCATGTTAACTCTTTTCAGGTTACTGGACGAAAACAGTTGTTCACAAGTACTTTTTATTCATGGCCAAGCCAGATTTTACTGTATATGTCATCCAAATTTGCTCATCACAGACACATTAGCTTTAAGTACACTGCTGTGGCTAGAGCTCACATGATTCTTAAACATGAATCACTTCAAAATACTAGTGAATGTTAATTTGTTAATTAATAATAATTATTTTTTTCTACAAAAACCATTAACAGTTGCACTTTTTGCTCATATTTAGATCTCTACAGCTTTCCTATCGTAATTGTGTCTGATCTTGACCTGTTTTCCTGCCTGACCGATCAATTTCATACAAAACAACCAAAAAGTATTGAACGATATATAATAGAAAATGATTGCTTTAATGTGATGTATTGGTCAGAGGCATGTTGTGTAAATATTCTTGAAAAGTCTTAAATAGTCTTAATTTGCACATGTGAAATTTGAGGCCTTAAAAAAAGTCTGATTTTTACCCCAGAGAGGTCTTAGACTTTAGAAAGCACTTTGACAAAGACGTGTCTTTATTCAATCACTGTAAATTCACTTAATCTGACACGTCAGATGGATTTGTTTCACACATCCATCTGGAATACCTTCCATACATGGCGTTGGGAAAGGGCAAAGCCTTTCAAAAAAAACTCGGAGGGTGATTGGATGAACATTCTGTCTGTCACATCTTCACGGGCCAATCAGAGCAACAAAACACGTGACATGGAAGCCCCAATTAGAGGTGCACCACTACTGATGAGTAACATACAGAACTTTATAACATGAACCATGGCGACTGTAGACATGTCAGTACACGGCTTTTGTCGTTTTTGGAAAAAAGAAAACAACTCAATCCTGTTATTTGTTCTTCTTTTAATGGAGAAATGTTGTCAAGTTCTGATAAAACCTATGCTTTAGCAGCATCCAGGCTAATCTCTTCCGCCATAACTGCACCGGCCTCTTGTTACTGCTTGCTTGCGTCACGACTACGTAGCGCCCAAGAGTACTGCCCCTCGATGCTGATTGGTCCTGTCGCTTTCTAACCAGGCCCAAACAGCTCAGATGGGAGCTTTGCAAGATGGATTTGCCAGTAAGAAACATGGAAACGGGTAAATCCATCTGCTTTGCAAGGTTAAAATTCATTCTGAACTGATGTAAAACACTACTCCACTTTTCTAGCATCAGGGCTGCTAGGTTGTCCGCTTAAAAATCTATGCAGCCCAAACTTACTTTGACAGTATTTTCTTGGGGAAAAAAAAGCATTTTTCTGCATTATGTATGCCAGAAATCAACAAATTTTGGCATTTATTAAACAAAAATACTTGGCTCTATACCATTTGACATTTCATAAACAATACATTAAATCTCTAAATTCAACTCTGGCCTGGTATACCTAAAAATCTCATATGCCCTTCATTTTGTTTTTTATCCTCTCGTGGTATTAAAAAGGTGGTAAAAAAGCTGCATTCATTTTTCTCAATTTAGGTCTTAAAAATGTCTTTAAAAGTCTTATATGTGATTTTTTTAAAAGTCTGTAGGAACGTTTGGTACATTAAAGTATAAAATAAAACTGTTTAAAACTGACATTCATTGATGTTGTTACCTGTGTAGTATTTTTCAAAAACGTCTGCTTTTTTACACTTGTTTTCCATTGATCTGTTTTTGTTCTTCACTTCTACCCTGAGAGATGCTCTGATATGAACATTGCAATGACAGTGTTCTCTTCTCAGGCCGACCTACACGCAGAGCAGCTGCACAGAAACGACACAGCCCTTTGCCCTCTGCACATGTGCGCGCTCTGAACTCGGGCTCTGACAGTGAACAGGAAAACAAAGCGCAAAGAGGAAACAGACGAGCGACCAACTGGGCCAACCTGAAAGGGATCATCAGTGATGACGCAGACAGCAACTAACACTGAGGCCGGCCACACACTACAGGGTTATAAGCTTGATTTGAGGCAAGATTTGCCTCCTGGACGATCGTGGGGTGTGTGGTTTCCAGTGATCTGACAGTCTGCCTGAGTTATCTAGTGTGTGCACTCAGAGGATTAGAGATGAAAAATCTTTGTCTTCATGTCTTTGGTCTCCCACGGTTTTAAAATCGTTTCAGATTTAAAAATCATCCAGTGTGTGGCCAGCCTAACACAGTTCCTCTTTGAGGTGTTCAAGAGGGTTTTGGATTTTTACATTCCTTAAACACGTCAAATTCAGTCTGTACAAATGACTTTGTTGCTTAATTTAATGGTGCTAAATGTTTCTAAAAGTTCATAAAATCTGTGTTTCTCCAAATTTTAATGTAAAGAAAATGTGTGTCAAAGATAATTAATTGTTGTTCAATTACAAATAAAAATACAAGTCAGTGTAAATTAATTTGTATGTTTTACTGTTTTCTTCTTAATGACACATTTTGATCTTTAGCTGTAGGCTTATCCAGACGATGTAGCACACTGTATTTATAATGCATAGATCCATCAGTTTAACGTAACAGGTCTTTTTTATTGCTGACCATGAGCTTCGTGTGGGATAAAACTGCTTCAGTACATCTTAAACCTCGAGTTTAAGTAGAGCAGAGCAACTGTAGGTATGAGCATTGTTCTCTAGAATTGTGTAAAGGAAATTATAAATGTTCAATTTGTAAAATATAAAGGACCTCAGAAGTTTTCACAAAGTCTTTTCTGTCTAGGGTCTGAAGGTAACAAAATGGTATCAAAAATGTGTAAATTTTGGGGATATATTTTTATACTGGTGAGAGTTTCAATGGAAATTTGCTTTGAATTTTATGGACATTTTCATGGGAATTCGGGTAAGTTGTATGAACGTTTGGGGAAATTTTCAGGCCTTTTCATGGAAATTGGTGAAATTTCATTTTTTGGAATTTGAGAGTGGGGGTGATCATTAAAATATTGATAGAATTTTCATGGACATTTCAGAGAATTTGGATGTTTTTCCATTTTCATTGACTTGGGGGAGAAATTTTTGGAGGACTTTGAATTTTTTCAGAAATTTACTTTTTTTTTGTGTGTGTGTGTGGGGATGCAGTGTTGAGGCTTTACGATGAAGTTCATCTGAAACATTTGTTGGCTTTTTATGGGATACCTTACAATTATGTGTAAGAATTTTCACAGAAGCATCAGGTAATTTCTTTACAATTCTAAGGAATTTCTGAGGATTATGGAAAGAATATCCAACAAATTCCTGTTCAAAGACAAGGATGATGTTTTAACTTATCCCATCCTACTTATCCTAACTTAGTGTGAAAAATTGCATTCCAAACAAAAGCTCAGAGGGGTCAATAAAAAAATTTTCTTTCTTTAAATCGCTGGTAAAATCAAGGTTGAAAACAAATATAAAACTAAAAATAATAGTAGAATCAAATCATAGAGACCCCTGTCGTCAGAGTCCTGCTGATCAATCACAACACCCAGTGAGGTGCCGTGTTAGAACAATTTAACATTGAATTGTAATACATTGATATTTACAGGATGTAATCAAAATTGCAGAAACGCATTCCTGTTTATATGCTTTGAAGTTGTACGTATATCATGTCCGGAACTCTTCTCAGTAAGTCGTATCTACGGAATGTTTGGCTGACGGACTGGTCCTTGTGTATTAACGTGTCCCCCTGTGCTACTTCATGGATTCCTGCAGGTCAATGGGGTTTTAGTTTATTACAGAAATACTCGAAGAGTTATTACATGTTGGTGTTACCGATATCATTGTGTAAAGACTAAAGATAAATCTCAGTAGTATCACTGTGTTCTTGTTTAAAGTTAGACGATGTAAAGACGAATTAAACCGCATATTTGTGACCATCAACCTTCACTACATCAGACTGGGTAGTATTTAGAGGTTCGGTTCTTACTTATCGACAGTTTTGCGTAAATCAGATATCTTTAACAGCTTACTGAACAAACAGCTATATGTCAGCATACAGGTCACTGGAAAGGAAAGGTTTAAAATCAACATGAACTACTGTATATCAATACAAAGAAATGTTGTCGCAACATAAGTCTCTTTTGCAAACATAGATATAGATATATCTTAAATACTCAGTGTATTTTCAAGCCTTAGTTTCAGCCATAAGAAATTATGAATATCAGCCTTCACACTATCTAAACTGAACAATTTTATTCATTCTCTTTATTTATTCATGCAATGTCACTATGTGCAGGAATTTTATTGTAATTTTATATAAACCAATTCCTCCTTTACACTTGTCTGATGAATGCCAAGTAGTTTTTTTTTTTTTTAAATAACCAACCTCTGCACAGTATGCTAAGAGACTCCAAAAAGACTTGAGAAATATCAGTATTTGCCAGCTTATCAATGAATCAATACATCTTTATTTGTATGTGTTAATGTATAAAAATGTTCTTCAAGACACTACAAAAAAAGCAAATCCAGACGATGGTCTGTGTAATATTAATTACAAAGACAACATTAATTTGCCATGTGGTCAACACAGAGCAATATTTAGTAAAGTTACAGTGGTGAGGAAAAAACAGAACCAGACTCATGTTGACCAGTCACCTGCTGAAACTGTGGATTTAATACAAACCAGCACTACTCTCTCTCACATAATAGTTTTCACTTGAAAATGTGACAGTGGAGTGTAGGTAAAAGAAATTAAATGCTTTTTGATACAATGATTACAATTAAAGGGATTGTGTTTAAAACATGATATTGCAAGTTTTCACATTTTTTGTTACATTTGATCTATAATAAGATTTATTTTACCCTACTCCTTATTTTTCTTGCAGAAATGGACGATGACACACCAGAGGAGGTCTTTGCGGATCTAAAGACGAGGAGCTTGGGAGCATGGGGTGTAGCTCAGATAGCTGCTGGCACTGGGCTCGCTGTCTACACTGTGTGGGTGGGGATCCTCCAACCAGGCTTCCGAAAAGTCCCCTTGAGGTTACAGGTAGGGTTGTCATGATACCAGATTTTCAAACTTTAGCATTGTACTTTTCAAATTCAAACAATGTTAACAATTGTTCCAGGAAAAATTTGAAGTCCTAAGAATGTAAAATTAGGTTATTTCTTGTTTTAAATGATCAAATATTGCAGGCACACTGACTAAATTGCACAAAATGAAAAAAAAATGCAGCTGTATTTTCAATTTGTGCAGGAGTTTGCTTGCAGTTGATGATGGCGTTGTTCATTTTCAGCATACCTGTCTTATGAAATAGATGCAGTGTTTAAAGTTTCAGAGACTTAGTGTTTTAAAACCAGGGATCAAATGAGTATCAGAGTATTTAAAATTTTGATGACTTAACCCACAGTTATTTTCAACATCTTCCTCATACTTGTTAAACATTTGATAGTCTTCTTTTACCATTTTTTTTAAAGGTTTTTCCCAAAACAAGTGTTTGAAACAAAAAAGCTAATTCAAATGTTTTTCAAGGTCCCATACATCCCTGCCAGTAAAGCTCAAGTACAAAATGTGATGACACTGCTGAAAGGTCGAAAGGGACAACTTGCAGATTTGGGCTCTGGCGATGGCCGCATTGTAAGTTTAATAAAACATCTTACTTCTTTCTTCTTTCATTGGCGGGTCTAAGGTTTAAGATGTCATTTCTATTCTCTCTCAGGTCTTGAAGGCCTGTGAGCAGGGTTTCACACCAGCTGTTGGTTATGAGCTTAACCCTTGGCTTGTTCGCCTCGCTCGCTTTCATGCGTGGAGAGCTGGCCACCATGAAAAAGTTTCTTACTGACGGGAAGATCTTTGGAAGGTACCAATTTTTAATTTTTCCTGATGTTTGAAATTAAAAACAGTGGGCTTCCACAGAATTCTTGGCTCTATGAGTCCATTCCAATATCCACAACTGTAGATTTTCATACTACAATTCTCTCATTACATTCTTTCATATTCAGTCCTCTTTTTTGCCCTCCATCAAAGACCCCAGGACACACAAAAGATATGCCAGCCACCAGTGAATAACAACATTCTGGGGTACCAGTGGCCTTGAATTTAGTACAGTATCTGTAGTCCTTGATGTAGTCCAAAGGACTTCTTTCCTGCTTGTCATTACCCCCTCTCCCACTCACTTTCTCCCTGATTTCTGATTCTGTCCACTGTCTTAACTTGACTGAAGGTATAATTTTAAAAATCACAAAATTTATCTGGAAAAAATAGACAATAATAATGTTATCATTATGGGAAAATCCCAATTTAACCTGATGCAAATAATTCATGTACTCTAGGCTACAGTTAGATGGTGCCTTAGTTAGAACTTTGTGCAACAGTAGCAGCAACAATAGCACACATTATTGGAGCTCCATGTTATAAATGTTATTGCATACATATTTGATGTTGCTTTGTAAGGATCATTTCTACCAGTAATTTTACATAATATGGGTTTAAATCTTTTAGTAACAATGAGCACAGAAAATTCCACACTACTCTCAGCAAAAAACATAAACCCCCCAAAAGCTATTTGAATTTTTTTTTAAATAATTATTGTCTTTTATTCTGTTGCCTGTCTTGTTTCTCATCACAGGTTGACTTGTCACAGTGCAGGAATGTCACAGTGTTCTTGGCCCCAAGTGTTGTGAGTAATATTACAAATACATGTCTATAAGCATTGTAATTTAGAGCATCTTTAATTCAATAAAAGGGAATGAGTATATTATATGACTTTTGGTTCTTCTCATATTTTACATTTTAAAAGCAGCTTTCTTTTAAAAGTTGTCTGTTAGAGCATAACTGAGATCTAGGTATATTCAGGTGCATTAGTACATCTTTATTTTCAGTGCATTTAAAGGGATACGTCAACATTTTGGCAAATTCGCACATTGCCATAATTTCTATAGTCTTAGTAAAAGGTTTGTTACCTTTAGTTGTCGGTGCAAGCTGTTTTAGATCGCCGCTGCAGAGTTCGGACCTGCTGTGCCAACTGAATGTAAGCAGACGGTATCCCAGCTTTCCCTCATCAAACGCTATGAAATAATCACGTATACTTATGTAACATTACGACACATGAAGCAAATACTATTCTTGAGTAAACCACTGGGCGGAGTGACACAGTGCAGCAGCCATGTCTGGAGTGTAGTTCTGGCTTTGCATTTAGCTTTAAAACATCTCTGTCTTGTGATGTTCCATGATTATTTCATAGTGTGGTGAATGTACAGGTCACAACTTGTCCACGAGAGTGTTTTGGAGTTGTTGGATTGTGTATTTGATGAGTTTGATGGGGGAAAGCCGGAATACCGTCTGCTTACATTCAGTTGGCACAGCAGGTCCGAACTCAGCAGCGGCGATCTAAAAACAGCTTGCACCGACAACTGAAGGTAACGAACCTATTACTAAGACTATAGAAATTATGGCAATGGATGAATTTGCCAAAATGTTGAAGTATCCCTTTAAGTTAATCAATTGTTGTTCTCTTCTCCTCACAGCTTTCATTGCTGCAGGATAAGTTGCTGGCTGAGCTTCCAGATGATGCCTTAGTCGTTGCTGGTCGTTTCCCCTTCCCTGATTGGACACCAAACAGGATAGAGGGACATGGCGTGGACAGAGCCTGGGCGTACAGCATGCAGACACTCAGAGGAGGCTCACAGAACAATGAGAAGCTCACAGTCACGGATAGAGACAATGGATTAACCAAGGAGGAAGGATCTACTTAAAGCTGCTTGAATGATAACCCAGTTTTTATTACTGTATCTTATTTATTTCACTATTTTATATAAAGAAAACTCATAAGAAGCTCTCATCATTGGAGCATTTACCTCATAATGTCTATCTAAACAGTTTTATTTATCTACAGCTGGATGTTTGCCAAATACTTTCACTGTTACAGTAGTCAAAAAATCGTCAATTTTAAAAGTCTGGCTTCTTCATGGACAAATTTTTAGATGTATAGGCAAAACAAGCTTTGCACCATTGCTGAACCAGAATCTCCCATGTGAAGGTTTCCATTTACATTGAAGCAATGCTGCACCTTTATCACTAGAATGGTGAAGTTTTTAGGGGATCGTCAGAATTGTTGCGAGTATTAAAAGTTTTACCATCAGCAGTGTTTTTACGTTTTCCCAGTGTGACCTCGCTTTATGTACTAATTATTATTCTTATCATTGCTTTGTCTTCCCTAAACATGCCAACATACTGTATGGTTAGATTGCTTTAGAGCAAATTTAAGAAGAAACCTACATTTTAAAAGCTTATGGATCATTGCCAAAGGTTTTTAAATGTATTTGTTTTCAGTAAGCAAATGTTTTCTTCCAAATGTAACAAACAGATTGTAACACGTTTAAACTTCGCATAGTCCATATTGTATAAAGAATAATACAATGACAACCTAATCTCTGTGTGTTGTGGTGTTTTTGGTAGTACATTTGTTTTGTTGTTGTGTTGACTATTAAAGTAAGGTCTTTAATCTATGCATGAACTTTGAAATGGTCTTTCTCATTCATTTATCATCAGCTCTCTGTAACCAGTAACATTGGTTGACAGTGTCTTGAAAAATTTTATATTTTTGTAAGCAGACACATAATGTTACTTATTATTAAAAGTGGTGTAACAAAATGGCAACATACTTAATGTTCTTAGTACACAAATCATTTTTAAACTGGCTAGCTAGGTAACTTACTTGTGAATATAAGAAACAAAGAGATGATTAAATGCCCTAATAAATGTGGATGACTAGCTATAATCATGACTAGCTTGACTCAAGCAATGTGGTTGGCTGGTCTACCTGAATTTATGTAGGCTACATTATATTTTCTTGACATAAGAATAGTGTTCACAAAAAATAAAGCCACATATTATGCACAAATGAATCTTGTCATTTTTCTTTTTATTTTGTTTGTGTAACTAGACTATAACATTAACACTTCTTAATACTTTATCTTATTGGCATTAACTCAACTGTTTTCTTGAGTATTTGTTAAAAACATGTAAATACTTTGAAATATGTTACCGGAGATGGTGTAATTATAATTATGACTAGCTTGACTGAGGCTAATATGGTTGGTTGGTCTCTGCAGCTAAAGAGGAAGTTGCGAAGCCGTTAGCAGCAGCCTGCTATATTCTTGAGCCGCCCTAAGCACTGAAAAGGGGAATAACAAGAGCAACTGCGCATAGAGTTTTACATTTATCTTTAGGATTAGTTCGTCGGATGTTGAAATTAGGTGTGCATATTCATCTGCTTTGATATTACAAACGGTAAAGACGGACTGTCGTGACTAACAGCCATGGAAACATGTCTACTTTTGACAGCTAACGTTAGCTAACGATATTATGCCTTCTTCCTTCTAGAAAAGCTAACGAGTTAGCCATCCGCTGCAGCGTAGCATCTTAGCTTCGACATGGCTCTGACTGAAAGCTAATTAACGGTGCACATTACTCCGTCGCTGGAGACGGTGCTATTTGTGCCAGAAAAAGAAAATTATCTAATTTTATATTTAACTTAATGGTTAACAGAATTATGCGACAACACCTAGCGTTACCACTCGGAGATTCAGTGTAAAGCCTGCATGCTTGGTATTCTTTTTTTCTTTTGAGGTAAGGTAAATTTTAGTCAGTGATTAGTCGTTGTAATTTAAAGCAAAGTCAAAGACGCCAAGCTCTGCTAGCTAGCTGAGTAGAGTATCGATCTAAGAAGCCGAGCAGACCATGATGAGCTGCGGTTACACCTTAGCTAACGAAAGCTACAGAACTGGTTAGCTAGGTAGCTAATGCTGGCTAATTGCTGTAACGGTCAATAACAAGACGAAGAAAAAGCTTCAAAGCCTGCTAAACATGGTGAGTATAATTTAAAACACACATCTAATGATTGATGCTTCCTTCCTGTCGTGTTTTTAAGTAGCAATCATGGTGCAGACATGTTTGACTCGTGTTCATAAACAGGAAGAACTTAACAGTTGTCTCAAAAATGCATTGATATTTCCTTACATGCTGCTAATTTTGTGTGGTTGTTTGCTGGCAGTCATGTAGGTGTGTTGATTCATATAACGGTTTGCTCGAGGACAGGTATTTCATGGGATGTGACAGCTCTTAAAGCCATTCCTCGGTGTGAGCCGCCCATCTTACAAAACGAATATTTGCTTTCTGTTGTGAGTCCCGGCAAGTTGTGGCTTATTTGAGGAATTCAGACCCGCCTGCCACAGTCAGGAGCTGCTCTTTAAAATCTCAATTTGCTATCTTATCTGGGCTGGGCTGGGCCTTACTTCCTGCTCTTGTCAAAGTGTGGTGCTGCAACTGAATCGTCATAAATGATTACTCTGCATTTGTCCGAGAATATTACAGAGACTGCTACTAAGACTACTAGTTATATGCAATATTTATTGTTGGAGAAAATCTGAAGGTCAGGTTGCATTTGTGAGCTGTGCAGTACTTTGATCATATCTCCCTGACGCCATGCCAAGAGAAGAAGTGTCATCAAGTGGCTAAGGGCTTAAAGATACTGCTGTATGGAAAAAACTACAGGAATCTACATCTCAAGGCTTAACTATAGGCAATTGAGTTATGAATTGTTCCATTGTTAGTGGAATATTTTGGATTTTTTAAATATATATTTTTGGGCTTTCTATGTCTTTATTGATAGAGGAGGATAGTGGATAGAATCAGAAATAGAGAAGAGGGGAGAGGCAAGCAGGAAAGGAGCCAGAGGCTGGACTTCAACCCAGGCCGCTCACGTACATGGGGCACAACCTATCACAGCCAATAATGCCCCTATTTTGAACTTTTAAGTCTATTTTTATATCAGGCGCACACTAAATGAGAAATATGGGATGCACAATACTGCTTTTCAATATTGTGATAACAATATGAAGTCTGACAGATAAACTAATAATAAAGAAACTGGAGATCAGAGATACTGATACCAGTAATGGTTACTGGTACCAATACCAAGCCTAAGTACTTGTACTCGTAAAACATTGCAGATACTGTACTTGGTAAGGATGCATAATGTCATCGTCATGAAGTCGTTATCAACATATATTTGCTTTAAAAGGGAATTATCATTATTGGCAGGTATGGTAATTTCTGCTGATATTTTTAATTGACATTTTGGCTTTTAGAATCTGTCTGTATCAGTGGTAAATATCAGCCGCATGCATCCTCATGTCTTACACTTTAAAGTCTGTTTTAACATGTAAAATTTTTCAATATGTTCATTCTAAAACTTTTAATTGTGTATTTTAAGGATAGTAGTTTTTGGTGTGAACTAAAATTAAATAACTATCATATCGGCTAGAATAATTTGTAAATATTAGCATATTAGATGTTGACAAAAAATCAATATAATGCATCCCTAGTACTCTGTTTTAAAGCATTATATTAGATTCTCATTATGGTCGTGTGTAGTCAAAGTGGGACTCGTCTACAGTTTGGTGATAACTCAAATGAGGATGACGAAAGTAAAAGAGAATGAAAACTGCATAGATTAATTGTGCAGGGGAAGGATGAAGAACATCTGATGCCAAAAATAACTTCTAAAATAATTTTATAGTTTGTTATCAGTAAGTACTCATTTTTGTACTTAGTACTGGTGAGTACTCAAACTTATTTGTACTCTTGCATGGTCTGAAAAATGTTTTGTTGATGCATCCCGGATAATATCTCCATAACACAATGTCAATAAAACAAGTGTCATCTTATAAATGTTTGATTAGGGGCTGAAAAAAGCAACATTGCTTGCAGTATCTTGTCTTTCTATGATTAATACTGCCATATGAAAAAAACAGGAAGTGAATCCAAATGAGTTGAGTCCATCTTAAGACTTTATTTCAGGCTGTTCACTTGTTATTTTTCAGTTGCAGTTGGATTATGTTACTGCACTACATGAGAAACAAAAGATGCTAAATGTTATTTTTCAATAATTTAATAATAATGACACCTGAACTAGTGCTGTAAGCAATTTTTTGCAATTAAATTTTCATCATTTACTCTGAGGTAGCTCATAGCTTACCTGAGTAAGCTATGAAAATGTTGTAAAAGCATGTCACATTTAGAAAGCTTTGCTTGTTTGCACAAAACAGTTTTTCTTAAATGTGACAAATTCAGACCTATGCACTATGTTTGTTTTCAAGGTAGACTATGCGATTTTTTTTTCCACTAGGTGTCGTAGGAGAGCAAAACCTTGAAAATGTAAACAAAGAAGCGTTTTTGACACACCCCCGCCACTTTGAAGCCTCCCGCTTTAGCCACTTTAGCTTCTGTTGATCCTAAACACCGATCATATACAAGTTTATATGTAATGTTCAAGGCAACCTTTACTGCCAATGTCTTTTTTCAGCTGCAGTAAACCATTTCACGAGCTCTTCTTATCCTGGCCGGTTATGTTATAGCATCAATTAAACATGAAAACATCAGCTTCAAACAAGACTTGGGTGATTTGAGATGAACAAAATTTGAGACACTACCTGATTTGAGTAGAGCTACCTCCGTCTGCAGCCTCCTCTTATTAGCAGCAGGCTAACAATAGCACGCCTAGCTTCCATTCATTTTTACCCCACATTTATTTCAGCCGCGCTATCACACTCAGCTTAAATGTCCAACCATAAGAATAGTGCTGTGTCAATAAATCAACACTGGACAAATGTTGAGACAATGCGCACAATGAATGAAAAGATGTAGCCTACTTACGCATCCACGAGAAGCAAAGCCAGTTCTGAGTCATGCAAGAGCTTTTTAGTGTCGCGTAGGGCTTGCCACCGAGGAAAAGCAAGTCCAATATTAACTCTAGTTTTTCCTTTCGCTTTGTCAGAGGGTTTCCTAGACAAATGTCGAGGCATTTTAGGTGGAGGGGAAGCCGGTGGCAGGCCTTCGGTCGGCCGCTTCAGACCGGAGTCTGCCATTTACACTCCTCTCAGCTGTTTGGGTGAAACATTTACCTGCAGCAGCACTGCTGCCCCTGAGGGCGCATCTAGGAGGAGAGGGGCGTGTGCCAGAGAAAGTTACCGCTCCAATCCAGTCCAGACAGAGTTATAAACATCCCATATAAACAAAACTACAGGGTACCGAAGTTTTAATGCAGTGTGTTGATACTGTACTCAGAAAAACATTTACATAGCATATGTTTGATTTTTATTACATTTAAGTGTAAAATGTCCGATATTCTACCTTTAAGAGCTTGTACTGTGACAATGGCAAAAAATACAATTACCCTCTTGTTAATTTGTAAAGTGTATAATCGTGCATTTCTTATTGTATTCTGCCTGACGCAGTGCCATTGGATGAAGTGTCATCTTACAAGTATTTGGTGTAATGATTGACCACTGGCTGTTTTGAAAAGGCCAAAAGAAAAAACAAATTTCTTTTCCATACTGAGATCTTTTCAGGTGAGTAGTAGGCCTTGAGAATATTTTGCACTTTGACGATTTATCCTTTTAAATGAGATAAAGGATAAAACAGTGATGTTTATATCAGTATAGTTTGTTGATTGAACATTAGACATTTTGACTTTTGACAACCTTGCTACATTTACAAACAATATTACAGTGACACTTTTTCAAATATTTTTCATCATTATCGCTGGCCCAAACATGCTCCAAACTTCCAGTGTTTTGATGCACGATTTTTTTTGGCTTGATATTGGTTTTGATAGATATTAGCTTAAAATTATCCATATCTCCAAACATGAAAACTTCTGCCAATATTAACAACTGCTATTTGGCTGTAAATATCAACAGTATGTACTAATAAATGATAAATAATAAATGGAGTTTTAGGCTGGACAAACAGACCTACAAGTTTTTGTTCATCCTCCTTCCTTAAACTTTAAATTGTGCTCTAATGACTGAAGTTTTGGTTCATGTATATACCATAATCATCATATACAGGGAAGTATCACATTAGCGGAAGTTTAAGCAGAACCATTATAGGGTTAAAAAGTAACGTTGTGCCGGATTAAATCAAAATGTACAATCACTGAAATGTGTGATGACTAGGGATGCACCGATACCGATCCTGGTATCGGGTATCGGCCCAATCCAGCCCCTCAAAGCTGGATCGGGTATCGGTGGGAAAGGGCCGATCTGTGGTGCGATCCAGGCAACCAGCTCTAAGCCTTTTTTAAAAGGTTGTTTGCACTATTTTCTCACAGAATTGTTACTTTGTTTACAGTATGTGGTTAAAAACACTTGTGTAATGCAGTTTTGTACTGGAATGTTACCTCTGATGCACTTTCTTTGTTTTTTGCTGCATTACCAGTCTCCAGGGTATAAAAGTTTACAATTGAATAGTAATTTCTGTAAGTCCTGAAGCATTGTTTTTACCAAACTGCTGGTAAAAAATAAAACACTTAATAGTTTAAATAACTATCAACTTCAGTAATCTATATGTACTAATTTTTTGCCTTTTACCCAAAAAAATTACCACTCTTATCTTACAGTAGAGCATGCAGGTTATTCTTTTAACACTGGTATCAGATCAGTATCGGTATCGGTCGATACCCAAAGCCCAGGTATCGGAGTTGGTATCGGGACCAGAAAAGGTGGATCGATGCATCCCTAGTGATGACCAATAATCATTATGTGCAGGGTTGGATATGTGAAGATCAGTCTTAAACCCTTTATGTGACTCTCCTTTTATGGTGGCAGAAATATTTTCAAGAACAAACCTTAAATCTTTAAAAATTTTACAGCACTAAAGTTAATCATGAATGCTCAGATGTGTGATGGAGATACCTGCCTTTCTTAAAAATGTTTTTTGGAGAGGCTTCAGTCGGTCTGCAGTCGAGCATCTGCTGTGTGTCTAAACTTAGTGACATTAATGCCAGTGAAGTTTTTTAGTCACATAGTCAGATACAGGCCCCAAGTGTGATTCTTTGTGAGTAGATTGTTGTGACTAAAATAGATTATTCAGCGGCCTAAATGTGATTTTTGTTCTTAACTGTACTTTGTTTTATTCACCAGGCTTCAGAGGAGGCATCACTGCGGGCTCTGGAAAGCCTCATGACAGAGTTTTTTCACAGCTGCACCACCAATGAGCGAAAAAGAGAAATAGGTATGCTCTAAAACATTCCTGGACTCCACAACTCTTTTAAATGATTGACATTAATCTTCCCTATTTTGTCTAAATAAACAAAAAGCTGCTAAGTGTTTGCTAGAATAAACTAAAGTGCAAATTTAGCTGTCACTACAGTGTTTAACGGCACCTGAAATTACTTGCTTCCTATTTGAAGTGGTTTTTGATGCCTTTTTGTTCACTTCCTTTGTTGTGACGCATTTTTTTCTGTCTGTCTCAAGTGTAGTTCTACTCTGACGTGTACCTCTGCTTACTTCCTTTTCTCTGCAGAAGAGCTGCTAAATAACTTCGCACAGCAGACTGGAGCATGGCGCCACTGCTTGTTCTTCCTCTCCAATACTCGAAATGAGTATGTAATGATGTACAGCCTCACAGTATTTGAAGTAAGTCCCTTAAAGAAGAGGTACATAATTGACTTCAGAGTGTCATTTCGGTCCTTTTCAACCTTTTGAAATTAAGATGGTATATATAAAAAAACATGGTTTTAAAGGTACTGAACCGTGGTTTTATTTGAAAAATGTTCCTTTTTCTACTGAATACTACAGAAGAAGTTTATTTTCTGTTTTGCATTTTGCCTGGGATTGAAGGTTGAACCTCATGGGACCCCATTGTGATGTGCTTTCATCTCTTTTTGATGCCTTACTAAGATTTGTTTGCTTAAAGTTTTTGTTATATTTACACTATTCAGAGGAAGAAGTGATGCACATCCTGAAGGCGTTACTATATTTGTCAGTTTTACTTTGTAGTAACCATCTGATTTTCCCCTTTTACTTTCAGAACCTGGTGAACAAAATGTGGATCGGTGTCGCTTCACAAGATAAGATGGAGATTCGCAGCTGTCTGCCCAAACTCCTCCTCGCTCAGCACAAATCAGTCCCCTATTTCATCCGTAACAAACTCTGCAAAGTCATTGTGGACATCGGTCGCCAGGACTGGCCAATGTTCTATCATGATTTCTTTACTAACACTCTTCAGGTAAGCCATGAGAATGATTTTTCTTCCACTAACATTTTAACTGTTAGTATTATAATAACTGGGTCCTTTATTTACAAATTGCTTAAGGTACCAGGCTTTAATAAAAAAGAAACTTTTTAAATTATAAGTGAAATAATGCAATTACTTACAACAAAGACAGTCTTTGTTTTAGAAGAGATTACCCTCCTCTATCAGATGCTCTCAGACCCTGAATTTTCTAATTAGTCCCATAAAGTTGATATCAGTTGCACTGAATTGTCACCTGCCAATTTGTTGGAAAATTCTGCAATCTTATTTTTTATTAATGAGAACATTTTTCTGTTAATCTGTTGTGATCCTCAGTTGATCCAGTCTCCAGCTCTGGCTCCCCTGGGGTTGGTGATGTTGAAGACCACATCAGAGGAGCTTGCATGTCCTCGAGAAGACCTGTGCGTGGCCAGGAAGGAGGAGCTGCGTAAACTGCTGATGGAGCAGGTACCGACTGTTCTTGGACTGTTGACGGGTAAGAAAAAAATTTATATTATTAATTCATTTAACCTCCAACGAATTTAGACAAATATTTTCATACCTGTGAGAGAGCCCCATAACAGACTGCATCTTAAATAGTGGCACAACTTCTGATCTTAAATTTTTGATAATTTAATTTTTTTTTTAATGATCATTTGGATCTTGTCTTTCTTCTCTTTTTTTGTGCAGGTATACTGGAGACCTATTGGGACAAGCACAGTGTCATTGCTTCCACTCCACCTCCTTCACCCACCTCTGGGGAAAGCAGTGAGTTAATTGACCTTTGATTAAACAACACAATAAAATTAGCACATTATTTGATAACAGTTTCTACATGTAATGAGTAATTTGTGCTTAAGTGTTAACATGAAGCCTTTTTGTCTCTACAATCCAACAGTGGAATTGCTGGGCAATTTATTTCAGGGCAGCCAGTACTCAAAGCTGCTTTGCCAGCCCATGGCAGCATTGGACAGTGAGAGTCAGCAGCTCTGTTGTCTTGTTTTGGAGTGTTTGGCTCACCTGTTTAGCTGGATCCCTCTGTCCACCAGCATCACTCCCACCCTGTTGGCTTCCATTTTCCACTTTGCACGTTTTGGTTGTGATTTAAGGACAAAGGCAAAGACAGGATCCTTCATCTCCTCCAACTCCTCTTCCTCTAATGGGCAACTTAATCCAGGGACAATGCCACCAACATCAAATGGTGGGGGGCGAAACGGACAGCCAAGTGAGGGCAGTAAGGTGGATCGAGCCCGGCTTGGTGTCCTCGCTATGACATGTGTCAATGAGCTGGTTTCTAAGAACTGTGTGCCAATGGATTTTGAGGAGTACCTGCTGCGCATGTTCCAGCAGACCTTTTTTCTTCTGCAGAGGCTGACACGAGAGAATAATGCTCATACAGTCAAGAGCCGCTTACAGGAACTAGACGAGAGGTAAGGCGAAGTATATTTGTAATCAGACTGGGATGTTTCCTACCTTATCAATTCCAGCATGATCTAACACCAGTCTTAGTTATTTAAAGTCTGTAACACCAAACACAACAGTGTGGTTACAGAAGTAAAAGTCCTATTTCTTTTCCTCTATAGTGTATTTGATTATTATTATCATAGTCATTATGTCATAACTATTCATGGTAGACTTAAAACTGTTTCAGACTGGCTTCGTCATGACTTGATTTCCATTTCTGCATGCATATCACCAAGTCAGGGCTTTGAGTCCGCCTGCATGAGCACCAAGTCTCATACATCAAGATTTAAGAGAATAGAAGGATTGTCTATTTTTTTTCCTCAAGCATCTCTTGACCAGAATAGACAGGAAAATGATAAGAGAGCCACATTTATCTTGTTTTAGCAGTTATGTTTGTCCACACTTCTAGAATATGTCACAGGGAAGATAAACATAGTACTTCCAGTTTGTACTTTCCAGAGTAAAAGCCCTGTTTGGCATTTCTGTGAGGAAACTCACCTTGTTTGTACAGACCACTTTCATTCTAAATTTTCCCCAGCTCAGTTATTCAATTAATCAAGCCACTTATATTGAGATTTATAAAGCTTCTAAATGAACAGCTGTTAAAGCACAAAGTAAGACTGAACAGTTAATTTAAGTTGCAAAAAAATCAACTTTCCCTATTTTCATATTTGTATTGTTGATTAAAAATGAGTTGCATAAAAAAACATCAGTCACAATATTCACAAATAGATTTTTTCTATTTTTTAAAATCCTTCAGCCCTAATGTGAAACAATGATGTGTGTACTCCTGACAAAGGCACACATTTGCAACATCAGACTCATTTTAAGGAACATGGTTTCTTGAACTGCACTAACCACAATCTGACAGTGTGGCCTCTGATTCAAGGACTCCACTATTACTTTGGAAATATTTATTGATCCTGCAAACTTTGACTTTGAGCTCTTGACTGTATACAGCAAATGATAAACATTATGTGAAACCCAGTATATAGACAAACTACAACACAATACAACATTACTATTTAAGATATGAATACTAGGGGTGCGAATCACTACTGGCCCCACAATACAATATTATCACAATACTTGGGTCATGATTTGATATCACTGCAATTTTAAACCTTTTGCAATCCAGTGAGTATTGCAAAACCATATATTGCGATCTATACCATCTTTTCAACTGTTTAGCTGATTTAGCATTAGTCTTGCATTCATGTTTGTTGTTTTTTCCACAGTATTTTATTTTTATATAGCACTTCTTGCAAACCTCATGTGTCTTGTCCGTCTTATTTGTGCCCTGCTTGCATTCCTAATGTCCTTCCCCTGGTGCTGCCATGTTTGTTATACTAACTTTCTCCTGCTCTATGACCGTCACCTCTGCCAACCTCACTGGACAAACAATTGTCCAAACAATTTTTTTATTTTTCCATTATCATAGACTTCAGTTCATATTGGCATTAATTTGAAAAACTCGATACTTGGTGGATGAGATATGATATATCACCAGACAAAATATTGTGATACCATGCTGTATCGATTGTTCCCTCTCCTAATGAATACTGCAACAAAGATGCCTTTAGAAAGAAGGTCTTCCAACATTTTGAAAGCATAAAAACTGTCTGCACGGAACCAAAGGATTGGTTTGTGCATTGCAGCGTACGGGCAATATCAATTAGAATTTCATACAAAATAAAGGGCGTTTTCCATCCTTCTTTCCTAATGAGCAACTAATATTGATGTTAAACTACCTGATTCAGACGTGTAAATCTTTTGCTACGAGCTGAAAATCTACCCACAATGAGCAATAGGGGGTTGTTGTATTGCTCCATTATGATATCAAGATATCATGCCTTGGCCATGTATATTGGTATAATCCTGAATGGTATATGGCACAACTCAAGTAAACATTCTTTTAATTTAGCCTTTTTCGATCCTGTTTTTGCACCAAATAAGATGTTTTCACAAGTATTCAGGGAGTTGGTAGACCTGGTTCTCGGATTAAAAAGACTGCTTTAAGGATTTTCTAAAATGTCTAGAGGATTCAAAGGGAAACTTGCTTATGGAACCAGGGTTGTCAATAAAAGGGGAAAATACTGTTGAGCTCTATTAGTAGTCAGAAGTTTTGCTGTTGATATTCTTAGCAGACATCTGAAAACAGTCTTTGTCTTCACCACTACAGCTCTAAAACCAGCTCTTCAGAGCCGTGTTCTTCAGCTCCATCACATGTATCCCATTTGGCCTTCTCATTTTTCTTGTATGCCTTTATGAATAACTTTAGACTGTAACACTATTTGTGTTGGTTTTTCAGTTGATCCCATGTCTTTATATAATGTAGGTTATGCAACTTCCTTTTTCAAAGTTGCAAAATGTTTTCATTTGTATGCTCTGTTAACGTTGCTCTTTTCTTCCTTCAGTTACCTGGAAAAGTTCACAGATTTTCTCCGCCTGTTTGTCAGTGTTCACTTGAGGAGGATTGAGTCCAGTCCTCAGTTTCCAATAGTAGAGTTTCTGGCCCTACTTTTCAAATACACCTTTAACCAGGTAACACTACTCACTACTACTCAACACTACTCACTACTACTTTAACCAGGTAACACTACTCACTACTCACACAGTCATTTGTTTAAAAAAGAGAAAAAAAACACATCAGAAGTTAATAATTTCTTTATGTTTCCTTTAGAATTGAGTTTTAACTTAGTGCTTAACTGTCTCCATCTGTATCTTTTAGCCTACCCATGAAGGCTACTTTGCCTGTTTGGATATATGGAGTGTGTTTTTGGATTTCTTAACAACCAAAATTAAAAGCAGGCTGGCTGACAGAGAAAGTGTTCTAAATAGGTAAGTTAACCAGAACACCTATTTTTCTCTTTTAATCCTCACTGATTGTCAGTAAAACATCTTTTCAATAACAGGCTGTTGAGTCTTTAAATACTTCTGTATTATTGATAATTTATCATGTACAATCCCCTAAATGTGTTTGGTTTGACAGGTACAAAGATGCTTTAGTTCTTCTGTTAAGGGAAGTCCTGAATCGTATACAGTTCAGATACAATCAGGCCCAACTAGAGGAGCTGGATGATGAGACTCTGGACGATGATGTAAGAAAGATTAACAAATTTATTATTTGTTATTTAACTGTCTACAAGATGAATCTTTAATTTTATTACTTTTGCTCCTGTGTCTTGCTGCTGCGTGGTGTTCTTTTCAGATGTTTTTAATTAGCATATTAACCCCTACAGGGCTAACACTTAGAACCACATAAATAGACTTCTGTCTTTCACTTCAAAGTCTGAATCTTCTCCTTCATTTTGTTACCATAGCAACAGACAGAGTGGCAAAGGTACCTGCGTCAGAGTCTGGAGGTAGTTGCCAAGGTGATGGAGCTACTCCCGTCCCATGCATTTTCCACTCTGGTAAGAGGTCATTGTTGGTATCCCCTTGATGTTCTTGTAAGAGTCAAAGTGGATTTCAGGTGGACTTAAAAAAAATTAACCATTGAAGAAGTAGGAAGTAGCTGCAAGTTTTTTTTCCTACATGATCCAAAAAAGTATATGGTTACTTATATTTATTTAATAACCAAAAAGAAATTGTTAAAACAATATTGACTTAATGAGTGTCATCTTAGGCCAGAGATATACTTGCTGCTTCACCTATGCAACATGAGCATTCTTGTAAATATACTTGCCCATATATAAGGTAACCTGACACGCCAGATGGATTTGTTTCACACATCCATCTGGAAAACCTTCAATACTAAGCATTTGGGAAAGGGCAGAGGATTTGTGAAAAAAGTCGGAGTGTGATTGGATGAACATTCTGTCTGTCACATCTTTACGGGCCAGTCAGAGTAACAAAACGTGACGTAGCCACAACCGAGGTGTGCGTGCGCAGCTACCGAGAAATAAGGCGAACCATGGCGACTATAGACATTTCAGTACACTACTTTTGTCATTTTTGAAAAGAAAACAACTCACTGCTGTTCTTTGTTCTTCTTTAAATGAAGAAATGTCATCAAGCTCTGAGAAAAACTGGCACTTTAGCAGCATCTACGCTAATCTCTTCCGCCATAATTGCACAGGCCTCTTGTTGTTGCTTGCTTACGTCACAGCTCCACCACCCCCCTCGATGCTGATTGGCCCTGTCACTTTCTAACCAGGCCCAAACGGTTCAGACAGGAGCTTTGCAAGATGGATTCGCCAGTGAGAAACAAGGGAACAGGTGTCTCCATCTGCTTTGCAAGGTTATATGTAAGGTACATTTCAGGATGAAAAGAGAGGGCACACATGAGAGCTCAGGCCATAAACAGATGTCACTTTCAGCATGCAGCATGCCTGCTCAGTCAGTCAGTGGCAAGATGTACAGAGCCACAGCGGTCTGCTCAATGGGGAACTTAGGAAGGCGGAAGGAAAATGGACTAATATCTGCTTGAATTAGGGATATAACTTTACAGAGATGCATACTCTTCAATAAGACACAGTTTGCTGCCTTCATTTAATAACACAGCTGAAGTGGGTCAGGATGGGCAAGAGCAAACCCATCTGAGTACTTTATCCAAACAATGCCAGCTCCTCCCCTTTCTGGGGGAAAACATTCCATAAAATGAACGGCAGTCAGTGGGAAAGATTGGGTTCATAAGTGATTTAAAAGTTTAAAATATGAAAATTATACAGTTAAATGGTTATTAAGGGGCAAAAATTCAGTGACCAGTGAGATAAACATAATGTAGGCCATTCGTGAAAAAAAAAATTACATCATAACAATATGAAATAAACAAAATTACAGATGTGCATGAGTGTGTGTTCAGGCTCCCTCCGTCAAACTGGACAACCAGTCCCATCTTGTGACTGGAGATATCATAAACCAACATCACATACTTTGTGTGTTGAATCTTAACTCTTGAATGTGGTTGATAAGTTGATGTATGTGTGAATAAACTGTTAACAGGCAGACAGACTACAGCTCTTGCTGTCACAGAGCGATAGCTAGCTTAAAGTCATTAAGAACAGCACCGGTCCAACATTTGCCTGCCTTACCCCTCTCTAGTTTCAGCCAGAAGACACGGGACTCTTCTTTTACACTCTTTCATCATTTGAGAATAACAAAACATACCTTAAATTACGGCTTTTAATGACGTTATTACCGATGTTTTCTAATCTACCCCTGCTGTATCTGAGGACTTTTTCTCCCCCAAATGGGGACACATTGAGAAGCGGCAAGTGACGTTGCTCTGTTCTTATCCAAACATGAGGAGAGAGAATAGAGTAAGACATGCAGTCCTGCGGCCAGTACATTGAGGACTAAGCCCAGCTTATAGGTGCCTGCTCTACCCACTAAGCTACACTGGTGCCTGTCACAGTTATATGGACCTGATTGTTTTTTGTCCATAAAGCAGAGCTTTAATACACCTATCAGCATGGTTCATCGATAATTGATATGAGATTTAATTATTGTCAATGTTTGGGGATACTACAATTCTAGAGATTTTTAAGATACTGCAGTCTCAGCTGACTATCACACCTCCTCTGCCTCCTTACTACCTCTGCCAGACGTGTATACTGCAATTCACGTCTGTGTTGCTTTAATTTTTGAGGTTGTTCACAGCTGATTTGTCAAATGGGCCTGGGGCAGTTGTGATTGGTCTGTGAATGAGTAGTTAACAGCATATATTTCACTGGCCTTAGAGCCCATGCCCTGTTTATTTGTAAGATGCTGTCTAATCAGAGTTTTAACCGATAGCTCAACAACTTCAGGAAAAAGAATGGAGACATAAAAACATGGAACAGGAGTGGGGGCAAGTATGAAAAAGGTGTTAAACTAATAGTGAAGATTTTTTTATTGTTTCTAACTCTGCTTCAGTTTTCACTTTGACTGGGAAATACTGCATTGATAAATTAGAGATATTTTAACTTATTTTGAGGCTAAAGAAAGGGATGAGCCCTTGTTCCAAGCAGTTTCACAGAATCTGACTTTTAAATTTTATTTATCTTAAGTGCAGGTCTATATATCAGTATCTGCTCAAATGAGTTTGGAAGTATTGGCATACAGGATAACTGCAGTAGTCCAGTATTGTGCATGTTTACTAAAAAAATATTTAGAGAAGAGGGGCATGACTGCTTGCTCAGTGTGGTCAAAGTCAAATGTGATGAATGCTCTTGGTAAAAAATCAGAAAATTTGTGAAACACCAAAATGGAGGAAGGTTAGGGTTAGGGTTGATAGCTAAATCATAAAGGAAAAAAGCTGGGGATGAACCATCTTGTTTTTTTGATTGCACTGCTGAGGATCACAATGGCCGAACATGCTTTTTTTAATGATTTAGCCTTTATAATAAAGGCCTTTAAAATACTCTCTTCCTCATTGTTCCACTTTCATGCTTAGAGCACCTGGTCTCCCTCTTTTATTTCTCCCCAAATTACTAAAATAATCCAGATTAAAAATCAGTCCCTTTTTTAAAATGCTTATTTTTGTAACAACACCTAAAGTGATGCATAGTTCCAGTTTTGGTCACAGCCTCGTTTGATCTTCTCTTTTCTCTTTAGTTTCCAGTCCTCCAAGAAAATCTGGATGTGTACATGGGTTTGCAGCAGTTTATCGTCACCACTGGAACAAGTAAGCAACCTTGCCTTCTTTAACCTTCTGTTAGTGTAAGCTGCAGCCATATTGATTACTTTTCTAGTGTTGTATTATTGATTTATGATTGTGTCTTTCTTGCAGCTCGGAGGCTAAACATCACTGCAGAAAATGATTGTCGTCGCCTTCACTGTTCTCTCAGGGACCTCAGCTCCCTTCTCCAAGCTGTCGGACGCTTGGCCGAACATTTCATCGGGGAAATTTTTGCAGCACGTTTTAGTGATGCCCTGGCAGTGGTGGAGAGGTCAGTTCTCTAATCCTTTCCAAAACAATACAATGGGATATTCATGTGTCTGCGCTGTGAGAGGTTTTTTTTGCGTATTCCTCTAGAGTCAGCATTATTTAACCATCACACTCTTACGCTGGTTGTTGTCTCTAATACAGCAATGTTAAAGAGCAAAGTATAAAAATGGGTTGTTTTTCTTTTTTAAGGTTGGTTGAAGTGACCTGCTACGGCTCTCAGACAACCCTTTATGACCTGGAGACCGCTGTGCCTTCTGTGCTCAAGCCAGACCTCATTGATGTGTGAGTAAAGGATGTGAAAGACAACCCTAGCACGGATGTGGTACCAGTTTTGCAAGAAGTATCGGTTCCAAAAAAAGAGGCCTGAACTCTGTGTTGCTTTATAGGTTTTGCTCAGTCACTGACAAAATAAGAGGAACTGAGTTCATGAACAGTTTTGTTGTGCCACAACACAGTTGTTTGAGTGTTCGCAGAATAGCTGCCTGTCTTTTGCCACTATTAAAGATACTGTTTCTTGTAGAGAAGCTAAGGACATTAGATTATTAAAATTATATCTTCTTTGTTATTAAAGCACATTTAGAGCTACCAAGGTTGAGCTGTTTAAAAAAGAACCAAGCATGTTTTATGCAGCATAACTTTGTCTTTTATTTTCATTGCAGACATGCACAGGCCCTTGCTGCTCTGCAAGCCTACTCCCATTGGCTCGCACAGTTCTACAGCGAGGTCCACAGTCAAAACCCAAGCCAGTTCATCACACTCATCACGTCTGCAATCGATGCCAGTAGCCCACTCATCACAGCCAAGGTAGGATACTTGAGGCCCAAACATGTCTGTCTCTTTCAAGAGGGGTCTAAAAATGATTTTGTGTTTGACTATGTTTTTGGTGTTCATTACTATGTATCGATATGTACATGTGTAGTTTATAAACTTGATCTAAAAAGGCAAGTTCAATGATAAAAATGCTTCCCTTAGGAGGAAGTATGTTCTTGAAAATATTACCTAACATGTGAAACCTTTAGCCTGTTTCAGAGATTATTTATCTGATCCTTTCATGAGATATTTCACTACTTGAATTATTACTGAAATGGAGCAGTTTGATTCAATCTCACCATCACTTTTGTTTATGACTGATAAGTTGGCCATTGTAGTTGTGCATTGTTTCAGGACCCAGGTCTTACTCAGAGGACTGTGACATATGAATAAACTGCATCAGAAAGAGGTGAATGTAGGACCATAAAAACAATTATTTTTGGTTAAGTATAAAGAATACATAAAGGAGTTTTTCACAGTTCAGTTTTTATTTACTATTGGGTAAGCTATGGGAATATTTTTAACTAAAACCTTCTCATTTATGTTGCAAGAAAATAGTCTTAAAAGGCAGGAAGTAAGTACAGTTCAGTAAGACTACCCTTCTCATAACATTTCCATAACAGCAAGTCATGTTTGTGTTTTGCATCAAGGCTCCAACCTCCTCACAGATTTATTTTACATGCAGTGTTAGAGAAGTGATGAGATAGCATCTTAAACCCTCAGCCTACAGGTAGATGCTGGAGTGGCAGTGGGTTGAAAGCAAGAGTGCAGTACTGAAGCAGCAGAGCTGGCAAGAGCAACGCACATGGAGAACAAGAAATCTTGCAGCTTAAATAGATCGCCAAATTTGTCAGGGGATTGGATAATGAATGTTAGGTGTGAAATCAGCGCAGCTCAAAGTAGCTCACAGGTGGTACTCCATTTTAGTCACAAAGCACCTTTCATTTGCAGAAATCAGACTTCTGAATAGGGGTTAAAAGGCAATAATAGGGGCACTGATAGCCTAGCAGGTATGTCTTAGGGTGGCATGTACTGAGGCTGTTAACCTAAACGTGGTACAAACAGGCCTGTGGCTCCTGACACATAAAATTCCCAACTTTCTCTCCCCCATTTTCTAACTCTATCCTCTATACTTTTGTATCTCTACAATAAAACCATAAAAGCCCTGAAATACAGCTTTAAAATAAATTCAGTAGAATTTGAAAAAAAAGGCAAAAACAGAGAAATAGCAGCAGACAATACCCAGGTAATTATGTAGAAGAAAGACGGATATATTAAGTAAAGGCAAGTCTGAACAAAAAGGTCGCTTTTTAAAAATGTCTACAGCGTTGAGTTTTTCGATCCAGTAGGAGATGGTTTCAGACTTAAGCAGCTACAGCCTCCAACCATCAGAAGGTAGTAAGGATTGTATCAGAAAGAAAGTAGTGATGAGAAAAGTTGAAAGTATTTTTTCCAGTTGTTTCTCATTTTTATTACATATTTTTTGTGACTCCAGGTACCCGATAAGTTACTACTCTCAGCCTGTCATCTGATGGTTTCCATAACCTCCACGGTGCGGCCAGTGTTTTTGGTCACTCTGCCAGCTGTTCAGAACATCTTCAACCTCATTACTACCGAGACGCAGACCCGCAGACTTCCTCAGGAGGTAAATGTTCATTGCACCATACTTCTATGTCATATCAGATTTTTTGTCCTGGCTGAAAATGAGCCTGAGATGGTGCCTTTTTTATGTGTGCATATCTGTGCACGTGCACAGACTTTTGCTGAACTCTTTTTACAAGCAATGAGTTCAGGATCTCTAACTGTGAGGTTCATAACAAAACTTTTTCTAAAATGAAATTTGCTTTTTTATAGATTTTATTCAGTGCGACAGAAATATCATTCTGGTGTTTCTCTACAGCACTTTGGCATCCCTAAACTTTCTAATCTCACACTAACACGCTGCAACACTGATGTGAGGGTGGTAAATATTAAAGAAACCTGTAAACAGGATCTGTGCTCCAACATTGCTGTGGGAAGATGAAGTCAGAGAGCACTTTAAAGTGGAATAAATGCAGAAGCAAAACTAAAACTATGGTTAATCTTCATGATCAAATGTCTCGTTTTTGTTGTTTGTTTTGCATGAGATCTGCTGCAATGTTCAGTCTATTTTAACAGACACAGTGATGGCTGTGTCATGTAATCGGACCCGCCACGGTTTTATATGCAGACAAAACCCTTGATATGACTACTGACTAAAGAAGGGGGCAAAGCATGCTTCAAAAGGATTTCATTAAGTGGTAAACTGAGAAACAAACTAGCTGTACCTTCATAGGTCTTTAAGATTGTCATTTTTCTCGTCATTTTTGATATCTGTAAAGCCAGTTATAAGTATGAAGAAAAATACTTGGCTTTGAGCCCTGAAATGTCTTTGGTGTATAGATTAATGTCTGTGTATTTTTCTCATTCAGGCCCACTTGTTGGTGTGCAGGGCATTGTCCAACATGCTGTTGCTCCCATGGCCAAACCTACCCGAGAGTGAGCAGCAGTGGCCAACTCGCTCCAGCAATCACGTCAGCCTGCTGGCCGCTCTCACCCGGGAATATCGCATTTTAAGAGGAACAGTGAACATCACTCCGAGACAGCCCGATCTGGATAACAGTCAGTATTTAAGTCTTTCTTTTGTTTTAGTAATCTTGGCCTCTGTCCCATTCATTCTGAGTTTATATGATGGCCTTTTTCTCCTCCAGTGAAAGCTGTGATTCACCAAACCCTCCCCGTGCTCAGAGACATCGTGGACAGCATCTCTGGAGAATCCACCAAATCACGTCAGATCTGTTACCAGAGCCTTCAGGAGTCAGTCCAAGTGTCCCTCAACCTTTTCCCAGTCTTTATTCAGCACCCAGGTCTGTGTCTCTCCTCACAAATTTGGACTTAAAGGTTGATTAAAAATTGAATAATGAAGCCCATCTATTCACTGTACCCATCTCTGCTGTTAACAGTAGCTGAGGCCTCACTGTAGAGCTGCTGTTTACAGTTACAGAAAGCAGAAATGCACATTGAAGTAAAGGCATTAATTATATCTAAAGATTTTTTCTACAACATAAAAACTAAATGCTAGTTTAGATCATAAAGATGTGTCATATCACAGAGGCTTTCATTGATAATAATAGTTTACTTTTCTTCTCCAGATGTGACAGACGAGATGTTGGCCTTCTTCTTGACGCTGTTTCAGGCATTGCGAGTCCAGATGGGCGTTGCCTTCACAGGGCAGATCATTCACACTTTCCTCAGCATGTTCACTAGGTAATGAAAAAATATATCATTATAATTAAAAACCACTGAAGAAAATCAGGGCCTAGGATGAGAAAAAAATAAGAGGAAGAACTTTTATACCTCCACACCAGTAATAGCCATGCCTAAGCATTATACTTTCAGGTTGTCGACCCCTACATACATATGCATGTCTGGGCTATTGTGGATACGATATCCCAAGAAGACTTTGAAAGACAAATTGAGCACAAATGTCCACTCTGACTCCAAAATTAACAACCAGATTTTGGAGGTCGAAGTGGCCATGACCTCAACTCTTGTACACACAATAATTCAAGAATGCACTGAGGATTTTTTTCAGAATTGGACACAAATCTAGGCTTGGATTTGGAGGTTCAAATAAAGTGTGACCCTCTTTTTGCAATTTTAATGATTGATGGTTTCAAGAGGTATAGCAGCTGTACAAAAAAATCTCAATTTCATATGACAGCTGGATCAGGACTGAATACGTAAAAACTTAAGCCAGATTGTCTAAATTACATAAATACATTGCCACTACAAATCAGCCACTATTCTTTTTTGTTCTAAATAATGTCAATGCTTTGATGAACGATTTGAGATCTGTATTTGAAATCTGAAATCTCAGAGATCGCTCATTTAAGGGAGTCTAGTAGTGGTATTTTTGTTACTGTGGTATAAAAGCAGCTATTAATATTGTCTAATTTTACTATTATTGTATAGAAGTTTAAATTCTCGTATTATGGTGACCCTACACTGTATGACATTCTGTTCCATTGAATAAGGCTTCAAATGGCACAGCAAACTCTGAAAATGCTGAATTTGTTCCTTTAATTCATCAATACTTTTGTTTGTTTACTCTGCAGGGAACAGCTAGCAGCCAGTATTTTGCAGGAGGGCAGTGCAGGATGTAGAGTGGTACAGAAGTTCCTTAAAATCCTGCAGGTGGTGGTCCAGGAGCCCGGTCAAGCCTTCAAACCTTTCCTGCCCAGCATCCTGTCTCTGTGCATGGAGCAGGTTTACCCGGTTGTGGCAGAGGTCAGTCAGGGCTCGCCTATACTGAGTTTACATTTATTCTGAGTTATTAGGGACTTTAAAAACTTCAACTTGGAACTTAAAAAAATGCATGTTTACCACATTTAAAAACAATTAATAATCAATTTTTCAACATAAAAACTCTTAACGTGATTTGATTTTTAGTATCCTAAAACAAAATTAAGCACTTTCTTATGCTATTGTTTTTTTTTGGTGATATCAATAAGATATATTGAATGACCCTTTGTCCTGAAATCTCTCCTTTGACAGCGGTCTTCCCCGGATGTCAAGGCTGAGATGTTTGAACTACTATACCAAATACTTCACCAAAACTGGAGGTACTTCTTCAAAACTTCTGTCTTAACAAGTGTCCAAAGAGGAACAGCTGACGATACCATGGAGAATGAGGCCCAGTTCACAGCTGCCATGCAGGTGTGTATAAGCAGCCGTTCACCTTAAGAATAGACCAGCAGGACTTTAGTTTTTCTGGTTGAGGCCATACTGCATTTGCTGAATACTTCTTTGCTCTGTGAATTTGAGTTTCCCTTATAAACAGTCTAACATGTAGGACTTTATTTCATAGGTGGAAAACTGTAAATGTGGTGCTTTTGTTGACAAGCCTTTGGTGGTGCTTAGTTGAACAGTTTGCATCTCAATCCCAGATTTGGATATTATTCATGCTCAACGATTTTTGTATGTAAAACAAGCTAACAAGTACTGTTAAGTCAGAAAAATGAACAAACATCAAGAAAATGTGCCTGTAGGACATTCCCAGAACCTTGTTTAGCTCTCTCATGCTTTGTTCCTCATCCATGCATACATGAGGGACAATGCACAAGCTGTTAGGACACTAATAGAAAATGCATCACTGTTGCTTGCTTGCATTGCATGCACAGCAGACAAGTTGAGGAGTGGGAGAAGAAGCCGGGGGGGTGGGGGGTGGGGGGTGGTAACTCCACTGTCTTCTTTCTAGTTGCTGCAAAATGTAACTTTTCTTCTTTTTGAGTTTTGTGGCCCCTACTTTTTGTTTTCTAGCTATTAGGCTAAAAGTTAGGAGCATTACCACAACCTGGACTGGGGCATGGATACTGCGTGAAGGCCCTTGTGTATTTTCCTTTTTTCAGGCACCAAACTGTGACTATTCGGGATGAACTCGTATACCATTACAGCCCTACTGACTTGTGTGGAAATCTTGTCTTTCCAGGCTTTTGGACAGTCTTTCCTGCAGCCTGACATCCACATCTTCAGGCAGAACCTGTCTTATCTGGAGTCACTGAACAGCAAGCACAAGTTATACCACAGAGTGAGTCAAGCTGTTATTTCTTCGTTTTTAAAAGAGGGGCATGTCTGACAGTGATGCTGTGAGCTTGTTGTCATAGTCTGGATTTTACTCGTTCCTTAAGCATTCTCTAGATTTTCTAAAATAGACACCTTCTCATTCTTTATTGGCCCATGATAACAATGATACAAAGAGACAGACCTAAGGATTAGTGTTCCTTATGACATCCATTGGTGTCTCTTATCTTCTAAGCTACTCTTTTATGTTTTAACTTTTCTTATTTTTGTTACCTCCACCAAGGAGGTTATGTTATCGGCAGGGTTTTTTAGTTAGTTAGTTAGTTAGTTAGTTTGTTTGTTAGCAACATTACTCAAAAATGTATGGACAGATTTTGATGAAATTTTCAGGAAATGTCAGAAATGGCATAAGGAAGAACTGATTAGATTTTGGGAGTGATCACCGTCTGGATCCAGGAATTTTTTTAAAGGATTCTTTACTATTGGGAGATAGGGCTAATAGTGGAGGTGTGCGCTCTCCCAGTGCGTTTCTAGTTTACAATGTAATTTCTGTTGTCCTTTACATCCCTTTGATATTAATGAAATATTGTTTAGAATCAGACAGATGACAACATAGATGACCGGCCTGAAATAATACAGACTCAGCAGGTTCAGACACTACAGATGGATTAAAACCAAACATTTTCATGCCATGTTTTGTAATGAAAGGATTTACTTGTACAAAGAATATAAGTGACTCTTTATCAGCACAGTGTTACTATATAAACCCATCTTCATTATTCTGTCTTCATTCTCCTCTAGAAGCTTTTCCGGACCTCAATGCTCTTCCACTTCATCAACGTGCTGCTGCAGGTCCTCCTCCACAAAAGTCATGACCTCCTGCAGGAGGAAATCACTGTCGCTATTTACAACATGGCCTCCGTTGACTTCGATGCCTTCTACTCGGCCTTTATGCCAGAGTTCCTCAACGGCTGTCAGGGTGTGGATACCAGCCAACGAGCTGTTCTAGCACGCAACTTCAAGCTTGAACGGGTAAGAATGAAATATTTTACCAGCATTGTTTTCCCTTTTCTTAAAAAAAAATGAAAATTTCAACTTATGGCTGTCAAATGGTTAAATAATGATTAATTTTATAATTTCTAAAGTTGATCACGGTTAATCTCCCATGTCAAATTCCAATATTTTGCATGTAAAACAGGTTTTTGTTTTATTTTTTACTGTCTTTTAGGTTGCTTGGCCTCATTTGTTCGGGCACAGACCTGCTTTTATTTTGAAAGAAAATAATGATATTTTACTAGATCCACGACTGACGTGAACTTAACCAGGGGAAAGAAACTTGTTATAGATTACAAAACAATCAACAAAGCTTTAGTGCTAATAGAAAAAGATATAAAAGGTAAATGAGAAGAGAAAGTTACAAGGTGCAGATGTTTTTGACTTGTCCACTGAGATGTCTGTGAGTTTTTGATATAAAACTTTAAATCAATGTGGCTACACAAAAAAGTGTGCTGAAAGGTCCAATGAAGCATGAGATTTTGGATCTTTAAAAAAAGAATGCTCTAATTATGGACCTCAGTCACACTTCAATAAATGCTGACAGCCCTGTTTAAGAACCTTTTACCCATTTGGGAGACTCCAAAAAACATAGTGCAGCACTATATAACTTATACTTTTGATTCTTACCATAATTGTCCTTCTGAAAGGTGTTTGAGGAAACCTTACTTGCTGTAAATGTTTTTAAAATATCATTATGCTGGTTAGCTGGAAAAATTGACTTGTGTTTGTCTCCAGTGTATTTTAGAGATGACAGGAACTCAGATCCTCTTTGGCCATATAGTAATTACAGCTCGTATTTGCAGCCTCCTCTAAGTATGCATGACTTACTCCCAGCTCGGACATATTACATGTCAGACACTGAAGCTTTCTTTCCTTTATGTTGCATTCTGATATCCAACCTTGAGTATCCTGTAAATTAATATCACTGTTCTATTTTTCTTTTTTTCTCTTTCCATTTAGGACTTGCCTTCATTCACTCAAAGCGTGCAGCGGCTGGTGAATGACCTTCGCTACTACAGACTGTGTAACAGTAGCCTGCCCACTGGCACCATCAAGCTATAGCACAAAGACTGCTGAACCACTCCACACATCCACTCTGATCTTCAAGGACTGCCTGTGCTGACCACTTTGCCCAACACTCCTTCTCCAGTTCGGTTAGCGCCTCCTACTCTGTGATAGGACGGAGCGTCACAGATGGTGTTGTTGAGGAACTGGAGGTTGAGGATGCTGCTGATTTTTCTCTTTGATTTCTACTGTAGAAGGTTGGTGCATTAATATTTTTAAAGCAGCACCCTCCTTACGCCATGCCAATGAAAATTTGGCGTGAAATGTAAACCTGGTCTGCAGTCGGCTTTAGCCCAGACCTGGAGCAGTCTGAGCCGGGCCTTCTCTCCCACGCCCTCGCCACAGCGCCGGGCTGGGACTGAGCACTTTCAACTCATTTTGAGTTTTTTAAAAATGTCTGCTTTTATTCATTTTGCCTTCAATTTTTTTTTCATCTCCAAAGGAGACGGACTCTTGACTTAAGATCTTTCATATCATTCCATTCTGAAAAAAAGAGAAATCTGCTTGATTAATAATAAAGTGCATTTTTTAGTAAAACTCGAGTATTAGCCTGTGATTTTCGTGGTTTGTCTGCTTCACTCCAGTCTTAGGGAGTACAGTACAACCCTACATTTCAGCCATTTGCATGTATTAAATAAGAAATGTTTTAGTTTTGACCTCAAAGCAAAACATCGGACCAAAAACAAGAGAAAGGACAAAAGAAACATGTTTAAAAGCACACATAGACTTTTTTTACTTTATTGCCCATGACAACATGCACATCTTGGGTGTTTTTTTTAGAGATCTCGCAAATTCTCATGGAAAAACCCAGCTTTGTTGTCCAAGATAATGAGGAAAATAAGTCAGGTTACTGAGAAATCAACCAAGATATATCCATTATGATGGCATATCGGAGTAGAATAAAAAGCACCGATGTATGTCCATGTAGACTTCTGCAGATCTCACAGCTAGGTTTTTTCCAAAAACACATCCCCAACTCACTGAAAACAGACCTGAAACCTAACCGCTGAGAGCCACTGCTTTATAGCATCTTTAACCTTGATTCATCCACTACAACTATTGATTCTTCCTCCTTGCATTATTTACAACACATACAAAATAACTTTGTCCAATGAGGTCCTGAATCAGGAAACTGAGACATCAGACCAGATTTAAATGTTTCATGGCTAAAACCACTCACAGATAAGAAGCATTGGCAAACAGCATCAACATAGAATTAAAAATACTTTACACACTACACAAAAAAATACTGAATCCTATTTTTCTTCAGGTTGACCTGCATCTAGGAAGTCGGCTTTATTGATTTCTGTCTACAGCTTCAGAAAAATTATGCTCAAACTTCAGCAAAGCATTTTTTGGGGGACGTCTCTGTCTACACAGACAATTAAGGCACTTAGTATTAACTAGAATACACAAGGAAGGTGGTTACGCAGTTATAGGTGTAGATTAAATTAAAGCAGCAGAAAACGGGTGGCTACCATCAAATTTATCAACTCACAAGAAAACAAGGCTTATTAAATCAAAACACTTCAACCAGAGCTTCTTCAGCGAAAAAACTGGGATTTAAACCTTTCAGTGGCACCAATCAAGTGTGCAGATTAAGTGTAGTTCTCCAGTCTCTACAGCTACAGTATTCAGAGAACTGTGATTCTTTCATGGTAGATAACAGACTGGAGTTTCATGAGACTGCGCAATTAACACTACAAGACTACAAGAGGGACAGTGCTGCTAGATTTTACTGCAGCAATCCTTCATTTTTGTTTAAAAGTGTCATCTAATTTAATGATGAAATGCATTATTCTAATATGAGAAAATGTGCTGCACAATACATCATTTATTGCTGATTTTTTGTGAAGTTAAAACAGTCTAAATGATCTTAAAATCATGAAATTCTACAAAGAAAAACCGTGTGTTTCTCTTTGGCTGTTGTCCACTATATTAGCACTACTGTTTCACACTTCGTTGTTCGAATCAGTCTTTACCTTTAAGTTAGAGTCATGATCATTTAGCCAGTTAAAACTCAAGCTCAAACTTTGGTTGTGCTCTGCATCTTATCCGTAAAAGGGTTGAGGAATATGCAACAAGTCATGAAATGGGAACTGGGTGAGATAGTGTCTTGATTTACGCACATAAGTTTGGTTATAGTAAAATCGAATTAAACCATCACTAGCATGCGCATGGAAGATTACTGAAATCTCGGTAGTTACTGGAATAAACTTGTTGATGTTTGAGGATAAACAAGAGAAACGGCCCGCCTGGCATCAGTGGAGTTAAATGTGTATCAGTTGGAGTGACATTCAGGGAGGTGACAGGGAGGAGGACAGACTCGTAAGCAGAGACAGAGACGCTTTGACTTTTTAGTCCAACAAAACAGGGCCATGATGCAGAGGTGCGTTTTCAAGAGACTTCTCCAGCAGTTTGGTTTAAGAGATGAAGAAAAAAGCAGACGTCTCCAAGCTGGGGTCAGCGCTGCGCTGCTGGGAGGATACAGAAATAAATCAAGTAAGTCGTTTCATGAACTTTTATCTCGTCTCTGTGACACCATTGGATTGTACGAATATCCCCATTCATAACTAGAAAAGGGCACTCCTTCAAAAATAATGTCCAAATAATTGTTTGCTCAGAATATTTTGTTTTTAACATCAAATCAGTTCCAAACAAAAGATTAAGGTTAGGGTCCAACTTTCCTGGCACAGATTCGAGCAGACTTTGCTTCCTATGTGCAATATTTATTTGTTCCAAACGTAACGGGCCGTTTGAGAAAACAAACTTTTTGCCAAACTATCGGGGTCATGAACGGGAAGTAGGTTAGAGGCACAGATGATAGTGATGGTGATGTGGGGGCCGAAGCAGTGAGCTGGGATGTGCGTAAAGGTGAAAAAAATACGTGCGTAATTTGTGCGTAAAAGTTAAAACAGAGAGAGACTTTCGCCCGGCCTGTCGCTGAGCTGCTGTATTACGATGGCTGAGACAATTTAAGAGTAAATGCCAGATGACTGAGCTCCTCTCGTGGCGAGTCACATGTAATTGTTTGCATGCAGTCAGTCATTACTTGGTAGTAAGGATGAAGCTGGTATTCTGTGTGGAGTTATAACCAGCTGTCTGAAAATAGAGGTAACCTTTTACCCAAACGGTGCATGAAATATTGGCATCAGCACATATTTGGAAGTTATGTTAGATTTAGTCTTTAGATTAAAATTCAATAGTTCAGATTGTTTTACTGCCATTTAACCCAAAACCTTTTAGTCTGGTTTGAGTATCCTTGATAGAAATTAAGCTTACTTTTCAACTAGGTTTTTATCACATAAGATTTATTTTATAGCTAGTCTTAGTCTTGTCCTTCTCATTGAAAAAGGAGGTTAAGGAGAATTTTAGTCATTATTTTAGTTGATGAAATGAACACTGCTTGTTAGAGAACGAATGGAAACTGACTGGTAATAAATCCTTAGTTAATATGAGTGAGTAAACTCCTCATCAGGGTGGTTTCAGTTATATAACAGGGGCCCCAGGCGAAGAGCAGTAGGGGCCCTTCTCCATTTAGCATAAAGCAGTTTTGGTTAGTGAGGAAAACAAGTTGGAGCATTTGTTCTCAATTATCATGGCCACAGACATACAAAACTACCAAATATACCTAAATGTGAGTGAGTAGTATTAATCCATCCTCCATGTCCAACGGAAAACACCAAATTATGCATGCAGAACAGAACAGAACAGAGGACAATATCCTTTACTCATCAAAATACAAAAGAGTGCATCTAAATTTTATTCTCATCTAAAAGAAAACGTAACAAAGCCCTGACCTTCAGAGAGACTGCTGAGAGTGCGCCCCTCAGACAGCTGGTACAGAGACTCAGTTCACCTGCTGAAACCTTAGACACAAAACCATCCAGCTTGAACCAAATTATTCAACACCAGAAATTAAACTAACTCACTGGCAAGAATCAACCAAAAAACAAAGCTAATGCTTGTCCTTTAATAGGGAATATGCAGTTATAGAATATTTAAGCACTGTGACTGAGCCACAGCTGAGCACACGTTGGACCATGTACAGACTTAGTCAACATCACCTCACCATCGAGAGAAGATGCTATAGACAAAGCTGGATCCCAAAAGAAGAAAGACTGTGCACCCACTGCAGCCAACAGGAGGAGGAAACAGAGCTGCACTTTCTAACCTCCTCTCCTTTAAACAAGAACAGAGATGTCAAGTTTGATCTACTTTTCGCGAGCTAACAAAAACAATTCACCAGGATGAAAAATGAATAGAAACTTCCATATCTGCTGGGTGAAGATCAACACTGCAAATGTTGCAGCACATTACATGAGCTGTTGTGACCAAAGAATAACTTCAATCACCACACCACCGCTACAGAATTGACTTTCTGCATATTAATAAAAAGGAATCTCTACATTTTAACCATAATTTATAGTTAAGCGGAGTTTTTGATATCAATTATACATACACTTTCTTCAGCTATTATGATCATTAAAAATTTTCTACATTGCTTTGGCAATGACATTGATGTTTCCCATGCCAGTAAAGCCAGTTAAATTGGATGGAATTGAACTTTCTCATCACTTTCATGAGTAACAATCTAAATCATGGTCTTCCCCTTTAAAACATAAAATAAAGAATCTATCTATACCCTCAACACGGGTATGTAATGGCACTTCTTTGTCATTTGATCAACTAGAAAATCAGCATGTTTTCTGTTTGATATACTTTTACTCTCTCTAAATGAGATGTTTGTGAATAAAGCTAAGCTCCTCTCCGTCTTTTTCTGCAGCTCTTCCAGAAATGAGAGAGCGGACTCTCATAGCTGTAAAACCAGACGGAGTTCAGCGTCGTCTGGTAGGGCAGATCATCCAGCGCTTTGAGCAGCGAGGATTCAAGCTGGTTGGCCTGAAAATGGTGCAGGTAAACTTGGTTTGTAAAGTACTTTTCTGGTCATCTGGTCACTCAACACTCTCTGGACCCCTACCCGTCTACCCAGACCCCAGAATTAAACATTCTAATGATGTTCAGGCGTGTTTGTTCTGTCTCTGTTGTTCAGGCTTCTGAGGATCTCCTCTCCCAGCACTACTGTGAGCTAAGGACCAAGCCTTTCTATCCTAGACTGCTCAGCTACATGAACTCGGGGCCTGTGGTCGCTATGGTGAGGGCATCAGTGCATATTCTGTTCATGATGGCATGTGAGGGCCTTAAAAACAATTTTATAAAGCCTTAAATATCCAAAAAAAAAAAACATCAGAATGTTTAAGGATATAAAGTCAGTGATTCACAGGATGTTAAACTAAAACTTTCTAGATTCTAACACAGGGAATTTACAAGAAACAAAAGTCACTTTTTTTTAGATTTTATGTAAAAACATTTTTTATAAATATCAGAATTTTTACACAAAAGCAGTGGATTTACCTTAATCAAATATTAGATCTAGATTTAATGTCCTGTACATTTTGGAATTATTTTCTAAAGAAAAAAACAAACTTTTGATGCTGGCTTTACAAACTAAATAAAGTGGAACATTAACAGCAATAAAGTCAAGAGTTTTGTATTCATAAATGCAGTATTGTATCAGACATAAAACTTGTTCTTTATATGAACGAATTAAATACATTTTTATATGAGAAGATTTTTTTAATAATACCGCCTTCAATTTATTAGTCATTAAGTCGAATTTGGTTGGATGGGAAAGTTGAAAATGTATGATATAAAACTCAGAATCTTTGAATTTATGAAGCCAGTGTTTCTCAAAAATCCTGAGTTTTATTCCTTTAACATTTAATAAATTATAATTTTTCCTAAATGACTTAATATGCTACAGATTATAAATTTATACTTTAATAGCTTTGAAAGTCTCATTTTTATGTCTACAAAGTTGAAACTGTTCAAGGTACAAAACTCAGAATTTTTGAGGCTAGTACCTCAAGTTTTTGAAGGAAAAAGTCAAAGTTTTTAAAACCTAATGTTGGAAGTTTTCTAAAAAAATATTTTTTTTTTAGATCATGAAGCAACTTTTATCAAAAGCTCTTCGTAGATCTATCTCGTCTTGTAAATTTTCAACTTTATAATGTCAAAAAATACTCAAAATAATTTACAGCTCAAGTGAAATCTTAAAATATCTGAGTTTAAAGTTGTAACTTAACAGCATCAGAGACCATTTTTTTGTTTTTCCAAGTCAAGAATCAATTTTGGGATATTGAGATTCCAATGTAATTTTTTAAAGAGAAAAGTCAGTCTTTATCAGAGTGAGCTTAATTAGGAGATATAAAACTCAAAACCTTTAAGACTATAAAGTTGTACATTTATTAGAAATACTGAGGATTTCTGAGATTATACAGTAACTGTTTAGACCTCATAACTTTTACATTTTTCTATTTTTTTCTCTTAATTCTGTCTTTTTTTTTTTCTAATGGGCCCAGCACACCATGGTAGTATTAGACGTAGTCTTTTTTTATGGACTGACAGACCTGATGGACATGTTTAAGGAAGTGGAGCCTAGTTAGCAGTAGTTTAAACTGCTCTTACTCCATAAGTCTTGAAACATTTCTTGTCATGTTCAGGTGTGGGAGGGACACAAAGTAGTGGAGACGTCCCGTACGATGGTGGGACACACAAACCCGGCAGAGGCCCGGGCGGGGACCATCAGAGGAGATTTCAGCTTCCACGTCAGCAGGTAAACGGATCTTTTTAACCGTTTGGTGTCTGATAAGTTTCAGGGTTAAATAAACCTCTATGAGGCTGACTAACTGAGCTGTTTTGGTCCTGTAAAGGAATGTGGTCCATGCCAGTGACTCAGTGGAGGGGGCACAGAGGGAGATCCAGCTGTGGTTTAAGGGGAAGGAGCTGCTGAGCTGGGACTGCTGTGACCAGAGCAACATGTGTAACATATGAATCACAAACCCTACCTCCTCTCCTCCTGCTGCTCAGAGATGTTTGTGACGCTACAATGCTGGAAAAGATGAGCCATAATCATTGTTCCTATCATGATGTTTACCTCAGCAACAATCAGATCATAATAAATGTTTTAATGTTTATGATACTTGGTTTTAATCTTCTTATAGCTAAATGTGGATATTTATCAATGAGCAGCCTGCCTTTAGCCATTAGCTAAAGATTAATCTTCTGTCTGTCCAGGTAGAATTTTTTTATCAATATGAGAGAAACATTAAGCTGCACAGTGGAGCCTTTTAAACATCATTCTTTTGGGCTTTCCATTTTTTTTAGTTTGACGAGGACAGGACAGCAGATAGAACAGTAAGGTTAACAGGCAGGAGAAAAGCCACAAGTCAGACTGAGATGAGACCCCCCACCCCCTCAGGATCAACACAAAAAGTGATGCATTGCTGTCAAACATTAACATAATTTCAGTATTTTTAGAGTTTAATCTTCACTGAATATTAAGGTTGCTCACTAAAAACCTCTCCTTAAACTATTTAATGATTTTAGTTCGTATGTGTAAATCTAACCTTAACAACTTCAAGAGTAGACAGAGCCTTGCACCCAATGGGGCCCCGGACCCCAGGTTGGGAACCAGTGCACGAGGTTATCCACAGCCCTGCAGAGTGAGGCGTTATATGTTGATGCAGAATTTTAACTTTTAGATTTTATCTTTTATACATAAACAGGCAGTGTGGGAACTCAAATGTAAGAAAGTTTATTGTCCAGTTTTTGGTCAGAAATGTTTCATTTCATTTTTTTTTTTTTTAAGCCAGACTGACCAGAAAAGTCAAGATACATCTATTTATAACTCTTAGACTCCGCCCTGGTGGAAACACAGAAAACAGTGGGCCACAGGAACCATTTAGGTATTTGAAGCAAAGTACCTGAAATTAAAGTTTCCATGTAATTTAGTTAGAAAAGCTCCTGAAGACAATGGTATTATTTCATTCAGCATCTCTAAAAGCCATAAAACTGACAAACGTGTGATGATCTAACTTAGCTCTGGTTTATGTTTTAATTTTTGTACATAGTTTAGCATTAAAAAGAGAAAATAAGCCTAAAAAGGATATAACCTTCTATTAAAGCTATAAATTAATAATGAATTAAATGTTGTACAATGTTCATTTATTAAACATGCCATACATCATGTTTTAAACCCTGTTCTGTTAAATTCAGAGTGAATACTTTAAGAGAAATTCAGACAAATGCGCACAAACTGATTTATTATGAGTCCGTCATTCATGATTGTGTGTTTTAATGTTAATTATTTACAACAGTAAAAACAGCACAAGGAGAAACATGTTCATCTTCATAGAACTTCACAGTTAGAATTAAAAACGTATGATTATTGTCAGTGTGATGTTTGTCCTTTAGACTCTAATTTAATAAAGTTTTTTGTTCCTACTGTGGAGTCGTTATCATTAAAGGCACATCCATTTATCTTCCTTTAAATAGCCCTAAAAAGCTCATTCAGTCCATTATAAGATACAAACTTAACAGATGGAAATGATGGGCTGGAAACACTGAAGACAAGAAGATAAACAAAAACAGGCACAAAAGAGAAACAGCTCATTTACCAGGGAATGACGAGTATCTACTAGTTAACCAGGGAAAGATGAGGATCTACTAGTTAACCAGGGAAAGACAGGTATCTACTAGTTAATCAGGGAAAGACGAGTATCTACTAGTTAACCAGGGAAAGACGAGTATCTACTAGTTAACCAGGGAAAGATGAGGATCTACTAGTTAACCAGGGAAAGACGAGTATCTACTAGTTAACCAGGGAAAGATGAGGATCTACTAGTTAACCAGGGAAAGAATGAGTCATTAGCTACTAGTTAATAAACATCAAAACTGGCATAGTTACTCAGTAACAATCAGTAACTGACAGCTAGTTTACCATTAGTTAACATGTAGATGAATTTATAGGGTTTTAATGATGACTCAACAGATAATGACTGTATGATAAGGTACTCTATGTGTTATTTAGTCATTAGAGAACAAATGAAAACCTAACTGCTTGGTAGCCATTAGTTAGGTTTTATAAAATAACCCGAGTACTTTCAGTGGGTAAGTGTTAGCTGCAGACTCCACACTAACATACTGAATGATCAGCTGTTCATTAATTACTCATTTTTGTCCCTTATTGTAAGTGTTGCATCATACTGAGTAATTACTTATTATCATAACTTTAACCAAGTCATTATAGAACTTTATAGGAAATCAGAGTTTACAGATGGTTAATTCCTTTTTTCACTCAGTTCACTAGCAGTTAGTCATTTGTACAACATAAATATGACTGTTTTTCTTTACTTTATCATAAAGTGGTACCAGCAGAGATTATTGATTGACAACAGAATTATTAGAAGTGTAAAGATATAAAGAACACTGGTGAGTTTTAAGCCTTAAAGTCTTAAAAATTATTCACAATACCAAAGATGGATCTTCACTTCAGGTTTTGTTGTTGAATCACAGCAGAGATCTGACCACATGTTTGATGATAATGTTATAACACACCCTCGCATCACGGCGCCCTCTGGTCATGATGTCAGGCCGATCTTCATCTTTTGCTTTTCCATCGCCGTCTCTAGTTCTGTGGCTTTACGCACATCCTGACCAGGACACAGAACACAAACACAGCCATTTCACAGCTATATTATTTATTTTATATATATATATATATATATATATATATATATATATATACTTATGTAACAATTGACTTGCCCACATCGTAAACCAACACCTACAGAGTTAAAGTCAAATTTAAATAAACATCCGTATAAAAAAGATATACTTATATCATAATAATACTGTTTTCAACAATATCTACCACCATTACTGACCTAAATTATCCCTAGAAATGAGAGTGCTTTGGAAGGTAAATAGGGTTTCATAGATGTAGGTCAGTAAAAAGGAGGCAGGTCTATGACAGGACAAGGCTGAGCAAACAGTGTTTTCAAAGTGGGGTCCTGACCCACTCGTGGGGGTCACCAGGGGGACAAGAGAAATGTGAAGGGAAGAGAGGTCAAATTAAAAATAGATTTTTCTAAAATCAATAATCGGTCTTTTTCATAATTAAACCAGTTTAAATGATCCTAACCACTGCATAGTTACATTTCTGATCATTCTCTGTGACAGTATTTCAATTTCAAAATATAGAAACAACAATCAATACTAACAAGGGGGTTCATTTTGAAGAGAAGAAAGTTTACTTATTCTTTTAGTGTAAAAATGTTTTGGCACAGACTACAAAAGACTACTGAAAACAATTAGTTCAATAAATTTAATGAAAGAGTTAATTCTTTAAGGTAAAATAGGTGGAATTGTAGCATTGAAATGTAAAACTATCTTTTCAAAATGACTGAAACTAAGTGTTATATTTTGGTTGAGTACTTCCATTACCTCAAATATTTCTTAGTGTTTTAAGAGTTTTAAGCCTGAGAAATCCTTCAGTTTTAATAGGACATTTCCAATCCCTCATAACAGAAACAGCATGTTTCTTGTTGCTGTGAAAACACTGAATGTTACCATAAATACTGCTGCTAAAGAAAGCAGGAACTGCCACTGGAAGCTGCTGCTCTGTTGCTGTACCTCATTCATAAAGCCTGGAAAACACTGAAAGATTTTTAAACTCTTTACTAATTCTGAAAAAGTGAGAGACCCCAGAGTAGGAGGATTTTACCCCATGATACCCCACTGCCTTTGCATCATCTATTGCTATTGTTTTGATTGACAGCTCCCTTGCAGAGTAACTTCCATACTGGATATTAAATTACTATAGGGACATATTAGGGAGTTTTAGGTTTAATTTTTCATATTTTCCATGATGATAAACAAGGAATTTTACAAACGTGAAGTCCCCACCAGTCTTTGGCATGACGTTTGTGAATTCCCGACCAGTAACACATTTGCTGAAGCATAACCCTCTCTCTCTCTCTCTCTTATACACTCTAAAATACACACAATAATTCCAATAAAACTGAGGACAAACCTCCAGTAGAGCTTTCTGCACCATGATCTGACTGTAAACTCGAGCCCCTTCGTCTGGTGACACCGTGCGGAGCTCGTCTTTATTCAAAGAGAACAGCTGAGCTCCGGTTAAAATACCCAGACTCTGAATGGTCCTTAAAGGAAAGAGACAAGAAATCATTTAGAAATCACAGCAAAAGTACTTTTCTTTAATAGAATGAACTGGCAGTTTAAAGTGTAATAACCCTAAATTAACCAGAACTTTCTGACATTAACATACCTATTAAATTATTGTAATTAAAACTTCCACTTAAATACATTTTAACTGGGCATTAATGTTCATCACCAACCCAAATCAGTTGTCAGGTAATATTGTGATATATAAATGATAGTTATGAGGACTTTTTGACAGAAGGGGGCGCAATATTGGACACCGTGTTATATGTGCTTGTCATGTGTGTTGTCTGCAGCTTTTGGCACTTTTAGCCCAAAACAAATTTCCTTCAGGACAAGAAATTTATCTTATCTTCCTTTGAAAAAGTCAAGGACTCTGACTCTCCATGAGGTTAACCCTTGATCTTTGAGTCCAGAGGAAAAAGCCTTTTCATAAGCAGCTCACTGAAGATGCAGCAATGCCTCTGAAGGAACCTGTAAAGTCTCCTTTTTCTGGTTTTCACTGAGTAAAATATTGAAGCCATTCATTAAACTTGAATAAATGCAGCATAACAAGGGTGACTTTGTCATGAATGATTTAAATGCCTACTACAGACTTCCAGTGTTTCTGGTGTGGAGCGTGCTCACTCACTGCTGACTGAAGCCCTTGGCGTTGAGCCAGGCCTCCACCTCTGCAGACGGGGATTGGTAGTTCAGAGGGGTTGAGGTGTCGGCCGCACGGGGGACCAGTGGACGAGTCGATCCTCTTCTATCAGCCAACCGCTGAAGAAGCTCATCGTTCACAATCAAGACTGAACAAAATAACATGGAAACATGAAAAGTCTCATATTCTCCCATTTCAACTTCTTTACTGAGTTTTCATAACCTTACATAATCTTAATGTTCTGTCTGTCACAATCATTATCAGCCAATCAGAGCAACAAAACATATGATGTATAGTAGGCATTTCCAGCCCTGGAGGCAAATAAACTACATAATAAGAGGTCAACAGGCAGCCATTATCATGTCAGCACATGATTATTCACTGAAAGTGAAGCCAGTTGGTCAATTAAACTCTTCCTGAGATCAGTTAGGAGAAAAACTATTTTATTCCACCAAGAAAAGCCTTCAGTGTGGCTCTTCTTTAAATAAAGAAATGTTTCCAATTCTGATTAAATTGAACTGTGGTCTGCTATTAAAGCTAAATAGCGCTGAAAGCATGCGACCAGAGTGCTCAGTGTAAATAAGACAGAAATCATTCCCCTGTTTAAAATGATTACGCTGGTAAATAAACTTTAAAATGACCATTTTAAGGTGAAAAAGCTACATATTGTTGCTTTAATTGACATGGCATTGGCTTTGTCAGTCTCCCTTCTTAATTTCCTCCAAGAGTCACAGTCCCTCCTACCAAAGTCTCTTCTAGTTCACCATCTCTCCACCAGGTGTCCTCAGACTTTCCCCTAACCTCCATCTACATGCCACATCTTTGAATAATCAGCCATGCTGTTTCCTGCTCTCCCCTTGTTTATCAAGTTTGTTTGTACCAGGTTTGTCTGATTCCTTTTTAGTTCATTTTGCAAAAAAAAAAAAAAAAAAAATGCTATGACTGATGTCTAACATGTGAGAGTCCCTTACCTTTGTCACTGTCTTCTCCCTGCAGTGTTGTTGAAGGTAAAACCATGCTCTGTGGTCGCAGCAGGCTCACAGGACCGGTCCCATCTGGACTTGGAGGAGCATAGGAAAAGGACCTTTTTGGAGGGGCGAGGGGTACTTTCTGTTGAGGAGCAGAAGTGTAAAAAAGATTAATAAAGCAATGGAAGGCATGTACAAACACCTCTTGTGTGGTTGTGTCTGTGTTGTACCTTTGACTCTCTGCGGACCACCGGGCTGTCTCTTCCTGTGTGATTCAGAGCGGAAAGAGGCTCCAGGATGTTAAAGGGAACAAATCCAATCTGGTCAAAACGATTCCGACATTTCCACCAGCGTTTGGAGGACTCGATTACCTGAAAAGGATCACATCTCAAAAGTCAGGGCATTTCAAATAGAGGTTAAGTCACAGCAGGGTCGTTATCCTTTCCCTCTTCTGTGCCTTTACCTCGAGTGTTTCTCCTTGGAGCACCGAAAGCTCGCTGCTGTTCCTCGCCACAAAGTCATAACTGCAGCAGTAGAGCCGTTCACCTTCAGGTGGAAGTGTGGTTTCTTCTCTGGAAAAGAAACGACATCAGGACATAAGAAAACAGGCAGGATTACTATTTTAACCCAAATAAAAACCAACATTTCAGGTGTTGAAACTGACACATTTTACCATTTCATGAAAAATATGAGCTCATTTTGAATTCGATGTAACCAACATATCTCAAAAAGGAGGGACAGGGTTTACCATTGTGTCACATCTCCTCTTTTAACAACAGTTTGTAAATGTCTGGGAGGTGAGGAGACCGGACTGCTAGAGTTTTGGGAGAGGAGTGTTGTCCCATTCTTGCCTGATGTAGGATTCTATCTGCTTAACAGTCCTGGGTCTTCTTTACTGGATTTTTCATTTTCTATTGTTGAAAAGTCTGAACTGCAGGCAGGCCAGATCAGGACCCAGACTCCTTTACCGTTAAGTCATGCTGTTGTGACTGTCTTGCTGAAATAGTCAAGGCCCTCCATGAAAGGGACGTCCTCTGGATGGAGCATATGTTACTCTAAAACCTCTCTCTACTTTTCAGCATTGATAGTGCCTTTCTAGATGTGTAAGCTGCCAGCACCATAGGCACTAACGCAACCTCATACTATCAGATATGCAGACTTTTAAACTGTTCCAGGACAATAAGCTGCTTTTTAGTCCACAGGACAAAAAAGAATTGTAAGATTTGGATTCATCTGGCCACAGAACAGTTTTCCATTTTGCCTCAGCACAGCCAACTGTGTGACAGAATGATATCTGGAAGTGTTCCTGAGCCCATGCAGTTACTTTTAATAAAGAATCATGCCTGTTTTGCAGTACTGACCTTCAGCTGAGAGACTCTAGCTCTCTAAAATGCTCCTTTCATACCCAGTCATGTTTGTGACGTGTTGCCAATTAACCTAATTAGGTGCAAAATGCTCCACCAACTATTTTTCAATATCAATTTCCAGCCTTTTGTTGCACATTCCCTACTTTTTGAGATGCTTTGCTGCCATCAAATTCAAAATGAGCTAATATTTTTCATGAAATGTCTCATTTTCAACATCTGACATGCTGTTTATGTTCTATTGAGAATAACATTTGGGTTTATGAGATTTGGCATTGACTTCTGTTTTTTTTCACATTTTTCACAATGCCCCAACTAGATTAAAATAGTTTTTTAATCATGAGAGAAATTATTCACATACCAGTCCTTGGATAACACACAATCTCAAATAGTTCCCACTGCTATGTTGGTGATGCATGAATGGGATGGGACCAGAAAAGCCCTCTACAAGCTCAAATCCGTTTAACATGAATACGAGTTTGTAAAATTAGTCATTTGGCAGCTGTTTTAAAATTGTTTCTGTGATACTTGTTAATTTGTAATGCCTGCAGACTCACTCTTCCTCATTGCTTGGACCATGACTCTCCACTGCCTGCTGTGCTTGTTCCTGCAGAGCCTGTGCTGCCCTGCATTCGCTGTGAGCATCTTGTTTGTGTTGGGACTCGATGGGATCTTCCAAAGGTTGGCCATTTGAGTCATAAGCCTGAGGTCGCCACCCATCCAGGAAGACTGGTGAGTATGGAGGAACAGACACACCGAGGTGTGAGCTGGAGAGGAGGGTTTAAAGATCAGTCAGAGCAGCACGAGAAACCCTCAAATGAAGAATTAGACATCTAAATATGATCATGCAGACCTGGGGGAGGTCCAGTTGAGTCCTAAAGAAGTCCACAGCTCCTTCTCCCCTTCAGTCAGATGCTCCTGGAGTAATGAAACAGCCCCACTCGTCATGGCAGGACTGAGCACTGATGCTCCTAACTCTGGTCCTCCAGTGGTTTTCACTAGCTGTGAAATAAAGGTGTCAGAAGCACAAAGACAGAAAGAGAAGCTCCACAACACAACAGAAGGACTCACCAATCGAAGAGGAACAAATATGTGGTGCAGCAGATCTGCTGCATCAGGCTGCGTGATGGAAGACTTCAGGCGGTCCTAGGAAAAACAGAGAAACACCTTCACATCAGTGTTTAAAAAATTCACATACATGTCAGATGGTAATAAGGGCTTCATCAGGCTGAATTAACTCTCACCAGCAGACTGAGCGAGTACTTGATTTTCTGAAAGATGTCCACAAACTCTTCCTCTGGAGGAGGACAAGCTTTCATGGTCAGCAGGTTGTCTGCACACACAAACATGGTTGTCAAAGGAGAGATAACAAATGGCTGCATTGTTCCTTTTCCCACATCTTTACCAAGGAACGTCATCTCTTAAGCCTTTTAAATTTTAGAGAAGAGGACATTCAGGAAGAAGTTATTAATCTAGATTGCTTTGCAAAAAATACCAGCCCACATGTGAGTATATTTGTTCAGTTTTGTCAAAAGATAGAAATCTAAAATGTTTATTTGCTCTACATACATATAAAAGACACCAATGTTAACCCAGCAAGGTCACTGTATCCTGATATGCAGGGTACCTTTAGACACAAGGATAATAATGATGAGTTTAGTTATTTTCATTAACAATAGCATCAAAGCTTAAAAAAAAAAAAAAAAAAAAAAAATCCAGGTCTCCAGTTGTGACAGAAAGAGAGAGCAGCTGCAGCTCACTCAAATATACAGGTTGAACACACTGAACTTTCTCAAGTCTCTGTGGAGCCTTAAAAAGATGCAAAAGTTACATTTATGGCCCATTCAGTGCTGCTAATTCTTAAAAACAAAGTATAAAAATAGTTTGTTGACACACAGCAAGACGTTGATCACCATTAGCAATGGTGAAGCAGTGCCTGCACAGGAGCTTATCCTTTTTCTTTTTTCTTTTAATTTTTTCAAGCAACCGATCTTAAAGGGATATTTCAGGTTTTTTGAAGTTGGGAGGTATGAGGTACTTGGCTATAGTAGTGGCATTAGCGTCCAGTGATTTCTGTGAGTGATTTAAAGTGATTCATTTCTCCCCTGAGAAAACCCCCTCTTTGTCAGGCACTAATTTACGATGCAGCTTTTGTCATTTTGCCTTCTTCCGCCGTGCACTGATTTCCTCTGATCAGCTATGTGGGTCTGCAGGCTTCTACAGGGATAATAACACCACATCAAGCTAAAACAAAGACAATATGAGTGATTTTGACTTGAGTCAAGTTACTGTGATTACGAGAGGATATTTGTATGAACCAGAGTACACCGAAGAAGAACTTATTCAGATGGATAGCCAGCAGGCTGAAAGAGAGAGCAGATAAACTTCACTTTAAAGTTTTGAGCAGGAAAGATCCTGAGCATGGGTTTGCATTTTCCACACCCACACCTATACCGACAGGTAACTCGGACACCCACCAAGCCACCACTCTCTGCTGTTTGTCTTCAGCTTGAAAGGATCTTTATCACATTCTGAGAGAGGCAAGCTTAAGACAGTAGCGTCATGAACAAGGTTTGCATTGCTAGAATCCCGACAAACCACAAAGTATGACCCGCCCTACTCTGCCTCAAAATGGCTTACCCTGATATTCTTACCCAACCAATGTATCAATGCACATCACGTTATGTTTTCACTGGTCTGACAACCTAACAGTATTATACATTTTTGCAGTAAAGGGTAGGGGGGTAGTAATACTAATCAGTAAATGTAAATGACTCTGTTGTGGCCTCAGCCATCTTCTCTGGCGTGGTCTGTTGGGGGAGCAGCATCACATTAGCTGACAGGAAGAGGCTGGACAAACTGATAAAGAAGGCCAGTTCTGTCCTGGGATGCCCTCTAGAACCTGTGGAGGAGGTGGGGGAGAGGAGGATGACAGCCAAGCTGTCCTCCATGATGGACAACAACTCCCACCTCCTCCAACACACACTCACTGCACTAAGGGGCTCCATTAGTGACAGGATGCTACACCCGAAGTGTGTGAAGGAGAGGTATCACAGGTCTTTCCTTCCTGCTGCTGTTAGGCTCTACAACAGAAACTGCTCAAAATAATCTGTGCAATAACTAATATTTATGTGTATAATCTGTACACACGTTTGTGTATATATATATATATATATATATATATATATATATATATATAAAGTGTATATATGTGTGTATATAGGTGTACATATTAATATTTCCACCACATCCAATCTGTAATATACCCAACCTGTACATAACTGTTTGTAAATACTATTTATAATTTGTAAGACAACGTTGTTATATTCCATATTTTTGTATTTATTAGTGCTCTTGCAGTATTACTTTTATTTGGAATCTATTTCTATTGTGTTTCTGTCGCCAATGGCCTGTTTTGTCCTGCTTTGTCTAAGATATTTTTTGCTGCTGTAAATTGGAATTTCCCCTTGTGGGACTAATAAAGGAATATCTTATCTTATCTCCTAAATATGTCCTTTGCATCGAAAAGACTGTTAAATCATCTCTACCTTTGTTATTAAATTAAGCATTAACAATGACAATTGTGTTAAAATCTAAATTATATTGTTATGAATGCTAATTCAAGCTAAATATTTGCACTTTTGGTTGAATATGTAACTTTAATTGTTTACTTTCTGCAAGATTATCCTGCAGTTTTTGAAAAGTTTGCCTTCTGGCTGGTTAAAGTGGCCCTATCTGTAGCCAAAATCCTCTATCCAGGGTCAAATGTTTCATTTTAAACCTGACTGTGAGAAAGTTTCCCACTGAATTAAGCTTTAAAAACTCTTTAAGTTTGCTCTTTTATTAGCTGAATCTTCCACATCACTGGGTTGTTATAGACATAACGTATCTCCAGCTCCAGTCACCTCCCTGTCATGCTTCTTGTTTATTTTGGCAGCATGAATTCTCTGAATTACTCCAAGGCTTTTTTGGCAGCCTGCCTGCTGACTCTCTTCCAGTACGGACAGTAACGTGTCAATAACCGGCTTTTGTCTCCACATTCCTGCACCTGCTCTTCACCTTGAGCCTTAAACGAGCATCCACTCAGAGATCTTTGTCATTGTGAGGCTATAATTATGTTGAATCCACCTGCAGCTGCCCCACTGGGCAGCTTTCCAAATCTTAACCTGGTCTTAAACTTCTCATCTGGCCACTGTGCACATCAATGTAGACTACTTTGGTTCAGCTCTGTGTTTCTTTCACCCTTAACAGTTTAGATGAAGGAGTGATTTGACAACATATAAAATCAGCCCTCACCATCTTGATCTTCTTTCTTCTTGCTCTTTCTGCTCCTCTTCTGCCTCCGTTGGTTGAGAATACTCTGAGCCTCAGCTGTCTGCTGCAAACGGGCCATAAATCGCTCCACATCATCAAAGCAGTGGTTCAAAATTTCCTGATGAAGATATTTACTGTTAGCTTTAGATAGACAGTGTTTGACTGAAATGTTCAGAATAGCAGGAGGGAGAATAGCAGACAAGAAACTGAGAGTGACGTTAAACCTTGCATATTTTTAAAGCATACATCTGCAGTCCAAAGCAATAATCCTGCAAGTGGCACTGGCACCATCATATTTTTTTATATTTGGGCAATTCAAGTCTTATTTTGTTTTCAATATCATAAAATAAAACATTTATTTTGACTTTGTCATATGACTGTCAGTGTAATAAGAAAATTCCCTGGGTTTTTGCAGTCATTATGAAAGTTGTTTTTTTTTAAGATTATCTTTTTGGGGTTATTTTCCTTCATTTTGAAAAGACAGCTGTAGAGACAGGAACTATGGGGAGAGAAAATGAGGTAAGACATGCACCAAACATGCGCTCTAACGGGGAATTGATCATTTAATGACAACATTCATAATGTTCATAAAGTCTCCTTCATGTGAATGAAAGATTATTATGACAGTGTCATGTCAATCGTATTTATACCCCTTTAAATAAAGTGTTAACCTTTTATTTATATTTAAGTGATAGGATTCTGTAATAGATTTGTTCTAAGTGAAATAAAAAGGACAGTTGCCTGACAGTGTTTTTTCTTTTTGGAAATCTTTCACTTTTAAGATAAGGTAGGTAGCTCATTTTGAGTGATACAGCTACTTTTTGGTTTAATCCATCTCAGAATCTGCCTGATTCTGGCTGGCTAAGGTGATGTGTTTTATTTTGAATTAAAGGACTGACAGAGAAAAATGACATATGCAGTGACAAAACATCTAAAAATACACATATAAAGATATTTCTGTCAAAAATAATGCTATTTTGTTCCTTGTTTGTTCTTGCCTTAAGTTTCTGCCACCCTTTTTGCAACCCCTGGGAACCTACAGGGGGTCAGGACACACAGTTTGAAAAGCAATGCTTTAAAGGACTCACCACTTCTCTCTCAGCATCCAGTAAGGATGTATGATCAGGCTCTCCAGAGTCACCGTTCTCTAAGAGGAGGAAGGAAAAAAAACTTTGATTAGATACAAAAACAAGAGTTTTAGGATGGCTGCAAGAAGCAGGATGACTGACAGACATTTGCTGCTTATTTTACCTTTAACAGCCTCTCCATAGACGGGCAGCGCACCAGGAGGAAGCTGCTCTCCTGGAAGCATCATGACTCGCACACCTGAAGGCTTTCTAGGGACCACCGGGGGAGGTTTTTTAGACATCTGTCAAGAGGAAAATAACAATTTAACCAGGTGATGGCCAATTAAAAGCTAAGAAAATTGAAAAGAAGTATTAAGTATCTGCATTATATCAATATCAGCAGATATTAGCTTAAAAAGTTAATTGTAGGTTTTGGCAGATATTACATTTTCTTCCAATACTTATAACCAGAGTATCAGCTGGAAATATTTCATGCGTTTAAGCAATGCTTATTTAAGCATTCAATGTCATAAACTTTCAGTCTTTTTTTTAACTCTGTTAAGCACTACAGATTGCTTTGTGTATGAATAGTGCAATGTAAATAAATGTTCTCATCTCTGCATACCTTGTTTTTCTAATAAATAACTTTATATTCTTAATGCCTGACAATTCAGTGTCAAAAATTTAAGTAACTGATCCACTCAGGCTCATCTTGACTTCATGTGAGGGTCTTTAAAATGATGAATGAGTGCTCCTTTTTTTGCCTCATTCCCCTGGCATATTGTAAGAATGCTGAGTATTCTGTCTGCACAGTCGCACGTCCGCCTGTTGTACACACGACAAGAAAAACCACTATTATAGAGTGCATGGTATGCAGCTGACACAGCCACAAAAAACTTTATTAAAAAAACTTTCAGATTAATGATAAAGAAAAGTTCACTAAAACATAGTTGTTCCTCAAATTCTACTGTCCTTTCATTTTTTAACTTCCAACAAAGCAGTAAATCATTTCAAAATGAAATAAAGCATTAACATTTCTATTTCAATGCAAACTGTGCAGAAAATTCCCTCATGCATTTGCAAATATTGACATATCCTAATGTTTAAAGATGAAATCAAACTGTTTCAGAAGTCTCTCATTCCAAACAGCTGACACAAAGCACCTGTCCTTCATTAAAAGTGGACCTAACTCTTTAAACCTCTGTCAGATTCATCAATACTTTAACACAGATTCCATTAGCACAAATTTGAGCCACAAACAAAGATTCAGTGCTGTACCTTCAGTGCAGATGGAGACTTTCAGTCCACAGAAACAATCCTCGTGTTGAACCGTTTGTGCTCTGAGTTGAGTTGTGTGCACGAGAACGTCCCACCTTCCTGAGACATGCAGAAAAACCAGTCTGACCTTCCTTCAGCTCCTAATCTGCTTTCTCTCTCTGCTGATTCTCTCATACTCTCTAACTCTCTCCCATTCTTCTCTCTGAGCCGCTCTCTTCCTTAAAACAGACATTTCCATCAACACCTGCCTGTGGCTTGTGCCAGAGGCTGCAGCGTGATCTACAACACATGCCATTCCAGGAATGTGATGCAGTCTCCTTCACACTACAAACCTCCATAAATTAAATGACATCAGGTTTCACTTGAGATAAAATGGCCAAGGCTAGATAAGGCAGTTGAAATAAATGTCTTATTAAAGAAAATTGTTTAAAAAACTGTTTAAAATTCAATGTAGGTCACTGCTTGTACTTTCCTCAAAGAAGAAATCATATCAGCTCAGGCCATTTTATCTTTCTCTTCTGTAAGCACTTTGCATTGTGTCCTTAAAAATACCTATGATAAATCATATCACAAAGTCCATTTTCTCACTTTTTGGCCTTTACATTTATTTGAAAATATAGCTCATACATTTAGGCTACACAAAATCAGTCTTATCAATACTGTGGATGCCAGAGATACACTAAACTGACAAAAGTTTTCGCTTACCTGCCTTGACTCGCGTATGAACTCAAGTGTCACCCCATTCTTAATCCATAGGGTTTAATATGAAGTCGGTCCACCCTTTGCAGCTCTAACAGCTTCAACTCCTCTGGGAAGGCTTTCCACAAAGTTGAGGAGTGTGTTTATGGGAATTTTTCACCATTCTTCCAGAAGTGCATTTGTGACCTCACACACTGATGTTGGATGAGAAGGCCTGGCTCTCAGTCAAGTTCATCCACACCAAACTCTCTCATCCATGTCTTTATGGACCTTGCTTTGTGCACTGGTGCACAGTCATGTTGGAACAGGAAGGGGCCATCCCCAAACTGTTCCCACAAAGTTGGGAGCATGGAATTGTCCAAAATCTCTTGCTATGCTGAAGCATCCAGAGTTCCTTTCACTGGAAGTAAGGGGCCAAGCCCAGCTCCTGAAAAACATGCCCACACCATAATCCCCCCTCCACCAAACTTTACACTTAGCACAATGCATTCAGACAAGTACCATTCTCCTGGCAACCGCCAAACCCAGACTGGTCCATCAGATTGCCAGATGGAGAGGCACGATTGCTCACTCAAGAGAATGCGTCTCCACTGCTCTAGAGTCCAGTGGTGGTGTGCTTTACACCACTGCATCCCACGCTTTGCATTGCACTTGCTGATGTATGGCTTGGATGTAGCTGCTCGGCCATGGAAACCCATTCCATCAAGCTCTCTACGCACTGTTCTTCAGCTAATCTGAAGGCCACATGAAGTTTGGAGCTCTGTAGCCATTGACTCTGCAGAAAGTTGGCCACCTCTGCGCACTATGAGCCTCAGCAGGTCCGCTGACCCTGCTCCATCATTTTACGTTGCCTACCACTTTTGTTATAATACCACTGACAGTTGACTGTGGAATATTTAGGAGCCAGGAAATTTCACCACTGGACTTGCTGCACAGGTGGCATCACAGTACCATGCTGTAATTCACTGAGCTCCTGAGAGCGACCCATTCTTTTACTAATCTTTGTAGAAACAGTCTGCATCAAGGTACTTGATTTCATACACCTGTGGCCATGGAAGTCATCGGAACACCTAATTGTAATTATTTGGATGGGTGACTGGATACTTTTGGCAATATACTGTATATTGGCTTGAAAAATCATTTACTTTTTTAAAGGTGAGCTGCTCAAAATCTTTAACATTTTTCATGCTTTCAAACCATACAATCTCCTGTTTAATGATCATTAGTACCAAGAAGCTTTAAAAGCTGCATATATTCAAAAAGACAGCTGTTAAAGACGGGGACTTTTGATACCACAATATTGCCAGTATTTGTATATTGTTAGACAAGTTTGCTTGCTATTTTGATTTTAAAATAAAAGAGAGAGAAATTACCCAAACTTGAATGCATTAAGTTTCTACTTTAAAAGTAATAAAATAAGTTATTGCCTGAAGAATTTTAAGGAAAAAGGAGATCAATATTAATAAAATAAATATTACTATGCTGACCGTCTTTGAGTTGAGTAACCTGTTTAAAGGGCAATGAATAAAGGAAAATCTTGAGAGAAATTGATAGAAAGACTGTCTTACTGACTTCAAAACGGAGGGAATTATTGGATACAACATTTTCACTTTTACATAGTAAACTGTTTCTCCAAATCACCCAAAGTCCTTGTAAAACGACTTGGCAATAAACTGAATTAAAATAGCAACATACCGTTAATATTCCAACCATAAAAAATCTCAGCATTTCCAGTGGCTTAACTTAAAATAACCAAATGATGTACAAATATTTATTAGCATAGCTGGCTGGCTAGCTAGCTACCAGGCTTTTAGTTTGACAATTGTGTGTTTACATACGGGCCACTTGACGCTCCTTTTCTAACGTATTTACTACCTTAAGGTAAAATAACAAAGGGAAGACAGAAGACCAAAACGGTGAGGGTCGGTGGTCAGTGTACTTTCTGGCACTTGGTTTTCCTGTTTAAAACCATGACCCTGATCCCCCCTGACCGGGATCATGCCCCTCTCAACAACCTCACTAACTTTAGCAGTAGCATCTACAAACAGAACAATGGCCCCATTCATTCTAGATGCCGATTTAACACATTCGGACCCGGCCACCTTCCCCACAGCCACACCGGCCTCCTCCACACTACACTGCACCGAGGGGACCGAAGTTCGGGAAAATAAAGTCATAAGTCATAAAGTCATCAATTAACTTGTACACACACTGGCTGCCCCACAACTCCACAACTCTGCTGGGGTATTACATGATGAAAGGATAAAAGCCCTGTTTTTCCCATCAAACCTGACGGTTCCACGGTGGCACAGTAGGAAGGCGCTCATCTGTAAATCTGAGGTTCGCGAGTTCGCAGACACCATACGACTACATGCTTTTTTTTTTCACTTTTTTGGAATTATTTCACTTTTTTGGAATTATTGAAATAATACCAAATCTCCCTGAAGGCGCTCGTCTGCAAATCTGAGGTTCGTGAGTTCGCGGACACCAGGCGACTACACACTTTTTTTTTATTATTTCACTTTTTTTGGAATTATTGAAATTATACCAAATCTCCCTGACAAGCCAAACAAGCCAACAAAAAATTCCTAGGGGGGCTGAAAAAATAGTAAACCTGGAAAGCACTCCCACAGCGCACAAAAAAAAAAAAAAAAAAAATTAAATTAGCCATCCACACGGGTATCCGGATCACTCACAAAATACAGTCACTTCTCCTGCCATGTCATTTCTCACATTTACGCTAAATTGCAGCAAAATCACAAAACTACTTTTTCACTTATGTTGCTAACTTACTTACTTACTTACAAACAATTCATTCTATCTTTAAATGATTCGCCAGTTTCCACAGCATGCGAGCATCTGCTGGGGTGTTATGAATTTCAAAGAAAAAAAATTAAAGATAAAAGCCCCCCGGATTCTAGATGTTCCAGGCAGAGTTATACTACAGTGGTATGGTCGCGCGCAGTGTAGGAGATCGGATGATCGCGTCCGATGGGTGGCAGTTGGGATCTCCAGAGAAGACCCAAGACTCGCGGTGAGAGTCCGAAGAAATGAAGAAGAACACTTTGAAAGAGTGGGCGGTTGAGTGGGGACATTGGGCGCATAATTCCCGTAATCTCAGTCTGCATTGAGACAGCCTTCCCTGTACTCTGAAAGTGAAACTCTCTTTTTTCATCACTTATTTTGTGGCTATTGCAAGGGTATTTTTCAACAATTTGGAGTGGAAGAGAATTGTGAAATTGCAATAGCCATTGATTAAAAAACCCAAAAGAGAATGAGGGAGACTGAATGGGATTGTTGAAACACCTTTAATGTGTTGTCAGTGACAGTGTAGCCTTGTTTGGTGAAAAGTGTCAAGCTGATTGTTTGTGGCCATGGTGGGGTTAAAATGTAAATGTTAAAATAGGCAGAGAGATGTGGCGCACAGGGCGAATGTTATAAGATAGAATTAATTATTTGTGATGCTTTCAATACACCCGTTCCGAGTTTGTAAAACGTCATTTATACGATAGATGTCTGTGAAATGTAAGGAAACCAGCGGACTATCGTTTTTGCATTAATTTGACTGAATCATTGATGCTTTATTAAATCTAACTGTTGATTAAACAGGTTTATTTGTCAGCGCAGTAGTAGATGTTGTATTTTTTCGTACACATACGTGTTTTGCTTTGTATGTAAACTACGCTTACATCATTATTTAATCCATTAGCTCAGCGGTAAGGTGGGCGTCTGACACTCAGAAGACCAGAGTTCGAAACCTCACAGCGTCAGAATTATTGATGCGGGATGTGAGGAATCGCTTTAAGATAGAAATTATTATTTGTGACGCTTTCAATCAAATATTATAGGGTGAAGTTTTTTATTGTTTTTTTTATTCTTCTACTCCCAGCAGTAAAGCTGAGGGAGTAGAAGATGAGCTGTAAGGGAAGGGATTTTTGAATTTTGATTTCTATATTTTTCTCTGTCTTTGTCAGTTTTGTCACCTGCTGACAGTGAGACCTCCTGATTGTCCAAGACTAATTGTCTGAGGTATGCATATCTTTGTTTTTAATTTGATGTGAAGCTCTGGAGTTGTTGAGACTATATTTAAGACATGTGTCCACAGCATGTATATTTGTCTGTGTGTAAACTTAAGAATATGATGATTTTTCAGGTGAGGTTCCCCCAGCAGCTCTTTGGATGCTGGGCATAGAGGGTCAGGTGGTTGTGCCTCCACATCCCAACTTGCAGCTTTCTCCTCAAACTTCTACATCTTCAGCCTGGGGTATCAGGAGCAAGCTTTGATCACACTGGAGTTGAACAAGGCAACTTTCTGACAGAGGTAGAATTTGTTTTTTGTTTTTTTTGTTTTTTTTTCAGAGTTTACTTTCACAGGTAATGAATAACAACATTTTTGAAATAATTTATCTTTATTTCTGTTCATGTGATTTCAGGCGTTTAGTGTAAATCAGCCCCACCTGTGTCAGGCACCAAGACGTCAGACCTCATCAGCCAAAGAAGCAGGAAGGTCCATGAGAGGGGGAAACATCTCAGTCAAACCTCACCTATCCTCTCTTATGACTTTGAATGGACTCTAAGGACTGTGCGTGAGTTGTATCCAAATTTGTGGACTCTTGTGTACGTGGTTGGTTGTTGTGCTTTTACATGTTTTACCTATATCTTTAGCTGTAGGTCCTTTATTTCTGAACATGTTTCTATTCATATTTGTGGTCTGTGTCACTCATAACTACTAAATGCTGTGTAAAAGAAGATTTATTTAGCTAGCAGCCACTCACAGGCTTTAATTATTATCCTGTATCCAATACCTGGAAAAGACAGCTCCTAATTTACTGGAGGTGAGAATTTTCCTCACGGTAGTTAAAGAAAAAAAAAAACAAGAACAAATAGTTGGACACAGGCTGGCCAGACTTAACTTGTTACATATATGAGCAGCATTAGTGCCAATCCAGATTTTTATTTCACTCGTGGTGTTTGTCAGTTTAGCTATAATTCTCCTGACAGTGAATTACTTGAGTTCATAACATTAATAGAGTAACATTGTATTGCATTGTTCTATGAAGATATCAGACTGAGCCTTATAGCCAGTGTAATGTCACTTTTATGAATGTTTGGCTTTGTTTTAACTCAGACTACTATGATTAATTTTTAATGTGCAGGTTAATATTATCTTTAATATGGAAACATGTTTGTTATGAATGGATCCTATTTTTAAACCTGTTGCAGCTCATGTTTGAAAAATTTTGGCATGTAATGAAAACTATTAAGTTTTAATAAATGTCTTGTGTTTATTGCAGCTTTGACTCTGTTTTTATTTTGCAGTGTTGATGCAATTAGGATTTTAAGTTCAATGTCTTTGTACTATTATCGTTGTTTACAGGTAAACCTTGCACAGCTAATGTTAAAGGCAAGGCAAGGCAAGTTTATTTGTATAGCACATTTCAGCAACAAGGCAATTCAAAGAGCTTCACACAGTTCATTAAAATACATTGACAAAGGGAAAAAGAAACACAGTGAAAACATTTTAAATGAAGCATGTAAAAGGTCAGTAAAAACAGCAAATAAGAAAACAGCAGATAAAATCTAAAAAAACAAAAACACATAAAAAGTTTTTTGAAACAACAACCAAAACAACAACAACAAAAAACAACAACAACAACAAAAAAAAAAAAAAACAGTAAAGATAAAAACAGATATTAAAGTAAAAGCTACAGTGCAGAGTTCGAGCAAAAATGGACCAGATGACCTGAGCAGTCTGGATGATTCATACTGGACTAGAAGGTCTCTGATATATTTTGGGCCTAAGCCATTCAGTGCTTTATAAGCTAACAGGAGGATCTTAAAGTCTATTCTCTGAGAGACAGGGAGCCAGTGTAGAGACCTCAGAACAGGAGTAATGTGGTCCACTCTCTTGGTCTTAGTGAGGACTCGAGCAGCAGCGTTCTGGATCAGCTGCAGCTGTCTGATAGACTTTTTAGGCAGACCAGTATAGATACTGATACAGTAGTCAACTTGACTGAAGATAAATGCATGGACCAGTTTTTCAAGGTCCTGCTGTGACATTAGTCCTTTAATCCTAGAAATATTCTTGAGGTGATAATACGCTGACTTTGTAATTGTTTTTATGTGGTTTTTGAAATTTAGGTCTGAATCCATGACAACACCCAGATTTCTGGCCTGGTCTGAGGTTTTTAACTGAAGTGACTGGAGCTGCATGCTGATTTTAAGGGATTCCTCCTTGGGTCTAAAAACAACTACCTCAGTTTTTTCTCTGTTTAACTGAAGAAAATTATGGCACATCCACTCAGTAATTTGTTCCATGCATTTACCCAGTGCTTGTAAGGGGCCATGGTCACCTCGGGACATTGAAATGTAGAGCTGTGTGTCATTTGCATAGTTATGGTAATTTATTTTGTTGTTTTCTATGATCTGAGCAAGTGGAAGCATGTAGATGTTAAACAGAAGAGGCCCCAGGATGGAGCCCTGGGGGACTCCGCATGTAATTTTGGTCTGCTCAGATTTAAAGTTACCTATTGACACAAAATAATCCCTGCCCTTTAAGTAGGATGCAAACCAATCAAGAACTGTGATAGACAGTCCCACCCAATTTTCCAGTCGGTCAAGTAATATATTGTGGTCGACTGTGTTGAAAGCAGCACTGAGGTCCAATAACACTAAGACTGAAGTTCTGCCATGATCTGTGTTTAAGCAAATGTCATTAAACACCTTGACCAGAGTGGTCTCAGTGCTGTGATGAGGTCTAAAACCTGACCGGAAGATGTTAAAGCAGTTGTTCACTGTTAGAAAATAATGTAGCTGTTGAAACACAGCCTTTTCAATAATTTTACTTAAAAAGGGAAGATTTGATATCGGCCTGTAGTTGTTCATTAAGGTCTTCTCTAGATTGTTCTTTTTTAAGAGCGGCTTAATAACAGCTGTTTTCAGGGTCTGTGGGAAGACTCCTGAGATTAGAGACATGTTTACGATCTGTAACAGATCCAATGTCATGACATGTGAGACCTTTTTGAAAAAATCTGTGGGTGAAACATCCAGACAGCAGTTCAGTTGGTGCAAAATGTCCTCCAGAATTTTGTCATTGATTGGATTAAACTGCGTCATGGTGTTTAAGTTGTTTTTAGATGCACATAGCACAGATCCTGAACCTGGTGTGGATAGACTCACTGCCAGTCTAATATTCTGAACTTTCTCTCTAAAGAAAGAAGCAAATTCATTGCAGGCCCTAGCAGAGTGAAGTTCAGGTGCTGTTGACACAGGGGGTGTTGTTAATCTCTCAACAGTAGAAAACAACACTCAAGCATTATTTTTGTTTCTGGTGATCATGTCAGAGAAAGACTGCCTTGCATTCCTCAGCTGTAGATTATAAGTGTGAAGTTTCTCTTTATAGATGTCAAAATGAATCTGGAGATTTGTTTTCCGCCACCTGCGTTCAGCTTTTTGACACTCTCTTTTTTTTTCATTTTACACCACCATGGCATTTCTCCATGGAGATCTTTTCTTGCTAGAGACAACCTTCAACTTAATGGAAGCAATGGAGTCAATAACATTTAACATTTTAGAATTAAAGTTGTCTGCCAGCTCACTGCCTGAACTACAGGGCAGGGTGGCTGTGGAGGAAAAAAGGTTGTTAAACTTTTCACTGGTGTTTTCAGTAATGCATCATTTCATGATAACTTCTCTCTGATTACTTGTATGCACAGAGATAGAGCTCTCAAAGAAAACACAGGGGTGATCAGACAGGGCCACATCGCTCACAACAACCTTGTGTATGTTCAGACCCTTGGAGATAAGCAGGTCCAGAGTGTGCCCTCTATTATGTGTGGGCTCTGACACATGCCGACTCAGCCCAAAGCTGTCAAGAGTACAGTACAGTTCTTTAGCCCCTCTGTCCTGGGGGTTGTCAACATGGATGTTAAAATCACCAACAATGATTATACAGTCATATTCAATACAGATTATGGACAGCAGTTTATTAAAAATCGTCAAAAAAGTCTGCACATTATTTAGGTGGCCTGTAAACATTTAGGAACATGTTAAAACAAAACTGAACTGTAAAATTTCCTACAGCAACATACTGTAGGGAGCATTTAACGGTTATTACCTGGCAATTCGAGTTACCAGGTAAATTCTGTAATTTAGATGAATACAAGAACATAGTGTAAATTGGATTACAGACAGATGTTGTTTCTGTAAAACAACTACAATAAACAGCTGTAATTCTAATACAATATTTAACTGTAGATAAATAGCTGTAAATTACTTTAATTTATTTTACAGTAACAAACAGCAATTTGACAGGACATTATTGACAACTTTTTTGCCAGGTATTTACTGTAAATTCTACAGTCAATTTGTTACAGTGTTTGCTAGTGACCTGTATGGCAGGAGTGCATCAGACAAGGCAATAACAGCAGATTGTGGAGTTCTCCAACATCTACAACCAGGTGATATGGTAATGGCAGATAAGGGCTTCACAATTCAGGACATTTTGCCAGAAGGAGTTTTGCTGAACATCGCGTCTTTCCTTGTCAATGGACAGTTCACACAGGAAGAAGTGAAGAAAAACAAACTCATCTCCAGTGCCAGGATACATGTGGAGCGTTCCATTCAGAGGCTGAAACTGTTTAGCATTCTGGACCATATCCCATATCAGTTCAGAAAACACATTAGCAAGATTTTGAAAGTATGTGTGTCTTACAAACCTACAAACACCCATCCTTTGTGAAATTTCATGATTTAAATGAATGGTTTGAAAAAGAAATGAACTTAAATTCATGTCCGAACCTTGAAGACTTTTATTAAAGCAATACTGAATTAAAGTGCTGCTCTTCTTTATACCCTGAAACATTGGTAGAAAAAATGTTGTTTAAAGTGCCAAAGCTTCATCATTAATAACAATAATAAAATCATCTAGGGGTGGATGATATGCAAATGTATCACAGTTCTGGGAGTAAGAGCAATCAATATACCAGCTAGAATAGTGTCGTTAGGTCAGAAAATGACATTATTTTACTGAAATGCTGCCTTTAAGACAACACATGCCACATATTGATATCCAAAATCTAAGTAATTGATATCAAAATCTAAGTAGTCTCATCATGATCTCAACATAGTACTACTGTATACTATAGGGCTGGGCGATATGATTCGAATCAATATATCGATTATTTCAAACTTGCACCTCGATTGAAATTAATATGAAATGAAAACAGTTGATCTACAGGCTCATAAAACATTGTGACACGTGAGCTTGTAGATCACCTGTTTTCAATCAAAAAATCCTAAAAGTTGTACAATTTATTGAATCAACTCTGTATTGTACTTCACTGCACAATGGTGGCGTACTAAAAAGTGAAAACATCCAGTGTACAAGCTCACCATTGTACAGTGAAGTATAATACAGGGTTGATTCTATAAACTATACAGCATCTTCTAGAATTTTTCTTAGGTGGTTCATTAATATATAATATAGGAAATACAAAAAATATATATATTTTTAATCAAATGTTCAATTATTTGAGATTAGGGACAGTTATTGGTCCCAAATTTCTGTTTAAGTTTATTTTCTATCCATTTCCCAGCCCTAGTAAACTAGTGAAACTAGTAAAAAATATCATGAAAAAGTTCAATGTCACTCGTCTCTGAAAGTGAAACCCATTTATTATATAGACTCATTACACAAAGAGTGAAATATTTCAAGCCTTGATTCCTTGAAATGTCAATTATTATGGCTTATAGATAAGAAAACCCAAAATTTAGTGTCTCAAAAATTGGAATATTACTGAAGATCAATAAAAAAAGGATATTTTAAACAGAAATGTCAGGCTTCTGAAAAGTATGCCCATTTCTATGCCTTCAAAACTCGGTTGGGCCTCCTTTTGCATGAATTACTGCATCAGTGTGGCATGGCATGGAGGCGATCAGCCTGTGGCACTGCTCAGGTGTAATGGAAGCCCAGTTGCTTTGATAGCGGCCTTCAGGTCATCTGCATTGTTGGGTCTGGTGTCTCTCATCTTCCTCTTAGAATCAAGCACAGTAACACCATGGTCATTGAACCAGCTTTTGGTACCTTTGGCAGTGTGGGCAGGTGTCAAGTGGTGCCATTTGTAAGTGTGTGTTGCTACTGATGTTGGATAATGGTGTTTGTGTGGGTGTGGGTGGGTGTGTGTGTGTGTGTGTATATATACACACACACAAACACAACTCAAGTTATACAAGTTGCATGAAGATAATTTAAGTTGCAACTTGTTTAACTTGAGTTGAAGAAACTGAATTGAAGTGATGTAATCAAATTAAGCTACATTTTTGAGTAGAGCCACAATTTTCAGCTTAGAAAAATCATAATTCATAATTTAGTTGCACTGTGATGGTATGACGCAGTTTAATTCCATGTTCACACATTCTGCAAAGTACTTTACATTGAATGGATGACAGAGGCAATATTTTAGATTTGACAGAATTCTGTAATAAATACAACTGAAAGTGCACCCAAAAAGAATATAATGTTGTAGGTGATGCATTTCCAAGAGCTCTTGTAACTACAATCAAAGGATACTTATGTTATGAATCAACAGTTCCCCATCTGCACCCTCTGTTTATTCAAGACAGACTTGTTTCAGATGAAAAATGTAGCAAAAACAAATCTCTAAGATCATTACTCTCAAAAGAGTGTGTCCCCTCACCCTTTAAAAGGAGCTTTTTGTTAGAAGGACACTCAGATATTGTTTCCACCTCTAGAAAAATTAGATGTAACTACAGGGGTGTGAAAAAGTATTTGCCCCCTTTCTGATTCCTGAGTTTTTTGCATATTTATCACACTTAAATGTTTCAGATCATCAAACCAATTTTTATATTTCACAAAGACAACCCAAGTAAATAGAAAATGCAGTGTTTGAATGATTTTCTAAGGTTTTAATGGGGGAAAAAATCCAAACCTATCTGGCCCTGTATGAAAAAGTAATTGCCCCCTGAACCTAATAACTTGTTGTTCCACCCTTGGCAGCAATATCTGAAATCAAGCGTTGGCGATAATGGGTGATGAGTGTTTCTCATCACTGTGGAGGAATGTTGTCCCACTCTTCTTCACAGAATTGCTTTAACTCAGCCATATTGGAGGGTTTTCCAGCATGAACTGCCGTTTAAATGTCACACCACAGCATCTCAGTTGGATTTAAGTCCGGACCCTGACTGGGCCACTCCAAAACCTTAATTTAGTTTTTCTTGAGCCATTCAGAGGTGGACTTGCAGGTGAATTTTGGGTCGTTGTCCTGCTGCATAACCCAAGAGCGCTTGAGCTTGAGGGCACATACTGATGGCCGGACGTTGGCCTTCAGGATTTTCTGGTAGACAGCAGAATTCATGGTTCCATCAATCACAGCAAGTGGTCCAGGTCCTGAAGCAGCAAAGCAGCCCCAGACCATCACACTGGCACCACCATGTTTGACTGCTGGCATGGTGTCCTTTTTATTAATGCTGTGTTATTTTTACACCCGATGTAACGGGACTCAAACCTTCCAAAAAGTTCAACTTTTGTCTCGTCAGTCCACGGAATATTTCTCCAAAAGTCTTGGGGATCATCAAGATGTTTCTTGGAAAATGTGAGACGAGCCTTTGTGCTCTTTTTGGTCAGCAGTGGTTTTGGCCTTGGAACTCTCTCATGATGCCATTTTTGCCCAGTGTCTTTCTTATGGTTGAGTCATGAACACTGACCTTAACTGAGGCCAGTGAGGCCTACAGGTCTTCGGATGTCGTTCTAGGTTTTTTTGTGACCTACTGGATGAGTCGTGGTCGCACTCTCAGAGTGATTTGGTTGGCCGACCACTCCTAAGAAGGTTCACCACTGTTCCTTGTTTTCTCCATTTGTGGATAATGGCTCTGACTGTGGTTCGCTGGAGTCCCAAAGCCTTTGAAATGGTTTTGTAACCTTTTCCAGACTGATAGATTCCAATCACTTTGTTTTTTCATTTGTTCTTGAATTTCTTTGGTTAGTGGCATGATGCGTTTCTTTCTGAGATCTTGTAGCCTACTTCATTTTGTCTGACAGTTTCTATTTAAGTGATTTTTTTGATTCAACAAATCTGGTGGTAATCAGGCCTGGGTGTGGCCAGTGAAATTGACCTCAGCTTTCCAAAAACTGTGGTTTATCACTGTTAACTCATGATTTAACAAGGGGGGCAATTACTTTTTCACATAGGGCCAGATAGGTTTGGATTTTTCCCCCCATTAAAACTTTAGAAAATCATTCAAACACTGCATTATCCATTTACTTGGGTTGTCTTTGTGAAATATAAAAATTGGTTTGATGATCCGAAACATTTAAGTGTGATAAATATGCAAAAAACTCAGGAATCAGAAAGGGGGCAAATACTTTTTCACACACTGTATTTGAAATATTCTATTCCACCTAAAGCCAAAGAAGTGCACTTTAAAACAATGAATGAGATGTATCCATGTAGAAATTTTATGCACCTTAAGTTTAATATCCATTCAAATGAATGTACATTCTGCAAAAATGCTATTGAAACTCAGGAACACCTTTTCTTTTCTTGTAATACTTCTGATTTATTTTGGAAAAAGTTTCAGAAATGGCTTTCTGATAATAACTTGCCTTTGTCAACATTAACATACAATAATGTAAGACTTGGTGTACTTTTGGAGGATTCTAAGTTGGAATTTCTGTTTAATAAGGCATTAATCCTTGCAGAACATTTTATTCATAAATGTAAGTTTATGAGTGTTAATCCACACTTCCTGGTCTTTTTGAAAGAGCTTTCTATATATTTTTTAAAACTCTTTATTTGTGTTTTTATGCAGGTAAACAGAAAAGAACCTACAAACAAAGAAAAGGACATTTAACAACAAACAACATTTTTTAGGGAGCATCTTCTTGTGGTTTTCATACTTCAGCAGTCTTTCTTTCACTGCTGGTACCCTGAACTATCCCCCTTTTTCTGAAACACAGTCCATTTACTCCAGCACTGATTGTGAATCTTTACAGTGCCTCTCAAAGAATGTGTCATTTTTTCCATACAGTAAATCTCTTCTACAATGTCAAACCATTGTGTTGAGCTAGGGGAGTCACTTCTACACCAGTTTCTTGTAATGGTCTTTTTACAGGAAAGTATTAAGACTTTGAAGAGATAAATGTCTTTGTTTTGTATTTTATCACTGGAAATCAGGCCAAGGTATAGAGTCTGTGGATCCTTAGGAATCCCTCAAGAGTTTGGATCACAGCATCCCAGAATATCCTCAGTTTTACACAGAACCAAAATATATGAGAGTGGCTGGCATCCACCTGTCCACACTGTCTCCAGCAATACTGGTGTGTATCTAATGGTTTGTTTTTAATCTGAGGTGTAACAAAGAATCTCATGAGATTTTTCCAAGCTTTCTATATTTTTTTAATACTTTAAAAGGTATCAAAGCTAAAAATGCACAGTGTTTTTATGAGCATTTGTTAGTCTTCTTCTTTGATCAGACCCAAGGAAATAGAAAGTATTTTTTTTTTTCTTCTGGAATTTGACTGTGTTTTGTCTTTCCCCCTTTAACTGGCTATCTATGGTTGTTTTGTTTTTCTTTCTTTTCTTCTGTTGTTGTTTGTTCATTATATTGTTCTGCTCAGTCTCAAAAGTGATTGTCCTTGGAACTTCATCTGCTTGTAAGATTTGTACTCACAAATAAAGTTTCAAAACCAAACTTGTTCTGACCTTTTCATGGCTCCCTGGCTCTTTGACCCTTAGCCAGAACAAGACTTCTTGTCACTGTGTGTGCAGAGCACCATCTCCTGGACAAACTGAGTATGGCACATTACCTCAACAGATAATGCTTCATATACATTACCTTTTTTTTTTTTCTTTTTAGAAAATACACATGAATTTACACAAAAAACAACTTGAACATTTTCAAAGACTTTTTAACCAATTTGCTAATTTAAATGAAGAGCAATTTCAAGACCTGTACACCTATGCCAATAGATAAATGGACTTAAAAGTAAAAATGAAGAAATAATTACAGAAATATGAAAATAAACAAATAAGCAAATAAATAAGTCATGAAATGTCAAAAAAGGCAAATAAATACATCTATATTTCGATATTTTTGCTTTTTTAAAAATGTATTTATTTATTCCTGTATTTATTTATTTATTTGTTTATTTCTATCGATAATTATTCCTGTATTTATTTCTACATTTATTTATTACATTTATTTTTGGTACCCCATAGTGTGTGGCCACTTTTCTGTGGCACTAAATAGGATTGTTGAAATGCCTTTAATCTGTTGGCATTTTGGCCGTGACATATTGTGGGATTAGCTCAAAGTGACAGCGTAGCCTTCTTTGGTGAAAAGTGTCAATGCTGATTGTTTTAGCCATGCTGGGGTTAAGATAAGACATTCCTTTATTAGTCCCACAAGGGGAAATTCCAATTTACAGCAGCCAAAAAGTGTCTTTTACAAAGCAGGCCATTGGCAACAGAAACACAGTGGAAATACAGGACAAATAAAAGCAGTTTTCAAGACCACTAATAAAAAGAAAAATACAAAATATGGAATATAAAAACATCAACTTACAAAATATAAACAGTATTTACAAACGGTTATGTACAGGTTGGATTAATTACAGACTGGGGGGGGGGGGGGGTGGAGATATTCATATGTTCACCTATATACACATAAATATACACAAATATATATACAATCATGTGTACAGATTATACCTATAAATATGAATAGAAATATTTAAAAAAAACTTTAATATTACTGAATTATTTCAAGATCTACTTTAGACATAGGACTGGCTCCTAGCATAAGCAGTAATAAATCAGCCTAGATACAGTGAAAGAAATGCATCATTATAAATAAAAAAGAAATCATAAAATAATAGTTTTTGACTTACTGAAATGGGTATCAAACCCATGCTGAAGTTTGGACTCGGTTGTTGCAAAGAAATTGCGAGTCACACCATCACCAGCAGCTGGATCTCCTGTGCAAATATTACTTTACACTAATATTTACCAGTCTACAAATATTACTTTACAGTAATGTTTACCAGTCTACAAATATTACTTTACACTAATATTTACCAGTCTTCAAATATTACTTTACACTAATATTTACCAGTCTTCAAATATTACTTTACACTAATATTTACCAGTCTTCAAATATTACTTTACACTAATATTTACCAGTCTACAAATATTACTTTACACTTATATTTACCAGTCTTCAAATATTACTTTACACTAATATTTACCAGTCTACAAATATTACTTTACACTTATATTTACCAGTCTTCAAATATTACTTTACACTAATATTTACCAGTCTTCAAATATTACTTTACACTAATATTTACCAGTCTACAAATATTACTTTACACTAATATTTACCAGTCTTCAAATATTACTTTACACTAATATTTACCAGTCTTCAAATATTACTTTACATTAATATTTACCAGTCTTCAAATATTACTTTACACTAATATTTACCAGTCTTCAAATATTACTTTACACTAATATTTACCAGTCTTCAAATATTACTTTACACTAATATTTACCAGTCTACAAATATTACTTTACAGTAATATTTACCAGTCTTCAAATATTACTTCACACTAATATTTACCAGTCTTCAAATATTACTTTACACTAATATTTACCAGTCTACAAATATTACTTTACACTAATATTTACCAGTCTTCAAATATTACTTTACACTAATATTTACCAGTCTTCAAATATTACTTTACACTAATATTTACCAGTCTTCAAATATTACTTTACACTAATATTTACCAGTCTTCAAATATTACTTTACACTTATATTTACCAGTCTTCAAATATTACTTTACACTAATATTTACCAGTCTTCAAATATTACTTTACACTAATATTTACCAGTCTTCAAATATTACTTTACACTAATATTTACCAGTCTTCAAATATTACTTTACGCTTATATTTACCAGTCTTCAAATATTACTTTACACTAATATTTACCAGTCTTCAAATATTACTTTACGCTAATATTTACCAGTCTTCAAATATTACTTTACGCTAATATTTACCAGTCTTCAAATATTACTTTACGCTAATATTTACCAGTCTTCAAATATTACTTTAATATTTACCAGTCTTCAAATATTACTTTACGCTAATATTTACCAGTCTTCAAATATTACTTTACGCTAATATTTACCAGTCTTCAAATATTACTTTACGCTAATATTTACCAGTCTTCAAATATTACTTTACACTAATATTTACCAGTCTTCAAATATTACTTTACGCTAATATTTACCAGTCTTCAAATATTACTTTACGCTAATATTTACCAGTCTTCAAATATTACTTTACACTAATATTTACAAGTCTACAAATATTACTTTACACTAATATTTACCAGTCTTCAAATATTACTTTACACTTATATTTACCAGTCTTCAAATATTACTTTACACTAATATTTACCAGTCTACAAATATTACTTTACACTAATATTTACCAGTCTACAAATATTACTTTACACTAATATTTACCAGTCTTCAAATATTACTTTACACTAATATTTACCAGTCTTCAAATATAACTTTACACTAATATTTACCAGTCTTCAAATATAACTTTACACTAATATTTACCAGTCTTCAAATATAACTTTACACTAATATTTACCAGTCTTCAAATATTACTTTACACTAATATTTACCAGTCTACAAATATTACTTTACACTAATATTTACCAGTCTTCAAACATTACTTTACGCTAATATTTACCAGTCTTCAAATATTACTTTACGCTAATATTTACCAGTCTTCAAATATTACTTTACGCTAATATTTACCAGTCTTCAAATATTACTTTACACTAATATTTACCAGTCTTCAAATATTACTTTACACTAATATTTACCAGTCTTCAAATATTACTTTACACTAATATTTACCAGTCTACAAATATTACTTTACACTAATATTTACCAGTCTTCAAATATTACTTTACGCTAATATTTACCAGTCTACAAATATTACTTTACACTAATATTTACCAGTCTTCAAATATTTCTTTACGCTAATATTTACCAGTCTTCAAATATTACTTTACGCTAATATTTACCAGTCTTCAAATATTACTTTACGCTAATATTTACCAGTCTACAAATATTACTTTACACTAATATTTACCAGTCTTCAAATATTTCTTTACACTAATATTTACCAGTCGTCAAATATTACTTTACACTAATATTTACCAGTCTTCAAATATTACTTTACGCTAATACTTTACACTAATTTGTTCTGTGCTTTTCCAAAACCGTCAGTGAACACCTTGAAGATGTGAGAAAAGTACTTTGCAGAATGTGTGAACATGGAATTAAACTGCGTCATACCATCACAGTGCAACCAAATTATTTATAATGCAGTACCCTGTTTGAAAAAAAAAAAAAACAGCAATGTTTTTTTTCTGAAATATATTCATAGGGGTTGGCGGTTTTATGTTTAGCCATCAGTTTTCAAGTTGTTGTTAGCCCACTGGTCTGGTTTTTGTCATGGTAAAAAAAGGCTGTCGAATTGTTTTAGTCATAGTTTCAGTTGACAAAATTAACACTGTTCTGTAGTGATTTTGGACATTTTAAAACCGCTATTCACAACAAACGTTTTCTTAGGAAAGTCATGTGAAATATAGAAAGATTTACTTTTGCTAACGGCAAAAGCCATAAATTATACACCCAACTTTTCTAGTCTTATGTTAGCCTTGTCCCAACTTTTTTTATTGTTTTACCATAATCAAATGCAGAAAGCGTACAGTATATATCCATACTTAGTTGAAATGTTTTATATGAAGTCAGAGTATGCCTAAATAGTAAAAGTAGGTAATCATATTTGGCTTACTTTACTTAAAAAAAATCACACTCTGCTTTTGAATTTCTTTTTAGGAAAAGTGAAACATTTGTGAACTGTGTGTTCATCAGTTTCAGTGTTTTAAAGGGTAACTGGGTGGACACTTGGGTCTGTGTAGATCTCAGTGGGGTCTTTTTTATTCTCAGGATTCTATCCATGATTGCAATGAACTTATATTGTCAGTAAAGTTTATTTTGTACCTATACCTCTCGTCCTTTCGTGAATTTTCTCACCTCTGTCACTGAACCAGACCAGGTTAACAGAGGTGGTTGCACTTAAAAATTGAAGTCTGATCCAAATCCATCACACAACAAAACAGGAAGACATGAAAGTGAAGTTTGTTTTCTGTTCATACGGTTTTAATTCAAATAGTCAAAGATGGATTTTTGTTTCTCTCCCTTTTAATATAAATGACAGAACTGTTCATGCAATGAGAAATATCACAACACACTTCACAGACAGTATCTCTTTTACTCAGCCTGCTGCAGTTTGAAAATCCAGATTTTGATTCACTCTTTAGTTTTAGGTTGGGTCATAAAATGCAAGGTAGGCTGGGGACAGTCTTTTTTCTAAGCTTTATTTCTAGGCTTTTCATGCCTTTATTTTAGAAGGGAACAGTAGGAGTCAGACAGGGATAGGAGAGTGGAGAAAGGAGCCACAGGCCGAAAATTGGAGGCAGCTATAGCAGCAGTTTTATTAGAACTGGACAACATTTCTTTATTAAAAGAAGAGCAAAGACACACACCCAGAGCTTGGTTTGGCTGAAAAAATGAACTTTTTTTGCATTTCCCCAAATCAGGCTCGGCAAACGTTTGCAAGGAATTACTGCAGGAATTTTGTTCGCTTATAGCAGGGGTGTCAAACTCAATCACAGCAGATTGAGTTTGGATTCTGGATAACCTTAGGGCCTAACAGGGTCAACATTTAACCAGAAACTGTCAACCTTGTTTCACTGGTAATAAAAAACTTAGCACTGATGATAAATGATTTTGACATTTAAAAAGTTAAAAAGATCACTTTAAATGCTCAAAATCTGAGAAAAGAAATTTATTCATTCAAAAAGGTCAACACATGAAATTGAAATTGAAAAATAATGTTTTTTTAAAGGCAAATATGTTAGAAAAAAGTCAAAATCATTAGTTAAAAATTTTAAATTTGAAATAAAATCTGAAATCATGAAATTTAAAGTCAAAATCTGATTCAAAATTTTAAATTGTGAGTCTTAAAGATCAAACTATGGGATCATGACGTCAAAGTTTGGAGTTTAAAATATGAGGGAAAATACAAATTAACTGGTTAAAAAGGTCAAAATATCACTTAAAAATTAGAATTATGAATTCTAAAGCTCAAAATATTACATGAGAAGTCAGAATTATTTGTTGAAATGCTACAAGTATGAAATAAAAAGTCAAAATCCTAAGTTTGAGTGCTAATTTTGAGATGTTAAATTGAAAATGTGAAATTAAAACACAAATTAATTTCTTTTCCCACATTCCTGACTTCATCTAAATATTTTTACTCCTCCCTTTTTCAGATTTTATGACTTAACAAGGATATCCTAAGGATAAGTTCACATTTTTATACTTGAGGAAATCTGCAGACCTCAGACTGATGGGCCAGTTAGAACAGAAATATGAGATCATCTTGTCGGCCAGATTTAACTGTTCCACAGGCCGGACTTGGCCCCCGGGCCTTGAGTTTGACCCCTGTGGCTTAGAGGGCAATCTTGAGAATTTTTCAATATTTTGTCCAGTTACAGGGCACCCATGTGAGCACTTGTCATGTTTATCTACCATACAGGCATCCAAACATGTGGGCACCAGAGGCGAGGACCCCTGCCACTCTCTGAGTCCACCAGTGAGGCAAATCAAGCTGGGTGGCAGACGAGGGCTGGGCGCTCTGATCCTCAGACCTCGTTTTGCCAATTATTTTGATTTTTTTACTCTGTAACAGATGCTTCTATATAGTTGCAAAGCTTTTCCTTGCTTCAAAAGTCTCATTAAAAATAAAAGCACAACTACACAAAAAGCTACTCACTAACAGAAACATGATGAAATGTAAGTAGTTCTTTCCATTCCTGGCAAAAGTCGAATCAGGACACAGAGAGCCAATGAATCTACAGATCTATAAGTGCTGTTTTAATGACTTTTCCTCCTGTTGAAGCTCTCAGTAGTGATGGCTTCCTGAAACCAACACAAAACCAACAGTGTGTAGTTTTACGTTATCCTGCTGATGATGTTTTCTTTTTTTTCCTGGAGGGGGCGGGCCGTCCAGCCCCCTCTGCCCTCTGATTGGCTCCAGCTGCACCAACTTCTCCTTCAGTCTTCTCGGGTTGGAGACGACACAGTTTGTTCCAACTCCAAAAACGTGTGCCCAAGTCCACACAACTCCTGGGAAGACAGTCCTCTCCCTTACAAGAAAAGCCTTTTAGTCGAATAATCGTTGAAAGAATAAAAGTCAAAGTTAAAAGGCAGGCTTGTTTGAGAGGGAGGAGCAGAGAGAGGAACCCCAGGACTGTTGGAAACTCTACTCCTTTGCTGTCAGCATGGTATGTCCACAACACTCCTTCTGCTCTGACGCTTCATTAACATGACTGCACGGTCTCAAATGTGACCTCCCTGCTTCTGTTTCATCATCTTTTTAGTCTTTTATTTCTTCTGAGATCTTTCAGGCTGGTTGGTTGTTTAATTTTCCATCAAAGCTGAACTTCTCAGCCCGTTATGTACGCAGACGTGAATGGGCTGTAGGGCTGTGGTTTGCCTTCAGATAATCTCTGTGCAGCTGATTCTCTGAACATGGGTTCACAGGAGAAACTCTGCAGCTCAATATGTTCACACAGATAGCTTTCACAGCTATCAGTGAAGGTCTGCAGGGAGGTCTCTGCAAGATGCATGGAAAGAAAACGTGAATGTTGGGTTTACTCAGCAGCTGCAGCATCAAGCAAAATACACACGGATAGTTTATGTAAAGCCTAGTCTCTTGATTTAAGGGCTCTGATGAAAATATCGACTTTTTAAGATATCTTTTTAGAACAAGATTTAGGATAAGATCGCATTCATAGTTAATCTTGATACTGACTAAAAGGATAGGAAAGCATTTTTGATTAGTTTTTTTAATGTCACACAATTGTATTTTATTTAAAGTCATTTCTCATGTTGACATTGTGCAGCTGTGTCACAGAGCCTGTGTGACATTTGGTATTTTTCCCATGTGGATTTAAATTTGTGTTTATTTGTTCACACAAAGATGAAGAAATGTGGACCAAAAGTCATATCATGATATATTCTGGAAAGACACGAGAATTATTCATAGCAATACCAGATTTATACATTTTGATTTAGTTCTAGTAAATTCAGCTCATGTTTAAACCTGTTTTATGACACAGCAGCAAAAAAAATCCATCTTGAATGGCTAAAAACATCCTGAAAATATGGCAAAATGTGACAGACAATTATTAAATTTATATAATTTTGATCCCTATAATTGTTAAAATAATGGCGGTTTGATCATTTTGAAGCAAATGGTTTTAAAGGATAGAGAGCATATTCACACTCTCAGTATACAGAAATATTGCCAACATTTTTTACAACTGGAACTGTGTGTGGGAGCAATTTCTGATCTTAAATAACCAAAATATTGCCCAAAGTGACTGTCTAAGACAGTCTTACTCAACCAAAGAGCCAAGTTGTTGTTAAATACCTTTGCAAAAGCCGCAATCTAAGTGGTGAAAAGTGGCAAAAATGTCTTGAAGAAGCAATAAAGATAAGTTAAGTTAAAGTTAAAAATGGTTAAAAAGCATCAAGAATCAGTGAAAGGAGCAAAAATGGGGAGCTAAAGTTTAAAAGGGTCAGAAAGTAGCAAAAATGGGTGAGAAGTGACAACAATGAGTTAAAGGTGGCAAAAATGCCCCAAGGTGGCAAAAAATAAGTGAAAAGTGAATAAAATGGGAAAAAAAGCAGTCCAGAGTGGCCAAAATTGGCAAAAAATAGGGAACAAGTGGTATTAAATGGCAAAAGGTAGTTTACATGGATGAAATGTGGCAACAAATAGTGAAAAAGGGCAAAAATGGGATAAAATTGGCAAAAAGAAGTTGTAAAATGGGCCAAAAATAGGGAAAAAAGTGGTATTTAATGGCAGGCTTAAATTGGTGAAAAGTGGCAAAAAATTAATAAAGGGCCAAAATATATCTATAAAAGTGGCAAAAAGAAGTGGCAAAAATGGGTGAAAAGGAGGGAAATGGGGAGCTAAAGTTGAAAAAGGGTCAGAAAATAGCAAAAATGGGTGAGAAGTGACACTAAGTGATCTACAGGTGGCAAAAAATGGTCCAAAAGTGGCAAAAAAATTAGTGAAAAGTAACTAAAATGGGCAAAAAGCAGTCCAGAGTGGCAAAAATGGGCAAAAAATAGGAAACAAGTGGAATTTAATGGCAAAAGGTAGCTTACATGGGCGAAAAGTGCAAAAATGGTATAGAAAATGTCAAAAAGAAGTTGCAAAAATGAGCAAGAAAAAGGAAAAAAGTGATATTTAATGGCAAAAGGTAGAAAATGAAAAAGGTCTAAAATGGGGTAAAAGTGGCAAAAAAGCAGTGGCAAAAATGGGCAAAATTTAGGAAATAGTGGTATTTACTAGCAAAAAATAGCTTAAATGGGTGAAAAGTGGCAAAAAATGTTGAAAAGGGCAAAAAAGTTTCAATTTTTTAAGGTTCTTGGGTAATAATATTTAAAATTAAGACATAAAAGAGCCACAGATAATCACAAAAGAGCCACATGAGCCAATTTCCTTAAGCAACGGTCTGGAATATAATTTCATCTAACCTGTAATATAATTTACTTCATTTTTTATCAAAATAGATTGTTTTTTATTGCAAGTAAAAGAAGCTTTCTAAATTATTTGAATTATTGAATATAAAATAGGCAACCTGACATCTCTTTAAAGGACTTGATTTTAAGAACAGACTTCATTTTAGAAAAATAATGTTTTGCAACATATTAATTTTTAAAGCCAATTGAAAAACAACAATTCAATAAATATAAAACAGCTTCAACACATACATTTCTCTGTCTCTTGCAAACATTGTTGGTTGGACAATGACTAACCCACTGATCAAATTAAGCCCTGATTTAATGTATGTCCTCAGATTATACAATAATAATAATGATGTATTATTATTGCTATTATTTATAATGGCAGCTAAAGATGCTGTAAAACATGTCAAAGAGGCTAAGAGTCATGGGTGCAGATGTCCTAGCGGATGGACTTGCTCCATGCATGTTGACAGCCCAGGTTCTGCCTGTTTCTGACTATCCACTACCTGTCTACTCTATCCACAGATATATGTGTTTAAAAAAGAGGCTGTGAGTATGGTTTTCTGTGATCTTAAATGTGCCTTGGAAACTAAAAAGTTATAAACCACTGGCCTAGGACTTCTATTTTTATTGCTGTTGTTTCCCACTGGTGTCAATAATGTATAATTTTACCTAAAAAATGTTGATGCTAATCTTTGAATTAGATAAAACAGTTCTCGATTAAAGACTTAAGATTATAGTGATGATGTAGTGGCCACTGTCAGTGTTTCTCACTGTAAACTGTCTTAACTGAACATTAGAGATTTTTCTTATTTTAATTATGATAGATAAAAATGATCTTATCTTAACTGAAGATATATCAACATATAACCTTGAATATTTCATTACCCAGCCCAGAAGGCTGCACTCTCACTTCTTAATCCCTCTTTAATACTGAATGGATCTCAAAGACATAACAGCCACTGTCCCCAAACTTTGCCCAGCTTTTCCCCTTAAATCTGCTGAAATCACTCAAACACACGTTCATCTGTCTTTGAAAACATGCAAAGACACAGAGCGGTATGTCTGTTTATTTTTAAAGGTGTCTGATGGGTAATAAAACACAGTGAAGGCAGAAAAATTAGAAAGTGTGCTGCTGATTGATGGCTGCTCTGTTACGTAATCCCCTGGTGTGTAGGTGTTGTGTGTACCTGAACATGGTGTTGGTTCGTCTCCCTACTGGAGATTTAATGTTTGCAGATCTGTTACCATAAACCCCTCAGAGCTCGTGAATTATAGCTCATAGTATTTGCACATTTTGCATTTTTCTTGCCGCTATTTTCTATATGATCCTTATGAAGTGTAATGTTAAATGTGTGGTGATTTATGGAAATGATTCATATTTAGTATGAAGTTGTTTAATTTCACACTCCGCTCGGAAAGAGGAGGTACAGAAATGTTTCAGGGTCCTGTTTCAGCAGGTTGTCAGAGAGCCACTCTCAGAAAAAAACAGTCCCCATCTCAGTTTTCAAACATGACGTTGTCGTGTAAAAGTACAACTGTGAAAGAGGGCTTTCTTCTCTCTGTCTGTGAGGATTGGTGTGGCTGTTTCAGGAACAGACGCATGTCAGGCTGTTTAAAACATCTTTCTACTTCTGTTTAAACACGTAAACGGTTACTTAAGTTATTCTTTTAATGCCTTTGAACTGGCTAGTGATTTCTGTGAATGAAAAACTATCTTTACTCTTTGATCAGTCAATGCAATCTTGCACACCAGCAGCATAATTTTGCAGAGCAAATGTGCGTTTCTTTTATTCGGACCATTTTCGGGTTTTCTAAAGTTTCACTTCACATCTGATCTGACCAATCCAAATGTTCATTGTTGCATTCAGTAAAGACAAACATAGCGGGGTAATGATGTCCTCAGTCAATAACTGCAGGTAAAATTCTACATGCTGTCTAAATTGCACCAAACTTTGGCAACGCTTTAATACTGTGTAATTTAGACAACATGCAGGAGACTGTCTGCAATTTTTGATGCTTTAAAGCTACAAAATTCCCAATAATCAGTGCTTTAGAAATGCGTGATGATGTTTGTGCCTTCAACTTTGCCTAAAAGGCACGGCCCACCCTCCAACTGCCTTCCAATCAGATGAAGTTTTGAGCTTAACCTCTCATCCAATCACCAGTCACCATCACATCGAGTGAGCTTGCTGCCTCTCCAGACAGCTATGCTAGCTTGCTTGCTAGCTTCTATATTAGGCATACGTTTGTAAATTGTTTGCTCCTCTCCCAGGAGACACATGTACTGCGCACTAGCTACCTGCTAGGCAGCACTTTGACACCTTTCAATTATCTCCAACCAAAGGACTGCCTGGCAGGTAGCTAGCATAGGAACTCAGCAAGTACACATTTTGTTTGCTTGTTTGTTCTAATCTATGACATTATTCAGATCTGACATAAGGTAGCTCATATTAAAGCTCGAGTATGTAACATTTGATGAGAACCGTGTAGAATCAACTCTACTCCCCCTCCCTTCCTGTTCTTCTCCGTGTTTGAGCTCCATAGCTCCGCCCCTCTTCTCATATACCTCCTCGTAGATGTGCATGTCCACTGAATCGAATACTGATGATGGCATAACTCTCATGGAGGGACTTTGCTCCACTTTTGCACTGAAATCAATGGCCGGATTACAGGCAGGAAAACAGCGGCCAATAGAAATGCTCCCTCTGACCTGAGCCATGATTGGCTGCGAGTGCTAGCCTCTTCATTGGCTGGAGCATCGTCCCTTGCTGGTTTTCATCAAGTGAGAGGGCAGCATGGGGAGACATTGCAGAAGTGTGTTATTCTGTTAGATGGCTTTAAAAACAAGACCCTGATGGGTTGTGTTGTTTTTGTGGGAATACAATACTAAAAATAAATCGCTTACTAGGCCTGGGCAATATGGCCTCAAAATTATATCACGGTATTTTTCTTGCCTTTGACGATACGGTATTATATCACAGTATTACAAAATTAAAAAGAGATAATGCTTTTTAATCCAAATTCAAGTGTTATTAACCCCCTTAAAACAAGCCTTTGATGGCATACTCAATTTATCTCTAAGTATAGGAACACAGAAAACATGTTTTATTTTTTTTTTTAAGTCTCTCTAGGTTTACTTCTGTCTAACTTCATTCCAAGTTTTGCATTTCATCTCTATCCTGATGAGGTGTGTTAAGCTGCTAATGACTTGGACACGTTTCTTAGTGACGGTGTTCACAGTGAAAGCGTTTCAGAAAAATAACAGCCGTTGACTTTTATTTTGAAGGGCTTGACGGAATTATTGTGTTTAGCATTGAGTTAGCTTAGCTTTGAGAATGCGGCTAGTTTACAGCAGCTTTTCTGACAGCTTTTAACATCGCAGCCTGGATCTTTGACTCACTGTGGACTTAGAAAAGAAAGTCATAAGTTAAAATAGACTTTTAAACAGTTGTTTATGCCGTTGTAAGAGGAAGAGCTGCAGCGCTGGGCTCTGCGACCAGCCAAAGCAGCACTTAGCTCGCGTAACAGCCCCAGGCAGGCTGACAGAGACAGCACACTGACTTAGTTGCGGTACAGCCGTCAGACTTTGACAGGAAAAAACACGTGTTTTTGCCTGCTAACTCACACTGAGGCAACAAGCGTTAACGCGATTGGTCGGTAGAGTCCAAATCTCAACCGTAGGCCAAATTTATATAATTTATACCGTCTACCACATATACCGTGCACCCCTATCGCTTACTACAGCATTTACAAACTTACGCCTAACATAGACACTAGCAAGTAAGCTAGCATAGTTGTCTGGGGAGGCAAGCTTGCTTGCTCTGGATATGATGATGACTGGTGATTAAAGGAGAGGTTAAGCTCATAGCTTCACCTGATTGGAAGGCGGTTGGAGGGTGGGGCGTTCCTTCCAGGGAGCCACTGCCTTCTAGTAACCTTGCAAAGCAGATGGATTCGCCAATTTCTGTGTTTCTCAGTTTGTGTTAGAAAGTTACGGGAACAATTGGCGGCAGTACTTTCCGGCGCGCTAGGGTCGCAAGCAGCGACAACAGGCCGGTGCAAGCGTGGATGCTGCTATAGCCCGTTTTATCAGAGCTTGACGACATTTCTCCATTAAAAGAAGAACAGAGAACAGCATTTAATTCTTTTCTTTTCAAAAATTAGATAAAAAAAGAAACTCATGTACTGATATGTCTACAGTTGTCATGGTTCGCATTATGCAGCACTCCATGGAGTTTACTCCTTGGTAGCGGCTGCGTCACGTGTTTTGTTGCTCTGATTGGCCCGTAAAGATGTGACACACAGAACATTCATCCAATCACCCTCCCAGTTTTTTTTCAAAGGTTCTGCCCTTTCCCTAACACTGTCTGTGGGAGGTTTTCCAGATGGATGTGCGAAACAAATCCATCTGGCATGTCAGGTTAGCCTTCTAGGTGATATTGAGGGCAGAAAACAGCATCAAGCTGAAGGCTTGGATTTTTGCTAGCATTAAAACAGTTATGTGTCATTTGATTTTTACTGTAGTCATGTAGAAGTTTAGATTTTAAGCATCATGATAACCCTCGTCTGGAGAGGCTGTGTTTTTGATTTAAAACAAAAAACCTGTAAAGTAATTATAATAAGTCTTTTTATGAGCTGACATGGACATAGAAATCTCAGAACATTTTAATGTCACTGGATACAGTCATCATGAAAAATCCTTTGTTACTTTCATCTTTCTACATATTATTGTCTTGTTAAACCATATTAAATCACTTCTGTACATGCTTATTTTTCAGTATAACACATCTTAAAACAGTCAAGCATTAATTTACGATGTTATAAATTACAGTACACATTCTGAATTATTTAAATTTCACAGCCTGTAGAGAAAACCCTCCCATGTCCCTCTGTTTTATTTAGATTTTATCTGATGAAATGAATGTGTACTCAAAATAAAAAAGCACGACAGCTTTTATTGCATAAATATAGAGATTAAATATGGCAGCTTTATCTAGAAGCATTTCTTTCATGCAACATAACTCTTCACAATTTACAGTTTAATTATTATTTCACATCAAACCAGTACAGTAAAGTCCAGTCCATAAAAGTGAGCACAGGGGGACCAGTGGAAAGTTTTGTGATGTAGCAATAACAGTCTGGGAGTTTTTGACTAGTGGGTACCTCTACAGCAGCAATGTTGTTGTAAAACCAGAAGTTATGAGTTTCAGTATGATTCTATAAAAACAGTCATTATCAGTAATTGTTTAAATACCAAACCAACAAAAACAGAATCCCTGAACACCCTGTTTGGGTAATTTCTTGTTTCCAGTGATCAGTATTTGGAAGCAAACTGCACACCTTCTACATTGCACAATTTCAGTGGCATAATTCTGCTATTATGACACTGTAAAGGTGATTGCATGCACTTTTATGGATTCAGTCCTCTCCTGCAAGCATTTCTGATGTCATAGGGGTAGTTTTTAAAGCTTTGGTACTTTTGATGTATTTTTTGAATGTTTATTTGGGGACTTTTATGCCTTTATTCAGATTGGACAGTAGACAAAGTCAAAAACCAGGCAGAGAAAATGTTGGGGATGACAGAAGGCAAAGGGGACACACAGACATCACCACTGTTACTCATTTTTGATAATGTTGATCTGTCAAATAAAAGGTAAGATTCTCTGCCTGAGGCCAGCCTGACCTGACCCCACATCCTAGAGCTGGATCAGACCATGATCCCCCACCTCCCCACCCACAGTCCTGAGAGAGGCTTAATGAATTCTTGTTCCTATTGTTTGTTATAGATTGCTGTTCATTTTTAAAGTGTTTATTGTTATGTAATGCATACTTTCATAGTTGTTCTTATTAAGCTCATTTAAACAGATTGTGTCATTCAAACAACTCAGAATAATTACAGTTTTAAAAGTGTGATTATAACAGCAAACTTGTGGAAATAAAGGTTCAAACACACAGTATGTGAGGTCTGCTTCCATAATGAGGAAGAAAAGCTGTTAAAGGTGGTCTTCCTGGTACACGCTGCAAGTTGCTCAAATTACAAACCCAGAACCTTCTCATAATGGGAGATTCATCTATAAAACCAGACCATTGCTTTGTAATAAAGACAGCTTATAGAATGCGGTTTCTAATAATTGCTCAATTAAAAACAGGAATTAAGCCACAGAGGTGCTTGCGTCTGGTCTTCACTCAATATGGAAATAGTGGGGCTGCGACTTTACAGGGTGGGGAGACTTGGGCAGTGGTTTTGCTGTGAGTGATGGTGCACCCTGGTCCACTTTGCATGTTCTTCCTACTTTTTTGATTGATCCATTTCTTGCAGATTGACACAGTTTGGCTGCAGCCAGTGCAGAATAGGCCTGGCGCATGACATGAGTGGGGGACGTGGCACCTCTGGAGCACACTGGAGACTGACTGGGGTGCATGCAGTAGAATTGCAAAGATTGACTTGAATTAGTGGTGGGTGATTTGCTTCAGAGAGCACTTAGTGCGTGAATTGCTGTGCGGACTGAGCATGTGGAAATTGGGGGTTATGGGGATTAGCCTGGGCAATTGAACTTGCAACCGAAGACATTGAATAATCATGATCAGTCACAAGTCAACAGCATAAAAATCATTAACAAAGTGCAACAACAGAATGACACTTGCAGAAACACTTGCAGACTTTTGTTCAGTTTTCTGTGACAGTTTTCTGAGTACTGGAGAGTTTATTTACCAACTGTACCCAGAGATAGATTCTGGCTGACCGCTGGGCAAAAATTTACAACCACCCGCTGTGTGTGTGTGTGTGTGGGTGCACTTTAGGAAGGGGGCTGAGGGGTAAGAAGTTAATTTAGGAATATCCAAGTTTAGAAAAAGACAAAAATACTGTAGCGCTTCTGTGTAGGAATGTAGTGAGGCACGGGACTCAACTAAAGTATGCAGCATGTTTCCACTTCTATGGTAGATGTGTTTCAAATAGCATATACAAATATAGATATGGGGTTTTCTCCTTAAACTTACTCAACATTGGACACCCAAAGCTTCTATTTTTGTTTATTTATTATTTATTTACAGCCATGGAATAAAAACTAGTATTTAGTATTAGATATCTGATAATATAAATGAGACAGCAGAAAAGTCTCATATTTTAGGAGCAGGAATTGTTAAATGTTTGGGTGTTTGTTCACATCAAATTGTCCGGTTGTTGATAATAGGTGATTTAAACACCAACCAATCAGCCTCTTCCCAACAAACAACCTGAATTTTTTTTTTTTAATTATTTTTATTTATTTTTATTTCTATTATTTTTAGTTTTATTGTTTTATCTAATTAATCAGATTTGTTTCTTTATACAGTGATTATTTGTGGAATGATTTGATATGCAAATTTATATTATGTGTAAATATTTAATGCATTTTTATTTTTACACTGCTTTGGCACTAGCTGATGCCAATAAAGCAAATTGAAATTGAACACAGAGTGAGTAAATTCTGTGAAAACTGAAATATTTTAGGTTATGTAAGTACTCAACTAAAAACTAATGAAATATAAGTTTAGACATTTTTAATAGATATAGACATTTCAGAGCAGAATGTTTGACGTATTGCACCTTTGATTTAATAAGTGGCTTGTTATTCAAAAAGGAAAGTTTTGTAACACAAACACCTTCCACATCACCTGAATGTTTTTTGTTCATGGTAAATCGGTCTTAAATAGTTGAAATAAACTCTAATAGCCTCTGCGCTGCCATCTTACCAACTTTACCCGCCACAGCACCGCCCACAGCGTGAACCAATGTGAACCTAACACCTCCCAAAGACTTCTCCCACCCACTCCCACCCACATGTCACCTTAGACTGATCCTCCTCCAGCCGAGGTCGGCCTGCCTGGTGGCTACTGCTCTCTCCACGCCCCCCTCCTCTCCACGCTGTGAGCATGCATATTTTTGTCTCTCTCTCTCACACGCGTCGGATCATGTGTGTATTTTTTTTTCCTTAATCACCTGACCAATCTGGACATGTGTCTTTCTCAGCCACGTCCTTCTCTGGGTCACATACGTCTATACTTTTCCATTCTCACCAGCTGATACCAACAGTGACACAACAAATCATCAGCGAGGTCACGTCTTAAGGCCAGTTTGGCTCCTGCTCAGAGATTTTGGAGCTCACCAACCTTTTTCGTCTGTGTGTAGTGTGTGTAGGGTCTGATTCTCACATGAGGTCAGAGGATCAGATGTTCATTGGAAAAGTTTGTTTTTTCTCATCGAGTGGGCCTTTTTTCCTACTTCACTTTTTCTAATTACATTTTTACAAGCATGGGTGATGAATTGATTTTTGTCTTCACACGCTCATGGAAACGAGATCATTGATATTTATTGATTACTGCTCGTTTTGTCCATAGATTTTATAGTAAATGGAGCATTTCCTCTATTCATTTACAGCACAGCGTGTGCTCTGCCCCTCCCACCTAAACAGCTCCCACTTAAATTCAAGTGAGGAGCAGAAGGAGACATGGCAGGCACTGTAGTTGGTTTTAAAAGCAAAAGAGCTAAAGTAGATGACAGAAAGGCAACCACTGGATTAAAAAAGGGTCATATTACCCACTTTGATTTGAGGAGTTGGACATGGAACAATGGAAAATGTCTCCACCTTCATACCTTGGAATTTGGTTTATTCCTGGCCTTATTAGCTACTTTCACACTGCCTCTCTTTTCCACGTCTGTTACGCCCTTCGTTCCGCAACGCCCTTGTGTATGAAAGTGACCATTCCGCAATGGGGGGTCAATCTCGCCCCACCTCTGATCTGGATCGAGAGGTAGTATCAGAGCCATAATAGACTTTTCCACAACGATTGTGAAAGGACATCACGGCAGTCCGCAACAGTGAGTGTGCGCTGCTGTCACCAAAAGTGGGAGATTTAAAAACCAGCGCAGTTTAATTGGGGGGCATTTCAGTGGAGAAAACAGGGGGATAAAGCAAAGAATAATGTGGATTAACTGGAGAGATTGCCTGCGAGGTTAGAGAGCTGATCACACTCTGTACAGGAGAGGAGAGAGCAGACACATCTCTGCTCACAGCAGTATCTGAAAAGTTCCATTATGTGTTCAAGTGCGCTCGGTACTCTGAAGTTTCTGACCTCCGACATAAATACGTGCACTGTGACACTGCTTAAAGTCAGACCTCCAACTCAGAGATATGGAGGATAAAAGTCTATTGGATCTAATTGATCAAAATTAATGTTCATGTTATTTTTCCCGTTTTTCATTTAGAAAATACAAAGTTTTGAACTGAGAAATCCAGAGTTTCGAGTTTCATTTAAAGCAGCAGCTCGAGCAGCGGCTGCCATCTGAATACGGGACGCTGGTGTGTGTGTGTGTAAGCTTGGGCGTGCACGGCTCTGTTACACTTTTGTGTGAATTGCTCATTGCGAAAGAGAGACGGGCATTCCTTTTCGCCTTTATTGTGGAATCTCTGAGTAAAAACGGCTATTGACAAACAGTCCCCCACCAACTGTCCGAAACACTCAAAATGTATTTTTTAAAAACAAATAAATAATTTTGTGTGTTGTACACTAAGTCTTATGTCCTCATATGCAGACATCATTTTTTGGTGAAAATTACTTTCTGTTCAAAGGTAGTGCTTAGGTTTTATACTTAGGTCCCACTTAAAGTAGGAGAAACTAAAAAAGCATTCCAAACAAAAGCTCAGGTCTCAGGAGGATGTATAAAAGTGAGTGTTCAGGAGCTGTTCACCTGTATTTGGGTGTTTGAAACAAAGATTACCCAATCATGCGTGTTTTGGTAATCCAGTTTTGTTTCCGTGGTACTTTTAAAGATATCAGCATCATTCAATTTTTATAATCTCAAATATGCTCAAATCCAAATTTAAAAGTCTGGTATTGTGGCACCAAGGGCTGCACAATGCTGGAATAAAAATGCAAACTGTACGACCTTTTTCCTGCTGTAGATGTTGCAGTTACCTGAACAAAAACAACAGTCACATCACATGTTGCTCCTGAAGCCAAACAGCGTTTATTTTTTCCACAGAAAAGCACCAGTAAATTAGTTTGAGTGCCATCGACTGCATCAAAACAGTGTGAAAGCAAAGTTTTTTGTATTTATGTCTCTAAAAATTCATTCTGGGTGGCTGTAAGTCAGTGGTACACTGATTGTCTCTCAACCTGAAGTTCGGGGGTTCGATACCCAGCTCTTGCGGTCACATGTCTCAACTGAATTCTACATATTCCATCTGTGCAGCGATCTCCAGAGGTCAAGGTGCACACCTCGGTAGGATCAAAGCTGCTGTACTTGTAGTATGTGGAATTTGGGGGTTAGTCTCCTTTGCCAAGACACTAAAGCTGCTCCCTCTGCTCACACCGCTGCGTCAGCAATGAGTGAATACATATGAATGGGATTAGCTATTATTGATAGACACTCTATAGTTACTCTTAGCCTTCAGTGAGTGAATGTAGAGTGAATGGGTAAGTGTGACCTGTTATTACTGCTAATAGAATGTTCTACCAGAGAGTGTGAAACACTAAAAACAAGATAAAGTATTAGGGCCAGCACTGATTCCATAAAATCACCAGGATCATAGTGTTCCTCTGATTCATTTGAGTTTTGTTCGAATATTACACAATGTTCTGATCTGTTCTCCCTTTTTCCTACATGGACTGTCCTCCATGTTTATTTAAACATGGGCCTGCTGCATGAGTAACAGCACATATGTCCTAAAGTTGTGTTTTCATAGCGCAGGTTAGAGGAGGAGGAGGAGGAGGAGGAGAACAGCATTTGGAAAATACATTTCCATCCCTCCTCTCGACTCTCAGTGGTCTTCATACTCTTTCAGAGACACTGGACACCTTCCATGTTGTTACAGAGCGCTGTGGTTGCTGAGTAATGATGGACTTGGCTCAGTGGGTTTCTGGAAGATGAAACAGACTTATTAAATGCTGTCAAACATCTCTGTCTGTTATCAAAATAAGATTTAACTTTAAACACCTTTGTTATTTGTTGTAAGGTTGTTATATATGTCAGTACTTCTTTACATGGGCTATTTTGTCAACTCATGTCTCTTCCTAAGATGTTCACCACACCGTTCATTTTGAGTGTATCTGATGAGTATTTATTTTTTTTCCCTTTCTTTCTTATAAGACGGAGAAACCGCCACTGGACAGCACTGAGGACAGAGCCTGGCTTGGCGAGGGCCAGTCTGAAACTCAGCTCGACGCTGTGAACGGGACTGATGGAGCTGACGATGACCGTCCAGCGTGGGACTCAAAGATCCAGTATGTGTTGGCCCAGGTGGGCTTCAGTGTGGGCTTAGGGAACGTGTGGAGGTTCCCTTACCTCTGCCATCAGAATGGAGGGGGTGAGTGAGTTTAAAAACAACACTCTGGTGCTAAATCCCTCTCTTGTTTGATTAGGGGTTGATTGACATGAGAATTTCTGAAGTTGACAGTTGTGATAAAAGTCGTATCACTGTTAAAGTTATGTATAAATGCACAGGAGAAGAGAAATGCTTCAACAATATATATTTCCAAATCATGATAAATACACTGCTCACATGCAGCTCACAACCTTTTTTTATCAAGTGCACACAACAACAGGTTAATATGGTTTATAAACAAGTATTTGACACACCTGATGCACTGCTGCTGCCGTCTTCTTGCTGTCCATGTTGTAAATGTCTCATAAGTTGAGCCACTAGTCGACTACTCATCACACAGCTGAGTAGTCCATGAGTTGACTAGTCTAAACCAGTGGTTCTCATCCTTGGGGTCGGGACACTGGGAGTCTTCAGTTGCCCTTAAAAATCCAAGAATGTTCTTTAAATTAAATTTTTTCCACTTTACACCAATTTTGTCAAAATTTTTACCCCTTTCATCATATTTTCCCACTAATTTTAACACATTTTTAACATTTAACACCTATTTTTGTCAGTTGTATTTTTTTCTGCCTTTTTTTGCCACTTCTAAACCATTTTTTGACACTTAAGCTTAATTTTGCCTCTGTTGACCCATTATTTCTACTATAAACCCCTTTTAACAAATTTTTACATGCAATTGTTCCCATTTTAACCCCATTTCACCATTTGATATGCCCATTTTTTCCAATTCAAAGCAATTGCAGCCACATTTTAACAGCTTTTTACCACTATTTACACCAGTTGTTGCCTTTTTTGCCATTTTTATCTCATTTTTGCTACTACTAAACATATTTCTGCTACTTTTAAAATCCAAATTCACCACCCTTATCACCATTTTTGCCATTATTAACCCATTGTAGCAATTTTAAAATCATTTAAATCCTTTTTTTAACAAAGGGGATTTACATTTGTAAGAAGGCAAGACTGCATGAATCATTAAAAAAAAGATTGTTTCTTTGATAAGAGTGGTTATTTTTTCAGGTTAAATATAAAATATGGATATCACAGCTTAACTTTACAATGGACTGTGGTTTGGCTGACCTCCATGGGCCCCCAGTTTGGCTGGGCACCAGAAAGCTCTCCATTTATTCCCCTTTATGGACGGCCTTGTCTGCTCATGACTATTCCTAATTGTGCATGGATTGTGCATGGCCATGTCCAACCACCTTCAGGTACAGTGGGGGTCCCCTGTCTCTGGCACCTTGGGGGGGTCACGGGCTGAAGAGGTTGAGAACCGCTGGCCTATAGCCCCCATCACTTAGCCGTACCCATGTGTTTTGCAAATTCATGTTTACAGTGTCTATGTTCTTGTTGGAATGGAAGGGGTAGGGTGAAGTTCTAGAGCTACATAACTCCTCAAACAGAGGTTTTCAAGAGGTGCAGTCTAAACCAAGTGTCATTTAAAATCTCCCACAATGCCTTGTGAATCATTTGAAAATGATGACAACATGCAATATCTTAATTTATGTTGTTTCAGTGCATCATGGTCCTACAAAACAAGCATTTTAAAAAGTTGCTCATCATAGAAATATCCTGTATTGTTACGTCTGTTTACATAAAGTCTGTCAGTGACTACTGATGGGATATCAGGAGCTTGAAGGGTAAGGCTAGGGATAAAAGTTAACAGGACTTGGCCATAAACTCAGCATTCTACTTGAGGAAATTCTGAATAAATTATTCAAGGTCATTCATGTGCAAAGTGCTACAGAAGCCCAAGAGGACATGCATCTAAACATGTTTTACTGATACCAACCCTTTCCCTTATTAACAAGCTATTTTCAGTCATTTCCCGAAACATCTGGAGAAATCAGCTGGTTATCATGTGTTGATATCTTGAAAGACCAGTATATGTAATTGGCCTATATTGTGATCTTTACAAAACAACCAGATTTATGTCTTATCAGAGGAAAATCAGAGTGAGATAAACGTATAGAAGTAAGTCCATTTACAGCATCTTTAAAGTGGAATAAAGTGTGTTTAACTATTTTAAAATGAGACTTTATGTGTTGTAATCTTCCTTCCAGGGGCCTTCATGCTGCTGTATGTTTTTCTTTTGCTGATTGTGGGAGTTCCTCTGTTTTTTATGGAGCTGGCTGCAGGCCAGAGTATTCGCCAGGGAAGCATCGGCGTTTGGAAGCACATTTCTCCAAAGCTGGCAGGGATCGGCTATTCCAGCTGCATGGTGAGGATTTACTGTTTAGTTGGAGTTGTTTCAGTTTTAAATTAAAGGGATACTTCAACATGCTGGCAAATTTGCCCATTGCTATAACTCCTATAGTCTTTGTAATAGGTTCGTTTCCTTTATGAAATAAAAATGTATAATTATGTAACATTACGACACATGAAGCAAATACTTGGAACTACTTTACGAGTAAACCACTGGGCGGAGTGATACAGTGCGCCTGTGGCAGTGCCGTAGTTACTTGGTAGTTCCGGCTTTGCATTTAGCTTTAAAACATCTCCATCTCGTAATGTTCCATTATTATTTCATAGCATGGTGAATGTGCAGGTCACAACTTGTCCATGAGAGCGTTTTGGAGTTGTTGGATTGTGTATTTGATGAGTTTGATGAGGGAAAGCAAAAAATACCATCTGTCTCCACAGCGCAGCTGGTATATTGGTCCCCCCAGATCTAGAAACAGCTTGCATCGACAACTAAAGGAAATCAATCTATTACTAAGACTATAGGAATTATGGAAATGGGTGAATTTGCCAAAATGTTGAAGTATCCCTTTAAGAGTTAAAATTTCTTCACTATCAACTACAGCTGCCAACAGTTCTGCCCTTTATTGCCTTTATTTTAAACATCAGTAGTATAAAAAAAACAATCAAAGCTAGAAATAAACCTGCATTTTTTAATGAACTAGGGCTGTCAAGATTATCTGCATTAATTACAATTAATCCACAGATGTGCATTAGTTCTTTTGTGTTTAATCTCACCCTTTGTTGTCCTTTTCAATACACCCTCTCTCTACAGCCACAGTAAATAAGTCCTTCACTGCTATTTAATGTCTCATTTCACTGTAAAAATTCACAGAGAGGGCAAATCAAAAGTCATCTGAACATTGTGATATGAAACATTTACCATTATACCGTGTATATCATCAATCTACCTATAAAACAAGTCTGTTTCCAAACAGGAAGTCAACTACCCGAAGCTGAACAGAGTGCAATCATCTCAATCCAAAATAGTGCAATTTAATAACAAAAGACGCTTATGCGCTTTTTACCAGAAACCTCCAATCATTCACACTTAGACCAAAAATTAGCTGGAGAAAGAAATCTCACTGTGCTGACTGCCTATGATGGGCACAGACACTTAGACTAAGAACATGCTTAAATACAGTCTGTTTTTATTTATTTGGCAAAAATAAACTTCTTTAAAGTCAGAAATGTGGTTTTCTAAATGGAAACAGTCAATATAAAACAAGAAAAGACCATCTTATTCAATTCTAATCGAAGCATCAAAGTTCTTAAGCTGTTGATACTTCTATTGGAAATAGTTTGTTGAAAGTTCAGCCAAGGCTAATTGAGACATTAACTTGGACCGGAGGAGAAATAAGGTTTGTAGGAAATAAACCAGTCTAAAAAAAGGAACTGGTGTCTAAAGGTACAAGTCTACGTCTGTTTGCTGTTTGTGCACAGAAAGTTCTTGTCCACTCGGGGTCTGCCTCGTCCCCCTCTGTTATGCAACAAGCTGCCAACTCTCCAGTGCAGGACCTCTCTCACATTACAGCATGGCAGCATGTCATCATCGGCCCTTCTTAACTAAACACAGAGTGGCCAGTCACACAAAGACAGCTGTTTATAGAAAGGGGGGGCGATGTGAGTGATTGCTTTTTAGTGGGACAGACGGGGAAACATATACACGGTTATGAATGGTCTCAGTCCAGTTTGAACATTAAACACACCAATGATTGTTCTATATTTGAAACCCAAACATGAAAAATACAGCAGATACCAACCAGCCTAACTGTGACACTAGGAGCAGGGATGTAGATTGGGGCTTCAGGCCCCCAGAAAGAAAATGACACAAGGCCCGCGGAGCTGGCCAGCAAAGCAGAAAATGTAGTGTTGTCCAGTGAAAATCTATGTATTTTAATGTATGCTTTAAGTATAATGAGCAATATTTTAGTTTGGTTTAATTAAATTTACTTGTATTATTAGGCATTTCCATTTCGAAAAGGCACTCCTGATTGGGATTGCTTTTTCATGTCATAGTAATTTTCTGTAAAATTTTTGCCATTTGATTTTCACTACCTGTAATTCATCTTTGCTGTTCAGTGCTCTTTTGGATGGCTTTGTCACCTCAGTAGTGAACAGTAAGCATGGGATAAAGTACAGGGCCTCTACACTCTGATTATAAATAAGCCAATCTCTTCTCGTTTTCTCATGCCTGTTAGTTGACGTTAAATATTGAAGGATAATTTGCAAATGGATTGCCTTCCTTTTCTTTGGCTGCCATTTTTGGTATGCCTGTATCTTTGTAGGCCAGTCTGCAAACAATTGTCCTCCTTTCGTTGGCTGTGTGAGCTTCTCTGATGATAATCAAGGGTTGACTGTCAAAAATTCATCTGCATTGCCCTCACTTTTTTCAATTTTGTCTTCAAACCTCTCCGCTTTCTTCCCCTCCATCATCCTCATCTTGCTCCCTGTCCCTATTTTTCCCCTCCATCATCCTCATCTTGCTCTCTGTCTGTGCTTTCTTCCCCTCCATCATCCTCATCTTGCTCCCTGTCCCTCCTTTCTTCTCCTCCATCATCCTCATCTTGCTCCCTGTCCCTATTTTTCCCCTCCATCATCCTCATCTTGCTCTCTGTCTGTGCTTTCTTCCCCTCCATCATCCTCATCTTGCTCCCTGTCCCTCCTTTCTTCCCCTCCATCATCCTCATCTTGCTCCCTGTCCCTCCTTTCTTCTCCTCGATCATCCTCATCTTGCTCCCTGTCCCTGCTTTCTTCCCCTCCATCATCCTCATCTTGCTCCCTGTCTCTGCTTTCTTCTCCTCCATCATCCTCATCTTGCTCTCTGTCCCTGCTTTTCTCTCCTCCATCATCCTCATCTTGCTCCTGTCTGTGCTTTTTTCTCCTCCATCATCCTCATCTTGCTCCCTGTCCGTGCTTTCCTCTCCTCCATCATCCTCATCTTGCTCCCTGTCTCTTCTTTCTTCTCCTCCATCATCCTCATCTTGCTCCCTGTCCCTGCTTTCTTCTCCTCCATCATCCTCATCTTGCTCCCTGTCCCTCCTTTCTTCTCCTCCATCATCCTCATCTTGCTCCCTGTCCCTGCTTTCTTCTCCTCCATCATCCTCATCTTGCTCCCTGTCCATGCTTTCCTCTCCTCCATCATCCTCATCTTGCTCTCTGTTCCTGCTTTCTTCTCCTCCATCATCCTCATCTTGATCTCTGTCCCTGCTTTCTTCTCCTCCATCATCCTCATCTTCCTCTCTGTCCCTGCTTTCTTCTCCTCCGTGGGTCATATGACTTGTAGTAATATGACTCACACCCCTAAGCAGACCTAACTCATACCCTTCTTAAAATCTTAATGGATAAGTTATAAATTAAAACAACAACTTTTGAAGTTTTCCCCTGTTTTCAACCAAATTCAGGGCGAAGGACTTGCTCTGTAAATGTTGATGATCTTTTGTTTAAAATACCCTTTTCTTCTCCCAGGTGTGTTTTTACGTGGCTCTCTACTACAACGTCATCATTGCATGGAGCTTATTCTACATGGGCAACTCTTTCCAGTATCCTCTGCCATGGGAGCAGTGTCCCATTGATGTTTCTACAAACGATACAGGTACTGACAATAATGATCAAATGAAGACTCTGTAAATATGGAAGATGCTCAGTGTTTTCTGTCTTTAATCAACAGTGAAAGAATGTGCTAGTTCCTCCCCAACATCCTACTTCTGGTTTCGCAAAGCACTAAATATCACAAACTCCATCGAGGAATCTGGGGAGTTTAACCCCATCATGACGGGCTGTTTACTGGCTGCTTGGACGATCGTGTCTTTAGCCATGATCAAGGGCATCAAATCTTCTGCAAGGGTAAGGTTGGGTGTTTTTCTCTGCGTAGATCATCACTTTACAGGGGAGTGATATCAGCTTTTATCTAACTCATCTTTGTTTTCTTTCAATCTTAGGTGATGTACTTTTCCTCTGTCTTCCCCTATGTGGTGCTCTTCATTTTCCTCATCAGAGGGTTGTTATTGGAGGGTGCAATGGATGGAATCACCTACATGTTTTATCCTAAAGTAAGAACAAGTTGCCTTTTGTGTTTATCAGATCTACTGTGTTAAATATTTCTCTTTATGTGATCCAGGCTGAATGAAAGAAAATTGCTGGGTCATGAAACCTAAACAGGACATTATATTCTGTTTACACTAACGAGGACCTAATGACTCTTAATTCTGTGTTTTTCCTTTCAGCTTGAGATCTGGGGGAACGTCCAGGTGTGGCGGCAGGCTGCTACACAGGTGTTCTTTGCCCTCGGGCTGGGCTATGGCTCCGTTATCGCATATTCCTCCTACAACCCGGTCCACAACAACTGCCACAGGGACGCTCTGATGGTGTCTGGCATCAACTTCATGACGTCTGTGCTCGCCTCGCTTGTGGTTTTCGTCGTGCTCGGTTTCCGTGCCAGGAACATCGCTCTGCGCTGTGTGGCTGAGTACGGATGTGTGCTCGTGTGTGCATGAATATTGGTGTTGGCATGGGAGTACGTTGGTCCAATACTTACTGCATACTTGCTCATGCAGGAGGGGAATAAATAGGTTTAAGAAGCACATAGGTTTGTTTAACTGTGGCACACTTAAAGGGCTTTATTCTCGAAGACCAAACCCTTAAAGTAAGCAAAAAACACAATTTTTTTGTCTCAAAAAAAACCCTAAAAACATGAAATCTTGCTTTTAGTGTGTTTAAAATTAGTCACATTATACTGTACATGCCAACGGTTTATGAAATACAAAAGCAGACCCAAAGCTGGGAATTGTTCAAGAAGTCATGAGAATTAAACTGCTCTTAAAAATGAACTGTCCTATCGAAGTGATCTGGTCTCAGCTCATAACGCCTTTCTTATATCTCCTTCAGAAATCTTGGTCTTCTAAACGTCATGGCGTCTCATGAGTGGAACCAGCCCTTAGTCAAACTGGGTTGGCCATGGATCAATACAACAGACCCTGGCTCCATTCCTCTGGCTGACTACAGACACTGGTACGAGCAGTACGGCTCCTTGATGGGGCCCAACATCACCGACTGTAGTCTGGAGGAGGAGATGAATAAGGTAGCCTTACAATACCAACTATAAGAAACCCTGTGAAGTGATTATCCCCACCAGTCCAAGGCTGTCAAGACGTTTGTGTGTGTTAAAACGATAGTCTCTGTTGTTCTAAGGATTGATAGTATCAGTAAGTACCAATACTTAAAAAAGAACTTAAAATGTATGTCATATTTTTAACCAAAAGCTGTTGTGAGAGACAGAGAGCACAAGCTCGCAAATAAGAACAGTTATCAAGTCTTTTGGAGTCTTTAAAAGATGCTAAAGCAGGGGTGTCCAAAATATGGCCGGGTGGCCAAATGTGGCCCCTGGCCTAAGACTGTAAACAAACATTTTGACAACAAGTTTTTATGCTGTGTTTTTCAGGACTAAATTGAGCCATAACACCATAACTAGTAAACATATAGGCAACCAAAATAATAAAGATATCTTGATTTACAAAGCGCTAATGGATTACAGCAGCAAATGGAAGCACCAATGATGTTCCAGGGGCAGAGCCAGTGGTAGCCAGAGCTGACCAGAACCCCCTGAATTCTGATTGGCCTACCCCAAATCCTTAAAAATCGTTTGCCTTGTCAGCCATCAACTAGCCTTTTAAGCATACCCAATCACTGAGCATATCTCAACCAACATTAGATCGGCTTTGCCTACTTTAATATCAAGGGGAGGTGTATGAAAGTCGCCCTACCACCCTTATATATTTCTGTATGTGGCCCCCAATGGAAAAAGTTTGGACACCCCTGTGCTAAAGTTACTTTTATGTCACTCACAGCGCCATGAAGAATTAAGTAGAAAAATACTTTGCATCTCTATTTTATAAAAACTGGGTAAGAGAGGAACATGTCCATCATAGTCCTGCACTGATCTTCAATCATGATCTTCAATCCAACTCTGGCCAGAAATGTGGAGTCACTACTGATATCAGTTTAAACAGTAAGATATAGTCCTAACACTCATGTTGTCGTCTAAATTACAGAAAGCTTTAATTTATTTTAAAGACCACATCTCTGTGAGAGAAAAGAACTCAGGCTCCCTTAAAGAAATCAGGGAGGATTCAACAACAACAATAGTAAAAAAGGGGGGGTGCCGAGGTTCCCAGGACTCCTGAGGAATCTGTGAGGAACTGTAAAATATCCAGCTGGCAAAAGGGAGAAAACATACGGGACACTCTATCCAGAAGTTTACTAAGAGAGACGGATTCAAGCTGTGGCAGAGGAGTGAAAGAAGAAACTAGAGAAACAAAGGAAGGGGTAGAAAAAGTTATGTTATCTAAGAGCGTTTATATAAGAAGAAAAGTGACCTACCCTAAAAGAAACAGGCGCAAGAGGAGGGAATTTTTGAATATCTGCCAGGATGTGGATGTTTCTTTCATCCACTATATGTGAAAATTGCAAAAACTGACAAACATTTAGAAGCTCAGCCTTTTATTTACTTAAGTCTGTAAGATGTCTGCCTTTATTTAGGACCAGCATCAATATGAAATGGGACTTAAATTACATCAAACAAAATTAAGTACAACAGAGATATAGAGACTAACAACCTTCAGTTTACATCAGAAAGTGTATTTAACTGTGTGCAAAGGGAAATTAAATTATAAATGACTAATTCAGTCTTAATTTTAGGGTTGCCATTAAACCAGATTATTGAACTTTGATACAACTGTCTTAAAAACCAAATAATATTGAACCCTGTTTTATAACACAAGTGGTTTTGAACTTTGACCTAAATCCTCCCAAATCTAGTCCATTTATCTGTAAGTCAGAGTGGATATTTGTGTGAAGATTGAAGAAAATCCTTCAAAGGTTTCTTAACATAAAACATTCAGAAGCTCTAGCTTCACCCAATTGTTCAAAATGAGGCTTCAAGCCATGCAGGCTTTAGTTCTCATCAACATAACATGTTTATCTTGATATATGAGATGAATTGGCTCATACTAAGTGTGGTAAGATCCACTATATTGACAAAAGTATTTGGCCACACCTGTTGATTATTTAATTCTGGTGTTTTAGTCAGACCCGTTGCCACAGGTGTATAAAATCATCACCTAGCCATGCAGTCTCCATTGGCAGTCAGATGGATGAGACCAGGTTTGGTGGATGCTGGGAGAACATTACCTGCCTGACTGCACAGTTGAATAAGATTACATAAGTATGATGGAAGCAGATTAAGTAAAGCCTTATAAATAAGGATATGCCAATGATTTAGCCTGCAAGTGGACAAAGAAGGCCAACCAACTCCATCATACAGAGTACAATGATAAGTTAAGGACTTAAGGTTGGTTATAAACCTCAGTGCCCCGTGGTACACAGTATCTAAAGATTTAAGGCAATGAGAAGATGCATGCATGCACAGAACATCACCGTAATCAGTCAAAGGCAAAAAAGTGACTGCAACAAGTCTTTTCTTTCATGCAAAAGAAAAACAAGACTTATTTCTGAGGTAAAAGCCCAGTCTCAGCTTTAACTTCTTTCTAAGTTGATCAATATGAAGCTGAAAAGACAGAGAATCATCAAGAAACCAAGTTATTTATGAGAAGACACAGAGTACATGTATTTAAATATATTGTCTTTTCAGTCCCTATTGATGTAATGGGCAGGGGACCAAATACTGTTCCATATACTGTATTTTTGACCAGAAATTGGACAGATGCTCTTGCTTGAATTTGAGTTTTTGTATAGTAAAACGCTGTTCCTGATGGTTTAAATGAGAGTGACCCCTGTTTGATAAAGTAGAACATACTGTGAGTGATAGGGCCTGTAGAGATGGTCACGTTTATGTTATACAGTCTTATCTGCTGCTCTTGACCTAAAGTGTTTTCAGTCTTCACTAAGCATTTATAAAATTAATTGCTCCCACTTCTCCTCTCTCTGTTTTCTGTCTTTTGTGAGCTCAGGGCGTTGAAGGTACAGGCCTGGCATTCATCGCCTTCACCGAGGTGATGGCTCTTTTCCCTGCCAGCCCCTTCTGGTCCACCCTGTTTTTCCTCATGTTGCTCAACCTGGGGCTCAGCACCATGTTTGGGACCATGCAGGGAATCCTCACACCGCTCATGGATAATTTTAGCCTCTTGGGCCGTCACCGGACTCTGCTCACTGGTAACAGACACTCTTTTATAGGGGTGTAAAGGTACGTGTATATGTACTATACCAATTCAGTACGGGCCTCTCGGTACGGTACAGACGTGTACCAAACGAATAAATGTGGACCGAAGCTCATACACAGACAGAAAACCAGAGCGCAACTCACTGTCACACGTTCCTGGCAACCACACAACCACAGCAAACGACAGCAACAGCCTGAATATTCCCAGATAAAAGCGTCCTGTTAAAAAACAATTTGTTTCCCAGTAAAATAAAACAGTGGACAAAGACAACAACAGTAGGGCTGACATTATTCAGCAGGTGTGTCACTGACAGCACGTCATCCAGCAAATGAATCAAAGCATTTGAAAAGGCTCCAATCAAACAAGAACGTCACTGTAATGAGGAGGAACAACAAAATGTCTCACCAGCCATTTATGAATTTCCTATTCTTTAATATTGTTTTTATTATAACACTGGTGCTCTGGCTCTGTGAATCAAATTAATTTTACATTCAACTATCAGCCTCTGAGGAGGGGGAGAGTGGACTCCATCATGTCTGCAGCTGTGTCATAGGTAAAGTTTATCCTCTGAGTTCACACAGCTCTCACCTCTTTATCTGCCAAGATGGGCTGTGAAAAGTTCTCCCAAACTTTGTAGTAGGTCCCATTGGTTAAAAATGTAATCCAGTGCTGAAGCCTGTGTTGAAATCGGCAGGAAAGCTGCTAATTTGCATATTTAACAAGCTAACTGGGGTTGTATGATGATGCGTTCAAGTTGGCTGGGAATTTTAGTGTTTAAAGAATAGGTGTAAATATGTCAATATATCAGTTAAAAAAAAATTAGTAATTCAAAAATATATTTGTTAATATTTTTAATCACTGAAGAACTTTTAGAAGGAGGTTGCAGCATTCTTATTAATTAAAATGTAATTTATTTAGCCTATTTATTTTAATACAATTTAATAAAATAAAAAAAAGTCATTTATTTGCATCAATTACCATACCAAAAATGTACTGAACCGTGACTTCAAAACCAAGGTACTCTGGGCGCAGGTGGCAGAATGGATAAGGCGCGCACCCCATGTACACGGGCGGCCCGGGTTTGAATCCGGCCTGAGGCCCTTTACTGCATGTCTCTCCCTGCTTCCGACTCTATCCACTGTCCTCTCCTCTATCAAATAAAGGCACAAAATGCCCAAAAATAAACCTTAAAAAAAACAAGGTACGTACTGAACCGAAATTTTTCTGTACCATTACACCCCTACTCTTTTATTTTTACTGACCTTGTTCAGGAAAGTGTGTTAATCTGAAGGCTTTCACAGAAAACTGAAAATATATTTCTCTCTCAAACAGCGCGTTTTTATGCAAGGTTGTCAAAATGTTTGATGCTTTGTGATATTGCAATTTAAAACACTGCAAACAGTTATTATGATAGATGAATACTAAAGCAAATTGTAGTAGTTTAGCACTAAATTCTTAAAAAGAATATTCAAGAGTTGTTAATTTGCAGTCCATAAATTTGAAGATATAGGAAACCCCCAGTAAATATTATGTATAATTTTGGACACAAGATTAATGCAATGCACTTGCAGTTTAAGTAAAACCAAAGGATTTATCACCATGATTCAATGTTTCCTTACAGGTTTTTTTCTAGTACTAAGTGTTTTATATCAGATATTGCCTTCTTTGTCCACAGAAAAGCTACATTCTTGATCTGTCTTTTCAGTCTCCAGCTGTGCTCTGGGCTTCTTACTTGGACTCATATTCACTCAACGCTCTGGAAACTACTTTGTGACGATGTTTGATGACTACTCCGCGACTCTGCCGTTGGTCATCGTGGTGATCTTCGAGACCATCAGCGTGGCCTGGGTTTATGGGACTGATCGGTATGGGAACACATTATCTATCAGCTTCTAGCAGTGAAATAATCTTAATCTTAGTCCCCCTGTCCCTTTGAAAAGATGTGTTTGATACTGGTGTCTTCCACACTGTAGATTCCTTGATGATATTGAAATCATGCTCAACTGGCGCCCTCCGGTGGTGTATAAATATCTGTGGAAGTACGTCTGCTTGCTGGCCATGGTTGGTCTCTTGGCAGCCAGTCTGCTACGGATGGTCTTTAAAAGTCCAACATATACAGCCTGGAACCAAAGCACAGTAAGATAATAAACCTCAGTAAGATAATAAACCTCAGTACTACTCACAATGATTCTGACTGAAGATTACCCAGTTATATTTTATTGTGCATCTAACAAATTCACCACATTCCTTTATGTTGAAGTATAAATTCAAGGTTACCCTCTTATTTACATCAAATAAGTCTTAGTGTATTAATTTTCATTGTCACAACTTTTTGTCAGTTTCCAAATTGCTGTTATATACAACAAATCCATTTTTGAAATGAGGATAAGACAAAAAGATTTATGCTGTCATAGGTCTGTTGGTCCTGCCTGTAACTCCACAAACTATACTGGTATATACTGCTGGTAACTGCTGATGTAGGCCAATATTTATAGCAAATACACACTGATATTTATACCCACTTTAAGCAAATATGTATAGCCCATATAGGCCAATGCTAACTACTAACATAGGCCAAATTTTACAGCCTATATAGGTCAATATATATATTACCAATATAGGTGAATATTTACAGCAGATGTAGGCCGATATTTACAGCTGATATAGGTCAGTATAGGCCAGTAATAAAGCCAATATAGGTTGGTATATGCAACCAAAAATAGGCCAAATTTACTGTCTTTATAGAACAATATTTACAACTGATTTAGGCCAATCGTGTAGCCAGTACAGGCCACGGTTAAATGCTGATTTAAGCTGATTTTTACAGCCAGTAGAAGCTAATATAGGCTTATAATTAAAGCCAACATAAGCCCATTTTTATTAGCAATATAGACTGCTACTTACAGCTGATATTGGCCGATATTTACAGCTGATATAGGCTGATACTAATAGCCAGGATAGGCTGAAAGTAACAGATATGTACAGCTAATATATGCCAATATTTTCAGCAGACATTATCATTATTTACAGCCAGTATGAGCCAGTTTAGATCAATATTTACAATTTATACAGGCTGATATTCACAGATGATATTTACAGCCAGTATAGGCCACTGTTAAATGCCTATTTAAGCTGATTTTTACAGCCAATAGAAGCTAATATAGGCTTATAATTAAAGCCAACATAAGCCCAATTTTATTAGCAATATAGACTGCTACTTACAGCTGATATTGGCTGATATTTACAGCCAGTATAGGCCAATATTTATTGCCAAATGAGGCTTGCCTGTCATCATGTTTATAGTGATGACAGGCAACTTTTCTGTAATATACAGCAGTAGAAGCTTTTCTTACCAAACAGGTGGGTGATTCGTGAATCGTTCGAGGTCATATAAGAATTAAGAAATATGATTTGACACTTAAAGCTAACCTCACTTGTCTCTTTTTCTCTTCAGGCCTCTGAGATGACCCTGGAATACCCAGGCTGGGCCCTGGCTATGATCGTCATGCTCATAGTCTTCGCCAGCTTGCCTGTTCCTATTGGCTATCTCCTCTCTTTGCTGAGAAGCCGTGGAGGTCGTAACAGTCTCCCTGAGGAGGGAGAGCCCCCGGAGGTGCACCGTGAGCTGTACACGAAGTGCAACTCTGTCGAGCAGCTGGACTCCAACTCCCAACACAGACCCGAGGAGGACGAGACTCGACCCAGGGCCGGCTTCCTACCGCTGGGCCACGAACTGTACCGACTCCTTCCACAGCAGGAGGATGAAGATGAGGAGCAGGATACAGGAGTCTGAGTGTGGATGTTTGACAGAACCTCAGAGAGTGTTAAAAAGAGACCCTGCAGGATGACAGGAGGTCAAAGAGATATTAACCCTCTACCTGACAACGAGTCTTTGCAGCCTTTCAGCAGGCTCTACCTTAGTGACAGTGTTCTAACTATTTATAAGTCATGTACATAATCAAACTCTTTTTTAGATCCTGTAATTTTAAACTAAAACTACAACTCGTCTTTTTAACTCTGTCCTTTATTTTCTGAACCATTCAGGAAACAGAAACACTCCCACAGTCACCAAAATAAAAGAAGCTGCTGTATTTTATAAACAAAGATTTAATGTGAAGATGTTAGCGTGGAGGTGGTGCAGCTCCCAGCATGTAAAGAAACAGAAGTTTGATTTAATGTCTTTCTGCTCGCTTTATTTTATGTGAAACCACAGTCGTTTTTAATTTCACAAAGGCAGCAGCAGACAAAAAAACTCTTCATGACGAGTATTTTTATCAAAACTGTGAGGTGTTTGCACATGTGCGTGTTTGTGTGTGTGAGCATTTGTATTGATATTTTTTTTGTTAAGTTTTGATGTGAAATGATAATGTCAGTAAAATAAGTTTATTTTGCATTGTATTTGTATATTCTTACCTCATAAGACCACAGAAATGTTTTTACTGGTGTTCAAAGTGCTGCAGGATATTACTGTAAAAAGTGAGGATTTAAATAAACCTCTAGATGGCAGCAAACCCACTCCATCTGTCTTTACTGTGACTCACATCATTACTTATTCTGACAACTGTGAGCGACTAAAACCAGTGAGCAGACCTTTTCCAACTAAAGATCCACTGTGAGCTGAACAGAGATAGAAAGGTCTTCTTGCATCAATCTACTGAGAAAACTATTTGATACTCACTTTTCAATTGATAAAATATCATTAATTCCACATTTAACCTTGTTAGATAAAGGCCTCAGTCTGAAGACGAGAAAAAAGAATAAAGTATGAATCAGATTTTAATCTGTAATGTTTTAAAAGGGTGATATTTATGAAATTATACAAATTCAACAACTTGTTTTATTTTGTTTTTTCTTGTGTTTTATATATATGCCTATAAATAAACTGGTCTTTTTATGCTTTTATTTAGAGAGAAAGACAGTGGCTAGAGTCAGAAACAAGGATTGGAGGGAGTGGGGGACATGAGCCACATGTTAGACTTGAACCCTGGCCGCCCGCAGACATGGGATGCAACCAAAACACAAGGCCATCTGCATCCCACAAACTTAATAATTTCTGCAAGGGATTAATAACCTTGCAAAGCAGATGGATATACCCGTTTCCTTGTTTTTCACTGGCAAATCCATCTTGTTATGCTCCCATCTGAAGCGTCTGGGCCCGGTTAGAAAGTGACAGGACCAATCAGTGTCGAGAGGCAGTACTTTCAGGCGCAACAGAGTCATGACGTACACAATCAGCAGCAAGAGACAGGTGCAATTACTAGTATAGTGGAAGAACTTTGCGCAGATGCTGCTAAAGCACCAGTTTTATCAGAACTTGACAACAATTCTTAATTAAAAGAAGAACAAAGAACAGCAGTGAGTTGTTTTCTTTTCAAAAACGACAAAAGTCAAGTACTGACATGTCTATAGTCGCCATGTTTCACGTTATTCCTCGGTAGCTGCTACTTCACGTATTTTGTTGCTCTGATTGGCCCGTAGAGATGTGACAGAACGTTCATCCAATCACACTCTGAGTTTTTCAAAGCCTCTGCCTTTTCTAAAACGTTTCCTATTGAAGCTTTCACACATCCATCTGGTGTGTCAGGTTAAGGGGTTAATGCATTTTAACTTTTCACAAAGCTATTAAAGACCCTGTAAAGTGAAATCCAAAATTTTTGGCTTAACACACTAGATATGTTGGAATATGGTTGCTGTAAACATGAAAACCCTCAGATCTACATATGACTGAATTCTGTTTTTAGAACATTAGAAGTTTTTCACCTCTTTCCTGGCTGGGTTTTAGTTTGGCGAGGCAAATATGTGGGCTGGTGATGTCACAAACCCACAGTAGGGAATGACCCCGCCCCTCTAACACTACAATCTAAAATCACAGAGCAGTTCATCTCAGTCCAGTTTGTTGTTAGCTGATGTCACTGTCTTTATTAAAAGTTAACATCCATTTAATTGCTGTTGTTTCTGTTCATTGTGTGGTAAATTTGCCAAATCTCTGAGCCACAGTGGTCTATGATCTTTAAAAGCATCGTAACAGAAATGTGAGCTAAAAAACTTTGTCTCTTCTCTGGCACAGAGCCAGGCAGCTCTGCTCTGATACAGGTCACCATAAGGTCAAGGGACAGGCTAATAGCATGAGCGCTTTTCTCCATTCACAATGTAGCATTTTTTAAACCTGACAGGATTGCATTTTGTCCTGAGTGGGCGTGGCTTCAGCTCATCCAACAGACACACCCACACCATCCTAGAGCAGCATTTACTGCCTCATCTTTCATGATTTTGAAGTTTAATTTTATAAGCATAGAGATGTTTTATCTGAGTGAAATTTGACCTTTGGGGTTCATAACACTGTGGCCTATCATACAACAAACCTAAGAACAGATCTATTTTCACTTTACAGGGTCTTTAAAGTTTACATTCCATAACTCATGCAGTCTAAACTAATTGTAAATTAGGTTTGGACGCCCTTGGGGCCATCAGGGGCCCACTACCGCATCGTTTATGTGAAATTGCAACCCAAATTTCCAAAACTATTACCAGCTGAAATTAATTTGATTAAAACTATAGCAGTTTGGTCCCTGGATAGAACAAAACATGTACCTGAGCAAAGAGACTGCACAGAACTTCTTTGAGGCCGTGCATGCAAACCTGTTATTTCCCTCCATTGTTCTGTTATACCATAGATATTATGTTACTAATGTAACACAATATATAAATATTTGGCATCTGAAAAATTTGCTTTGACAGTGCCCTCTCTGATGCCCTTATAGATAAACATGATAAAGTGTCCTCTGAGTGGACAAAATTTGATCAAGTGCCTTCTAGGTCGACAAAGTTTGTGCCCACAAGGGTGCGTTTAAATAGAAAATACATGATGAATTAATGCTGCCCTTCCAGTGAAGTCAATTAGATGTTAAAATGATGTTGTATGTTGGGGGTGTGAGGCTCTGCTCAGAGGTTGACAACATTAGATATGCACATTTCTAAATCATGATTTTCCACGTAATGGCCAGTTTGATCTTTTTTGCAAGAACAAGTGTATTTAGGTACCAATAAAATCCTTTTAAACTGATGTTTAATCTTTCTGTGGGTCCCAGGGGGCTTAGACTTTCTTAGATATATGTGGGTACAAAGGTTGTGAAACTGATATTTTTAAGTTTTATTTATTGGGCTTTTTACGCCTTTATTATAGAGGTAGGACAGTGAAGACTGAAGAGAGAAACAGGGATGAGAGAGGGGAATGACATACAGTAAAGGAACCACGGGTTAGCCAGGAACCTGGGCCACTCATGTAAAGGGAGGGTGACTGATCTGACCTGACCACTGGGCCATCTGTACCCTATGCACCTTCTTTAAGGAGGAAAATATTTCATGTTCACCATCATGATGCATAGAATGGCTTTGAATAGTGCTTTTATCCACTTAACATACAGTCATGGACAAAAGTATTGGCACCCCTGGAATGTTTCCAGAAAAAACACAATTTCTCCGAGAAATTGTTGCAATTACAAATGTTTTTGGTATACACATGTTTATTGCCTATATGTACATTGGAGCAACACAAAAAATCTGAAGAATAAAAGACAAAATTGACATAATTTTACACAAAACTCATAAAATGGGCCGGACAAATTTATTGACACCCTCAATCTAATATTTGGTTGCACATCCTTGGAAAAAAATAACTGAAACCAACTACTTCCTATAACCATCAACAAGCTTCTTACACCTCTCTACTGGAATTTTGGACCACTCTTCTTTTGCAAACTGCTCCAGGTCACTCAGATTTGAAGGCTGCCTTCTTGCAACAGCAGTTTTGAGATCTCTTCATAGGTGTTCAATGGGATTTAGATCCAGACTGATTGCTGGCCACTTCAGAACTCTCCAGCTCTTTGTCTCCAGCCATTTCTGGTGCTTTTTGAGGTATGTTTTAGGTCATTGTCCTGCTGGAACACCCATGACCTCTGATGCAGACCCAGCTTTCTGACACTAGGCCCTACATTGCGGTCCAAAATCTTTGATAGTCTCCAGATTTCACGATTTCTTGCACACAGTCAAGGCACCCAGTGCCAGAGGCAGCAAAACAACTCCAAAACATCTTTGAACCTCCACCATGTTTGACTGTAGGTACTGTGTTCTTTTCTTTGTAGGCCTCATTCTGTTTTCTGTAAACAGTAGAATGAAATGCTTTTCCATAAAGCTCTACCTTAGTGTCATCTGTCCACAAAATGTTCTCCCAGAAGGACTGAGGCTTACTCAGGTACATTTTTGAAAACTCCAGTCTGGCTTTATTATGTCTGTTTGTCAGCAGTGGGGTTCTCCTCGGTCTACTGCCATAACGCTTCATCTCATTCAGATGACCACGTATGGTCCCAGCTGACACTTTTGCACCCTGAGTCTGCAGGACAGCTTGAATTTGTGTGGAAGTTTACTACTTCTTTTGTCTTTTTTTCCTCTTCTGTCTACATCCAGGGAGATCAGCCACAGCCCCATGGGTTGTAAACTTCTTGATTATATTACACACAGTGGACAAAGGAATTTCAAGATCTCTGGAGATGGTCTTGTAACCTTGAGATTGTTAATATTTTTCCACTATTATGCTTCTTAAGTCCTCAGACAATTCTGGGCTCTTCTTTCTCTTCTCCATGCTTGGTGTGACACACACAGGCACACAACACAAAGGCTGAGTCAACTGTTAGACATTCTAACTGGCTTCAGGTGTGATTTCTAGATTGTCAGCACCTGTTACTGCCACAGGTGAGTTTAAATGAGCATCACATGCTGGAAATAAAATGATTTACCCACAGTTTTAAAAGGGTGCAGATAAATTTGTCCGGCCCATTTATTGAGTTGTGTATAAAATTATGTCAGTTTTGTCTTTTTTCTTCTGAATTTTTGTGTTGCTCCAATGCACATAAAGGCAATAAACACATGTATACCAAAAACATTTGTAATTGCAACAATTTCTGGGAGAAATGGTGTATTTTCTGGAAACATTCCAGGGGTGCCAGTACTTTTGTCCATGACTGTATAAGCATATCTCCGAATCTACGTTTGGAGCCAGTCCTGGACTTTTAACACCCCTGACTCAAAAAACAAATACATCAGTACAAAATTAGTCTGCATGTGATAGTAATTTTCCACAGATTTAGAAATAATTGATAAAGATATCATAACTTATACATGCAGCACAGGGTGAAAGTAATCTCTCTGAGTGACTGAGAGAGGCCTTCTCTTTCCAGAGGCCCATGTGAGAGTGGAGTGTGGCTGCTGTGGGATAGGTAGGGATGAGAGAGAGAGATGGAGAGAGGAAGGGGAGGGGGAGAGGGAGGCACAGGAGAATGCGCGCTCGGGCAGGACAGGACAGGAGGGCTCGGGACATCAGCACAGCGGCCGGGTCAAGAAGCTGTCAGGATGGAGATCCGACCAGACAGATTTAAGGCGTCTGCAGCCAAAACTCTTGGCAAAATTAACAGGTACACAACTATCTTTGATACCTCTGATTTCAAATGAGACTTTTAATCGCTTTTACGTGTCACTAGGGGGGAGTTTGAGTTGTTTGGTGCATCCTGCTGCAGGTTTGTGAATATTCACTCTCCAGTGTAGAAAAGTTTCCTTCTTATTGATTTTCACTGAAGGGAGGAAGAGGCGCCTGTTGTCTTTACGCTGCATGAATGGAGCGATAAAAGTGCAGCTTTACGCAGCGATGTTAAGGTCATTAAATTGTCTGAAGTCAGAGATTTTTTCTTAAAGTTTATTTATTTGTCTTTGTATTTAAGTAATACATAAAATAACACGGTGTTTGGCCAGAGTAAAGTGTGCAGAATATCTAATAATCTGGATGGAAACGAGCGATAAAAGTGGAGTGAAGTCGACATTTTGTAATTGTGGGCGACTTGGGGGTTTAGGTTTCATGCTTTGGTGAGAACATTTGTTCTAAACTGATCAAATTTGCTGTTGCAGTTGTCAGATTTGGCACAGCTCAAAGTAGATTGAGAGTATTGATGTTTGAGATGAGGAGAAAGTGTGGTTACATAATGGATCCGTGCGTTATTGGCACGGCCTGGCTCAGAGAGAGGGCTGAGCAGATGCAACCAAAGTCACAAGAATCCATCCACCCACCCATCCATCCATCCTCAGTCCATCTTTTACCTTGAGATAAATATAAAATATCTTTATCTTTAAATAATTTAAGTAAGTTGGTTTTTTAAACCAAACAATTTCATAATAAACGTTTTTTGTGGTTATAATAGCTTTTAGGGCTGCTTAATCATGGCAAAAACAATAATCGCGATTATTCTGAAGTAGTTTTAAACCCTGACTGATTAATTCTATGTCATGTTAAACCAAATGCCTTTATTAAAATGAAGCACTCTTAACAAGTTGAAAATAATCCATAAATGGTCGTTTTACAAAGGGGCAAAAATGTAAATGTGATAAAAAAAAAAATACTAATAATTTAATCTCAATTATCTTGTGCCAACAATCATAAAAGTTAAATCAGGATTCAATTTGAAACTCAATCGCCCTGCACTAATTTTATAATATATACATGTTTTTTTAATATCTGTTCAATTTGTCTTAAAAAAAAAACATAAAACAGGATCATTTTACTCAAAAATGGATTCATGTCTTTTGACTGAAGGGACTTTTTCTCTCTGTGGTCAGTAAACAGAGAAGGGTCAGATTTTTAAAATGTAATTCATTCAAGATTTTAATCATTAATTTCTCTATTTTATATTTTAAATCAAATTCTGCAGCCAGATCGGTGCTCAAACAGGAGACACAGAAAACAACACTGATTCAAAATGGTCAGTTGAGCAGTTTACGCCATACAGATTAACAGTTTGGATGACTTTGATATAGACTATCCTTTTAAGAGGCAAATTATTATTAAAGAGAGAGCCATATCCTTACCATGACACATCCTCCTGTTTCTCTGACTGAATATAAATGCTCATGTGTCGTGGTGCTTGAAAATATTTTCATCTGCCGAAGGGAAGCCAGGCAGGAACTATTTTTTTTAACCATTGTTAATAACCCAGCAAAGTCGATGGATCGACCAGTTTCCATGTCTGCCATCAGGCAGATCCAGCTAAGCTTTAAGCTGATTCGCTTGTTCCCAGTCAGAGAATGACCGGACCAATCAGCATCATCCGAGGAGAAAGAGGCGGTAGCTAGAGGTGTGGTTTAGTGGAAGCGACAGCAAGCTTGAAAACAGTGGCAGCCAGTGGGATGAACTGGTGCAGATGCAGCTAAAGCCATTATTTTGTCTCATATTACAAATTTAATACAAACTGTACTGAAGGTAGTGATCAGGAAAAAGGAAAATAAGGAAAGTAGGATTTTTCACCAAAATTTGAATATCTGCATGATGTGTAGAGTATAACATCTATCAAAGCTGGTATTTTGACACACATTTTAGTTTATCTTTCACCTTCTGGGAATTGCAGCAAGTCATGTTGTGTTTAATTCTCAATTTTGATTAATTGCACAGGTCTAGTTTTATCAGAGCTGGACAACATTTCTTTGCTAAAAGGACAGACCCTCACTGAAAGCTGGTCATGTCTTCTCCTGAAGATTTACTGACTGGCTCCACCAATAGTGAACCTTTAAATTTTACGGCTTTAAATGTTAAGTCATATTTTGACCTTTTCAATTCATGATTTTGAATTTTATCTCAAATTTGGACTTTTTTAACTCATAATTGTAAGTTTTTATGTCATATTTTGAGCTTATAGAGTCTCAATTTTAAATATTAAGTCATATTTTGACCTTTAAAACCTTAATTTCACTTTTAATCCTGTATTTTACCTATTAGACTCACAATTCAAAATTTTAATCTTACATTTGTAAATTCATGATTCCAAATTTAATCTAATATTTTGACTGTTATAAACCTTGATTTTGATTTTGATTTTTTTTTTTTTTACCTTTAAAAATCATGGTTTTATGGAATTAGATGTGTGGATCGACAGTAAATGTATACCTGACAGTCACAGATGATAGAAATCAAAGGTTCCTAGGGTAACCTTTGAAATTCCATAGAAAATGACTGGGGTCATTTTTGACCCCATGAATGGAAAAGTGTGGTACTGATACAAAAAATGCAGTTATTTAAAAAATGTAACAATTAGCTACAAATCTAAATGGCCTCATGTCAAAGACAACCTATTTGAGGAATACATAGAAGATCAAGCGATAAAAAAATCAAAATTACAAAGATATCACAAAAAAACAACTGCTGGGGTCATTTTTGACTCTTCTTATGCATCGAAGGGTTAAATATATCACACTGAGGTGTGAAACAGGCTGTCTGTTGCATCAGGTGGACGATGTTACTAAAGTAAAGGCAGACCAGCGGAGGAGAGGAGGGCAATCATGCTTGGGCATGGTGTAAAATAATCCTACCTAAGGTGAGAACTTACCAAATTGTTATTGCAAGTCTAGTAGACACATATGTAGACTCATGTAGACTCATGTGGTTTATGTCTTATTTTGCAAATGCAAATATGGATCAGTGAGATAAAAGAAATTGATGACAGTCGACTATAGGCCTTACAGACTTTAATGATGTCCCTCACTACAGAATCACCTCTGTAAACATTATGCCTTTTTAGAAGATGATTATATTTGAGGCGTATTTGGGAGCCATGAAAGTACCAGACAGTTACAACAGTAGTAACTTTCTCAACGCAGATGTCAGTGACTTTTGTCAAATGACATTATTCACTATGAGGGCGCTCACAAACAGAGAAACTGGCAAAGACCAGACATTTCTCCATGCCTGGTCTTCAAGCCTACAAAAGCTACATGCTCTCAAGAAATAAAATTCTCCTCTGTGTTTAAATATCATGAAAATGTCAAAGCATGCTCACCAGACTGACCTAAAAGGTCTTAACTAGCATACTTTTTGTTTTCAACTTCTTGTTTGGTTTTAGCTGCAAACAGGGTGGCATCAACGGTAACACCAGCATTTTCTTGCATTAGCCTATGCAGCACAAAATGCTTTTTAATGCATCATAAAATGATTTGCAGGTATTCAATTCTAACATTTCAAGCTCTCTTCACTTTCCGTATACAAAATGTGCACTACACAGATTACACTGGGGAGATTGTGAACATGAGTATTCATTTAGCACTGGTTTCTAGTCAGTAACATGTTCTATATTGCCCTCCAGTAGGGGCAGCACTGAGCTGAGGATTGTGTGACATCACATGCAAAAGGTCAAAAGGCAAAATCTGACCAATCAGATTTGACAGTGTAAATCATAAGCCAAGGACACTCCAACTTTTTCTCTAAAGCAATACAAGTTCCCTAAATTTTTGCTTTTATTTTTCTCCTGGTCAGTTTTCTGTCTTTACTTGAGATATTACTAAGGTCTCATAGACTTAAACAGTATTTAATTTGATAATTACTTTCAAGTTTTCTGGAATAACTGCAGTCAGTTTGTGATAAAAACAGCCCAATCTGTGTGTCTTTAACTCCTCCAGCCCTGAGCTGAGTCTGTATTCTTTCTGATCAAATCTGAATTTAGAGAAAGCATCTCCCGCTTTATTTTCTACTTTTAAATGTGTTAAATCATCAAATTTATGTAAATTAATTGCACTCTTGTGGAAAAGTTGCAGCAGAGGTTAGTGTGCGGGTGATATTTCAGTAAAAAAAAGCAGAGATTAAAGACACTGATAGAGCCTCATGCAATAACCATCGCTCTAAGCTTTGCTCTCTCAGGATTTGAGGTAGCAACCAAACGTATAAATCCCGTCCTGAAATAGCCTGTTTTTCAGTCCAGCTGTCGAGCCACGCAAATCCCTAAACTCTCCCCTCCCACTCTCTCCATCCCGGCCCATGTCACTTCCTCCAGCCGCTCCCTCCTCCTCCTCCTCCTCCTCCATCCCTTCATCCATCCATTGAGATACCAGTGCAGACAAGTTTCAGCCTATCAAGGTCTCCCAGATTAACAGACATGCAAATCTGAGGCTTTTTCTCTCTTACTGGTCGTGTGCCATGCATGTGCATGGCTGCGGCTCATGCTATGAGAGATGTGATGTTTAAGACTGGATCCAGATTGGTTTCAGGGGGCGTTTCCTCAGCTTAGCCATGAACTCGGATTTTATACGTCTGCTGTGTGAAGGGATGGAGTTAGAAAGGTGAAGATTTGTTCTGATATCTGAGAATACATCACATCCTGTGCTCTGTGCGACGAGATGGCGGTGTGCAATCTCGCCACCCCACAGACAAAATCCCTCCCGATGAAAGCAGCCAGAAGTTCATCTATTATTTAAACGTTTTCTCCATCAGAATGCATCTCCTGTTTCTATATTAAACTCCACTAGGTAAGCATAAACTCCGTCACTGTAAGGTCAAGTGCACTCTACGTCTCCTCTCTCACTTTTCCCACTTTAACATTTCCAAATGAATGTTTAAATATCATCCATCCACATCCTCCCCTGCTCAAACCATGAAATATTATCAGACTACAGCTGTTGTCTGATTAACATTTCCATCATACAGCTGCATGAGAAACCACTCATTACAACAATACGAGCTTTCACAGGCTGCAAAAGTCTGAATTTATCCCAAAAAATAAGAAAAGTTATTTAATGCAAACAAGCAATACTTTTCTCTCTCAGCATGCAAATATCTGACACGATCTCCAGAGCTGTAGCCTGGTAGAAAAGAGTTTTCTTTTATTAAAGTCAACCTTTTTGCAGGTTGCCCCTTCTTTTTTTAAATGCACGAAATAAAAATGATAATTACAACTTTATTTATATAGCACCTTAAAAACAGTTGTCAGCAAAGTGTTTTGACAGACAAAGCAAAGGGCAGAATCTCAGAAGGGTATTAAGCATCAATCAGGCCAACAGAGAGAAGTCTGCGAAATTCAAATAAAAAGCAACAGTTAAGTGCAAAAAATCAACATAAAAAATGCAAATGAAGGAATAAAAATGCTTTTCAAACAAGGCAAAATAACTGAATACAGGAAATAAAATTATACAGAAGAAAAATCAATAAGAGCAGACATCATGTGGTCATCACATCACAGGTGATTAAAACAAGATTAGAAGCCATAAAATTCACAAAACATCCTCATGTTCACCAGAAAATACACTATTTTACCAAAAATATTCACTCACCCATCCAAATAATTGAAATCAGGTGTTCCAATCACTTCCATGGCCACAGGTGTATGAAATCAAGCACCTGTGCATGCAGACTGTTTCTACAAACATTTGTGAAAGAATGGCTCGCTCTCAGGAGCTCAGTGAATTCCAGTGTGGTACTGTGATAGGATGCCACCTGTGCAACAAGTCCAGTGGTGAAATTTCCTGGCTCCTAAATATTCCACAGTCAACTGTCAGTGGTATTATAACAAAAGTGGCAGGCCACGTAAAATGATGGAGCAGGGTCAGCGGACCTGCTGAGGCTCATAGTGCGCAGAGGTGGCCAACTTCCTGCAGAGTCAATCGCTACAGAGCTCCAAACGTCATGTGGCCTTCAGATTAGCTCAAGAACAGTGAGTAGAGAGCTTGATGGAATGGGTTTCCATGGCCGAGCAGCTACATTCAAGCCATACTTGACCAAGTCCAATGCAAAGCGTGGGATGCAGTGGCGTAAAGCACACCACCACTGGACTCTAGAGCAGTGGAGACGAGTTCTCTGGAGTGACAAAATGCACTTCTCCATCTGGCATTCTGATGGACGAGTCTGGGTTTGGCGGTTGCCAGGAGAACGGTACTTGCCTGACTGCATTGTGCCAAGTGTAAAGTTTGGTGGAGGGGGGATTATGGTGTGGGCTTGTTTTTCAGGAGCTGGGCTTGGCCCCTTACTTCCAGTGAAAGGAACTCTGAATGCTTCCGCATAGCAAGAGATTCTGGACAATTCCATGCTCCAAACTTTGTGGGAACAGTTTGGGGATGGCCCCTTCCTGTTCCAACATGACTGTGCACCGGTGCACAAAGCAAGGTCCGTAAAGACATGGATGAGAGAGTTTGGTGTGGATGAACTTGAACTTGACTGGCCTGCACAGAGTCCTGACCTCAACCCCATAGAACACCTTTGGGATGAATTAGAGCCAGGCCTTCTCATCCAACATCAGTGTGTGACCTCACAAATGTGCTTCTGGAATAATGGTGAAAAATTCCCATAAACACACTCCTAAACTTTGTGGAAAGCCTTCCCAGAAGAGTTGAAGCTGTTATAGCTGCAAAGGGTGGACTGACGTCATGTTAAACCCTATGGATTAAGAATGGGATGTCACTTAAGTTCATATGCGAGTCAAGGCAGGTGAGTGAATACTTTTGGCAATATAGCGTATTTTGCACTCATGAGTTTCTTTCTGATAAGCACAAAAAGTTTTTTTTTCTTAAAGATTTATTTTTGGGCCTTTTCTTGATAGAGGAAGGACAGTGGATAGACTTGGAAACAGGGGAGAGGCATGCGTTAGACAGCCTCAGACTGGATTTGAACCCGGGCTGCCTGTATACATGGGCAGTGCCTTAAACCCCACTTGACCATCTGCGCTCCCGAGCACTAGAAGTTTAATGGGAGTAGAACCATCGTATGCAAATGAAAAACTATCTTATGCACACAAGGCATGTTTGAATGCACACCAGAATCTACATTTTAGTGCCACTGCCCATTTAGGGGCTCCGAAGATTCTGCATGTCTGCAGATTAGTTATGAATTATTGGCTGTGAGAGAGAGGGTTCTTTAAGACCCTTCAAACCCCCAGACCTACTCTCACACCATCTTTATCTACAGCTAATATAATTCAGAAAGTACATCATTAACAAAAACTGCAGAAAATGTTGATGAGGCCTTGTGCTTACTGAAAGAGGCTTTTAGTTCAGTCAACACTATATATTTTCTAAATCTCATACAGCGTAATACCTATGTAGAATTTCTGAAAAGAGCTTTAAATGAGTCAGATGTTTGTGTGCATCAGCAGAATTATACGGGGAGAGTTTCTGTTTCACTTCACAATAACGCACAAGGCCGACCTTAACAGGTAATCCATTTTTAATCTGCAGGACTCTGGCTGACGTGCTTTTTCAGCAACCCTAACAGTTTTCTAGAAAATGGAAATCTGCCTCCTTATTTAATCATTTAGAGTTTGGCATAATGTTAATCCAGCGCTTTTCAGGAATGAATACCCATTCTTTCTTATATTATATGATATTCTTTACAGGTAGAGTGCAGATTCGCTACTTGGCATCATTTCTGTGTCCATGTGTATGATCAGAGGGGTTCCTGATCAATGAGGGCTTTGGAGACATGTGAAATTTGGTGCTGCAGTTTCTGCAGTTCTGATAATCTGACTGATGCATAATGGTGCATCTTCATTCAGGGATATTATAGTATAAACATTATGATGACTGCAGTGATAGATTCTGGATGTGAAGGCTGTTCTGCTTTTCTTTATGTTTCTATGTCTGTTAGTTGTGAAGACAGTTGCAGGTTTGTATGGAAATGTTAAAACAGAGCAGTTTGCGAATCAGCGCTCCACTCAGCATGCTCAGTTATTGGCAGAAAATATGTTTGTGTCTAATTTGCACTGTGATACCCGAGTAAGAGAAGACCAAGAGCACTGTGAGGCTGCAGGGCGACACACCAGACCATTTTAAATCTGATTAAAAACATGGGAGATCACAGACATGATTTTTAAAACTATAATCCTACAAGCACACTCACTGCAAATAAATCACTGCGTTATTAAGCATTAATAAGAAAAAGAAAATGTATAAATAAGTTATGGGTTCATTTTTTATATTTGCTAGGATAATGTACTAGGGAATTTAAGATTTTGTATAAGACAGGGTCCTTGGCAGTTGCTACTGCCTGGGAAATCTACCTGACAAAGCGTTTGGGTAGGGAAGGATTTTATAAATTCTCAGAAAGTGATTGGATGGATGTTCTATCAGTTTCCTTTATGGGCCAGTCAGAACAACATGACGGGCAGCTCCAGTGGTAAGGTGAGCACGGCAGGCAGACGCTGTTGTTGTTTGTAACGGTGCAACCTGTTGGTGGATAAAACTCATGCTGGGGCCGAACATGGCGACTGTGGAGGAGGTATTGATAATGTACCTCTTGCATAAAAGACAAAAATGGAGGCAGCATTTCTAATCAACTCGCACAACTTTTCCACAAAGAGTTCCGTGCATCTTACTTAAGCCTCAGTTTATGGCCCGAACATGCCTGAAGTTCTGCACAATACCATATGTCCAAGCTAACTTGCAGCAGCCATCAGCTGCTGCAAGTTAGGAAGCTAGCGAGGCCTTCACATGAGTATTGTAAATTTTTTGTCCGTGATTGCAAATAATCTGTGTATTTCTCAAAAGGAGGTTGATATCTTAAGACCATCTGTCTTCTTAGTTATGGTTCTCAAGTGGTTGGGCATCAGGACCCACCACCAATACAGATCACAACCCAAATTTCAAAAAAATTCCAATCATTCGAATTTATTTAAAGAAAACGTCTGGAGCCCAAATGCAACAATACACTATTGATCAAACAGACAAAACAAACATGTTAACAAAGCACATCATTACAGAAGGACATGCATGCATTCATCTTATTTACTATATTTATTTACATTTTTCCAAGACAGAAAATTTGGTTATTCCTCAAGGAATTTCCTCAGTATCTTGGGAAAACCAGTATGCTATCTAATGTAAAGGAGGTCAATATGTAGAAATGTTAAGACAAATAAAGAAATGTGCTGGTCATCATAGGAAAACCTTAAAGAGGTTTGTATGAATTTATTAAATGTCCAATTAGGGCTTGTGTACATAGTTTGTCACATTTTTTCCTTTGCAGACATTGGTGACCCACTGGAAAGAGTTTTATGACCCATTATGGGCCCCGACCTACCAGTTGGGAACCATTGTGCGTACCATTATTTCGCTCTCACTCAATGCTAATAAATCCAATCTGCTATGAGGAAATAAATGGGAATGGGAATGCTATCAGCTTCCAGCACAACTAAACCCTGATGCTAATTGGTCAGGTCTGTTTTCGGACCTGGCACAATCATTTCTAAAAAGAGCTTTGCAAGATGGATCAGTCTGATGGCAGACAATGAACCTAGACAGTCCATCTGTTTTGCAAGGTTGCCTTGACACAGCAACATTTTTGAACCCCTGCACAACACCATTCCACAGCTGCCAGAGTAAAGTTTAATAGTGGACAGTCTGCAGACATGAGATCTCACAGAAGCTCAAGTGATCACACCTAACATCAGAAGAAGCACAAGCATGCAGGATGATCATCATCCTTAGCTTCTGTATTTGCAGGGATAAACAAAAAATGTCCACTCTGCTCAGAGCACGGTTGTGTTTGTGCAGCAAAGTTTGTGAGCTGCAGGTTGGTGACACTTCTTGGTCCGTGCTCACTCTCACCGGCTTTTGCAGGTTTTCTGTTGAAAGCAGCTGGATCTGGAATCAGACATGTTTGATATTTTTGATTCCAGCTCAGGGAGCCTCTAACTCAAGCAGAGGAAGTAAAATAATTGTATTGGCACCACGGACTTGAGGATTATTTGGATAAATAATCCGTCAAACCTGACACTAATACATTTTATTCCTATTTCTATATTTCTGCAGCTGTAATGTCTAAATTTCTCTCTGCAGACCTTTTAAGTATGTCTGATTCTGACTGGTGAGACAGGGAGTAACGTTAGGATGCATCCATCTAAAACTGTAAGCTAAATCACAAATGAATGGTTGCTTTTTTGTGCAGTGCAGACAGCATGCAGGAGTTTAGGAGAAAATCAACATGCACATCCCTTAGCGGGTGTTGGATCCAAAATCATTAAGAAGTATAAAAGGTTTACACACCATGAATCTCCCATTTAAGGATTTATTCATCATCAAGTTTGGAGCAAACATGCTCCTCCCCAGACTCACCTCAGTGTTCAAGAGTTTACCTGCAGGTTTACATCATTAAAAACAAGAAATGACCAAATATTTGTAGCCTAAGACTTCTATTTGCGTTCCTGGTTCCAAAATAGGTATCCAAACTGGAGAATTTTCACTTCTCAGAGTTTAAGATTCACTTATGAGAGGTGTAGATGTGGGTATTTAGAGGGTATGTCTATGAAGGTCACACGTGAGGATGTTTGAACATTGTGTGTCTATGTCTGTTTGTGTGAGCGTCCACAGGAGAGAGAGAGAGAGAAAAAAAAGTGGTGTGACAGGATGGGGAGGAGGGTGTCTCCCTGGGTGACACAGTCCCACTGAGACCCAATCTGTTCACTTCAGGGAGAGTGAACGGCTCGTGGAGGAGGAAGGGGGAGATGAGGGAGACACCACTCGTGGAATTACAAAAAAGCTGCAGAATCTCCATTTTAAAAATTAAAAACTCCTGAAGCTGCTGCAAATATTACTAGACAATCAAGCTACGAGAAGAAGGAGAGAAAGAGGGAGATTAGTCAAGGAGACTGGAGCGGATGAGCTGTGAGAAGAAAAAGGAAGCACACAGGTTTACTGTGAGCACAATGAAGGATCAATTCAGCACACATGAGGACAAATAATGAGCAGGGTGCCTGCTGTTATATAATATTTTTACTGTCAGCCTCCCTGGCTGTCTCCCTCTCTCGCTCTCCATCATCCTCTTATGAGAGGATTACATAGAACGCTCTGTGAATTGGTGAATTTAATATACAGGGTAACAAAGGTCCAGGTCAGCAACAGCACGTGCCAAACACACTCTGACTTAACGCAGTAAAGATATTAGAGTAAAAGCACTGTAAGGGAAGCCTTATGTGCCATTTCTCTAAATTTAACAGCAAAGGTGAGGAACTAAATAAAATGGAAACAAGCCTTAACCTTCATGGTTGAAAAAGAAGGTTTTGGCCCTGTCTTTATGGACACTCACCGTACAGGGGATGAACTTTTTCATAACTTCCTCTGTTTAGGTTTAATAAGGATACTGATTCATGCATAACTAGGGGTTTGCAGGTCCGTGCTTTAGATGTTTCTAAGAAGGCCTCTGCAAACAGTCATGGTAGTCAGGACCACTTTGACACATGATAATGATGTTGATGTTATAAATGTTCTTTTTGCACGTATCGCTGTTATTTGTGTTTGGCTGGGTGGCTGTTCTGGGATCCTCCTGCCCTTCCACAAACCTGCGTGGAAATCATCAAGCAGGAACAGCACCATTCCTGTCTTTCCTGTGCCTACAAGGAAAGCCTATGGCAGGGAGAGAAGTAGAGCAGAGCAGGCATTAATGACAACAAAAGTAGAATAAAGGAGGAGCTGGGGTGGAGGAGAGTAGCAAAAGCAGCTTGCAGAGGGAGCAGCAGAGTGTTGCCAGGCTAGAACAGTAGCTAAACAGGCTAGAGTAAATATGGCAGCCAATAGCATGCTTAGAGCAAATCAGCTGGGCATCAGCTGATGAGGGCTTGAGTGAGATCAGCTGATCTTGATTACATGTCAGCACTTGACTCTGTGGCCTGCCTGAACTAACGCTACATGCTTGATAAAGAAGCAGAAGATGCTCTGCACCCCTGCAAGCTCCTGTTTAAGGATTTATTGAATTTAAACTTTAAAGCCGACACACTTTTACTTAACTTGGCACAATAGATGGATGTGTTTCACACATCCATCTGGAAAATCACTCATAGACAGCGCTTGGGAAAGGGCAGAGCCTTTGAAAAAGAACTCAGAGTGTGATTGGATGAATGTTCTGTCTGTCACATCTTTACGGGCCAATCAGAACAACGACTAACCTTGCAAAGCAGATGGATACGCACGTTTCCTTGTTTTTCACTGGCGAATCCATCTTGCAAAGCTCCCGTCTGAACTGTTTCGGCCCAGTTAGAAAGTGACAGGACCAATCAGCGATGAGGAACAGTACTTTCAGGTGCAACAGAGTCGTGACATAAACAAGCAGCAGTAAAAGTCTGGTGCAGTTATGGTAGAAGAACTAAGCGTGGATGCTGCATTTGTAAATCTGAGGAGTAGCGTGATAGCTCAAAATGTGACTTCATGTCGCTCAATAAAGAAGACTTCCTGGTGAGCAGATCTTTTCTGTTTCTTTTACAGAAATAATTCTGTCAGAAAAAAAAATTCTGCAGACTGTCTAAATTGCAAAAAGGCACTGACTGTGGGTCAGCTCTGAAACTTGGCCAACTTATTTGTATAATTCAGACTGTTCAAAGGTTTCTTGCCATTTTTATTCCTTCAGACCAGCAATAGTTGATGCTAGAGCTGTGGCTCTCCAGGCTCAGTGGTGTGTCTGAGGCAGGTATCGGTGTGCCGTGGGAATCCGTACAATCCTACAATACAACATTACAGCAGCTCAAGATACTGTAACGTGTGTTACTGCAGCTATTTTGCACGAGTATGAATATGGTGTGCTTTAAGATTTTGGCTTGTTATAGGAGAAACTCGGGCAAACCACTTGGCTACAGGTTCTGTGTTTTAGGGTTGTCAGTCTGCACAAACATGAGGATCATCATGTCTGTAGATTTATCCATGGGATTCTTGTGAGCAGCCCCAGAGTTATTGGAGGGATTCTTTATCAAACTCTGTGCAAATGACCACGTTGACTCAAAGACTGATAAGATTTCCAGAGGTCAAAGGTCAAGGTCATTGGACCTCATGGTCAACCCTGGCCTAAAACATTTCTATGGATTACACAACCACAGAAAACCCACAGCCCTTTTTTTGATCCATAACTACTTAGATATCATAAATGCTGTTTGTAGATTACAAAGTTTGAAAGTTGCACCAGTCACACCAGTCATTGTCAAAATACCAGAATTTAGAACATCAATATGATACCTGCAAAAATCAAACCATATTGATACGCAGGCTAATTTACTGTTTCAGGAGTTGCAGACGAACTTCTGCAGACTGTCTGACTTGCACTAAATCATTGAGCCTGTTTTATGCAACTTCATGCCATTATTGTCTGCCTTTTTCCTCTTACGCAACTATCTAATTAACACTGATTTTTAAAAACGTCAAGGTATGAAGAATTTTTTGTCAGATTCCATCGCTTGACAAACCTGAGATTGGTCATGTGATTATTTAAGATCTGCAGATGTCTCTTCTGTGGGAAATGGACTTGCATTTTCCTATAGTTTTTAAATAAAGTGATCTTTAAATAAGGCCTTTGTCAGATTAGTGAGTTTGGTATGAGCATTATTCCTTGCTGATAAAAAGTGTGCACAGCTAAAAGAAGATAGACATTCAGGGTGAACCTGCTTGTTTAGCTGTATTGACCTTTGATATTGTAATTGCAGTGTGACGTTGCTGGTTGAACTTTTCTGCGTTTGCTCGGTGAGATGCTGAGCTATGATCTCAGTGTGAGGTGTGAGTATTACTGTGAGTCTCTGCTGGCTCTCTGACGGTTGTAATTACGATATTTCAGAGAGCCCGAGGTCACGGCACTCCTGCCTGCTCACGCTCTCTGGCTCATTAATCGTTGCCAGCTGAGACCAATCAGGTCCTCGCTACGCCGGCGAGAAAAGCCACATCAGCTGGGAGGGAGAGCTCAGAACGGTGAGCCCCACACGAAGGAAAATGTCCTGGGACACCGTTTGTTTACTAGAGATGTGTCTCATACCTGCACAGACTCAGAGACTAAACCTTTAAAAAACAGCAAAGTAATGAGGAAGCTGTGGGTCTGCATGGAGGCATGCTGAAACTCTGCTTTATAACTACATCAGAAATGTCAAAATCCAATAATTTAATACTTTGATACTGTGCCATAATCAATTTAAACAGCAACAAAAGTAAAAGTAAAACTGATTTTGGACAATTTCTTAAGAGAAAGAGTATGGATGAAATCCTGGCTGAGAAGAAGGTAAAGTTGAGTTTATGTGCAGCTGTCATGTTTGTGAGCTGTAAAAGTATTACACATCTGGTTGGTGACATCTTCTCATCTGTTTGTTTTTAGTGGCTATTGCAGAGGCAGTCCAAACAGAAATTGTTTGACATTTATTGAATTTCCCCAATATTATTTACATGATATAGGCATCTGCAAATGAGAGCTTAAAAATTATTATTGTATTAGAAAGTATTAAATTTTCTGCTGATATTTACAACCAATATATCAGTTGTGAATATCAGTTCCAGCAGCTCAAATATCAGCCAATATTAGCTGTGAACACCAGCCCATATCAGCTGTAGATATTGTCTAATATGTGCTGTAGATATTGGTCTATAATGACTGTAAATATTGGCCTATAACAGCTGTAAACACCAGCCAATATTAGCTGTATATATTGTCCTTTTTGCTGTAAGCATTGGTCTATATCGACTGTAAATATTGGCCTATTTAAGCTGTAAACACCAGCCAATATTAGCTTTGAATATCCACCTACATTAGCTGTAAATATTGTCCAATTTGCTGTAACTATCGGCCTATATCGACTGTAAATATTGGCCTATAACAGCGGTAAAAACTAGCCAATATTAGCTTTAAATATCAGCATATATTTGCTGTAACCATTAGTGAATATTAGCTTAAAATATTTTCCTATATGCTATAAATATCGGTCTATATTGATTGTAAATATTGGCCTTTATCAACTGTAAACACCAGACCAGTAAATATTTGTCTATATTACTAGAAATATTTGCTTTAGCTGCTGTAAAATTTCTTTTAACAGTTGTAAATATCAGCATATATCAGCTGTTAATATCAGCCTATATCAACTGTAAATATCAGCTTATGTTAGCTGTAAATATCAGCTTATATTAGCTGTAAATATTGTCCTTTTTGCTGTATCGGTCTATATCAACTGTAAATATTGGCCTATAACAGATTTAAACACTAGCCAATATTAGCTTTAAATATCAGCCTATATTAGCTGTAAACACCAGCCCATATCTGCTGTAGATATTGTCTAATATGTGCTGTAAATATCAGCATATATCAGCTGTAAATATCAGCCTATATCAGCTGTAAGTATCAGTCTATATTAGCTGTAAATATTGTCCTTTTTGCTGTAAATATTGGTCTATATCAGCTGTAAATATTGGCCTATTTAAGCTGTAAACACCAGCCAATATTAGCTTTGAATATCCACCTACATTAGCTTTAAATATTGTCCAATTTGCTGTAACTATCGGCCTATAACAGCTGTAAAAACTAGCCAATATTAGCTTTAAATATCAGCATATATTTGCTGTAACCACCAGTGAATATTATTTTAAAATATTTTCCTATATGCTATAAATATCGGTCTATATTGATTGTAAATATTGGCCTTTATCAACTGTAAACACCAGACTATATCAGCTGTAAATATTGGTCTATATTGACTAGAAATATTTGCTTTAGCTGCTGTAAAATTTCTTTTACTTTATTTCTTTTATCAGCTTATATAAGCTGTAAATATTGTTCTTTTTTGCTGTAAATATCGGTCCATATCAACTGTAAATATTGGCCTATAACATATGTAAACACTAGCCAATATTAGCTTTAAATATCAGCTTATATTAGCTGTAAACACCAGCCCATATCTGCTGTAGATATTGTCCAATATTTGCTGTAAATATCAGCATATATCAGCTGTAAATATCAGCATATATCAGCTGTAAATATCAGCCTATATCAGCTGTAAGTATCAGTCTATATTAGCTGTAAATATCAGCCTTTATCAGCTGTAATTATCAGCCTATATCAGCTGTAAATATCGGCTTATATCAGTTGTAAATATTGACCTAAATCAGCTGTATAAATTGTTCTGTATTGGCTTTAGATACAAGCCTATATTAGCTGTAAATATTCTCCTTATTTACTATAAATTGGAGCCCATATAAGCTGTAAATATTGGTGTATATTAGCTTAAATACAGGCCTATATAAGCTCTATTTATCACCTATATCAACTGTTAATATCAGCCAAAAATGGTTGTAAATCTGGCCTTTGTCAGCTGTATATATAAGCCTTCAGTGCATGTTTTTTTTTTTTTTTTTTTTTTTTTTTTTGGAAGAACCAACAGATCTAAAATTGATCATTCAGCTTTAAAGTTTAAAAAAGACTGAAGTTTCAGGTCTGGACTACATTTATATATCAGTATTTGGACAGAAATATTGAAAAGCATAGGATCAGGCCACAGCCTCTCCTATGGGGCTGAAATCTTAAGTCTACAGGTGCCATACTTTTGTAAAATGCCATGCAACACATCACAGATTGTGGACTTGAAGCCTTGAACTCAAATGTCCCGAATACGTTGATTGAACGATACGTTATTGAATATATTGTTCTTTTAAAAGCCTGAGTATTTTACAATATCTAAAACTATTTAAAGTAACAGAGATATTGCATCATCTTAATAAAAAGTATTGGAGAATTTAAACTCTTGCCAATCTCAGTGTAGTTCACTGTATCTGCCTGAAAACTGAAAGTAAACACAATTTTAAAGAGGCAGACCCTCAATCAGTACGTCTATTTTAAGACACGTGCATGTTCATGGGGGTCGGATTGCCCTTTAGCGTGAAGCGTCTGTAATTAACGGAGTTTTTTGCTGTGGGCTAGCCTCGTTAGCTGGTAGCGTATGTGAAGGTGTCAGGCTGCAATCTGTCGTGAGCTTTAATGAGGAGTTTCCTGCAGCCTGCACAAACTGCGAAGATGGATGCCGAGCTCCACTGAGGGGCCGAGTCAGCACGTTTTATTTCACATGGAGAGGACAGCAGTGAGTCCACGAGACAGACTGATTCATCAGAAAGAAATGTACACATCCTCCTTTGTGTCTAATCAGCTGTTTGATGGATTCCTGTCCTTGGTTTACAGACTCTCTGTGGTGAACATGTTTATGGACATGCGTTACCTGCATGTCTGAAGGACAGAGGAGTTTTCCCTGGGAGGTTCAAACCAGGATACAACTGACAATTATCTATTGATGATATTGGAAAGCTGATTCTGAATCAGCTGATGCTTAGCATCTTGCTGGCATCGTTTTGGGGAAGCTTAGGGAATCCCTCATAGCTCCCAGGCATCACGAACCTCCTCAGGGCCCAACAGAAAAGAGAGAAACAGAGAAAAAGAGGTGGGAGGGATGAAAGAATGAAAGGACAGGTTTGAATTCATGGCAGTACTAAAAGAGGCGTGGTCCTGCTCCAGAAACTTTATGATATCCCTCCACAACCACAATTTCTGTGAAAACCTACACTGCAGGAATGTAGATCTAAGGCTGGCTACCAGGGGTGTAATGGTATTTTATTTATCACAGTTCAGGGCATGAAGTATCATGACAAATATGCCTGGAAAAAGAAACAAGACAGTATTTACATGTCAGTATGGTTGCAGTAACACTCACAAGTGTTTGCAATCCACTATTTAAAAAACAATAAAGCAGAGGAAAAAGCAGGCACAACAAAACACACAATGAAGAAAATTTACCTCCAGCAGCAGTGAGAGATGAAACCCGTCTGCTTCTTCTCCCTTTCCTCAGTTTCTCTGTGCTGTTTCTAAAAATCCTCTGGACACGAAGGCAGAGAGGGTCATGGACTGATTCTGATGCTAATGAATTTTGAAGTCTATAGACTGAGTTGCAGAAGCAGAGAACACCAGCTTGTGTGTGTATTTTAGTGCTCTGCTCAGGCTTCATTTCAACGCACCTTCACTGTTTCATCAGTGAAGTTGTCATGCACACTTCATAAACTATAATATGCATTGCTGTGGGATGCACGCATGTTAATCTACTCTTTTTATTTTGTATTTTAAGATCAGAAGAAAATAGGATCTTTCTCTCTATTGTGTATCTTTTTTGTCTTGAGTTTAAAAAGAACTCTGCATGATCAGACCAGTTCACCTTTTTGAATAGATATTTCTCTCTTTTCTCTCTATTTATCTTTTACATTTCTACTGAACTCAAAAGCTCAGAAGTTATCTGCATTTTGAGTGAAGGAGGCCACCATATTTTCGTCCACACTGGTTCTGTGCTGCAGGTAAAGATTAACACAGTACGAAAACACTTCTGGTTTGCTCTTTTCAAAGTAAAAGTCCACTTTAGCAGTCCTTTAAAGAAAATCCCTTCATTTGTACATAATGCTTTTATTTTTAAAAGCTCCAAAGCCAACTTGCAGCAAACTTGTGCTGGGTAAGAAAGCTGTGGCAGTGCGTGTTGTAGCAGACATGTGCAGCAGATCCAAGTAGCGAAATATACTGCCAGTCCGAAATAGCCGGTTACTGCATAGGAACGGTGTGGAGTGCTACGGTCAAGTGACGTCACACTACCAGTGCGGACAAAAACATAGCGACATCCTGGTAAGTTTATAAGCTCAATTTTACTCGAAATTCAGAAATCTACGAACATGACACGCCAGATGGATTTGTTTCTCACATCCATCTGGGAAAGCTTCAATAGGAAACATTTGGCAGAGGCTTTGGAAAAAACTCAGACTGTGATTGGATGAACATTCTGTCTATCACATCTCTACGGGCCAATAAGAGCAACAAAACATGGGACGTAGCAGCTTTCGAGCTGCGCGTGTGCAGCTACCGAGGAATAACTCGGAACATGGCAACTATAGACATGTAACTCGACTTTTGCCATTTTTGAAAAGAAAACAACTCACTGCTGTTCTTTGTTCTTTTAACGAAGAATTGTTGTCAAGTTCTGATAAAACTTACGCTTTAGCAGCATCCATGCTTAGCTCTTCCACCATAATTGCACCGGCCTCTTGTTGCTGCTTGTTTACGCCACGACTCTGCCGTGCCTGAAAGTACTGTCCCTCGATGCTGATTGGTCCTGTCACTTTCTAACTGGGCCCAAACGCTTCAGATGGGAGCTTAACGAGATGGATTCGCCAGTGAAAAAACAAGGAAATGGGCATATCCATCTGCTTTGCAAGGTTAGAAATCCAGAGTTTTTTTGTTCACCATACATATGAGGGATAGAAATATCTATCAATTAGGTGAACTTGTCTGATCATGTTGGGGTCCTTTTAAACAGCACAGACTGTACCAACTATGACCGGTAACTTTGAAAATGTAGTCTTTGTCCTTAGAACAGGGGTGTCCAAACTTCTCAACTGAGGGCCACATATAGAAATTTATAAGAGTAGTGGGGCCACCACATCTGGGAATGTTAAAGTTAGAAACCAATTTAATGTAGATTAAGATATTCTTCGTGATTGAGTGTGCTCACATGGCTACTTAGTGGTTGACAATGCAAATGGCCAGTCAATCTAAGGATTCTTGGGAGGCGAATCAGATTTCAGGGGTCCCTGGTTGGCCCTGGCTATCACTGGCTGCATAACCGAAATGCTATTGGTGCTTCTGTATGTTGCAGTAATTGATTAGGACATTATAAATCAAGATAACATTACTGCTCTGGTTGCCAATATGTTAACCATTTACATTTTCATCTTAGTTCAGTCACAAATTTAAATGTAACAATAAATTCTTCTTGTCAAAATGTTTGTTTGTTTGGTGGTAGCACCTTGCACTGAAAACTAAGAAGTACAATACAGTCAAGGAAAACCTTCATGTTCTAATGTGGCCATATTTTATTTTATTTTTAAAATTTGCAGCAGGCCAATTAATGGGGCCAGAGGACACGGGCCAGATTTTGCCCCCAGGCCATAGTTTGGACACCCCTGCTTTAGACCATATTGCGTAGATTTAGTCACATTTTAGTCATTTTTTATCTCTGCATTCCTATTGGACAAAACTTAAAAAAATAATTCCTGTCAAATTTTACTCAATTAAAAGTCTTCAAATATAAGTTTCAATCTGATTTTCTCTCAGATAAAGCCACATAGGCCATAAAAACACGTAATTACCACTCCGATAACAGAGATGCGGATTCGCACAGGATTATTATTACCTGTCAACTTCTGTGTGAGCTGAAACATGTTCAGTATTTTGCCCTGGAATTTCACTCTGAAAATTACAGACATGGTTGATTCACACTATAAACACAGACATTACCAGGGGACTTTAGGTAAAAATAATCCCATGCGAGCATTTACTTTAAATATTTTTGCAATATTTATTCTCTTTGAAGCAATTCTTATTGGCCAAATTGTAAAATTAACATTAACCCTTAAAGCCTGTTGTATTATATTCGATACATACTTTTATGATACCTCTATCTAATCAATATCATCAATAAATTACTAAAAAAAATCCTCAATGCAATCTGATAAATTATACAAATGCCCTCAAGGAGATTATCAGTTATCAAAAACAACCAACGTATCAAATGAGATGCAAAAAAATGTATATGTTAAATTTTATGGAAATTTTGTGGAGGTTTTTTGGATTTCAGTAGAAAGTGAAATAAACATTTCGGTTCCAAAAAAATGAGAATTTTCTGTCTGTTTTCTGTCTATGTGCTTTCAGGCTTTAAAGGGTTAATGTAAAACACTTCTACAAATGCACTATCAATGTGTTAACTGATTTATAACACACTGATGAAAATACTGACATCCCTTATATGCACAGTGGAGAAATATGGATTTTAAACAACCAACAGTCCAACATTTTATTCTCCTCGATGAAAACTAAAATGACTTCTGGTCAGAGTTATTAAAGATCTATTTTTAGCTTGCCTTAGTCTCATCTTCCACATGGAAAGGGGGCTTCATGAACATTTTTAATTTAAACAACACTAACTAAAGCAAACTGTGAGCTCTCCTGGGAGTCAAAAGTAATAAATGAGGGAAAATGAGAATTATAAATCTGGGACTTAATGCTGCTTTTTTGCAGATGACTCAAACCTGCACTGAAAACCCGACCACAAAAACTGTGGTACAAACCAAACCATGACCTCTGTCACTGCTGCACCCTGAGTTTTTCCATTCAGAATTTTTGTTTTTGTAGTTGCTGCTGCTGAATATACTCTTGAATCCTGCTAAATCATTGTATGTTATATTCAGAGCACCTCATTAATCAAAGCAATATGAGCTGCACTTAGAGTAAAAAGCCCTCAGAGGTTGGCATGAACTCAGCAGTGAGCGTGTCATGACGAAGGCTGAACCACGCCCAGCACTGGTCTTTCCTTCCATATTCATTTCCGGAAGTAAATCATTTTTGTAATCCTAATCTGAATGTTGTGACAGATTAAGAGAGCGAGCGAGTGAGATAGAGAGATAGTGAGAGGAGAGAGAGAGGATGCAGCCTCTCTAATCTCCGACAAATTCTGAAATGTTGCTTAACAAAGTCTTAGTCTCCTGTTGTCCTTTGTGCTTTATTTTACATGAAGAAGGCAGCAGTGAACCCAGGTTTCATTTAAGCTTTATTCTACCATCATATCTTTTATCTATGTTGTTCATGGGCTGATTGCATGGATGTATGTAGAGATTAGGGAGTGTCTGCTGTGTGAGGATGGGGGAGGGTTAAAATCCACATCCATAATATAGAAATATAAGCACTGGAGGAGACAGAGAGAACATGCAGAGATGGAGGCTAACAGATAGATAGATACTGACAGAATATGGTGTAAAAGCCAAAGTAAATTATTTATCCCAGCCAAAAACACATCAATAATTTAGCGGTGTCAGAGTCTGACTTGTCTTGTGTTGGCGTGCGTGAATAAGTTATCTCTGAGTTTCACGTGCTCTGAGCCGCCCACGTCTCCGATGTTTGCTCTAACAACCAAACAGCGCTCATCACCTTTGAATTTAGATTTGAAATCAAATGTTCTGCAGCTTTTTAAGAATTCAGTCCTCATCACATGGAACAAATCCTGGTGGTGATTGTGCTCTTTCTCTCTGCATGATTCTTCAGCTCACTGACTAACTAGATCAGCCTGATAGGAGGTGAACGGCTGACACAAGAGTGCCTTTCACTGTAAAACCCACCCAGGTTAAAACGGATCTACAGCCGAGGAGTGGCACAGTGGAGGATTCAGAGGAGAGGAAAATGGAGCTGCAGGAAGAGTCAGTCATACATGGGCTGGTCATGTCAAAATAACAGGCCTTTTTAGCATAATGGTACAGTTTCTGCCATTTTTACACAAACCAATCCAAATGAAGTCCTGCATTCAGACGACATTTTAATATCAAATGCAATGCACTTCAATTCATGAAAAATGACTGGAAAACACTGTTATGTACATGCCAGGCCACTAGTTGGCAGTGTGACTTTGTAATGGCAACCATACATCCTCTTCCTTCAGAGTGGTGAGGTGTAAAACACACAAAACTGGCACAATAGAAATGCTTGTGTGGACAGACAATGAGGTGTGGCTTCAGTTGAAATGAGGACTGGGAGTGAGCAGCAGAACTCAGGAGGCCACCATTGTTGTTGTAGTCCTTCCCTCCTTTTCAGATGAACCATTAGCTGTTATGGAATTGCAGGCTAATTCTAGTGACCCTCATCACTTGACTCAACTAAACATGAAGAGCTGACTCTTTTGGCTCCCAAACAGCTCTTCATTTAGCACCATTACAGCCTCATTAGATCAACTAATTAGTAATGTTTGACATGATCATGCCCGTATGTTACTCCAGTTGTGCCTAATTTTGTCCAGCCATCCATTTTCTTTACCGCTTATCCCATTCGGGGATATCCCATCTATCATTGCGTGAGAGGTGGGGTACACTCTGGACTGGTTGCTCTGGTCATAGAGAGACAGACAACCAAGCACACTCACATTCACACCTACGGCCAGTTTTAGAGTCACCAATTAACCTTATGAGCATGTTTTTGTGGTGAGGGAAAGCCGGAGTACCTGGAAAGAACCCATGCATGCACGGGGAGAACATGCAAACTCCGCACAGAGAGGTCCTGCATAGGAAGCGAACCGGGGACCTTCTTGCTGTGAGGAAACAGCGCTAACCCCTGCGCCGCTGTGCTAGTTTTGTAATTAATGAGAACTTCGAATCCTAATCACTGTCTGGGCCGTATGACACCCCTGGTTTAGGTTGTTTGCAATCACTTGATCCAGAATGTCAGTTTTGGGTCAGAAAGTGGGGGAAAGCCATGAGGACTGAATGGGAATGGAGGAGAGTTAGTACTTTACAGCCCTAAATGGATCTGTATGCTGCAATTATCATCACAAAATTTTTATAAACATACAGTTAGACAGATGGATGGATGGATGGATGGATGGAAATTAAAATTAAAATTAAATTTACAAAAAAGGGAAATTTAACAGATTCACCTGGCGCGTGGAGATGATAAATATTATGCAGACCTGCAGACCTCCCAGTGCCTTGCGTTGTCTGGCCAAATAAAGGGAGACCAGAGTCTAGAGGAGTCTAGTCCTGAGCTAAGAGGGTAGCTGAGCCTCTGTACAAACATGCTTTTAATTAAAACATTGGTGTATTGTCATTAGAATAAACCTTTAGGGTGGATGACAGAGTATGTGTAGCTCACAAACAAGCCTGTTTTATTGAACAACTCTTTAATGTGAGCCACTGTAGCTCCTGTAATAATGCCAGTTTCCTTTCCTCCATTCTTTATCGTTGTTTATTTCCATTTAAAAAGCCAAACTGGTACCAAATGAAGAGCCAAACCAGTTCTACTGAGCTGAACCAAATGATCCGGATCTTAAAATAAGAGGCGAATTTCACATCCCAATAAGTGAGACTGGAGGTTGGTGAGACAGACATCAGCTGGGGAAACACGGGTAAGATCAGAGTTTAATGAGCTAAACCAGGACAGAACTGGACTGAACTAACCCAGACTGCTTTGTGGTACCGTAAATCCAGACTTTAGACTTTAGGCTGTTTTCATTCCTGCCTGCTGCTGTAACACCATGAGATTTTTTAATGAATATATTTTACTATCTCAGGACACAATAGTAGCTTAAGTTCAAGAACATTTTTATTTTTGATGTTTAATGCTTGGCATAGTCCTACACATCTCTAAACACAACCTTTTGGTAGAGTTTCTCTGTTTATAAATCACTACTTCCCCCACTGTGACTTCTTCACTGCTGATTGACGTTATCTGCACTGAGATTCTTCGGTCACCACATACTGGCAATTCTTTGGTGTATCAAAAATCTGCAGAAGTTCTGTAGGTATCTCTTACAGGATGATGTTCAGGCTGAATCACAGAAAAATACCTTAGATCCATTTCATAAGACAGGTGTGAATGAGCTCATCAGAAACTGCGGATAGGCCCCAACCTCCTGAAACCTGAGCTGTAGTTCTGGAGGCATTTTTAGTTTCTCCCATTTATTTGGGATAAGTAAGATTTAATAGTTTAAAACATCAGGAATTTTCCTTTCCAAAATTCATACAAAATCCCCAAAATTTCAAGGAAATTACCAAAGATTTCTGTGAAAATTCATAAACAAATTTATAAAGTATTCCATAAAAATTACCCAAAAGTTTCTCTGAAACATCCCCAAATGGTTTAGAGAAACTTTATCAGCCTTTTTAAGTGTAAAAAAGTCAAAAAGTTAAAAAACAAAAGTGAATTCCTAAAAATTCCCTAAATTCGAAAGCAAACACCCTAAAAATTCCATAGCAAATTCCCAAAATTTACAAAAACATTCTCCAAATTTTTATGACAAAGATGAAACATCCAAACATTCAAACAAATCCTTTAACATTTCCATGAGAGTTCTTCAGCATTCTTAGGAACCCTTAACCGTGCAAAGCAGATGGATTCACCCATTTCCTTGTTGCTCACTGGTGAATCCATCATGCAAAGCTTGTTTGTGATAAATAAAGATCAAATCAAATTTATGCGATATAGACAGTGTGAAGGAATGTATTTGCTGTGAAGGAATTTATTTGCTATGTTTGTGTTTAATGTTCCATAATTAGGTGCCTAGGGCTTCTTTTTTTTGTTTCTGTGGTATTGAATTGTCGCTGTATATTTAAACTTTTACCAGTATTGTATCACAGATTAGATTTCTGGTATCGTGACAAGCCTGGTGCTGTATTTCTGTGAGTGCTGTTAAAATCATGGAGGTTATAACTCACAGATGGCCGCTCTCCTGACATCTCTGTTTGACTCCTGTGGAAAAAAATAACACATGCCACGTAAAAACAAAATGGTCTGCAGTGAGAGAGCACCCGCCTGAAAAACGAAGAGGATTCTGTCCTTCATAAGACATCCTGATATTTAGTTAAAGAATTTAGCACTGTGCTGCCTTTGTTAAAAACTTATCAGACAAAACATGAAACATGCATGATAGATTCTCCAGGAAATAACACCTCAAATATTGACTAATGTCTCTGCATTAATATAGAACCTCAGTGAGATGTGAAGCTACATAAGCGTTAGCTTATCAGCATTTAAACCATCAAAATATATTCAAACCTTCCACAGCTTTCTGCTGTAAATTTAGCGTAATTGACTTCAAAATGACACACTGGAGCTTGTCCATTCAGCTCTATGATGCTGTGGTTGAATCAGGTACTTTTGGCCTGGGAGAGCGGACATATTGAGCAGACCGCTGTGGCAGCAGGTCTCAGGCGTCGTGAATAGCGTACACGGAGGAAATGTGCTCCTTAGATAGTGACAGCTGCTTGAACCTGCTGGGACACGCTGAGTCAGACACGACCCACCATGGTGCAAAGAGGTGTGTCTGTGTAGGTGAGAGAGAGAGATAAGGAGATCACTGCAGTAGGAATAAGATAGAGAACACAGGACTGAAACAGCTGAAAGACAAAGCTGCAGGCTGGGATCACTTCCAGTAACATGCATGTACAGAATGCATGAAAATCACGAAATTAGGCTGTACAAAGCATTTTAAGATAATGACCCGTTTCAGTCATCATGATCCAGTTATTCTGACAGGTTAAGCCTGGTTGATCCTAAGGGTAGTTCTCTTCTGATCAACAAAAATGTTAGAAAACTTTGTTCAGATTGTGCAAATAAATGTTCTTTGCATCAGTGTTATTTTTGTCAACTAAAACTATGACTAAAACTACTCGTCGACAGCCTTTTTTTCCATGACAAAAACTAGACTAAGACTAACAAAAATAGATCTGTGATGACTAAAACTGACAAAAACTAAGTTTAGTTTTTCTCAAGATGACTAAAACTAGACTAAAATGTAATGTAGTTTTTGTCAGACATTCAAAATCTGTAATATTTCTCCACTAAATATAATGCATCTGTATCTATTCTGCCTCTCAGCTGTAGAAAGCAGGGACTCCAGGTTTGGCAGAGTGCAGAGAACACACTACCATGATTTGGTACCAGATTTAGGCAAGAGAATAAATGCTCGAACTAAAAGTAAAGACTGAAATGTGAGGACCATTCATGGACTAAAACTACACTAAAATGTTCAGAGTTTTTGTCAACTAAAACTAAAAGGGTAGAAATGACTAAAATGTGACTAAAACTAAAAGACATTTCATTTAAAGACTAAAACTAAGACTAAAATTAAAAATAGCTGCCAAAATTAACACTGCTTTGCATCCTAGTGGTTTAGAAAAATCTGAAGCAGTTCCATATCAGGGCTACGAATCCTCGCTCCACAGAACCAGCAGGGGAGGATGTAAGTGGACGTGAATATGCAAAACTAGAATGTAACTCTCCCAATTTCACAGTTTTAGCAGATCGTCGATACATTCTATTTCTGCACGATCTAAGATCGTCTTAACCCAATTATAAACGTAAATGTAATGAAAATTGGTTTCTTTTTTATTTAGAATGCACAGCTGTCATAGAGAGAGCTCTGAGGTTTGGAGACCAAAAGGGTTTTTGCACCAGCCTGTAAGCAGGCTGTTTATTTCTGCTGTGAAGTTGAACATTTCAACATGGGGCACTATGGGGATTGACCCATTGCAGGAGACAACCTCTAGTGGACATTCAAGGAACTGCAGGAATTCCTCTCTAACCCTTATAGTTTGCTGCTTGATCCATGACCACAACCATAATCTTATGCTATTGTTTTATCTACCATCCGCTATGTTAAATCAAGGAACTGTTTCTTTCCTGCTTCTATCAACAGCTTCTCAAAGTCTTGGATGTTGTTATCAGCCAGTGGATCCATTATTCAGTCTCTTCCTGCATGCTCTCTCTCTGTAGGCTGATCGAAAAGCGACAGCCCAATGGAGAAACCATCGAGTTATCAGCAGAGGGCCGTCCTGAGCTTGTGGAGGAGAAGGAGCTGCCAGTCGTGGACTGTACCTGCTTCGGCCTGCCGAGGCGGTACATCATCGCCATCCTGTCTGGCCTCGGCTTCTGCATCTCTTTTGGCATCAGATGCAACCTGGGCGTGGCCATTGTGAGCATGGTCAACGACCACACGGTCTACAAAGGCAACAAGGAGGTGCTGGTGGTAAGTGTGCTCTGTCAGTCTGTCTTTAAAGATATTTGCATTGTTAAATGTGTTTTTCTTATTGGTCTGCTGAACCTAACAGCACTTTCTGTTTCTAAAGTATGAGATTATGAGAAAGGCAGCACTAAAAACTTCCAAAAAAGTTGGGGCAGTGTGTAAAACGTAAATAAAAACAGAATGCAATGTGGCAGATATAACCTGGTGGTTTGGTCCATGTATGCACTTGGCCTAGGTCCGGCCTGTGGCTCTTTCAGTGCATGTCATTCCCTACTCTCCCATCCCTTCTACCTGCTCCACCCATTGTCCTATCTCTATCCAATAACAGAATAACAGAATGCATTGATTTTAAATCTTTTAAACGAATATTTGAATGGCTAATGGCTGTTTTCTCCTCTGTTTTCTCCTCTTAGTTTGTCCATGTCTTATGTGTTCTTGTAAAGCATCCTTGGGTTTCTTGAAAGGCGCTATATAAATTCCAGATATTTTTATTATTATTACCGTCTTATAAAACTTAAAGTCCTGTTGATTTTGTCCTGTCTGCAGGCAGCACAGTTCACCTGGGACCCTGAGACGGTGGGGATGATCCACGGCTCCTTCTTCTGGGGTTACATCGTCACACAGATCCCTGGTGGATTTATATGTCAAAAATTTGCAGCCAACAGGTGAATTTATTATTAATTTAATCTTCTCTAAACTCAGGTTTTCTTGTTTCTGTTTGTCATCAGTGCCATATGGAAAAGGAAGTCTTGCGTAAAAAAGTTGCTAAATAATAACTACCAGCTTTACCAGAGAAATGAACATCTGTTCCTGGAGACATATTTTGTCCCCCAAGACCCGTATGAATAGCTTGCCGTCAAAAGTCAACAATATTTTTAATTGTTTTATTGATAAAATCCTAAGAAAATAGGCCAACACATGTGCATCATATCTGAAGACCTTTCTATAAACTTTTAAGGCAGAGTTTTAGCCATGATCTTAATTTATATATGCCGGTCTAATTTTGACAAAACTAGAAAGGGGGCCCTGGACCAAAGGTTGGGAACCAGTGGTCTATAGATGGGGCCGGTGTGGGAGAATAACATCTTGGAATCAGTTCACAATCTAAGAGCAGTATCAAAAGACAAAAAAATATTTTAAAAAGTTGCTTAAAGGAACAATGTGTAGTATTTTCCCCCTGAAATGTCTATACCCATTTCAAATGACAACTCCTTTGTTATAACTCTTATTTAGTGGGGATGCTGAGCATCCATACTATTGATATTTGCATCGGCCATTTTGTTTATTATTCTTCTTCCGCGCCTGCTATGACAGGCCAGATGGATGTGTTTCACTCATCCATCTGGGAAAACTTCAATAGGAAACATTTGGGAAAAGGCAGAGGCTTTAAAAAAAGAAACTTGGAGTGTGATTGGATGAACGTTCTGCCTGTCACATCTCTACGGGCCAATCAGAGCATCAAAACATGTGACATAGCCGCTATCGAGCTGCATGTGCACAGCTACGAGGAATAACATGGGCCCAAAGTTCAGATTGGAGCTTTGCAAGATGGATCCGCCAGTGAGAAACAAGGAAACAGGCATATCCATCTGCTTTGCAAGGTTACTGAAACGCCAAGTCATTATTCCTTCTCCCCAGTGAATCACATTTTTGGAGGCTTTGGCGTGGCCATCATAGATGGTGGAAAGATTACATATTTTAGAGGTCTCATGGTTGAAGATTGCAAAACTGCTCAACAGCACCACCTTGAAATTTAAAAGAAAAGGGTTCTAGAGAGGTTATTTTCACCCAGAGTTATGACATTCGGTGAGCTTTGTCAGCTTAAGGAGATCTATAGAAAAGCCTCTTGGACCTGCACCCTAACTCCAACAGGAAATCTGCCATTTTGAATAATTTCACTAAAGTCTGCAGTGATTTTTGAGCCGTTTCCAGTGGTCCATCAAGGATAAACTCATCCCAAGGGGTTCATCTAAATAGCTGAATTTGGGTCATGCTTTGTGTTCATAACTTAAAGGTTGTGGCTGGTGGGGGCCATGAAACAGGAAGTAGTTTATAGCTGCCCATGCTCCAATCTGACTCAAACCAACCCTGAACCATTAATGTTTTATGGAGTAATTTCACATAATGAGAGAGAAAAGAACATTTTAAAGAGGCCTCCCTGGTTTGTGCTGCTTGGATTTCTCATAGTGCAAAAAAGGAAGGGCAATTTTAACCTATTATCTTCCTCATTATGTGAAATTCATCCATGAAACCAAAATGTTGGTTCAGTGGTTAGTAAAAACACCTTTTGGAGAGCAGATTTTATTATTTTTATTTCTATTGAGCCCTTGGTGCAAAACATGAGCTCCAAGAAAAGCGTCTCTACTTGTCATCTTCTGTTATTGTTTTGATGCAGAGCCCCCTGGTGGCAGAATTTACATACTGCATTTAAACATGGTCTTCCTGGGCTGGTGCAGCAGAATTTACACTACTGTCTCCAGTTAAATATCTGATCATAAGCATGGATCGCTCTGCTTTTTCATTTCACCTGTTTCTTTCTGTCATTCTTGTTCTGCTGTTGCTGTAAAATCATTTCCAATCTGAGTCTCCTTCTGTGCTTTTTGTTTTAAAGAGTGTTTGGCTTTGCCATAGTGGCCACATCCACCCTCAACATGCTGATTCCATCTGCTGCTCGCTGCCATTACAGCTGCGTCATTCTGGTCAGGATATGCCAGGGCCTTGTTGAGGTACAGTACGAGTCTGTGTGCACATGAACCCGCAGAAATCTCCATGCAGGAGTCTTCTCCTCACTGTGTTGTGTCCTTCAGGGTGTATCGTACCCGGCCTGCCACGGGATCTGGGCCAAATGGGCTCCACCTCTGGAGAGAAGTCGATTAGCCACAACAGCCTTTTGTGGTAAAGTTTCACATCTCTTTCTCCAAACCCAGTATCTGCTGATTTCTTCTTTGAATTTTAAACATGCATGGGAGCAGTGGATGGTTGATTCATTATTTTCTTTATGCCTCTTCAGGATCCTATGCGGGGGCAGTGGTGGCCATGCCTCTAGCTGGAATTCTGGTGCAATACAGCGGGTGGCCTTCAGTATTTTATGTCTATGGTTAGTACCTTTGGCTCTTTGGCTCAGATAAGTGATGTCACTTTAGTGCATACATCCGTACTCTGCATTAAGAATCTGATCTAGATCAGTGATTCTCAACTGGTGTAGCTTCAGGAACCACCACAGCACTCCTCTCCAGGTAGAAATTGGTTTAGCATGTGATGGTTGTCAATAGTTAATCCCTCTGATCCAAGACGGTCATGGTGATAATCAAGAGAGAAAGATGATAGTAACAAGAGCAAAGTTGGCATAAAGTTAGACTAAAAAGTTGAAAGTTTTAGAAGTCAAATATGCACATTTGTTTTATTATTACAAGCTCACAGCTTGATGTGAACCAGGCGGAGATGACACAAGGAAGTGTTTGATTTTACAGCATATTTAATAATTCTTATGTAAGTATAGAAGCTGTGTTATAAGATCTAAGTGTCAAATATCGCTTCTGCTGCAGCTGCAGACCCTCAAGTTTGCTGCTGACTGTTAGTGTTTTCAGACACGGTTCTGGTTCTGGCTCCGGTTCCGTTCTGGAGTCTCAAAACCTTGATGCTCTCTGGCGAGCCAGCCCATGTTCACACCAGTTTCAGCAGAACCAAAGTGGAAGGACATGATGGACATGTATCACCACATCCAGCTCCACTTTTGCCAAGTCTTTCCTGCTGTCCCGTATTTCTTCTTCAGTTTCTTGAGTTAATGAATCATTTGGTCTGGTATTCAGGTGAACCCAGCCTTCACTATCTCTTCCACAAGTTCGGCATATAACTCGCCCCTCCTTGTTCTACTCCCCAGCTTTACCTGGAATTCCGTCGATTCTCAGATTACAATCAAACATTTTGTCTCCCCAGAAAACCACTTTTTCTCCATTTTCTGCTCATCTTCACAACCTAGAAAGTGACACGCCCACTGATGATGTCATGGTTCCCAAGAAAGAACCAATTATTTTTGGTTCCAGCTGAGAAGCAACTTGTCAGGCTCAGACGCCATTTTTCCTTGGTTTGAATGCACCAGCCGGGTTCAAAATTAGGTTCAGTGACCAGAACAGGCACGGAGCCCTGCCGGTCATAAAGGCCTATGAGTGAGGAAGAGCCAGCAGCGCTAAAAAGCACAGCTATGAGGGTGGACAGGTAGGATCAGTCGGTGTTAATGTTAAACAGAGTACTGTATAGATATGTTCTAAATGAATGATGCACTGAAAAGATACCCTCATGATTCAGGGAGATGTCAATGAAACTAACTTGATGATTTGAAAAAGATTTTTATGAAATGGAAGACTTTTAAAACAACAAAAGACTTGAACAACAGAAAACCTGTCCTTAAAAAGAACATGTAGCATAATAATAAAAAAGTACAAATCATAAGATGTCAGTTTAATCAATCTGAATGTTGACCTTATGATCAGAGTGCAGCGGAGAAGAGACAAAGTCTGTTTTCTGGCTCAAATCTCTGTTCTGATGCTTTAAATGATCCATAGACCACTGTGGCTGATAGATTTGGTAAATTTACCTCACAATGAACAAAAAAACAGCATTTAACTGAATGTTAACTTTCAATAAAGGCAGTGACATCAGCTAACAACAGACTGGACTGAGATGAACTGCTCTGTGATTTTATATTGTTGTGTTAGAGGGGCGGGGTCATTCCCCACTGTGGGCTTGGGACATGATGAGCCCACATATTGGCCACACCCACATGAAACCAAGCCAGGAAAGAGGAAAAAAACTAAATCCAGAATTCAGTCACATGTAGATCTCAGTGTTCTCACATGTTTACATCAACCATGTTCCAACATATCAGAGTGTTCAGACACAAACTTTGGATTTCACTTTACAGGGTCTTTAATGGAAAAGATTTCAGTTTGGGCCTTATATGGAATAAAAGACAGAAAAAACACATGTGATCTCCTTTTATCATGATAGCATGTTACAGTTTTGGTGCTTCTCCACTGATTTTGAGGAACAACTGTGTTATCAGGGAAAAAGCAGCTTTGGTACTTAAGGAAGAGAAGATAAATGAAACGCATCCCAATTATCATGGTAAAACAGAGTAAAATGGAGTTAACTATTTTCCTGCCAGGCACATAATTGCAACAGCTCTGTGACCCACTTTGGATTCCCACCCACCAGTTGAGAACCTAAGATCTAGATCCCTAAAAAGAGTTTAAATTCCCATCCTTCCAAGCCAGGCTGGAGTTATATAAATACACTTCATAAATAAAGCCATGCTCTTCTGTACTAGAGGAATAACAGCTGATCACATCAGCTTTAAATGCATGCCAGTGTGTGCTGCATCTAAATCCAGTCCAGATGAAGACCTCCTAGACCACCTCTGTATACAGTCTGAGCTCAGACATCACACTGTTCTCAGTGCTGCATCCACATAAAACATTAAGGTTTCCCTCAGAGTGGTTGTAAACCACTAGGCTGTTATATTTAGAGGTGTTCTGACAAAAATATTAAAGAATATTTTCAATATATTGAATGCAAATGTTTCCAGTCCATTAACTTGTAAGTGTATGTTGTTCATATAAAAAAGCCGGTTTCCTTAAAAATTCACTGCATTTTTAACCTCCACATCAGCACATTAGCGTCCCATTTCTCTTCCACATCCTTCTCTTGCACTTCATCATTTGCACAAATTCTCTGTTCCTGCTGTACCTCTCTTCCTCTCCCAGGCAGTTTTGGGATATTCTGGTACTTGTTTTGGATCCTGGTGTCTTATGAGAGCCCTGCAGCCCATCCCACAATCACACCAGAGGAGAGGAAGTACATTGAGGATGCTATTGGAGAGTCTGCGGCATTTCTTAACCCTCTCCAGGTAGGAATCTGTGGATTTTCATGTACAATGTGTCAAACACTAGGTGCATTTAAGAAGACATAAGGAGCCCAGTTATGAGCCTCGTTCTGGATGCATGCAGAGAAACCTTCATATTGTTGTATACATGATAAACACAAGCATCTCAGTTTCTCATGGCTGCATATACTTTACTTGCAGAGACACCTGTGATTTTTACTTTTTATAACACAAATGAAGTTGATCTGATTTGCTCCATCCTAGCTTGTTCACCACAGACTGGAGCAGGTCAGCCTCTCTGTTTTCTCCCATCTTAACTTCCCATTGAAAAGTAAGATCAAAGAGCCACTTGTTACTGCCCCCATGTTTGTTTTACTGATACGTCATTAGGCTGAGGCCGTTTAGGGTAAGACAGGCATCCCAGAGCATCCTTTTAATTTGGAGTTCTCCTGGTAGCAAAATCAGTTTTCTGAAATTGTAATATGATGTTTATAGGCCCAAACACAAAACAGGATACTGATAAAACCTCATCAACACAGGATACTAAAGTCACAGGATGCTCAGGTTCATGTAAAGGCACTCACTTCAGCTCTCACATGAGTACAGACTGACTGTGGTGTAATGGCTCCATTTTTCAGTAAACCTTGGTTAGATCTTCTTTCTTTTGATTGCAGAAATTTAAAACTCCATGGAGACACTTCTTCACCTCCATGCCGGTCTACGCCATCATTGTGGCCAACTTCTGCAGGAGCTGGACCTTCTACCTGCTCCTCATCAGCCAGCCAGCGTACTTCGAGGAAGTCTTTGGATTTGAGATCAGCAAGGTACAATCACATCTACCAGAGAGAAAGAACCTCGTTAGCCTAATTTAATTTACTGATATATTTATTATTCATTTACTTTTATATTTACTGTATGCTGTTTGACTTCTTTTTCCTGATCTGTCCTCTCTAATATCTTGCAGTAGTCTCTTTTAGTATTTTCATATTTATCCTGGAGTATTAAGTGCTATTGTTACTGTATACTTTATGATTTTTTGTCCACTCGCTGGCTCTCTGTCTCGTCTCCTGTTCAGGTGGGGATCGTGTCGGCTCTGCCTCACCTGGTGATGACGATCATCGTGCCTATCGGAGGTCAGCTGGCCGACTACCTGAGGACTCACAACCTGATGACCACCACCAACGTCAGGAAGCTCATGAACTGTGGAGGTGAGACTGCGACTCACAGAAAAGAAAGAATAGGATGGAAAGAGGGAGAAGAGCTGTAATTCAAAATAAAACAGAGAAATATCCAACCGTTAAAGCAGCTGATCAACAAATATTAACAATCAACCAAAATAAGGATGTAGATAATTTCAGCTCCTACATACTTTTTGTTAACACATTTTTAAAACGATATAATTGATACAAAGAGGTGAAGCTTTTAGGAAACATCAGATCTTCAGTTGTATTTATAACCGAGAGTTACTATGAGAGGACGCTCCTTTAAGGGGGACATATTTTACCCTTGGGGGAAAAGATCCTTTCTATGCATGGGTAACATTTTAGCACTGAAAGTTTGCCAGTGTATTTATACAGGAGTTTGCACTTTGGTCATTGTCTTTGCGGTCTCTAATTAACTGTTGATATTGTTTGACTTTTTTACTTGTGTTATAATACAGTTTAAAACTCTAGTATCATGACAACACTTATCCCAACACATGAACATCACTGACATTAAACTGTCACTATCTTATTAGAAGGCCTGAGCTGCAGATTAAAGCAGAGTTCCCTGCACTTTTAAGAAGAAAATTTAAGAGTTTTCAGGAACATTTATAACCCAAACCATATGGTCAAAAACAAAAATCATGTGGGATATCTGTGTGCACTAGACAGAGCTGAATTCTCTGCTTTAATTCCCTGTTAATGAAATATCATGAACATAGACATCCACATCCAAATGTGATTATTTTTTGCACGTTTAATGCCTTGATCAATACAATGCATAATAATATTAATCATAAAAACATGCAATGTGCATATGCATGAAAAAGAATGGTTAAAATCAAACACATTTTGCTGGAAAATGAAGATTGGTTTAAGACTTTTTAAAACCTTTTATAGCCTTAAATTTCAAAAGTTCAATTTAAGACTTTTCCAGGACCCAGGAAACCTAGAAAAAGACTTAAGCTAAACTTTCCATTAGATGACAGAGATCCAAGTGTGTGAAAATGTCTTCAAGGCATTACACGGTGCTTTAAAGGCCTAATGGAATCAAATATTTCAATTTTTGAAGCTTTATGTTGTTAATGTTAAACTGAGAGGGGCTGTAGAAAAAATGAATTGTATTTTATGAAATTATTGAATATTGTTTTTGAATTTAAAATTTAACGACATGACCAAGAATTATCTTTTATCATTTGCACCCCCAGCCTTTTTTAGGGTGCTTAAAGGGGACATATTTTACGCTTTTAAGAGTAAGTTTATATCGGTCTCAGAGGTCCCCAAAACATGGCGGTGAAAAAACACTCCAGTGTTGGATTTTTGAATGTCTGAAAAGCCCTCTGTTTCAGCCCTGCTCAGTACGAGCTGTTTCTGTGGCTTTAAATCTTACTGATTTGAACATTGTGGACAGGCCAAGGGTACATGTGTTTGTCAGAAAAGCCTGAAAAAGTGTATTTTGCACAATGTGTCCACTTTAGAGTGCAGCAGTTGTCTCTGGAAGCCCAAAGAGGCCATGCATCAGTGCATTATATTTTCCTGTGATAATGAGTTTATTTTCTCAAATCTTGAGCTCTCATTAAATTATCACAAAGCTGGTTTCCATGAAACTGAGTTAAATGTCTCAAGATCTCATGAAAATAGCTGAAATTAATTTATTATCTGTTTAAAAGCCAACACAGCAAGTTGAGTTCTCTAGAAATTGATCATATTTTGCAGTGCAAACAGTATCAGTTTGTACAGCTAGACTTAAAGATGTGAAGAGGTTTCTCTTCTCTCCCTGCCTGTGTCTTATGTTTTTTAAATCCGGTCTCTAGTGGATCATAACCTCCTCACAAGAGACACAACCTCCCGCTACGCCATCGATGCCTCACCCTCTCTGTGTTTTATTTATTTTTATTGATGTGTTTCAGGTTTTGGGATGGAGGCCACGCTCCTGCTGGTGGTGGGATACTCTCACTCTAAAGGGATGGCCATTTCCTTCCTAGTCCTCGCCGTGGGTTTCAGTGGGTTTGCTATCTCAGGTAGGAGATGATTGGTTAATCCAGTGGAACTCAACGTGTGCAATTTTTTTCCACTTTTTTTTTGGCCACTTTTCACCAATTTAAGCTGCCGCTTGCAATTAAATGCCACTAATTTCCTATTTTGCCACTCTTTGATGCTCTCTGCCCGTTTTTCCCACATTTTTTAAATTTTTGCCCATTTTAGTGACTTTTTACTCATTTTTCTCCACATTTTTGTCACTCTTGGACCATTTTTGCCACCTGTAACTTAATTTTTTGCCAATCTTTTTCACTTTCTGCCCTATTTGGCCACTTTTCTCCCAGTGTTTGCTGTTTTAAGCCTATTTTTGCCACTTCTTTTTGTCACTTTTCTCCCCTTTTTAACACTTTTATCCTGTTTTTTGCAATTTTTGGCTCTTTTTTCCACTTCTTGCCTGTTTAAGCTGCCTTTTGCCATTACATGCCAGTTTTTGCTCATTTATCCAACTTTTTTCCTGATTTTGCCCATTATAGTCCCTTTCACTCATTTTTTGTAATGTTTTGCCACTTTTAACTCATTATTTGGTCATTTCCCTCCCGTTTTTGACACTTTTATCCCAGTGTTTTTCGCTTTTTGCCCATTTTTCCCACCTTTTTTCAATTTTTGCCCATTTTAGTGACTTTTTACACATTTTTCTCCACATTTTGCCACTTTTGGACAATTTTTGCCACCTGTAACTTAATTTTTTGCCAATCTTTTTCACTTTCTGCCCTTTTTTGCTACTTTTCTCTCAGTGTTTGCTGTTTTAAGCCTATTTTTGCCACTTCCTTTTGTAACTTTTCTCCCCTTTTTAACACTTTTATCCTGCTTTTTGCAATTTTTGGCTCTTTTTTTCCACTTTTCGCCCATTTAAACTGCCTTTTGCAGTTACATGCCACTTTTTTTTGCACATTTATCCAACTTTTTTCCCGATTTCGCCCATTATAGTCACTTTTCACTCATTTTTTGCAATGTTTTTGCCACTTTTAACTCATTATTTGGTCACTTCCCACCCTTTTTTGACTCTTTTCTCCCAGTGTTTCCCGCCTTTTGACCATTTTTGCTGCCTTTAACTGGTTTTAATTGCCACTCTTCCCCACTTAGGTTTTGGCTCTTGCAAATGTATTTTTCAACAATTTGGCTCTTTGGTTGAGCAGGGTTGAGTAACACTGGGTTAATCAGATGAACAGTGTTGTTTTCTGCCTTCATGTAACGGTCTGAAGATCTGTCTGTTGAATACATGATGTCACATTTGCGAAGAGAAATGCACCCAGAAAGAACAGCTTTAAAAAACTGCATGTATTTAATAGATCAGGTGTGTAGAAGAGGACTTTAACCCATAACTTTGTATTCTGCCTTTAAAAACACCCTGATGAAGACTACAAGCTGAAAATGAAGTTTTTCTCCAAATTCCAACATCCTCCATTCTTATACACCGAGAGTCGATGAGTTTGTACCAGCTTTAGGATTTCATGTGAGCTCTGTCGGTCTCTGTTTTTGCTCTTCTCTTCAGGGTTTAACGTCAATCACTTGGATATCGCCCCTCGATACGCCAGCATCCTGATGGGAATCTCAAACGGAGTGGGAACTTTATCTGGAATGGTTTGTCCGCTCATCGTGGGAGCTATGACCAAACACAAGGTAAAAAATATTCACATGAATCATGATGAAGCCATAAAATGTTATGAATCAGTAAAAATTTTATAATCGTATTCATCATTTCAGACACGTGAGGAGTGGCAGGGCGTCTTCCTGATAGCGTCTCTGGTTCATTATGGAGGAGTGATTTTCTACGGTATGGACTGACTTTAAAAAATACTTTTTTCTGAGAGTTGCAGATGTATGGAAGTCCTAAGAACAACACTTGTTTTCTTATGAAAATTTGTTGGTTTTAGTCATTTTCTTAAGATCTCCAGACATAAACTTGCTAAAATGATCAATTCTTGGAAAATTGCAGAAGCATTTCAATATTTCATGAAAGCTGAAAATGTTGAATAAAAAGGTAACACCTCATGAAACATAAAAAATCACCACTGCAAAAACTTTTAATCCACCTAAAAGAACTTCAAAGGTTTTGTTTTTTTTTGTTTGCAATGAGTAAAAGTTGATGACAGTTCATAACATATTCTTGACCTTTTTTAAATGTATTTGCATTTCATGAAATGTTTTTGTGGTTGCTTAAATGTGTTTAATTTTTTTTAATGCTGTTGAAACATGACATGAAACATTTTTATTGTCTAGTGAAATATTTTAACGTTTTACCCTCTGGGCCACCATATTTGAACTCTTTTACATTTGATGAACTATTTGGAAGGTTTCTGATGTATCGTGAAATCTTTTTCTTATCTTTTGCAACCATAAGGTATTTTAACATTGGTCCATTAGGGCCACCATATGTGTTGCTATAACTACTTTGCAGAATGAGATGTTTTTTGTATTTGGCTAAAAGTTTATTGCAACCACAGTATTTAGACAGTTGACCTTCAGGGTCACCGTTTTTGAAATGTATTTGCATTACAGTTATTTGCACTTTAGGAATTCTTCGCAGTTAGTGAAATATTTTTGGAGTTTGTTGAGTTTTTTTTTTTTTTTCTAGCCATGACATATTTTAACATTCGACCTTTAGGGCCACTGTAAGCCAGTGTTGTTATCCGAAGAGTCGTTTAAATCAAGATCTCAACCAAATCTGACTTTTAATTACAAGAAAATGAAGAAAAATGAATGCACGGATACATGTCCACTCAGGGCTTCCGTAGAAAACCCTAAATTCTTACTTTTCTTCTGCCCAGGCCTCTTTGCATCAGGAGAGAAGCAGGCGTGGGCCGACATAGAGGACACCAGCGAAGAGAAGTGCGGCATCATCGGTGAGGATGAACTGGCTAATGAGACGGAGGAGATGTACCGTGGAGGCGGGCAGTACGGAGCCATGAGCCAACCAGTAGTTGGATCAAACGGCGGCGGAGGCGGGGCCGGCGCCGGGTGGGTGTCGGACTGGGATAAATCTGAGGAGTATGTTCAGCCTCCTGGACACAACTCATACATGTACGGAGGAGAAGAGGAGAGGGAGCTGACATAGAAGGTCGACGTGGTGCGAGTTTATAAAAACCAGAGAAGAAGAAGAAGATTGTTTGAGGAGAGAGAGCTTCTGCTGAACTGAACAGATCTGCTGAGTGCTTCTGTACTAATCTGACAGCTGCACCAATCAAACGTCTGGATGGGGTTCATTCCACTCTGTGTGTGATTGTGTGTGTGGTGTGTGTGTGTGTGTAGGTCTGTGCATGTGTGTGTAAGCGTACCTAATGAACACAAACAGTTTCATCACAAAACAGAATCAAACCCCAGACTTCCTTCCTGCTCTTGAGCCGTTTCCACATCATCACTGAGGAGACTGTGTGAGTGTTTTCCTGCTTTAACAGCAGAGTTCCAGCCTCTGGCGTTATGTAGTATTTAAACTTTTATGTTTTTAGCCACAGCAGCTTTCTAGATTAAAATTAGGAACTACAGAGATTGTATGATGTGATAGAATAAGGTAACACTTTACAATAAGGTACACTCAAATCGGCATGGTTAGAAGGTCACAACTGTGCCGTATACTGCTAGTTAATCAGGGGATGTCAGTTACTCTTTCTTTCTCCCTACTGAACCATTGTTTAGTTACCCATGCTCTAGTGATACCTGCAAACTCTTCATTTATGTCCCACATTTATCAAGTGATCCGCCCTGCGCAGGGTAGATGGTCTGCGATACAGACCACTATTTAGTGAAGTTTCCAGGCGATTCATTTCAAACTCAGTTAGCCACCAATCATGAGTGTTTAGTCGACTGGTCTGAAGTTAAGAAAGCATGAAACACTCAAAATTGACCTCTAATATTTAAAACAGTTTGATTTATAGAATGTGGCTAATGTTAGCCATGCTAGCACCACCAGACTTCAGTCTTCTTTGCATGTGACCGTCCACAGTCCTGTGCTGAATGTCGCCACTAAACCCTTCAGTTATATGTGAGTGATACAGCCTGCTGTGACTTTATCCCCATTTTTAGATCAAAATAGGGCTGAACCGCACTGTTCCTGTGAGATGCTACCAATGCTTTCACTTCTGCCTTGTTTACTTCGGGTTAAAGAGCTTTGTGGCAGCAGCCATTAACTGCAGGGGTGTCAAACTCAATCACAGAAGGGGCCAGATTCTGAATTAGGGCCTCACAGGGTCCATATTTGGCCAAACTGTCAACCTCATTTTTCGCCAGTAATAAATTATGGGGGGAAAAGTGAGTAATAATGATAAATTATTTTGAGATTTAAAAAGTCAAAATGGTAAGTTAAGGCTCAAAACCTGAGAAACACAAAATTAGATGTTAAAATTTTTGTTTTAAAGGCAAATATATAAAAAAGAGAGTCACAATCAGTGACAGTGAAGTTTTTTAAGGCAAAAATATGGCTTTAAATTGAAAATCATGCACCTGAAAGGTCAAAATATGATGTGAAGGTCAAAATAATGAATTGAAAAGGTCAAAATATTAGATAAAAAGTCAGAAAAATCAAATAAAAAGGTCAAAATTTAAGATAAAAAGTGAAAATAATAAATTGGAAAAGCCATAATATTAAATAGAGTCAAAATAATCAATTCAAAATGATCAATATAAGAAATTAAAGTCCAAATAATCGATTGAAGTCAGAATTGTGCAATGCAAACTAAAAATATGAAATGAAAACACAAATTGAATTTGTTTTTCCACCTTTTTTTAAGTAGTTATTTTTACTCTTCATTTTTGTCACATTTTTATGACTTAAGGATATTTCATATCATCAAGGTTAAGTTAACATTTTTATACTGGAGGAAATCTGCCGACCTCATATTTGAGGGCCACTTATAATAAGAATATGATAAGATCTTGTGGGCCGGGTGTAACTGTACCACGGGCTAGATTTGGCCCCTGGGCCTTGAGTTTGACACCCCTGAACTAGAGCTTTAGAGAACACTGGTGCCTGGCAGTGGGAATACAGTCTAGACTCAGCATTTGACTGGGACTGATGGCCTCAACTGGAAAAAGCATCAAGAATTTTTTAGGGACAGGATGTCCAGTCATCTAGCCAATTAATCCCTTGCATCCCCATTGCAACTGCACACTTCAAAAAAAACAATAAATCTGTAGTAAAAATGGCACAGGCATAAAAGCCGAGTCTCTTTTGTTTTTGAATCTCCCAAGAGGAAACACTGTAAACTGCATGATGATTTCCCTTTCATTCAGCAAAGTCCACTATGTGCAGTTTCTGTGGAGCTGTCGCTCTTTTAGTACCGTCTGTTTTCATGGTATAGAGTGTGCACATCTACAAACCACAGTATGGTAGCTGAGCTTGAGACAGACTCACAGCCCATGAGTCACTCTGCCTCCCACTGCCGATATGTTGTCCTTTTTGAGGTGTATGTCCGGTCTAAAATCATCATCAGTAACAGTAACACCAACAATACACTTCCTGTTTTCTTTAAAACTATGATTATGGCATATAAAGGAAGAAAAGCTGTTCAAAAGTGGTACCAAACACCATCGGGCTGGTTAAGTGAAGTGGTTCTCTGCAGTGACACAAAGAATGGGCTGAATTTTCAATCCCATTAGGTCTCATACAGCCTGTGCTGGCTGTAGCTTTACACACTTACAGTGAAGACTTTGCATGTCTCAGCACTTAATGCTGGTATATGCCCATGCATATAAGCCACAGAAGAAAAGACAGGTATTAAAAGAGCAGCTTATACACCAGATTTTATGGTCAGCCTTTTATATCTGCACATTGACTTCAAGTATTAGGGATTATTATGAGATTATGATGAAGAAAGTAGTGCCACTAGCTCCATTCGCATCATTAAATATCTCAGACACCAGGTCTGCTCTGCCTCTGATTGGTCTACTTATTCCTGGTCCAATCAACCAGCAAAGCTAATAAAGAGTACTGGCAGAGGAGGGTCATACCTCCCCTTTCATATGAAAAAAATGTGGAATACCACTGAAGCAGTGTTTACTAACCAACGCACTACAGGATCAGATGGGATTTAAAAGTATGTATACCCTATGAAGACTAAAAATCAGTGGGTTTACAGTATATTTGCTTATATCCTGAGTCATACCACTGTTCGTTACTCATATTCCCCAGCATAACTATCATGTAGTCACCCAGTTGTTACCCAGTCATCTTGCTTTTTTGTGTGCCTTGTTGTAAAGTGTTATCTAAATATACTACACAGATTAAACCCAGTCAGATCCTGCCACTAAAGCACTGGTTCTAAAGCGTGCATAGCTGAAGAAGGCATGCTTGTTTATGTCTCCATGGTTTGATTGATTTAACCCGAGTCGGCCGTGTTTTCTGTCCTCGTTGTTTGAGTCTGAATCATCCAATCACAGAGGAAAAAGGTGCTCGAGACTGTAAAGCTTTACAGGCTCCACTTCATGTGTGTTAGAGTGTGTAAAGGTGTGTTTGAGCACACAGCTGCATGTGGCGTCTCGCTGAATCTCACCTGGGTCTGACCTAACTGGGTCACGTCCAGCTTGGCTCATGGGTCACATGAGTAATCATCTGATATTTGTGACTTTGCATTCCCTTTAGAGAGTTGGTCCAGAATGCTCGCTCTGCCTCCATTTCTCCCTGTCTCTGTCTTGATGGCGTCCTCTCCCTCTGTCCGTGCTGTTTCCATGTCTTTAGGACCCCAAAGTGAGTCCTGTTTGAGTTGGTGGGTCAGAGCCTTGCACATGTCTCTGTGTGTTGTTGTGCTGGGTGCAGGTGCTGAAACACTGTGCGGTGAGCATGCTTTAGTGAGCAGGGCCGTCCCTCTCCTCACAAACACACCTCATTTGATGCAGCATAGTCAGCTGCAGCATGCACAGTGATCAGAGAGAGAGGAGGCTCCAATATCTGATATTTACACGACTGTGGAGGAGAAACATGGAAACCATGTGAGCTTTAAGGCCGTTGAAATGTTCTACACAGCTACAACATGCTGGCATCTAGTCATATCAGCCACGCCACTCATTATCCAGAACTTGTATCCTTCTTAAAGCCAATACAGCCACATTATTAAAAAGCTGGCCCCCATACAGTCAGGTCAGGCTTGGGAGCCTCGGTCCTGGACTGCTCCGGCCTCCTAATGGCCATCCTCCAGGCCTCCTCCAGGCCCATGCCCCATCTCTCCAGGTATACCCCCCAGCTGACCCCTCCATGGCGTACAGCGTGTGCCCATAAAGACATGAACTACTCTGACCAAACTCGCTCATGAACCAGGCTCTAGACATGTTTATTTCTGCAGTGGCTGATTTACAGCGACTTCTTGATCATTCAGGGTTTCATGCCTGGGCCCAGATCCAAGTACTTGACCTTAAAGTCTGGTTCTGTTTGGTCAAAACAAGCAAACCATACTCAAGCATGGGCCTGAGGTCACTTGAAGAGGTGGTTTTTGGCACGATTCATGGGGACTCAGGGCCAGTGCAGGGGAGATATGTACACAGAATGATGTCAGTGATATGAAAGCAGACCAGCAGGGGAGAGGGGAGGGGGAGCAATCGGGCCTAGGCTCGGTATGAAACGGTCATGCCTATGTGAATTATGAGAATACCCATACTATCAGAGTGGTGAAAGGTTTTGAGACAATCAGCCAATCACATCAGCTCCTCTCACAGGTATAAGAGCAGCACCTTTCTTCTCATCACTGATGGAGTCACAAGCCGCGTCTCCTCAGTGTCTAATGACATTTATACCAATGGGAGAGAACGTGTCACAATACAACCTGCACAACACAACACTAAGGATATAGCACAGACATTTACCTACACAGGCATGCACTTGCAAACGCCACCTCTGCATCCTGCTTGGACTCAGCGATCATGCCAACACGTCACATGGTTCAGTTCTAAACGTTCATGTGCAGACTGCTCTCTTTCAGATCAATAAACTATCAGAAAAATTTATTTAAAGAGTTGGTGTTTGAGCTCACTGTATGAGTAACTGCTGGAATGTTAGAATGAATTTTATTTATTTATTCTGGAGGTTTAATGGTGAAAATCTGGTGGTAAATCAATAAATTATTTTACAAGGTGATAAAGGAAGTTTATTTTGAGACTTGAATGATTATTCCTGTGAACGGTTTCATTTTTAAGTGTTGTATCGGTGTATTTTTAATCTTTGTCTCAGTTAATGGCTGTTCCGATGTTGTCCTCCTTCTCCCTGATGATGCAAAGTGTGGTGGGAATAAAAATAACAAAATGATGATATCTAAACAAACTGTAGAAAATATTCAATGTAAAGAACAAAGATGTATATGTGAGATATCCTTGTGTATAATAAAATTAAAGTCATTTATAATCATGTCACTATTTCAGCCCATTCATGTCTTAAGGATTTATCAGCTGCTGCATGATGACGCTTTTTTTACATCAGCACAATGTGACTTTTGTGTCTTTCTCTGTCTTTCTCTCGGGACAGATGGATGCAGGATTATCTCGATGATTTTAGGCAAAGATTAGACCGGAGAGCAGATGCACTCAGTGGGATAGTGGGGGAAAAAACACGGAGGAGGAAAGATGACGGAGCAGAGGGTGGGGCATGGGGAGGTTTCATTAAACTATAGAGGAGAAATTTAACCGTGATTCAACGATATTTCAAACGAAATTTAGCTTCCCTTCCCCAATAAATTTCGTTTGAGTGGTTTGGAAAAACGTTTTTTCCGTCTTTCATCGAGCTAGGCTTAAGTCTGTTGATATTTTCAAACATTATGCCTCAATTTTAACGTATAAAATATCTTTTTGGGTGTTTCACAAAGCTTCCGTTTCTTTGAATTGGTTTGTTGGACTTTATTATGAAAAGAACTTCCGGTGGGGGCGCTCTTTCGTTAATGCTAGCTTGACTAATATGCTATACTGCAGTTCCTATTTAAGGCCACAAGATGGCAGCAGACGAACAGGAGAGGCAAATCTGTCCATGAAAACAGAGACAAAAGTTAATTTAAATTTACAATAAATTTGAATTTAATTTTGAAAAAAATATTTTCGATTGGGAAAAATTTACTTTCGTACTTATAAAACTGAGCGGTGAATAGTAATTGATTTGGTAATAATTACCCTTAATGTTCTTCAGTTTTTTCTCCTCTGAAAGTTTCCTGTCTATGGGCTATGATAAGTCATGTGAATCATGCAAAGAGGCCAATTTCAGGGGAAAAACCTCTTTTAAAAAATAACAGCTAATTTCCTCATATTGAAAAATTACAATTTAATGATCACGTATTTTATTTTGTTATTAGTAGTAGTGGTGTTAATATTTCTAATCATAATAATAATAATAATTATTATTATTATTATTATTATTTTCAGCACTTTTCATTATAGAATACCACTTTATATTAATTATATCCCGCTATACTGTTGCTCTTGAATTATGAAGTTTCGACCGTTGTTACGTTTTAGTTTAAATTTTATTTAGGTTTTATTTCTGTGATAACTAGAGGACAGTAAGCAATAACTCATCCGTTAGAACAATTTCTTAGATCATTTCTTAAACTTATTAAAATTAAAGCTTATTTATATTTGCAACAACATTAGAGTCATTCTGTAAAACTTTGAAAATCTTACATCATTCATAATACTTCTTAGTTGACCACATTGCCATCTAAATGTCGATCAATTAGCACAACACGTACTCTTCCGCTTGTTCTTTCAAAATAAAACATCTAAACTACGCTGCCTTAAGTTATTTGAAGGGAACTTCGGCGGCAAAAACCTTTTTAATCATCATTTTTGAAGACAGAGCTTTAATAACGTTTCAACTGAAACAGATTACCTAGACTTTTTCGTGGAAATGATCACTGGTGGATTAAGGTGGAGTTGAGCTTCAATAGGAAGAGACATAAGTTTGCCTGACAGGACTCTCCCAAACAGGGCCGCTCCTTTGTCTGATTGGCCAAAGCCGGTAAAGTTAGGTGGGGTTTGGAGCTAGAACTCCGCTGTGATTGGGCTGCTGAGGCGTCTGTCTGTATGCTGCAGTTTGATTGGTTGTCTGTAGAGGGGATTAACGTGAAAACGCTCTATTTTCAATGAACCTCAATGGAGACCTGATAAGAATTCAGGCGAATTTAGACGTTTTAATTTATTGAAATATTAAGTTCGATTTTTTTGGAACATAGGTTTTAAGCCTGGTGGATTTATTTTATTACGTCGTTGTATCTTCATAAAGAAGTTCTTCATTTTTCTATAAGTTTGTCTACAAGTGTTTGAATGAGGAAATCGTCTGAAGCTAACGTTATGTAGCAAGCTAATCTCATCTATCAGCTATCGTTTCAGACTCTGTTAGAAATCCTACTCAAAGGTAAGTCTGTTTCTTAATGCTAACTGTAAAATACCACAATTTATAAGTTAAGATGAGTAGTTTTATAAATCCATACCTCAGATTTAAGGTTGAAGTCAGCCAGTAGTCTTAAATCTGGGTCAGTGTCTTCGCCATGCCAGTCTGATGAGGACAGAGGAGACTAGCAGGATCTGGTCTGGATCTGTTCCTATTTTTCTGGTGTTTATCTGAAAATAAACCACCGCTAACTGCTGCCTGGATCTTTGGACAGGTATGACCGAGTACAAGCTGGTGGTGGTCGGGGCTGGAGGCGTGGGGAAGAGCGCTCTGACCATCCAGCTCATCCAGAACCACTTTGTGGACGAATACGATCCAACCATCGAGGTGAGAATCCAACATGAAACTCAGGAGAGTCCTGAGTCCTGAATTAAGTTTTAAAGGTGCAGTGTGTAAAACTGGGACTATCAACATCTAACAGTCAATTCTGGAGTGTGATGATCATTTCTCTGGTGATAACTGTGGGAACCAGTGAAGTTTAAAAATCAATACATGCTTAACTGTTATTTGGTTCCTTCTATGGTGCCATAGAAACAGGCAAAATGCAAAAATCCAAGATGGCAGCGTCCTTGGAGAGGACCCTCCCTATGTATGAATAAAAGGCTTATTCTGAGTTAATTAAAAGCATAAATTTAAAAAATGTGTTATCAGATGTCAACACTAATTTAGATCAATCTACTTATAAATGTTATGTTTCATTTTAACCAAGCTTGTTTTGCTAAATGCTATTAGGCTAAATATTACACACTGTACCTTTAAGTAAATTTTATTAAATTTCAGAAACAACAACAGCAGCAGAAGACAACCAAACAACACAGAACAAATACAAAACGTACCTAATATAAAAACAGCATGACAAATAAAAAGCATACGTGCAAAACCTAACAGTGATATTATGACAAGACAGCACCGAGATCTAAACTCAGCCATGGAACATCACATAACGTTTAGATTTCAGAAGTAGTGTAACGCACTCACGCTACCGCTTTTTCATAATTTTCCTTAAAGGAAGAGTGGTAATAGGATTCAATAAATAAGCACAAAAAATTATAATTATAAATTGAAAATAGGAATGAGGAATAGTAATTTCAGTGTCAGTTCACTTCATCCTTTCTCTGTTAAATAATTAAACATATTTTAATGTTATTTTCCAAAATTGGATGTTTACAGTTGGGTTGTTAAATAATTACAATTTCAAATTGCAGTTAATCTCATAATCTCTCTAGTTACTCGCACCCTTTTTTTTTCAATATAACCTTTATATTACATTTGAAACTGTTTTTGTGTAATTTCAGATTTTTTTACTGTCTTAAACTAAGGGTTAATTACTTCCTGTTTTGATACAGGCCTGATTTACAGGTAGACTGAAAATTATAACATGAACTGTGCTATGGAAAAGGGAACTTGTCATGGCTCTTAAAGGAAATAAGGGGACAGTTCTAAAGTATGATTCTGATAACGAAAGCTGTAGATAACTTTTTTTTCTCAGATTTGTTTATTGATTTTATACCATACACAGAAATTCAAGGTGTTTAACAGCAATATGAATGCACTGTTAATTGAAAAAAAACAGGACAACAGCAAGAACATAGAACAGAGTACATCAAAACACAGAACAAGGCCAGCAGATCAATTTCAGGAAATATACTGTGATGAATATGAGAGTGTAGAAACTTAAATATACATGCATTCTGAAGTAAGTCATGAGCAAATAAGGTGTTAAATAAGAATATTTGCGATCACCACAGTAATATCCTATCCAAAAGAATTAGTGATATGTCTACGTGTTAACAGAAGAGTGCAGTCTTTTAACATAATTAAAGAAAGTGCTTCATGTTTTCTGAAATGTTTTGCTCAACTCTTTTGTGACACATCGTATCTTTTCCAACTTAATAAAGTGCAGAACATCTTTGAGCCATGTGCAGTGAGAGGGAGGAGTAGGTTATTTCCAGTGTAACAAAATTCAGCACCTGGCCAGAAGAGTAACAAATGCCGCCAGACCCGCTTTATGTTTAGGTAACTGTAGGTCAAAGGTTGGAACCCCGAAGCAAGCTGTTATAGCAGTTGGTCTGATTTGGACATCTATACTGTTAGAAATTGTATGAAAGATTTCCAACCAAAATTTTTGTAAGGCAGGGTAGGACCACAACGTGACTATACAGCTGTAGATGACTCTCGACCTGTCAACTGACCTCTGTTGTCTGTTAGTTTGGGAGAAAGGGGAGTAGGATGTTTGGGCTGACTTGCTCTTCCAACTCGACATGACCAATAATAAGCAGGAGAAAATGAATGAATGAATGGATAGAGATCAGCAAATAATGGCATGCATACGTTATGTTGATGTCTGTCGTAGTGCTGTGTACAGGTTAATTATTAAACACAAAGTAGTTTAATTGGTTATAGCTAATCTAGAGATGCACCAGTGCATCAGTTTGGCATCATATTATCAGATATATCGTAATTCTGTGTTTGGTCAGCTTTATGCTGCCATCCTGTGTGCTTCAATGCTGAATCAAAGAAGAGATTTTTACAGGGTAGAAGAAGTCTCCTGTTGGACAAAGAGATGAAAACGGGAAGCTTTTAGGTTGGATTGTCCACCTGTTAATCAATCAAGGACGGTGTCCATGTTTTTTGGATGTATTAAACAATAAAAAATCAAAAGCACAGATAATTCTGGCTCAAGTTTTGATCAGATTTACAAAGCTGCTGTGTGATTAATTTCCAAAACCAGTTTTTCCTGAGATTAATGATCAAAATAACTCTTTTTGACAGCGCTGGTGTAAATGCTTTATGCTTTTAGAGGACTTGTGTTTAGTATCTGTGGTCCAGATCTGCAGAGTAAATATTAACAGGCCTTCACACAAATACAGGGAAGTTAATCATCACAATACAGCGTGATACATAACAAACATGAGGATCTGCTCCAACAAATCCACTGCTAAAATCAGCCCAGAACCTTCTTAGTTAATGTGATCTGAGGAAAATCCCCCAGAAAGCAAACGGCTCTCCTTTAAAGCCTCATTAGTTTCTAATAAAGACTACAAACAAGTAAAAATCAGCTGTTCGCCTGCTTGATCCTTTCATGAGTCAGCTGTTAATCCTCCAGACGGTGTTAGATTGGTTAATCTGTGATGTATTTAGAGGTTTAAAGACTCAGAGAGGATGTTAAAAACATTTGAGTTCCTGAGGTTTATTACAGAGCATCCACTCATGGCTCATGTTTCTACACGATGCAGCAGAGTGGGAAAAATCTAAGAATGAATGTGATGAAATCCTCCATCACACTTCCTGGCAGACATGTTGTTTGTGCCTTTTATTTCCCGCTGATCGTGTCTCTGCTGTGTTTCAGGACTCGTACAGAAAACAGGTGGTGATCGATGGGGAGACGTGTCTGCTCGACATCCTGGACACTGCAGGTCAGGAGGAGTACAGCGCCATGAGGGACCAGTACATGAGGACGGGGGAGGGCTTTCTCTGTGTGTTCGCCATCAATAACACCAAGTCCTTCGAGGACGTTCACCTGTACAGGTACTCAAAGCTGCTCAGAATGATCAGCAGCCAATCATTGTCAGTAGCATTTAACAGAAAATACCCGATCAGTGGATTGGGATTAATGTCTCCAGTCGCAAATCTGATCTGCAGCTAAGAGAAGCCCTGGGTGTGCTGTAGTGTAACTATATAGGCACACTGAATTAACTGACAAGTGTTAACACATCAGCCTAGTGAATCAGGTGAACCACAGCATCTCTGACTGTCAGTTTACACATGAAAACCCATCTCATCTGCTGCTGCTCCAGGTTATTAGTTCAAATAAATCTGGATTAAAAAACATCAGGATAAAAGTGGGTAAGCTAACTAAACAAAGTGACATAACATTGTTATGTGTTTAAGGTTGGGGTTTCCACCAAGGAGTCCAGTTTGATTCAGAACAGTTCACTGGGCGTCTGCAGGGTCTTAACAAGAATAACTAGTTGATAAATCAATGAAGCAGCAGTTGAGGATTCAAAAGATGTATTAAAGGGGACATATTATGCAAAAATCAGTTTTTCAGGCTTTTCAAACAAAAATATGTTCCCCTGACCTGTCCACAGTCCCCTCAAGTACCAGAAAAATTCACTCCCTACCCCCCTTTTTCTCCACATTTCAGAAAATGTGTGCTGAAACAAGACGTTCTCAGATTTTCCCCTCATGATGTCATGTGGGGAGTTAGCCCCGCCCCCAGGTTCGGTTGGCCCTCCCCGCTTGGAAGAAAGTTCCACCCTCCTCTCATGATCTTCCTCTCAGTTGCCAGGAGAGCTAAATCCATTAAGGCACATTCAGTAAGACTACAAGGCCTTAAACTTGGAAGCTGTTTTCACATTTACATTTGTCAGAGAGGTTGTTGACTAGCTTTTACATTTAGTTTTAAGCACAAGTGAGATTTTAATGCAGCCTTCACTAGATCCGACATCAGTCTGAATGCATGTTCATGTTCTGGCCCGTTAAGTTATCTAGGCTCAGCCGTGTCCTTAGTGAGTAAGGCAACTACTTGATTCAGTGTATAGTATATATAGGAGTATAGTCCCATCTACTGTGTGGAGATGGGACTGAAGGACAACCACTGCATCACCGAAGGATCTCTGGAGCTCAGTCAGAGTGACCATCAGGTCTCCTCTCTTACTAAGGCCCTGCTCCTCAGATTGCTCTTGAAGAGTCCTGGTTGTGCCAAAATTCTTCCATCTGAGAATTCTGGAGGCCACTGTGCTCTTGGGAACCTTCAGTGAAGCAGTAATGTTTCTGTAGCCTTCCCTAGATCTGTGCCTGTCAACAATCCCGTCTCTGCAGCTCCTTTGACCTCATGGCTTGGTTTCTGCTCTGATATCATTGTCAGCTGTGAGGCCTTCTATAGAGAGGTGTGGCCTTTCTAAATCATGTCCATTCAGGTTAATTTAGCACAGGTGGATTTCAATCAAGGTGTAGAAACATCTCAGCAAAGACCAGAGAAATAGAGGAACCTGAGCTATGGGTAGTGTTTTTGGAAAGGGTCTGAATACTTATGTCAGTGTGATGTTACAGGAGTTTTTACATAAATTTGCAAAATATAATCAAAATTCTGTTTTTATTTTTCCATGATGGGGGACTTAGTTTAGGTGAATGTAAATAGAAATGTTGTTTTGGGGTTTAAACACACTGTATATAATTATAGTCTATATTCCTTCACAATGTTTAACCCAGCTCATGCTGTGCAGGGTCAACAGTCGTCAGGCTGCTTCCTGATCTGCAGGAACTAAACTTATCATGTGTTTATCTTTATACCTGGGTGTGGTTTTAGTTTTTGTGCAGCAGTAGCTGGGTTTTTAGGTTTAAGCTGATTGATATTTTTCATTGCCACATGTTTTGAAATGTTAAAATCTTTTATTTTAATGACCCACAGCACCAACAAGTATCAAAGCTCACAAAACTCTACAGGTATTTAAGGTGTGTAGAGTAGAAATGAATCCATCCAGGACTGTGACAGTTCTGTACTGAAGTTTGCCAGTCTTTAAATGGTGTGCAGGAGTTTGCCGGTAATTTTTGATTATTAAAAATAATAAATAATAACAAATACATTGGTGCTGGGACTTCTATTCTTCTTGCTGTGATATCAAAACAAAAATTTGATCCTAAAAACAGATCAGATCAGATTTTATCAGGACTTCTCCTGATAAAAAGTGTTATATCAATGCAACACATCAGATAAACCTCTGCTACAGTCAGTGCCACCATTATTCAGCATTGGTCTGTTATCAGCTGATCACTGACGGTTAGCCCAGCGTCCTCAGATGCTTTTGTTCGTCTTTTCCCTCCTCAGAGAGCAGATCAACAGGGTGAAGGACAGCGACAGCGTTCCCATGGTGCTGGTGGGGAATAAGAGTGACCTCAGTACCCGCACAGTGGAGACGCGGCAGGCGCAGGAGCTGGCACGAAGCTACGGGGTACCGTTTGTCGAGACGTCTGCCAAAACCAGACAGGTCCGTATAAAGACCATAAAACCTCTTTTAAGGAACATGTAGGGGTGAAAACAGAAGGTTTGAAAAGTTCACACAAACTGCATGTTGTGGACTGATTGAACAAAGTAAATCATTTCTCAGGTACTAACATACAGTGCTTAAAAAATTTATTAGACCACAACCCATATTTTCAATGCTAAAATATAATTATTATTGTTATCCATGAATTTTCAGATTTACTGATTTACCAAAAAAACTGAAAAAATAGTAAAGCACATTAATATTTCTTGATTAATATGTCAAATTATAGTTATTTACTTGCATTCCTGAACAGAAAAATGAGTTTTAGTGGTTGAATGTTATGCTTGATTCATTTCTGATTTCTCAGAGAAGCCCAGTGAGTCGGCTCAAATTTGGGTGAATTCAGTTTGAAATTCCTCAGTCCTGTTCAAAATGGTAAAACGTGGAGAGCTCACTGAAAATGAAAGAGTCTGCATTAAAGCACTTCATGATGCTGTATGGTCTCTGAGACAGGTGGTCTAATAAATTTGTTAAGCACTGTACCTGAACTAATCATGAAAATGCTTTAACTCGGATGTAAATGTGAAATATGCTGATGATTTTCTGTGTTATGTTGCAGGGTGTGGAGGAGGCTTTCTATTCGCTTGTGCGTGAGATTAGAAGATACAAGGAGACCAACCGCAGCAACAAGAAGAGCAAGAAGAACACTCAGAGACGTTGCATAATACTATAGCAAACCACACAGTCAGACACAGAGCAGCAGCATCTTTATCAGCACTTGTTTCACTCTCCTCCTCTGTCACAGTGGAGACATTTAGCTCTGATCTCCACAGGAGGCAGGCGAGGAAAAATCCAGTCTTACTGCTGTTACAGTCCCCATCATTTCTCATCGCAACAGTGTTTTTGGCTGGTTTGGCTCCACAGACTTGCAACCGGCCCCCTAAATTCCTTTAACGGTATACTCAGCATTAACCAGACGGCTAGGATGCCGTTTGAACCTCATTAAAGGAGCCTATTTTACTTTGAATGCATTTTCGATTTAAAACATCCCCACATACTGAGACTGCACAGTGAAGCGCCCTCGCTGTCTGTCTCCGGCATGTTCCTGAAGCGCTGCATCGCTGCGTTTGAGATGTGCACCAGGTCAGTTTAATCGCCAGCCACCCCCAAAACATGTCATTCCATGTAGAGCATTCCTGAATTGTATTGCTTATAAGATTTAAGGTCACAATCAAGGGCTGCATATGATCCCCAATGACCTTTGACCTCTGAAATGAAACTGCTTAATTTGGCATCATATTCTGTATAAATAGTATGTCAAGTTTGTGGTTTTGGGCACAGCCTTTGTTTGTTTCAGCTGAAATAGAAACTCGTTTCTACCGCTTGAGCCCCCATGGCAGCATGATTTTTTAATTCCCCCAGTACAAAAATGAGATTTCTACCTGCAAAGATGACACTTTCCTCCCATCAGTGTTTTTACTGCCAGTTCCACTCCTGTCGGCTGTTCTAGGGTTAAACGTTTACTCCGGTGCATCGCTGCTCTTTGCACTGTTGCACCGAGTGACCCTTTAATCCTCACCTCCACGTATGTTTTTAAAGTGTTGAAATCTGTGCTGAATCTTGTGTGTTTAGTACACATCTGACAAACACTGCAATACTGAAAAGATGTTTTTATACTCAGAGATCCTATGGCTCCCAGATTCAAACCTGTGTTTTCTAAGTTTAGAATCGTCTTCCCCCTGTGTGTGTAGGTTAGTGCGTCTCCTGGGGCCTAAAACACATCAGCAATATCTACATTTTACCCTCACATGAGCATAAACATGTTGCCGTAAAAGGATCACATCCGTAACAGAACCTCGTCATTGTGTTCCAGACTCTTAGGTGCACTTTATCCATTTCCTTGTTTACTGTAGACTTTATCTAGGGTTAGTTAGTACCATTATTGACTGGTTTAAAGCTCTGCTGTTTGTTCCACGCATTAAAAGTTCACTTTTAAACCAGTCCCAGTATTGTTAGGGTTTATACTCCACCATAGCGTGAGCAGAAGTTAATGGGGTAGGAAATATCTTAAAACAACAGCTGGATTACAAGGAGAGAGCGTCAGTTTTTATAGCAGTGTTTGATTTTTTTAGTGAACTACTGTCAGAATAAACATAAAAAGACTGTAAAGAATTTATTTTTGTAGCATTTCAAACATTCCTGTTAAAAACATCCGGATTATTATGAGCCTGCTGTTCACTAAAGTTTATCTTAAAGTTCAGCAACCTATCAGTGGTATTCTAACTGAACCAACCCAGAAATGATTCCTACTTTAAGACTCAGCTCTTTCTCTTGGTCTGGACCTGATTAATTGCATTAAAAAAAGAAATGTGCAAAATTGAACTTGATCCCAGCAAGTCTGTGACTGACAGCTTTGTAATCTTTGATGCATCCTGCTGTAACGAACAAGTAAATGTTTTCAGCTTTTACGCCTCGTCTGTTTTTTTAAACTTTACTGGTAAAAAGCTTCAGCAGAAGGACAAAGGATGTGCTGATCTTTAGAGAGGAAGAGCAGCCCCTCCAGTTCCCCCTCATTTTTGGCTTTAAAGTTTAAGAATAACTTTGCATTGAGGGTTCAGATCAGTGATGAGGAAGAGATTTGTTTATGAGGTTTGACAATAAAGTTCCTCTTTTTAAGGTTAACAGTACAGTCACTTTTATTTTAACAATAGGGTTTTTTTTAAAACCTGATCAGACAGGTTAAGTCACTTCCCTAGTTCTGATTCAGCCAGTTTAATCTCTGAATGTTACATAACTGCCAGACGTGCTCTAATACGTCTGATAGATGCTAAATGCCTCCAGGGGTGGATGTTAATTTCTCTGTAAATCCAGTAAAGTTAGACGATCTCTAGGAGGAACTCCTTTTCCATGTCTGCATGTAAATGCCACCGTTTCTTGGTCAGAGATATCTATGGAAAAGTAGAATATAAGGGGTTGTTCAGACAATAAATTGACGAGGCAGGTGATACCATTTCAGTCCGTGTATCCATACCATTCATGAAGAATAAATCTTCAGTGACGACCTGATATCCCTCCTCTTATTCTAACAACCCAGAAGTCACATCGGTCACTACATCAGTGTTAATTTCATCAACTGAAACTATGACTAAAAATGTTTGTCGACAGTCCACACATTTTAGTCTTTGATTTTAGTCCAATCATTTATTTTCTTGCCTAAATCTAGTACCAAGTCATGGTAGTGTGTTCTCTGCACTCTTCCAAACCTGGGGTCCCTGCTTTCTACAGCTGAGAGGCAGAACAGATACGGATGCATTGTTTTTAAAAGATTTACCCACAGAAGAGAAATATCACAGATTTTGAATGTCAGACATAAATTAAATTACATTTTAGTCTGGTTTTAGTCATCTTGACGAAAACTAAACTTAGTTTTTGTCCGTTTTAGTCATCACAGATCTATTTTTGTTAGTCTTAGTCTAGTTTTTGTCATGGAAAAAAGGCTGTCGACGAATAGTTTGAGTCCATGAAATTAACACTGATAAGCAAACCAATCAAATTTGGAAGAAGACATCCAAGACCACCTCCTTCTGCAACCTGAGCTAGATTCAGTACACACTGAGGTGCAGCAACTCAGAGCATTAAGGATGAAGGCTGGGTAATTAAGTTCTGCTCTGCACACCAGGCAAACATGCAAGAGCCAATTAGTAAGAATAGTAAAAGAATCCAACACCCTTTGGGTTTTTTTCTTAATCAAAATGAGAATAACGTAAAAATTATCATTCCCTTTAGTACAATTCATATCCAGTTTGCAATATGAGTCAAATGGTTTCTTTCCATTATTGCGTTGCTTATAATATTGAAAAAAGATAAAGAAATTTCAATTAGGCTTTTTCCCCTAATCATCCAGCTCCATTAAGGATTACCACTCAGTATCTTGGATTATTTCTAGAATGGAGGTTGATGGATTTCTTCTGATGAGTTTTAAGTGATCAGGAAATCTAAGCATTACTAGCTTTAATGACAGCGTCAGGCTCAAGTCTGATCCACAGTAGATCATTAGCTGCACTTTCATACAGATATCGTAGAGATCAGAAATTCATCAGATTACCGCTGATGGTCGATGGTGTTTAATGTTCTACATGGTTTTTGCCGTCCACAGACAGAGAACTTCCTGTGTTGACACTATAGAGTAAACAGAGATTACATAACTGATGATCAGACATGACGGCACAAAAGAAACATGTTGCTTTTTCTGTTTATTTTACAAAACCTACCAAAGTCATTTATTCATATTAGAAAACATAGAAATAGTGATATTTAGGTCTTTATACAGGCACCAAAAGGTGAAGAAAGAATACAGTGAGGTGATGGGGAGTGAGGCTCATAGGCTTGTTTTCTTCTCACCATCCAAAACGAGACACTAGCTTACTCTGGTCATCCAGATCCTTCTGAACCTTCTTCCTCATGTAGAAGATCGGACAGTCACGGCTGCAGACGAGTCAGGAGGAAGAGTTTTATCGGACACAGCTCTGTCATAGTGAACATGAAGATATAATAAATATATCCAGAGTCTTTACCTCGTACAGAGCACATCCTCATGGAGGGAACCCTGACATCGCTGACACTGAGTCCACAGGCGGGAGAAACGCTCCTCCAGCGCATTCAGGTGAAAGATCTGTGATTTAACTCAATGTTGGTCATTTGTTTTTATACCTCTACACTATCTACAGCCATAAATACATTTAGGATTAAAGCATTTCTTTGGACACAGCCACACTTTTAATTAAAATAGCACGGTTAGCAGATATAAAAACATTACAGATTGATTCTTACCTCCTTCTGGTAAAGCTCCGACTCCTTCTTCTTACAGAAATCGCACACAGCCACTGCAGTGGCAAACATGACAGAAGTCACACAGAGACCCAAATATAGCAGCTGTTCAGTACAGAATTAAGGCAAAAGTAACATTTAAAATCTGAGCCCACACACCGTCTGTCTTTAGTACAGCTTTACAGCCGATACAGGTGCTCCTCTTCTGAGCAAACGCCATGAGACCGCCGATCTTTGAGGTCAGCACAGTCTTACAGCGCGTGTGGTCGCCCTCTGTGAAATCACAGAAAAACAACAATGTTAAAATGGCATTTATGAAGTGAAAATGTGACTTGACATGACTGTGGTGTAATGTTGTCAGATTTTGATATTTTTCAGTTAGTGATGCATAATATTGGATATCCGATATATGCAGATAATTCCAGCTCCTTTTTGCAGATACTGATGTAAATATGCACCTTTTATTGCAAAGAACACCAAGTGTCTCCTGCAAAGAGAAGCTGAATAAAGCAGAGCTGAGAGAAGAGCAGGAGGAAGAGTCTGTTTTCTGCAGATGTATAATCGATACTACTGACATGTACAGCAAATAAATGGGCTGTAAATATCTGAAAGTTTTCATATCTGCAGATACCGATATCATGCAGATAATATGGTGCAACCCTATTTTTAATGAGGATGCACTTTGTAGGACAAAAAGTGACATTAGAAACTACACTATATTGCCAAAAGTATTGGCTCACCTGCCTTGGCTCGCATATGAACTTAGGTTACATCCTATTCTTAATTCATGAGTTTAAAATGATTTCAGTCCACCCTTTGCAGCTATAACAGCTTCACTTCTTCTGGGAAGGCTTTCCACAAGGTTTAGGAGTGTGTTAATGGGAATGTTTGACCATTCTTCCAGAAGTGCATTTGTGAGGTCAAACACTGATGTTGGATGAGAAGGCCTGGCTCTCAGTCTCCACTCTAATTCATCCCAAAGGTGTTCTATAGGGTTGAGATCAGGACTCTGTGCAGGCAGGTCAAGTTGATCTACACCAAACTCTCTCATCCATGTCTTAATGGACCTTGCTTTGTGCACAGGTGCACAGTCCTGTTGTAACAGGAAGGGGCCATCCCAAAACTGTTCCTACAAAGCTGGGAGCACAGAATTGTCCAAAATCTCTTGCTATGCTAGAGTTCCTTTCACTGGAACTAAGGGGCCAAGCCCAGCTCCTGAAAAACAACCCCACCCCATAATCCCCCCACCATAAACCCAGACTCGTCCATCAGATTGCCAGATGGAGAAGTGCGATTCGTCACTCCAGAGAACACGTCTGCACTGCTCTAGAGCCCAGTGGCGGCGTGCTTTACACCACTGCATCCAACACAGTATATTTTGCCAACATATTTGTAGTTTTAAGACAGTTTGCAGACTTTTGCCTGCATGTTTTGATTATCAAAAACAAGCTTACAACCAACACTTGGTGCCTAGGACTTCAATTTTTGTTGCGTTTAAATCCATATTTGTGTTTTTCGACTTTCACTCATTATTTAAATTTCACCACGGCGCTATTCCAGGCACAGCCAGCTACTGCTGAGGCGATCCCTGAGCATGCTCCCAGCTCTGGTAACAAACACCTGACCCAGCAGTGGCTAATAGGGAGTTTGACCGTTGACACGCTGCCGTAGGTGTGTGCTAGGGGCAGCAGTTGTGGCGCTATATGACATAAAGGGAAGTTGCAGCATTGCTGTGTTTTTGGGCTTAGGATTCAAGGATTGTGACAACCCTAATATATTCTGTGTGTTTCCTGTCTGTGTTTTCTGTGTTTTTTCTTTCTGGACTTACTGAGCAGGATGCTCTCTGCTTTGGTCTCTCCGAGGATGGGCTCAAATATCCTCAGCAGAGGCTTTGACAGCTGCTGCTCCAGGTAGTACTGAGTGTCGATGGGAATATTGTTCTCCAGCACGTAGATTGGGTCCTGAAAGGTCATACAGTCATTAGAAATTAGTCTGCATCATTAACAAAGGTGGTGGGTAAATATTATTAAACTTTCACAGACCTCTGACTTCATGTACGCTGCCACTCCTTTTGCAGCCTTGATGATGACGTAGGGAACTCGGTCTCCCAGATTGGGGGCGCTGCCAGCATCTCTCTTCCTCATTCTGTAGAATATCAGAGTTTAATGGTCAGTTAAAACAATTAAAACATACAAATTTTTGATTTAAGGTGACATATTCACCTCTCGGCCAGCTCCACGTGCGCCTGTTTGCCAGCGTACTCTTGCGCCGTGCGTGTCAGCTCCTTGGTGATGACCAGCTGACTGATGTCAATGCGGTTACACAGCAAGTCTGAGATCACTTCTTTGGCATGATCCACAGCACCCTGAGGATCCCTGCACCAACATCACATCAGCTGTTTTATAAAGTCAATAGAGAACATGTAATCCACAGATAAAACTTTTGTGTTTTTTTATGTACCGGTCTATGAGGATTTTCTGCAGACAGGTGTTAATCAGGTTGGCCACCAGGGGGCAGTTGTCTCTGCGGACAGTCTCTATGCCTTTACAGTCCATCTTGTCATGAGTGTCTGCACTGGAGGAGAAGTAGAGGCCAGCATAGCGCTTCTTGTTGATGAGCAGGTAAGGGTAGTACACCTGTGGAGGAGAAGAGAACAAGCTCTCATTAACTGAGAAGACTGTGCATCATAAACCTCCTGAATCTCACTACAGTAAGTGATTATTGCCAGATTCAGACCTTTAATATCCCCTACATTCAGGGTAAATGCTAACCCCTGAAAATTTTTCCCCATGATACTACATGAGAATGTGATTACCGTGATGTTTGCAGTTGTAAAACCAACTTTAAATATCTACATAGCTCAATCTCAGCCTACAGAGACGATAAAGTCACAGTAAGGAGTTCTTCAAGAAAACTAGGAGACGCACCTTCTCAAACTCCAGTTTGATAGGTGGTGTGAAGTGAGAAGACACCCACTCTGCTGCCTCCTTCCCGATGTCCATGGCCTCCCTCACGGTGCCGACTCCGAGCTTCACCATGACGGAGTCTGTGTCTCCATAGATGACCTTTAAAAAATTAAAGTAACAGTAAATATCTTTAAAACATTACAACAAAGTCAAAGAGAAATAACAGAAGTTTAGATGAGTATCCATGTGCTACATCTTCATGTTTCCTCACCTTGGCATCACTCTGATAACCGTTGGACATTGTATATTTGGACTCCACCAGCTGTTTAGTTTGCTCGATCATCTGCCTTCCAAATCCAGTGACGCTCTGAATGAGGAGAGAAAATCAAAGATGTAAATAATTTAAACACAGACTGTCCTGCTGGGTTGGAATAGGTTTTGTCTCTTTAGTCGCTTAACAGACGACAATAGCCAGCTCCTTTTTCCACAAGAGAACGCACTTTATCCAAAGAAAACAGCAGCCATGGTCGACCTATCACAATGAAGCAAGAAACAAAGCCTGCTCTGGCTCAATTCAACACTTAGACTCAGTCTTAGTGTTTAAGATTGTAGATTTACACCTGTTCTGAGGTTGAACATGTATCTTTGCTCTACATCTCTGTCGTTTTCTAACCCTGCGGAAAAGCAGGAAGCTAACCACATGTCAAGTTCAGTTTCACAGGTTTGTTGATCAAGAACAGCTGAAATGGTTAAACCCAACACGATAACAGTCATGCAGCCTCTGAGTTTATTCATGGAAAGGATTTGTCCAAAGCTCCTTTAAAAAGTCCAGGATTTTTAAGTTTGGTTTTCAGTCAATAAAGACCAATAAATGTAAACATGCAGAACCACCTCATGTGTTGCCACTGTTATATGGGACACTCACAGTTGGGACTGTTCTTAGATATTCTGCAGGTTTTATATAGTACGTTTCTTTCCTCACCACAAAATTGGCACCAGTTAATCAGACGGAGCTGTTAGAGCTTCATCTGACTGCGTCCAATGTGTCCAATGTGTGACAGCGATACAGGGGCATTTGTGGTTCCTTTACACTTTTTAAAATCAAAATCAAGAGTTTCTGTGGATTTATTATAACTGTCCTGAGTTTAAAAGGATTAGATTTCGATTTCCCTTTTCAACCACTCCCCTTATTTCTCATGTTGAAGTCTAATTGCAAGGAAATTACATTTCCCATCTTCTTTGCTCTATTATTTGCCTTTTTTAACATAACATGTGTAATGGGAAGTAGTGTCTTAAACTTGTAAGCTTGTATTTACCCAACCTAAACCTTTGCCTTATCTTGAGAGAAATGAAAACAATGTCTGAACAGGTCTTTACCTCTTGAGGAAGTTTAACAAAGGAGTGGTTTACAACATCTTATTTGCAACGGTACCATTTGTGTTTGGACATGTGATATCCTGAGGTTGTAAAGGATCCTCGACCTGGAGGTTAGGGCCCAGAAAGGGTTAATTGTGGAGACAAGAATTTGTTGTACGACCTATTTTATGAACTGTGTCGTAACCGTGCAGAGGAGTATATAAGAGGACTGGTTTGAGCATACAGGGCACATTCTGCCATGGCCATTCTGTGGTCATTGTTGGTGTGTCCTCCTGCAGGCATCAAAATAAATCCAGAAAATTTTCTCCTGCTGATGGTCATTGGTGTCTTAATTTTCCTGTCTTTTTAGAAATTCCCACCACAATTGCGAATCCAAGGTCTTGGAAATCCACAACATATTTCCTCTTACTACACAGTAGGGCTGAACGATTTGGGAAAATAATCTAATTGTGATTTTTTTTAACCTAATATAGTGATGCGATTACTTCTTAAGTTCCTCATCTCATGTATTTTTCAACAAAAACAAGCAATAATGTACTCTATACAATAACCAACACAATATGAGATTAAACTAAGGCTGGACAATTTAAAAAAAAATCTAACTGATGATTTCAACTCATTTTGCAAATTGGATAGGAACTGTTGTGTTAAAGGGAATGATAATTTTCATATAATTCTCATATTTAACAGGAAAAACATACAAAAATGAAGAAAACAGGATTTTTTAAAACACTATTCTAAAAATTTGCCACTAAAATGATTGCATGGCATGTTATGCATAATATCTCAGCTGCAAAATAACATTTAACTGGTATTTTGTCACAAATTTCAGGTTGAAGAAATGTTGCACCTGCTGCGATTTGAAAATTGCAGCAGGCCATATTGCAATTTAATCTCACTTGCGATCAATTGCCCAGCCCTACTAGACAGTTTTCCTTTGATAAAGTATGCAGACTTCTCTCATTCAAAGAACCATCAAGAACTCAAGAGCTTTAAAAGGTTAAAATAAGACTTAAGAATATTTCATGACCTTAAATGTCACAAATCCAACTTCACAGCCTCCACCAAACAAATACAATCTAAGCATGCTAAGTCAGTCATTATTACATAGAAAAGTCATCTTATTTACATCTTTAAATCCAAACTGTTGGTATAAAATAATCACAGATGTTTCTTCTAAGATAACAATGAAAATATGATTGACTGCTCAGCCCCAGTGTGAAGAAGACAGTATTACAAAGTCATTATGCCATTCTCAAATCTTCAATACATTTCTGATTTCCTTAACTGCTGCATTTGAAATGTCATTTCTCATTTTCTCATGTGGACCAGACTGACGTGCTCACCTGGGAGATCTCTAAGCAGGGCAGCTTGCCCACCTGGGCACCGGTGAAGCCGTAGACAGAGTTAGCGCTGATCTTTAGCGCCAGCTGTCGACCGTCAAGCACTTGCCTTTTGAACGGATCCGTTTCCTTCTTCAGCTCCGCTTTGGCCCTGCAGAAAGACAAAGAGATGGGATTAGAAAGAAGCCACGTCTGAGGATTTATGCATGCAGAGAGGCAGAATTCTCTCATTTATATCATTAATTAGAACTTCTAAATGGGTTGAGTTTTGAACCTCTAATTTTTACATCTATTTTGCAGCTGAACATAAACATCAATGAAAGACATGATGAAGTAGCTGTGAGTGAATTAATAAAAGGCTTTACAGTAGGTTACATTCATAGAAACAGAGCTGTCTCTAAGGCTTACTAAATGCTACAGCATTTTTAGATGAGACACCTAGGACACATATTTCCTTCTCAGTCCTTCCTGTTTGATTTTAGGATCTATTTGGAGATTTCAAACCTCTTTCTGGCAGACAGCAGGTTCTCCAGGATCTCAGGGAGGAGTCCTTTCCTCACAGAGCTCTTCACAAACATATCGCCTGTCGGAGTCTTGATGAATTCCTCCGATGAGAGGCTGAAGACACAAAAACATTACAGATGTTAGTTCACTCCCAGAAGACCAGCAAATCAGAAAAAAGAATTGAAATTTCAGCATGAGTAAAAATCAAACAACATCAGGACTTGTGAAAACACCAAAGGCAACAAAAAAAGAAGCCCTTTGCTGCTGATGTTTGGTCATTTTTTTGTTTTAATAACCAAAAAGTGCAGAAATAATTTTGGATATCTTGTTCGTACATTAAACAGTGTGCAGGAGTTTGCTTGAATTTTTTGATAGACCATTTCCTCTCCTTAGCATTCAGCTTGTGAACCAGAAGTAGATTTTACAAGCTACCATCCACAAAGAACACATCATGTGACTTATCAAAACATGTGGAATCAAAAAGTGTTAAAATGTTAACATTTTTACAATATAATTCAACAGAGAAAAGTGGTCTGTGTTTATGAAAGAATCAATCAAGTAGTTCAAAATAAAGTGGTGCATTATTGTGTATAAGGTCCATTTTAGGGTTAATGTTTTGTCTGTTGTGTTTTTTTTTTTTTTCATGAAATTGTAACATTAAGGTGAGAAAGAGCAGCCCACCCCAGTTTGTCCGCTGAGCCTTTCTGCAGCAGAGTGGTGTAGCACAGATTGTGAGCCATCATGATGGACGGATACAAGGAGGAGAAATCCAGGGTCGCGATGGGAAGGCTGTAGTACCTACAGATAAAAACAGGTGATGGAGAAATGTATGAAAAGCCTGCATGCACCAAATCATCAACAAGAAGACAAAGAGATGTTTTTACCCTTTTTCTGGCTCAATGACGGTCGCTCCGGTGTAATCTTCTCCTCCTTCTGTCTTTACCACAGGCATGACCAGGTCCTGCTTCATGGCCTGAAGATGCAGAAATACTTAGTTTTCATCTTTTAAAGGCTATATTCATCATGAACCCCTGATGAAGAGTGTATAGACGGGTTCATTGTTTAATGTGTTTTTCTATGTCACCTGTCGCAGCAGCTGAGAGACGACCTTGATCTGCTGTCCTCTTGACAGCAGGTAGGTGAGCGGCACACCTGTCACTCTGGCCATCTCCATGTAGTTAATCACACACATCAGCTTCTGCAGCAATCGCAGGGGGAGGTAGGCGTCTTTCAGGCAGTAGACAGCCAAACGGCGGCGGGTCTGTTCGTTACCGTTCTGGGGAAGAAAAATAAAGGATCTTTTAAACGCCTGCTAGGAAAAATCATCCATATATTATTATTTCTTCTCAATTATAGGTAAGACATATCGTTTTTTTGTCTTTACCTGTAGATCTGTAATTATGGAGTGCTGCACGTCCTCCTTCTGTTCTTGCAGGAAGTGGAAACTGACAGCATTCAGTGTGTATGAGCGTAGTTTATAGTCCCTGAGAAGAACCTGAGGGAGAAATGCCATCAGACTTTGCTGTCCAGGAAGTGTTCAAAATTTAACAGAATAACTTTATAGTGGTTTAAATATTCCTGGTGATTCCAACCTGCAGCAGATCAAACTGAACTCGTCCCTCCATGTTGATGGTCTTATTCTCTCTGCGGCCCATCTGCTTGCTCTGAAAGTTTGCATCCTTCAGGACTGACTTGATGCCTCGCACACGTCCGAGGTAGGGGAATAAATTCACCTGGAGACCCAAAAATACAATTTTGAATAAAACAGTAAAATAGGGAGTTCTTATGCCCAGATCAAACTAAACATTAAAAGCATTACTACAGCCCAATCCAGCAGTCGTACAGTTTAGGGATCCATCAGCCCTGAAAATGTGATGGGTTTATTCCGTGTAGTGTGTCACGGTGAACAACTACATCTAGGACGCCTCACAACCTGCTGACAGAAGGTCTAACAAGTTTGATTTTTCTCTCTAACTTTGACAGATTGTGTAGTCTGAGTAAAATATCTCTGATGGCTCCAACATTCTCCAGAAGTATTTTATCAGCATAAATATTGTTATGGACAGGGTTTGGGTTTTCTCACCCTTTCTTTCTTGCAGATATGAGCTACTGATGCAGCAGACATATTTTACTGTATGATGGGTGAGCCCTGGGAGAAAACTACAACTCCCAGTGCCACAGGTTTCTGAGGAGTGATGCTACTTCCTGTCCATGTGTTGCAAAGCCCTGCTGATTGGGGCACTGATCACACCTGGTCAGAGTGCCGGCAGCCACAGCAGTAGAGATGCCATGTTACCAGAGTTGTCAGTTACAGAGTAACAGTTCCAAATCAAGGTCCTACTGTTCTTGTTTTTAGGTGTAAAAGTTTTGCACAGCACAAAAGTGGATTCTGTAGCACAGATTCGCCTCGTCCTTGCTATTTTTCCATCAAAAATAACACTGACTGTGATAACCCTGACCAGACTTGTGGCTCATGAGCGCTGAAGACTGTCCTTGACAGGTCACTGAGAGAGGACGCTGTCTGTCGCTGTTTGTCTTTGTTTGTAGAAAATGATAATGGCACTTTAAATTACACAAAATTAGCCCATTCTAACCTTTAAAGCAGCCGCCCTGTTGAGCAAATAGGGAAAGTCAAAGTTCTGGATGTTGTAACCTGTGATGATATCGGGGTCCACCGTTCTCAAAAACTCTGCCCAGCTCTGTTCAAGGAAACAAACATATAACCAACGATCAACAAAACATGAGAGAGGGAATATATCAGAAATATGTATGTGTATTGTTACCTCACTAAAGTGTTTACCTGCAGCATCTGTTTTTCCTGAGTAAAACACAGAATCTGAGAGCCCACGATGCTGGCACAGGACTGCAGGGTGAACACGGTGCGGATGAAGGGCTCCGTCTCACCCTGACGCTGCACCATAGATGCAATCTGAATGACAGGGTCTTTATCTGCTTCTGGGAAGATCCCTGCAAGGAAAACATTTAAGAGTTAGGTTAGATTATACTCTGTCTTTTCCACAAGCCTGATCTTTCCTTTCCTTACCTTTCCTTCCTGCACACTCGATGTCAAAGCTGAGAACTCTGAGTGGAGCGATCCTCTGCCAGTCTCCTTCTGCAGGGTGGCTGATCAGATCTGTCCATCCCACATCCACCTCGTACTGACACAAGGACACCTGAAGGACAGAAGAGGGGGACACGACTCATGACAATTACTAAATACACTCGAAGGTATTTGGTGCTACCCAGAAGGAGATGCCTTCAGTTTAAGTTTTGAGTACCAATGAATACGTAGGTGTGAAACAGACCAACCTTTCCTGGGTACTGAGAGTCCGTGTCCCCCATGCTCTTCTCTTCACGCACTTGGTACTTTCCTTTGGGAAGTTCAATCCAGCAGCACCCCACCACATCACTGTCCACCATGAACCTAACAACACACAGATAAAGATAATACATTTCCCATGTTTACAAAGGAAACTTGTGATTTCCTGGAGAGTAATAGCTAATACATCTGCAAGGATTTGTTGAGTTTTCCTTCAGCTTCAGCCCAGTTCAGAACAAAGATTTCCAATGCACTAAGAGTGGAGAGATCTTCTAAGGGTGAACCATCAGCACTCAATGGTAAAACTGCAGGTCTGTATTTCTTTTGCAGCCTCTTACTACTTGGCAGCTAGAAGCCTCAGTAATGTTTATCAATAGTAGGTACTGGCCATGTCATGTTCTCTAAGACAGCTGTTCAGAAACACTGATTTTAGTCGACTCTTTGACTCTTTATGAACCAGAGTCAGAGTTTCAGGATTAAACCCGGAGCAAAAGAAATCCTGTCTGTTTGGTTGTCAGATTGTTTCTGACAAACTGAAACACAGACTCACCTTATCTCAAAGTCAATGTTGGCCTCGTAGGATTGGTAACTCTGTATGGGGAAATGTGAGAACTTGAAGCCCTGCTCCAGCAGCCGTTTTGCTGGAGCAATGAGACGAGGCATTGCCATGGTTATCCGCAAAAAATCCAGAATACGTTTCCCGTGGTATCCGTACATGTCTGTGGAAAAAATAAACAGATGTTTAACTCCACGCAACAGGGTCCAGAAGTCAAAACTAGCATGTTCACTGCTATTATTGGCATATAATGGCCTCTGTTATTAGGATCAGCCTTCATGGGCCACTATGATATCAGAGAAGTATAGGTCCACAAGGCGACAGATCTGCACTCACTCTCTTTGCGGGTGATGTCCACAGCCAACACAGTGATGGAGATGTTGTCCTTATTGGACCTCATATCCTTCAGGACAACATTATTCAGCTCTTTTTTAAATTCACCCAGGTCACTGGGTTTGAAGCCTTTTCATTGGTGGGGAAGAATGTAGATGTTAGAGTACGTAATTCAATTATTTTGGCCCTTAAAATGTGGAATCATTTTGAAAATTAACACATTTCTTTATAGGGTAACAATGATGAACTAAACTCACCACTTGGAGCAGGAACATAGAAGTAAGGGGCGAAACCGTGGACATGACAGCACACACTGTTGCCAGTGTCGGTCACCCCAAACATTCGAATGATCGGGACTTTTCCCTGAGATTGTCCGGGCATGCCAGCAACCGTCGCTCCTACACAACACAGAAAAAGACAACTTCAATACCACTTCTGCTCACATGCAGCAGTAACATTTACACTGGTGGATATGTTCTATTCTCTTATTTAGATAAAAAAAAGACAGTACAGCTGCTCATAGATGGCCAAAAATACAATTACAATTATTTCTAATGATACTTGGATCAGGATTATTGGACATGATTAATCACTGATTCTACAGCTAAATCTGTGAGTGAAATTAAAGTTACAGCTCCCCCTTAGAGGCAGCCACAGCTGTACATTGTTCCTGGTCTGACTCCTCAAAACCAGAGTAGTTCAAACGTGCATGAGTCTTTCTACAAACTAGCCAAAGAACATGCCGTGAGCTCCCTCTGCTTCTCACTTAAATTCAAGGGAGAGCTGTTGGGAGGGGCAGAGCACATAGTCTTATATAAAGGCAGGGAAGGTGCAACACAGCAGGCCATACAGTAATCTGGGTTATCTTGTTTTCATGATCATGGGAAACCAAAGTTTTGATAGAAATTCAAACTAAATGAATTGCTTGCTGGTAATAGAAAGTAGAAATCTTTAAGACCAATGTGATAGTTGAATGATAAAAGAAATTCAGGTCTAAACTTCTGGGACTTAAACATGAATGACATAAAAAGATTACCTAAATAATAGTCCAGATCAATCTGCTGAAAAACCAGCGTGTCGGACAAAGGGTGCAGAGTAGGGGCCTGAGGTCGCCGCCATCGGGGATTGAGGTCTGCTGAGAAGAGGTCACCTGACAAAACATGGAGTTAAGACCAAAATCAGACAAAAATGCTCGTTTATTGTGTCATTTGGTATAGCATGACAAGTGTAGCTACACAGAGGTTTCATGGCTGCTAAGATTTTTTTTTTGGTGGCTTGATGACCTTGCAGTTAAGTCATGTCCCATGTACTGGTGTCCCTGATGCAAGTCTGGCCAGTAGCCTCTTTTTCTAAATCTTGCATAGAGCCCCTTTAAGTCATGCCCCATGCACTGGTGTCCCTGATGCAAGTCTGGCCTGTAGCCTCTTTTGCATCCCATTCCCCCTCTCTCCAGATTTGTTATCTGGCCACTTAAATAAAGGCAAGAAAGCCCAAAAACTGGTATATAATAAGAGTCATTTCTTTTATCCAAGACTGCCAAGTTAACATTTCCATTGATTGTCAGTACACGGTCACATTTTTTTTACAATTCAAGCAATCCATGTGTAGAAGGACAAAGGAGGAGGCAGTAGAGGTAGGAGAAACCGGGCCCAGCTGACACAGCTTTATAGATGTTACCACTCTGACATATATGGAGTAAATATTTAGGAAGGAAGGGATGTAAGTTTATTTGAAAACTTGAAAATCAAGGTTAAATAAAAAAAGACTTCTTTCTATTTCTTGCTGACATCACGTTTAACAAAGTTTATAAATTAACACAGGTTCTGTGTGACACGACTTTAGAAAGTTTAGAGCATTATGTAGTTATTATCACCAAGTTCACGTTAGTTAATTGCAAAGCCCTGCATGTGAATTGTGTTATACATCAGGTATTATTTATTTAACTTGTCTGCTTCTGCATTTCAAAGACCCATCTAGAGACAGGCATTGCGCATTAGCTATCAAAGCTGTAGTATGTGGCTGGAAATAGTGTACTTGATTCATACTTGGCCCTATACAAACAGAAATGCAATCAAGAAAAATAAATGAACAAATAAAAAACTGACTCGATCATTTCTTTCTTCAGATTACCCATGATATGAATGAATTCTGTTGAGCACTCACCTACAGGGATAACATCATGACCTGCCTGCCCCTCCATGTCCTCTGCCTCCATGTCTGCTTCATCAAACATCAACAACTCCTCCTCAAACTGCGATGGACTGTCTTCCCATTCAGCGCCTGGCTTACCCCTCTTGGCCTGAGAGGCTCCACCCAGGAAAGGGCCACCGTTGCGTCTTTTATAATCCATTTCTGTAAGAAATGTTGGAAGGTAGTGAATAAATATATCCGTAATAAGGCAGAATTGTCAGAACAACAAACGCCCATTATAACACCTAGAGAAACATCTGGTGAGATAGCAAAGAACTGCAGAAGAGGTGAGTTTTTTTAAGCTTCAATACTTTTAGATACAATCAACCACGAACTGACAGTCTATTGATTTCAAACACCTGAGCTTGGTACTACCCACAAGGGAATATTTTGTAATTTTTTGCCTCTATTCATTTATTTTAATTGTTCATTGTCTGCAGTTTGGTCTGCTTAAATTTTAGGAGGAGTGAAAATGAACACTTCATCTTATTAAAACTTGTGACAGCATGTTAAGGTAGCAGACCAAAAATTAATATGGTGGTTTCAATCATTGTTAATTAAATTTTTTTTAATAAATCATCATATTCAGTTTCTATCTTTAAAATAGTTAGGTGTTTTATGCAAATGAAAGAGGTACTCTTAAGAAGGAGTCCATAACAGTCACAGAGATCTGCTGTAGTAACAAGCACTGGGTTCACTTTGCTATTTTCTAAGCCATTAAATATAACCACAGCTAAAATAACATGCATAAACAATCATTTTTGCCCTGGCGTCATCCCAGTGAAGATTTCTGTTCATCCAAAGCTCATCTGACATCATCCCTGTGGCAATGGGACATCCTTAGTCAGAACTGATGCTACCATATTAAGTATCTATATTTGTACTTGGTATCAGTGAGGAGAGGTGCACGATTTGGTAATAACGTTCTACTGCAATTATACTTGACAATACTGCGATTTCAAATTATGCTACAATCCATAAACGATATCAAAAGTCTACTTGCTTGGGGGGAGCAGGTGGCCTAGTGGTTGGAGGCGCTCCCCATGTACGCGGGCGGCCTGGGTTCGAGTCTGGCCTGAGGCCCTTTACCGCATGTCTCATCCCCAATCTTGACCCTGTTTCTGACTCTGTCCACTGTCCTCCTCTATCTAATAAAGGCACAAAAATGCTCAAAAATAAATCTTAAAAAAAAAAAAAAAGTCTACTTGCTTGGCTATCAAGTAAACTTCAGAGAATAATGATAGTTTTTACGTGTGCATTAAGTAGCATAAGAAAAATACAAAAACTCGTGTTTTTACAGAAATACCTCTAAAATAACTTAATATTTACACATTTAGCAATAACCTTCATCAGCAGTTCGCAAATGGTGTGCCATGGCACACTGGTGTGCATTGCGACAAGTCTAGGTGTGCCTTGAAAATTCATTTGACTTTACATATACTACAACTATGCAACAACTAAAGAGACTATAACCAATGTCCTCACTGCATGCAAGCGTTACACGTTGCATTGCACCATATAGCATTGCATGCTCACTGTCCATCTGATAAATATGCAAATTTACATTTATATGTAAAAATATGACATCTCATGCTTTTACTTAAAAAATCTGAGGTATGGTGCCTCTAACAGCTGTGAGCCACATAGTTTTGTCTCCATGTTAGCACAAGTCAGACCATAAAAATTCAGAAATGGGTATAGAGAATATCCATGCAACACACTTCTCTTTGTAAAACAAGCTAACAAGTTTCAGGAGTGAGAAAAGTGGAAGAAAATTAAGAATATCCTCTGGTGGGACACTCCTGGTGTCTTGTCATCCTTTGTGCAACCTCTTCCCTTCTTACTTTTCCATCTTAATAGGAGCAACAGAGAGAAAATAGGAACAGGGTGACTGGGGATAAACAGAGTGTAAGGATGCTACAAAAGGAAACTCTGTGATCAAACTGATGTAGCTGGCACTTGCTCACATTGCATGCAGTTGGGACTGGGACATTTTGCTACTTGCTACATATGCTAAAGAGGCTACTTTGCAAGGACATTAATATGGTGTGCCCTGAGACGTCAGCTTGCTTTTTGCTGTGCCTTGGGCAATACAAGTTTGAAAACCATTGACCTACAATAACACTTCATACAATCCATAAACTTTATGGCTCGTTGTTGGTACTGGGATGGAAATGGGGGCAGATTCTAAACTGTGTGTCATGTTTTTCTTAAGGCTGTAATTTTAAGACTTTTTTTAGTCTGTTATTTTAATAGTCCTAGGGTACAACTTTTACAAACACACATACAATCATGAGCCACGTGTGTACGAGAGGAAAGAATCTGACAAAAACTGCTCGCAAACTCCTGACACTGTCTACACTGCTATATGCGGTGTTTGCGGAATTCAGACTGTGTGAAAGAGTTACCCTGCAGTTTCTTTTAATAGAAGAAACATAAATAACCCAACATTTGGTGCATAAAACTTGTATTTTGTTACCCTATTATCAAAACAGTTATCAACACTATTTGATTTTTATTGTAATTAAATGAAAGTTTGAAGTTCTGGTATTGTGATAACTATAGCTGGAGAAATAACAAGCGAGTGACCGCATTCATAACAAACATAATAAAGTCATTTAGCTGTGAAACAGTCATGACTGTCGCTGTCGTAACCGATTACCTGTCTATTATATTAACTGTGTATTCAAGCTGTTAGCATCATTACTACTGTAGCTACTGTCTCCACACGGTGCAGTCGTGGCTAAATTGATAATCATCAAACTACCTTTCTGATTAAGACAAAGTCTATCTAAGTAATCCAGAGATTTCCGCCATATGCAGTTGTTTCTGATAAACTTGAGCTGCTGCTTTCTTTAGTAACAAACAGGACAAACAAGCTAGCGAGCGCGGCTGTAAACACAGAGCAGTCTCGCGCCTTTTCAGATCTTACCTAAACGGCGGACCGATCACCAAACAGACACCTGTAAAGATAACTATCAACGGCGGTCTGTTTCCAGGTAAGTTATCAATACCTTACGAAGGCTGTAACTTCTCCTAAACAGCCCCTGGTTGACAACAGCTCCCGCCACTCCGCTTTGATTTGTGAACTTTCACCGAGGAGCGCGCGGAAAGTTTCCGTTTTGTTACCAGACCCAAAATTAAAGGAATGGACAGTGACGTCAGAGGAAACGCGGAAACAGCAGCCAGTGAGCGTTGTAACTGGAGGAGGAAGTTGTGCGTAACCTGACGGCTCCTAGTAGATGAAAAACACCGTGCGTGACCGAAGAAATGACGTCAGCACGCATGCAGCAGTCAGCGAGGGAAAATTATCTTTGTAGTGTGGCGAAAATAAATCCTTTATCGACTTACCGTTGTTCGAGGCATGAAACTTTAGACACAAAACACACAAGAGAAGAAAATCTTTTTTACTGCTTAATGTAAATTTTTCCCCAACTTGAGATGTAATTCTTCCAAACTTAAATTTCCATGTATCATTTTCTGGCTTAAAAACATCTGAAACTAGGTGTTTATCGAGGCTATGGATGCCCTAAAAGGACATGCATCCATGCCTTTAATTAAAAAAAAAGTAATTGCTTTATTTCCATAAGTTCAGTCTCATCGTTACTGTCTTTAAAACAACTATTTCAATTCAATGAATATCTGTTATTGTCAACGATAGTGTATTTCAGATCATTCTGCTCTGAAATGATCATTATTTTTGCCATCTTGCAGAATTCAATTTAATGAAGTTTGATAATCAACAATATTTACAAATTATATATGTTGTATAATATTTATTTTGCTTTCTCATTGCTTTGGATCATGGTTTTAATGCTCTTGATCTTGTAAATGTCCTGTTCTTGGTTCTGTGAAGTCTGAAATGTATGTATGAATAGTGCAAGCATAATGTCTTAATTTTCTTATATCTTGAGAAATTAATCAATTGTTTTGTTATTATCTAGAAATAAGAACATAAGTACAGCTCTTGAGGAGAAAAAATGAAATTAATCACAGGGGGACCATATTTTTGGATTGATCAGGGCCATCCTATTTTAAAGCTCCCTGTCCCCAGTCTTAACAAATATCTTTAGATACACAGCCCCTGCCCCGGTTTTATCTATCTGACATACCAAACCATGAATCATGCATGCGTATTTGCAACACTGATTTGTTTACATGTCCAAATCAAGGCTGTTTCTGTTTTAACCAATAGGAAACCATCACTAATTCACCAGTGTAAGACCGTTAGAGATACCCTTATACTACTGGTGACCATCGAGTAAGGTAAAAACAACAGCCATAACCAACTTAATGGAGCAGATGTGTTCAGTTGGACTAGTGTAATCTCCTGTTTTGTCTTTACTTGTTTATTTACATTGTCAGATAAAGTTTTGATTGATCTCTGGAGGCATGATTTATATCTGCAGAGGCACTTACGGTGTTGAAAGGTGCACTGATGAAAAATCCAATTGTACCATGCGCTCAGTCATGTGACTTTGTGGTAACATTACTCTCCCTGTTTGGGGTTCTGTGAAAAGGCAGATAACGTCTGGCTGGCATTTTGTAACTATCTGTTCTGGAGATGAGTCCCTTGAAATGCTTAATAGTCACTTATGCTCTTTTAATTTGACAAACTTTATTTAATTTTATAACTTAAGCATGTTAAACTATGACCCAGATCCAGTGAACTCCACTCTAAATTCAGCTCAGACAGCAGAGCTTCATAAATGGAAACAGATGTATGCTAATGCCAGCAGATGTCAGCAACAACGAACATCCTATCTTTCCATATATAAGAGCACTCAGTGCCTCTTCTTGAGAGCAGGTAGAGTTTTCCATGAATCAGTACAGACAAACTGTGGTCAGACCAGACAACAGACCAATAGATTTGAACCTTTTCTAACACTTCAGCAGCACAGATCTTTTATAGAGTCAAAATTACATTATGTAGAAGTTTGATTTGATGCTCAGGTCTCTGTGTTTAACTGAAGGCCACAAAACACATGAAGAGGAGTTTGTTTCACCCACCTCTCCAAGTGTTTGTTGACAGAGGCTGGTGAAGCAGCAAAAATGTGAGATCCAAAATGATCATGTAAATTTACGCAGGACAGTAATATTACCAGATTTTGCGCAAATATGACTCTGATAGTGCCTGCTGTTTGCAGTATTCAGCTGTTACCATAATGTTCACATGCTATGCCTAAATGGCCACACTGGAGAGATTAATTTATTACATGATAGGTGGATAGGTGGATTTGTAAGCAACTTAAAGATTATCAAGGAAAAAGGGAACTTTCTGGTGCAAGATTTTTTTATTTATTTGTATACAAATATGCAGTATAGGGGCCTCTTCCATCTCTTAGCCTCTGCCACTGTATCAAATAGCACTGAGATGGGCTAACTGGCTTCTTTTTCACTGAAGGCAGGTGTGTGGACTGTGCTGTAAAGCTGTGGTAATGGGGTAGACACCATGTTGAACTTCCTCCTAAACGTGTACTGGTTCAAAAAAACTAATCTGAAAAAAAAACATACTGTAGTTCCTAATATACTAACTTTGAGATCCCCACTGGGACTCTATTCTCAGCTGCCTCAGATATAGACCCCGTCCATGTGGGCCCATGTGGTTACTACAGGAGAGGTCAAAGAGGACTGAGTAAGGGTTGGGTTTCTTAATGTCACTGGTCACGTTGTTTTCCCAAAACTATGCTCTGCGTGACTCTTTGAAGACATTATAAATAACTCTCCTGCTCTTCTCCCCCCTCTGAGGAAAAAAAAAGCTGTCGGGTTGCCCCTAGTGATGTGTCATTCATGAACGAGTCGATTCAAAGAGCCGATTCTTTTTTATTTTTTAGATTAGTTCTTTAGGGGCTTGTTTGACTTTACTGTACGGGACAGCTGAAGAGAGATGAGAAATGTCAGGAGAGAGATAGTGGGGGTAGATATGAAGATGGCCAGGACTGAGAATCAATTTATTGAGTGTTGGAGCCTCTTTGTATGAGTGCCTGCTCTAACTGAGCCAAACTGGAATCCAAAAGCTGACTTGTATGTGAATGATGGTAGTCAGATACTGTTTCAGAGATGGTTTTTATATTTGTTATCACTTAATAAATAGAATAAAGGGGTGATCTCTTCTCCTCATCCATGACAGTCACATTGTTAGCACCAGTGAGCATAGGCCCTGCTAAAGTGGTCAGTAAGTGGCTGCTCCAAGAATTAGCACACCACGTTTGACTGATCTGGATCGGGCCTGTGCTGTAACTTCAACCTGGTGTTCCACAAAACCAAGCTTGGGGTGATCCCTACCGTCTTCACACTGAAAGCCAAGTTCCAGCGAGCATCCCAAGAAGTGGGCGCCCACATGCTCAGCTCTGCTGCACAAATACATGTTCCTTACAAATCAGTGTTAATTTTGTTAACTAATTATTTTCGTTATTGTTTTCGTTAATAGCCTTTTTTCCCCTGGCGAAAACAGGACAGTAACTAATAAAAACAAGTGCACATGGGTAAAAACTCAAACAAAAATTAATTGAAACTTTTTGTCAACAAATAAAAACGACATGAAAATGTTGACAGAGACTTATCAGACTTAATTTTGTCATGTAGAAAGTAGGGGCAAGTTGGTCACATATCCAATCACAGCTACTTTGGCTGTGTGGAAAGGTGGGATGAGATACGAGATCCAATCACAACGGCTTTTGCTGCGTGGTGGTGGGGTAAGTTGGGGAGAGATCCAATCAGTCGACTAAATTTATTGTAAATTTTGGCAACTAAAATGTTGGGAAGTTTCATCAACTAAAACTAGACTAAAACTAAAACAATTTAGATGACTAAATTATTACTAAAACTAAAAGATATTTTTGGCAATTACTATAACTTACTATAACTAAAACTAAATTAAAAGTGCGGTCAAAATTAACACTGTTACAAATGTGGCACAATTTAAAAGGGAAATAAAAGACTTGCCAATGACGTATTACCAAAAAGAATTGTCACAGCAAAGAAATAATCTACAAAACACTATTTTACAACTTTTTTGTCTAAGTTTATGTTGTTAGAAACTCAAAGTTGAATTTAAGCATTTCTTAAAACACACCCAATGTACTTAAAGTTACTCCAAAACAACACACTTGGATTGCACATAACCAAATATGGATCATCTTACTCCATACTCATCTGCTTTTCTTTTAAGGTATTTTTTTGTTTCATAGCATTTTTGCATTTATTATTGGCATTTTCAGGGTAACTGAAACCCGTTGTTACTCTGATAAGAAACATGCTTTATAAATAAAATCTCTTCTTATGCTTATGAACCTTATTGTTATCTAATTAATTACATGCCAAACAGTCCTGGATTTGCCTGCTTAATAAAGCCAAAATGGCACCAAATGAGGAGCCATTCTGGAGCTGACTCTTAGTGAGCTGATCAAAATGATCCAGATCACTAAAAAGAGCCTAAATTCCCATCACTAGTTGCCCCTAGTTCCTCTCATTTGTTTGGATGAAATGTTAATCAACCAACCACTGCTGCGCCCTCAAACCTGCTATCAGCCAATAACGCATCAGCGCCGATGAAGACGCCCACTTCCTCTTACATTGTGCTCTGAGGCGGGGGTCCGGTGGTACAGAGGCGAATGGGGTCGAAGCTCATGAATAATGTGACAACAGAGACCCAACCATTGACCGATCTCTCCCAGCCTGCCAGCATGTGGGCGTTACTTCACAGCTACGTGACAGTGGACGCATCGAACCAATGAGACTCTACGGGGTTGAACTAAAGCCGCCGCCCCCTTTCCCCTCTGTCTCCACTGTTTCCTTCTTTTTGGATAGACTGTGACAGCTGCAAATGTGTACTTCATCTCGGTGAAGCAAGGACAAAAACCGAAGGGTGAGTACATCTGTCTTTTATTTCACAGAAATTGTTCAAACGGAGTATTTCCTCGCCGGGCGCGGGCGCGCATCAGGACGCGATGTCCTATGCGCGTTTCCGCAGCTGGCGTGAGTAGGTGCTTGAAGTCACGTTCGCCTCACAAATCATGGGTATCAACAGCCGATAGATCTCAGCGGCATGCACAAACAGCTGGGGCTCTGCAGTAATGGAGCTGTGCTCCCCTGAGCTCTTGCGTAAAGGTTTGAGGAAGTTGTGTTTTAAAAAGACCTGTAGGCCTGTAAAGCAACACACAGCTCACTATTCCTTAAAGGGGAATGATGCAGACAAAAGAATGATGGGGATTTTTGTGATTCCTTTGAGCTCAAATATTCATGGAGCGGTGTACCAGGCAGGCAGGGGCAGAGAGAGGAGATCCCAAACCAATGTTTAGTGCCAGAGCAGGACATTTCTCCTCAGTTTCTGTCAGTGATGGGGATTGACTCTTTCCTCCATCCTCATCAAGCATGTAGGTGTTTGAGAGGATATTCTTCTTTAAATCCCTCTCCACTCAGAAATGTATTTTTCTTTAGCTGTTTGACCTAAAAGACTGAACTTCTCTGACCCTATAGAGAGAGGAGGAAAGTTTCTCTGTTGAGCCTCTGCCAGGGGACTTCAGGTAAAGTTAATGTGAGGATGTAGCGCTGATGTCCTCAGATTACATGGAGTTTGGAATCCAGAACTTTTAAACCTTCAGATCTGGCATGTTTTACAATATGTGGTATTAGAACAGACTAAAGTATCAAAAAGTACTGATTCTTAACAAATCAGATCATCAGATATATTTAGAGAGAGTATTAGGTGCTCAAGAGAGATAAGTCCAACCAAAAAACTGCCATCAAATTATAACACACTGTCAAAATTGCTCAAATAGACTGATAGCATTGTAAAATGTCGCCCCTGGAGTTTGCTTTCATTTTCAAAAGAGTAAAGCTTGAAACTTGCCAAATTTGGTGCATACAACTTTTGATGAATGTTATCAAAACAGTCTTGACAACATTCGTGTTTTAGTGTCACGTAGAAGTTTAAATTCTGGCATTATACCAAATAGAACAGCCTAGTGGGAGGGGATGGGGGGCTTTTTTTTTCAAGTGGACTATTTTGCATTTTTTTAGTGCATCTTTTAGATCATCATGAGTTCAAATTTGAGGTCTGCTTTGGGAGGCACACCTTAAGTCTCTCAGAGTGAGCAGTATTAATGTTGGTGTGGACCGGAGCAAGTGGACTCTAGGGTTCCTGGTAGGGCGGAACGATTTGCGAGAATAATCTAATTGCGATTTTTTTCCCCCAGTATTGCAGTTACGATTTAATATGCAATTATGTTTAGGCTCCTCATCTTATGCATTGTTTAGCAAGCACAAGCAATGAATTATTCTAAATTAGCTATAACCGGCACAATATAAGATAAATTAATCCAGGTATGAAAGATTTTAAAAATATATGTCTAAATGGGGTTTGGCTCATATAGCAAAATTGATTTCAGTTGCTATACTGAAAGGAATGATAATTTTTTCACGTTATTCTCATTTCCATTAAGAAAATAATACACATGAAGAGCAGAAGTAGGATTTTGTAAATTATTCTAATAAAAAGACACTTGAATGTCTGCATAATGTGTACAGCAGAAAATCTCTGCTGCAAAAAATTGTATCAAAGTGGTATTTTGACTCATTTTAGGTTAAGAAAATATTGCACTGTCTGCGATTTGAGAATTGTAGTAGGTCATATTGCGATTTAATGTAATTTGCAATTAATTGCCCAGCCCTAGTTCCTGGATGGTCCCAGATGTGTTACAGTGTCAGCTCTGCTGGGGTTCTGCATCTGCTGGTGTTGTTACACAGTATGATTGGCTGTATGTAAGTATGCTGATGTAGCACAGTGTGAACTGTCTAGTGGTAGATAGATTATCACCCTGGCTGATTATTGATGCAGATATTTTACATTTAGCCAGTTATCTGTATCAGCATTTTATTTTACAGATAATTGGCCAAAATCTGTCGACTCAAAGGTGTGCTACTTTTGTTTTTGCTCTCTACAGTCTCAGGCCTGCAACACTTTCTTACTGGCTTGATGTCACACATCTACCAGCCAATCAACATTGAGGCTTGGATGGCGCTGACACATTAAGAAAATGTTGTTAGTCATAACGAATGCACATCATTTCCAAATATCAGCTATCATGCACTTCTAATCATCTGTATCCATATCGGCCCTGAAAAGCCAACATGGTCGATTCCATCAAGATTTGTCTGACTCTTCTCCTTCAAATCTGAAGTTCACTATAGTTTATTTTATTTCTTATTTCCAGGTCTTTCTTGTAAACATACTATCTCTTTAATATTTTGAGGGATTTGATTTAATTTGCAGTAAAACATCCATCGGACTCTGAGAATAACCCATTAGATTTTGGAGGTCAAAGGTGAAGGTTGTTGGGCATGTGCATCCCTTAGTTGTGAATGTGATATCTCTAGAACTCTTCGAGAGATTTTCTTCAAACTTTGCTCTAATGTCCTTTCTGTCTCAAAAATGAAGGGTTCAGATTTTAGAGGTCAAAGGTCAAGGTCATTAGACCTCATTATCAACCCTTGTTAATAGCATTTTTACCACTTCTTCTTGACCCATGTCTTGACCTTCACTGTCCAGAAACAAGAAACATCCCTGAGGCCTAAACTCTGAAGTTCTACTTTTAAATTTTGATGGAATTTTTGCAAAACTCAAACAATATTGATATCTGCCTAACTATAAATACATCATTTTTTTGTTTTCAGTCATAAAAAAGACTTAAAACTCTTGCACATCATCTAAATGATCAAAAATGTGAAACCAGTAATTTTGTGTAATTTAGACAGTGTGCAGGTGTGCCTGCATTTTTTGATGGATTCGATCCTCTCCATTGGACCTGACCTAGAAAATCAGCAAAGATGGGTCGGACCAGGAAAAAAATGGAAATCAGAATAGGTCCATTTAATTTGAATCAGTGCACTAGTTGCAACAATTAATCTCGACATTAACCTGTTTTTAGGTTCTAATAGTTAATTGCAAGGCTGTAGAGGTGAGCGTCTGCAGCTGATCAGGGACACATGGGTTTATATTGTTGAACCATGTATGGGGAGCCCCCCCAGTGGGTCCCTCAGGGGCCCTGCTATCACTGATGGCGGAGCCTGATCAAAGTTTTAAACGTTCTTCTTATCCGTCTTTGTTTTATCAGGCTTGGCTCAATTTCCCGTAAATCCTTTGTGCTGTCCCTAAAAACACGATCATGAGAAATTCCTGTCCACCTTATCACATCAGAAGATTTTATCCAAATCAACTTCCTGATAAGCAGTGTAGAAAAAATGCCAGCTTTGTAGTATAGATGAGAGTTACTCACTGTTTGAGCACCAGTTGTTTTCTTTAACATGTCCCAACATCACCTGCTTACAACATTTAATTGACAAGTGATTAAGTTTATACCTGATCTGATAGAGCCGCCACTTCCCGTTTGTTAGGGTGGTTGCACCATTTCTACAAGCAGGAACTGATCTCAGAGCTCGGTCAGAAGGAATGCACTCCTCCCTGAGGAACTTTTGAATCGTCTCTACTTCCAACCTGAAGACTCATCGTTAAACTGCTGCTGCAGGAGGATGCATTCACAGTTCTCTAGTGATCAGTCTGCTGGTTTTCTCTGTAAGGATTCAAGTGTCACAGAGCAAACCTGTCTTTGTAAACACATGGACATGTTTGACAGTGCATGTGTGTAAAGAAGATACCCTTTGACTCTAAGATTATGAGCAGAGCAAATACCACAAAAACACACTCAGTGAGCCTCTTCAGTGACCAGGATGTCAGCTGTTTAAGGCTCACAGTATAGCTCAGAAACATTAAACTGAAAGAGTTAAAGAATTGGGAAATGCTTTTTTCCATCACTGCTGTTTGACATAATCTTGTTGTGTAATGGGTTGTGTGGTTACCCAAGGTGTTGCTCATCACTGACACATCTAAAGCTGTGATAACGCCTTTCAATGAAATCCGATTTGCACGTAGTCTATGAATTTTTTTTTCTTTTTTTTAACATGTGAAACATAGAGGGTATGCATTTAAACTGGCAGTTAGTTTTATGAGTTTAAAGGGTTAAACTCATGTACAGTTTAAAGGGTTAACCTCATAAAACTAATTAACACTTGATATCTACGATCTGGTTTATTATTGATCTAAAAATCAACACAAAAAAGAGGGAAAAATATTCAAGTGTAGAAGTTTTATTTAGGGATGTCGATATTGAATATTTAAAGATATCTGATATGCCTACATATACAAATTCATTTGAGCAGATCCAGAGATAGAGATAATCTATCTCTAAATATCTGCAGAAATGTTCATGTCTGCTGATACCTATATCAGTCCAGTAATATTGAGCATCCCTAGTTTTAATGGTACATATGTATGGCGTCCATTTTTGGTCATGAACATGCTCAGTGTAGCTTTTTTTAGGGCATCTGAGGGTTCAATAAGCATGATTTTCCTTAATTTTTACCTGATTATTCTAAGGCTGGGAATCCCAGCATAGCTCCTAGTCTGATGTAATGTAAAGGGACTATGCGCTGGCAACATTAATAGACACAGAGTATTGATATCTACTGCCTTAGATTTGCCTTACGGCAGCCTTTCCCTCACATAGCAGAGGGTCTTTATCAGTCATTGTAGTCTTATAACTCCTGGAATAAAAGCACCCTGTAATCAGTTTATAATTTGTATATTCAGGCCCCAAACACTGAGCTTTGTTGTAATCATAGGCAGGATTTTTCCCTCTCCTTCCTATTTTAGGGACTTTAGACATGCATTGATTTGCATGAAAATTTGCACACATCTAAAACTCTGGAAAAAATGTGAGGTTGATATGGGTTTTCAGAAATAGACATGGTGACTGTGCTTTATAGCGCCACCCTTTGTGCTTAAATGGAACACTACCAAAAGCTTCCTTTACCCAGGTTTACCTAGGCAGGATTAAGTTAACATCTGTTTTTCCCAGTTTAGAAATATTTCATGGTTGATTTATTCACTTCTTAAATTTGTGTTGTGTGTTTACCCAGCATGCCGCTGGCTCGCAGCCTGTCCGTCACGTCCCTATCAGGACTGGAGGACTGGGACGAGGAGTTTGATTTGGAGGATGCTGTTCTCTTTGAGATAGCTTGGGAGGTCGCTAACAAAGGTGAGAGTATTTTTTATCTTTTCTGTATTATTGTCATTTATTGTTATGATATTTAATTCATATTGACGTGTATTTGCCCGTGAATCCAGTTAATACATCCTTTCACACCACGTGCTTGGAAAAACTTTGAACTGCAAGAGAATTTATCTGAAAAGGGCCAAAAAAATTTACTTAGTGTGGTTTCATATGTGCTCTTAACTTTCAAATTGAATTATAATCTATAAAATTAAATGTCTGAATCTATTTAAGCTCGTTCTATCAGATTTTTGAAGGTCCGTATGATACCAGTAAAAATAGAATATTACAGTTTGTTGTTACTGTGGGAAAAAAAGAAGGCCTCCACATCCAGTACCAGGTAATATCATGCAGTCGGTCACCAAATATTGTAAGTGGACTCATGCACACTGCCTAAATAATACAAAAAACATTACTGTTAATGTGACCGCCTTCCTGTAAACACTGAGTGAAGATGCATAAAAAATAGAAACTGCTTTGTTTGGTTTTTCTTTACGATTTCACCTTTTAAAGCAACACTATGTTGAATTTGTTTTGGTCTCTGAGTGCTGTTAGACCTCCCCTGTCAGACCAGATATATAACTGCTGCTTCACCTTGCTTTCATAAACTGGCCTCAAAAAGACTCATTACTAGTGGAAACCTCTAGAGGGCAAACTAGAATGCAGAGCTCCAGTGATTCATCACATGGCTTGATGTGCCACAACCCAAGGGGGCGGGGTAGTCAGAGTTAAGCTCTGCAAGTGTCGACACTTGTGTTGCTCGATGCAAAGGTCAAGCTCAACAGCATCTCTTTTGTCTGGGCCTTTTCACCCCTGGTAATACGCCTGAGGACGGCTGCAGAATGGTACCCTAGGCCATTCTTACTCGCCACATCCACCCAGTACTCTGCCCTAAGGTATGGACTTTGCTGTTTTTTTGACAGATTATTTTCCCATGCTTCTGGTAATGAGCAAGGACATCCAGAGCGCTACTAGGGTTGTGTCAACCCTTCTTTCTGCCCGATAGCACCCTCAGGTGGGCTTACTTGCCATTACGCACCTTACTCCAACCTCAATTTTTAGCCCAAACATGCCTAAAAGTTCTGCACAGTACTGTATTTATTTAAAGTTAGTGCTACACAATTATTCTTAACTAACTTCAACCGTGATTCCAGGCTATGTAATTACATAATTGTGTAAAAAATGCAGTATTTTTGTATGAAGTGTTACTCACAAAAATGCAAAAAATAGTGCCACTGTTGCACTTTGTAGAAGCGCCTTTATTTTCAAAACAAGAAAAACTTTGATTTTAGGGGAAAATGAATTTATTTTGAAAGCAGTACTGTAAAAACTTCAGGTTTTGTATTTTTCAAGCTACTTAACATTTGTGTGTTTTGAGCTGAGAAATAAATTCTTCTAGACTACCATTATTCTCTGCAGTTATCAAACTAGTAAACTCTTGTTCCCATTCATGGATTATATCATCATTGTATCTGCAAATCTCAATATTATCCAGTGTATTCACAACTGCACATATTTACCAAATCATACAGCAAACAGCCATGGATCCACTCAGCTGAGAGTCACCAGTTTACACGGTCACTGACTGAACCGTAACACCAATCTCATTTCATTATTTTTACAGGCTTAAACACTGACTTTTCTACAAATTTATCCCAGCTGGTCTGACAGACATGTTTGTCTCTGTGCAGTGACAGAGTTGGTTCATCAGTTTCTCTTTAGAAGTTTCAGCAATTTTGCCTGTTATCTGTCCTGTACACTGCCTCTACCAGTAATGTTTATACTGCAGCTCATGGTACAGTGTTCTTTTTGAGGATGAAGTGCACAGCCAACACGGATGCCTGGGTGCATGTGTAGTTAACAGTGAGTGTTTCTCAGGCTTTAGACAGCATGCATTTGTCTCACAGTACCATCCCTCTGAGTGTGTTAGCTCCACACCTCTGTCGCTTAGTTGATTTTTTAAAATTTAGGAGTCTTCTCAATAAAAACTGGAGCTCATTAAGGTGTGTTTACTTATTAGCACACCACCATTGTCATGGCATTGATGAATTTCACACTTTGAGGGAGAAAATCTGTCATAAAAGTTTGGACATCTTCTGGCCTTCATAATATGAGCTGTGATTGTTAGATCGACTTTAAAGCGACTGTTTAAAGGTGCAAAAGTGTTATATTACTGCTTTAAATTCTGTTGTGGTATTTTTGCACAGGCTGTTCTCTGCAGTGAGATCATAACTCTAACAACGACCTCTCATCCTAATGCCTCATACGTATATATCAGCTTTGATCACATTATATCTCTGTCTCCACTTTGTGTGTGTACGTGTGGCATGTTTGCTCCATGTGTGAAGTCGGAGGCATCTACACCGTCATCCAGACCAAAGCCCGTCTGACCTCCGAGGAATGGGGGGAGAACTATTTCCTGGTGGGTCCCTATGTGGAGAGCAATGTACGGACACAAGTGGAGCTGATTGAGCCCACAAACCCGGCGCTAAAGAGAACCATTGACAAGATGAACTCCAGTGGGTGTAAGGTACTACCACACACTCACAGTAAACACACATGCCTCTGAGTTAACATGGTGTGCCCCTCTCAAGGACAGCTGTTCTCTCTACATACACCGTAAAACTTCATTTCATAGGCTGGGCTTTTATTTCCCTCAGGCTGTGACACCATCTGACGTTTATATGGGACGGCATCGACACAAGACCTTTAGTTATCTACAAATAAGATTCATCAATCATTAATGTGATCTTCACAATATCAGATATTTAAAGGTTGACATGATTCCAGTAAAAATTACAGATGTTGCTCCAGGAGCTGGATTTATTCAATATAAGGGCCGTCAGAGAACCGCCTCACTTTTCCACAGGATGGAGCTGGTCAGAGAGCCATGTCATTACGTCACTGCAAACATCAGTGGCGTCCCCATTTTCCCAGCAACACTAGTGCTCATAGATCCTTCTGGATGTTTTTCTACTTCATCTGAGGCCTGGAGAGTCAGGCTGTTTGAGCCAGTCCTGGAACTGGTTTTGTGAAAAGGGGGTATTTAATGCTCAATACTGAGATGAATTCCGGAGACTAGAAAATTGCAGGCCAATTTCTGACAGTTTATCCAGCTTTTCTCCAGCTTTGCCCACTTTTCCAAACAGTGGACGTAGCACAAAGGAGCAAAAATGACCAATGATTATCACATTTTAACTAATGTTTAACAATGAATTGAATATAGCGGCTGAGGAGCATGGCTGGTTTTGGCTGATGACTTAGTGAGAGTGAGGAGAAGCTTGGCTCTGTCTTTTGTAGACTCTGCAGGTGATCAGAGGCTGATTAAATGCAGGGTAAGCAGTGCCACAAAGGAGTCAAGTTATGACGGTCATGGAGTGCCACTGAGGACCCGACATATGGCAGCCAGAGAGTGCCACTAAGAAAACAAAAATTAGTCCATGTCAGAAATTAAGTATTTTTCTAATGGTTTCTTGAATCTAGCATGTACAATCTCTAGCTGCTTTTCTTGACTACACATATGACTTTCAAAATAATGCTGGCTGTCAGAAAGTTAATCACGCTTGTGTCTGCTTCTTATTGGTGAGGTTCAAAATATTAGTAACACCTCTTAACTCAACAGCAACACTCACTCTAATCTCAGTGATAAACATAAAGAATAATTGAGGCAAAATGTCCTCTTCAACCAATGTTATGCTCAGCCAAGCTGCTGTATACTCTGGTTTACTCTGCTGTAAGGAAGTAAATATGGAGTGTGACATGACAGGAGTCGGAGCGCCCTCTACTGGATAAATAATATAACACAGACATCATGTCTAAGTAAAACCAAGTCATATTTCCTGCATTTATTTGTGAAAATACAAATGTTAACAGTGTGATGAACAATCATTTTTGATAGGCTATAATCGACAAATTAAATTGGCCATCTGATCAATCGTCCCTGCCCTATGATACAGAAGGAAAACACAGACACAGTTGAAGTTGACCAACTTTGATGCACAGAGCGAAAAGTTAGCTTAAAAGCTAGCACAGAGAGCATCTCAGAGATGAGCTCACAGAGGTAAAAGTAGAAATACTGAGAGTGATAAACAACCTGAGATTCAAGTTAACAGGTAGATTAGACGAGATGATAACCTGTTTTAAAGATCAGCAAAGATTTGACCAAGTGCGCTGAAAGAATTACCCAGATATATTTTTTAAACTGTGGAGGAAGATGGACAGACCAGGTTATGGGATATGGTTCAAAGTTTGGAGAGGAGAAACAAATAACGCCAAGTGTTAGTTCATGCAAGACACAGAAGTCATACACCCAACTGTGATCAGCTGATGGCCAGCTGATTCAGATGATCTCCTTCCAGCTCACAGCAAATCACAGCTCTTTCAACACAGTGGTGTATTTAAATATGACGTCCTTCTCACTAGTCGCTGCCTGCATTAATGCTGATGCTCCACAACACTACTGTTGCTAGCAAAGCTTACCTCCTCCATCCCAGCCTCCTCATTTATAGCATAAAGCTTATTCTAGCCTCTTTCAGATCCATTTTATGATAAATTAATTGCTTCTGAAAGAATTTTAATATATTTATTCCACACTGTCATAAATATATCTATCCACATGGGGGTGTCGAGCTATGCGTTCTCTGGAAATTCAAAGCATGCTGCTTTGAGCATCTTTAGAGCAGAGCCTTTTACACCAAATAAAACTGAAACTGGTTGAATGTATGATGAGAGAGTTCCTGAATGAAAACACTGAAAGAGAACCCAAAATACATGATCCAGACTGAACAACCAACGTTAGAAAAGGTATTTAAGTGATGTTCCAGGCAGAGCCAAAAAGCAAAGAAATAAAAGTTTGTTTACCTTTATTTAATAAATGTGCAGGCCTTAAATTGCGCTGAGCTTTTATTTGAAGTTTTACGGTAGTTGTAGTTATTACATGAGGTGAATCATCCACCAGCTCTCTCTCTCTCTCTCTCTCTCTCTCTCTCTCCCTGCTCTCTAAACCCCGTGACATTTCTTTCAAAGGTTAGAGGTTGTATCAATGTCTCTCTGTCTCTCACTCAAAAAAACACTCCAGAAATAGACGACTGTCAGTGTGAGTGTGAATTAGCTGCAGTGCTTTGTGCTGTGTCACTCTGGGAATCATGGGTCAAGGCTTTGAGTGGTGGTACTTTTTAAAAGGACAGTGCAGCCTAAGGTTTACTAAATGTTTTAGTACTTTTATGATGACACCATCTGTGCCATTTTACTGATCAATGATAATGGTTAAAGCACCAACAGAATTATTATAGAAAAACTAGACTAGAGCTTATGCATTGCTTCTAGTCATCTGACTTCTCAGAGCTCTTTTTACACCACAGGTCACACTTGTCCACACACTGATGGCAGAGGCTGCTGTTTAGACTGTACATCAGTATTAAACCCATTCATACTTATCCATACACATTTCACTAATGCAGCAGTGGGCGTATTTGGGTAAAGGGCCATAGTTGTTGTACAGGACAAAAAAGATTCAGAGAGAGCAGCGTTGGTTCGCTATCATCACATCCAAATATGTTTCCTTCTTTCATCAAAGCCCAGTTGTTTTCAAGCTCTGTCACTTTCTCTTGTGAGCTCATAGCAAATGCAATGCATTTAACTCAGGTATGATTTCATTCCCAGTTCTGACATCCAACGCAGCAGAAGTCCCCAAATGATGGCTTGGGATTTTATAGACAATCCATACATATTTATTATTTTTTCATGGCACCAGTTTTGAACCAGTACTCCCAAGAAATCTTCTGAGAGGTATTAAGGACCACTGGAGCAATGATGGGGTGTGTAAATCAACACAGACAGACATTCCACCAATTATAGTTGTAAGATAACTTCATAGTACAGGGGAAAAATCTGCCTCCACCAATTATAGTTGTAAGATAACTTCATAGGACAGGGGAAAAATCTGCCTGTCCAAATTGTCTAAATTGCTCACAAATGCTGTTTAATATTTTGGTACTGCTGAATTGCCAGTGCATTTAAGTGATATAGAAGTGTGTAGGAGTTAGTCAGCACTTTTGATTGTTCTAAAAGAAGAAATCACCCTTTTTTGCTGCACTGAACTTTTATGTTTTGGTGCTGTGGTATCAAAACAGCTGTTGGTATTGTTCCGTTATTAGTCTAAGTCTTTGATATTTTCATTGCCACATTTGATAACAATACAAACCCCCTTATTTCAATGATTTTAGTAATCGGAAAGTATCGGGAAGTATTTTTTTTTAAGACTTGTATATAGAAGGAAAAAACTTAAAAAATGCAAGCAAACCCATGCGTACTGTCTAAACTGCACAAATACCCTGGAAACAGTTCTAAAATAAAAGATCTCAAGTGTATTTTTGCAATTAAGTTTTTTAGTTTTTGGTTGCATGGTGTTGTAATAGGTATCTGCATGGTTGATCATCACTAGTGTCATATCAAAGTTAAAAATGTTAGTTTTATATCAGTCCTCTGCAGCCTTTCAGTGCAGCCATTGTGTTTTATCTTGAACTTGTGACCTTTAAACTCGCAGCAGACCAGCAGCACAACACGACTAGTCTGATAGTTAACTTGTTTTCCTGGAAGACAGATTCTTCTTGTTTCAGCAGGTCAAACTGCATCACTGTCTAGTTGTTTCTGAATCCTGACTTGACTCTCTGTGTCACATGTTAATATTCATCAAGGTTAATCTTGGATTGTATGGGAGGAATGTGTTACTGTTGGTGAGATTTCAGCCTTGAAAATGAAACATTTATGGACTAGAAACTAAAGCACAGCCTCATATACTGACTTCTAACAACACAATCAAAGTAAAAAGGCACATGAATGTATGGAATAAGATGATTCTGTCTGTAAAATCAGATTCAGGCATGAGTGTTCGAGGTATAATTTTCCCATTTTTTATTGTGGACTAGGTTTACTTTGGCCGATGGCTCATCGAGGGGAGTCCGTACGTCATTCTGATCGACGTTGGCTTCACTGCCTGGTCTCTGGACCAATGGAAGAGCGAGCTCTGGGAGCTCTGTGACATAGGGGTGCCGTGGTTCGACAGGGAGGCCAATGACGCCGTGCTGTTTGGTTTCCTGACGGCCTGGCTTCTGGGAGAGGTGAGAGACTCATGATAAGAAAACTGACAAACCATCTATGATAAAGTCTCATACAGAAAGATGAGCAGAATATTAAAACTATGTTCTGAAACAGAATTCTCTGTTTCTATGCAGAGAGGAGTAATAATCTGCAGGTCCTTGAATAACAGTCATGATAATCTGAACCATCTCAGTGTCACAGCCTTGAAAACTTGAGATAAATGTTGTGTGTATGTGATTTTTCAGTACGCAGCTCAGAGTGAGGAGCCTCCACACATCGTCGCTCATTTCCACGAGTGGCTGGCCGGTCTGGGCCTGGTTTTATGTCGACAGAGACAAATCCCTGTAGCGACCATCTTCACCACTCATGCCACACTGCTGGGACGATACCTGTGTGCTGGAAATGTGGACTTCTACAACAAGCTGGCAGACGTATGTGTTTATGCTCATGTGTGTTTCCTGTTACAGAGAAATGTTATAAAATAAACAGATAGATATAAAATATCTATTATTTTTGTGCAAACCTTTCAGTAACTGTAGGATCTACCAACCCACAATATGTGAAACAAGCCCAGTCCTTTGTTTGCGGTCAGCCTACAGTCTGACATCTGTTCAGAATCTGCTTTGCTTCACAATAAGAGTCTTTATAAAAAAACAAACTTCGTAGCAAGTATCTCCACTTTTGAAAAGCCATTGTTTTCCTTGCAAGTCTAGGAGCCCCTAGACTGAATCCGGCCCGTGGTACAGTTGTATCCACCCCCCAAGATCATATGATCCCTCTATTATAACTGACCCAAAAGTATGACGTCTGCAGATTTCCTCCAGTATAAATGTGTAAACTTAACCTTGATGGTTTAAAATATCCTTGTTAAATCATAAAAATCTAAAAAGTAAAGGGTAAAAGTAATTAGATAAAAAGTCAGGAAGGTGGCAAAATAAATTTGTGTCGTCGTTTCGTATTTTCAATTTTGCATCACACAATTCTGACTTAAACTTATGATTTTGACTTTTTTCATGTCTTAACCTTTTTGTATCATATTTTGACCTTCAAGATTCACAATTTAAATATCCAAGTCATATTTTTACCTTCTAAACTTGTGATTTTGACTTTCTATTTTGTGTATTTGCCTTTTAAAAACATTATTTTGCCTTTAAATTTAGTGTTTTGACCTTTTGAACTAATAAGTTTGACTTTTTATCTCAGACTTTGATCCCTTAAACTTTTCATTTTGACTTTTTTCATCTTAGAATGATTTATTATCAGTGTTATTTATATGTTTTTCATATTTTACTAATGGTGAAAATGAGGTTGACAGTTTATATTAAATGTTGACCTTTTTAGGCTCTTTGGTTAGGCCTGAATTCAAAATCCGCAATTGACTTTCACACTCCTGGCCTAAATAGTCTGGCCCTCAGGACTTCTCATCAGAGAAAATCTGGCCCAGACTCAGTTTGACATAAATTTGACACCCCTGCCCTAGAGTCATGACCCATGAGTAGGCTGTGGAAAAGTCTGCGATGTGCTTTTATGTTGAAAGAATTATCTCCCTCTTTTTGTTCTGTCTCAAGTCCAAACTGCCCAGTTTTTCATTAGAAACATTTCGTGATAGAAAAATTAAGAAATTTGGGTAGTACTTTGTCATAAAGGAGGGGCTGGTGGGTCATGATGCTAAACCAGTGAGGAACTGCTCAGTTATTGGCTGAAAAGACCAACATGTGTCTTTATGTAGTGCTCTAGCCTCAGAGGACCTGAGTTAAGTGGATAAACTTTTGGTTTAGTGAAAACATTTCATCCACAGTTGAGAAAACTTGTTAATGACTGCCGAACATTGACCTCTGATTGCTTCCTTAACCTCAAGCAGCAAACTCCTCCTGGAGGACAGGTCGTTACCAATATTTGATGCAAATCTACTGATGGAGGAGGGATAAGTGTTCTAAAATACCAGAATATTTCAGCAACATGCTTGCCTATGTAAAAACTGTTTTGTTCAGGTGGCCAGATTACTGGTATCAAGCTATCAAGAGCTTTTAATGCTGTATCAAAAACAGTGTTTTTGTGTGGGAGGGGGTCTTTTCTGCTTTCACATTTAACCTTTGCATATTTAAAGATATTTTTTTTGAATAATTACTTTAAAATAAGAAACTACCACAGTATTCATGACAGTTACAGTCGTGTTGTCTTACTGATGCAGTATGGTTAGCATGTTTAAATTGGGAAAACTTTTATATAAAACATATATGACTGGAATGCTGCGCAGCATCTGACAGCTGTTTTTCTCCCTGGGGCCCACTGATAAGTTTTCATGGAAGTGCTCAGCTGTGCTTGTGTTGGCACACCTCATAGTCAAGAGGGGCATTGAAGGAGCTCATTGAGACGCTCCAAGAGCAAGCATTGTGAGAAAGGCTGTTTGGAGCTATGCCACGTCTGTCTGGGCAGATCCAAGCTCATATGCTTCAATTCATGCTGATACGCTTTTCCCATTTAGGAAATAATGGACCAGTCAGAATCAGAGTTAGCCCCGCCTCCAGATTCGGTTGGCCCTCCTGGCTTGAAAGAAATTTCCTCCCTCTTCTCCAGATCTTTTTCTCTGCTGCCAGCTGAGAGGAGAATCAGGAGAGCCACATCCATTTCCTGAGAGGGGCGGAGTCAGACAGCTCAGTAACATTTAAAGCTACAGACACAGAAACAGTTCATTCTCAGCAGGGCTGAAACAGAGGGGGTTTTAGACATGCAAAAATCCAATTTTGGAGTGTTTTTTCAGCAACAAACTTCACAAGCATGTTTTGGGGACCTCTGAGACCAATATAAACTTGTCTTATACAGTAAAATATGTCCCCTTTAAACTGTTTTGGTCAGTGAAGAGACTAGCATGGATTCAGCTGGAGTGGCGGTTTTATCAGCGCAAAGAACCACACTGTAAGTTTTTGACGTTCAGGGAAAATATGTTTTTGATCTTCTCCTGACTGGCTTCAGTTTAATTTACCAACTGGCTCCACTGAGAGTGAACGATGATAACCACAGCTTGTTAAGACTGTATAATATAGTTTACTCCTTGGGACAGCACATGCCTACTATGTGATTGGCTGCTCTGATTGGTCCATAATAAATGTGACACACACAACAGTCGTCCAGTCACCCTCAAAGTTTATATTTCTATATGTTCTGCCCTTCCCAAGCACCATGTATGAGGTGTTATTTAGATGGTTGGAGTTTGAAACTGGTTTATACGAGGTAAAAACCTCCTCAGATGCTTGATCCATTTTATAATCTGTCATGTTGATCTTGATTCTCTTTAGAATCCTAAAAATAATGAGTCAGGGTTTTTATCAGTAAAATGTGATGAACAGTATCTCATAACTCTCTCCTGCTTGTGTTTGATTCAGTTCAACGTGGACAAAGAAGCAGGCGACAGACAGATTTACCATCGGTACTGTTTGGAACGGGCGGCGGCTCACTGCACCCATGTCTTCACCACCGTGTCACAGATCACAGCCATTGAGGCAGAGCACCTGCTCAAGAGGAAACCAGGTGTGTGGAGGTGAATTCGTGTGTGCAATGTAGAAACGTCCTCAACGGTTAAATCTGTATTTTATCTGTTCTAGCAGGGAAACAGGTAGGAGAATATTTTTATGATGCAGTAAGCACAAATTAGCATTTTAACTCCTTTTCTGAGCAGCTCTGCTCTAAATCAAACAGCTCTGGCTGATTTTTCTGCTTCTTCCAGACATCGTCACTCCAAACGGGCTCAACGTGAAGAAGTTCTCCGCTGTCCACGAGTTTCAGAACCTCCACGCTCAGAGCAAGAACCGGATACAGGAGTTTGTTAGAGGACACTTCTACGGGTCAGAGACATGGCAGCACACACCTCAGCTTTCATATCAGTGAAACTTTAGAAAAGTAAAATGAAAACTGCCGTTCATCCTAAGATTGGTCAGACACGGATGAGATTCTGCCAAATGTTGTTGTTCTAACAGAGCGGGTGATAAGTAAAGAATATAAAATGTTCCTTCAGTGATGCAGCTCTAACGACAGACTTCATGTTGGTCTTTCAGACACCTGGACTTTAACCTGGACAAATGTCTGTTCCTCTTCATCGCTGGACGGTATGAGTTCTCAAACAAAGGAGCCGACATCTTCCTGGAAGCTTTAGCCAGACTCAACTATCTACTCCGAGTAAGTCTGTGTTCGTCTGATTTATTTAACAATATATCTATTCAACATATGGGGGGGCAGCATTTATTCTTAGGGGACAGGACAGTGAAGAGTAGGAAATCAAGGAGAGAGAATGGAGAATGACATCAGTCAATCAATCAAACTTTATTTATATAGCACCTTTCAAACATATTTAATTGCAGTTTAAAGTGCTCTACAGAAATGTACAAAAGTGATTGACAAAAAGGTAAATAGTAAAACAGAGCCACTAACTCTCACGCAATTGGCGTGAGAGTCACGCAAATGACACTTTTCACATGCACTCATGCCACACCTCCCATTCCTCACACATTTCTACATTTCTAGAAATTCAGCCAAGCACCTGCCCTAGCTACCTCTGATTGGCAGAATTGCAGGAAGACAGCCTGTTCTTGTGAAATTAGATCCCCCATGGGGAGGAGTTGCGCATGTCAGCGAGCTTACGAGGGTGAAGTCAGAATTACCAACTCTCACGCAATCGGCGTGAGAGTCACGCAAATGATGAAGTCTCACTCCAAGGTTTTCTCATAAGTTGGCAGCCCTGAGTAAAAAGGTGTAGAGACTAATGCACACAAAAGTAGTTCACTAAAATAATTAAAAAGATGAATGATTCAAAAGAGACAGAGATAAAAGACAAAGCACAAAAGGGAAGAATTTAAAAGATAAGAAACATTAAAATTAGAATAAAAACAATAAAAATAATAATTTAAAAAAAGATTTAAAATTCCAAATAATTCACAGCCTTTAACACTGGACATAAAAACATAGATGATCATAGCTAGAGTTAAATAAAAGCCTAAAAACCCTAAATTAAGATTTAAAATGTTCTAAGATAAAATAAAATAGAACAATGATTGTGATAGCACATAAAGTCATAAAAAAATTAAAGTACTACATAGAAGCCAGACTGAATAAATGAGTTTTCAGCTTGTGTTTAAAAATCTCAATATTCTCAGCTCCTCTCAGATCCTCATGTGGTAAAGGAGGCACAGGTCACATTCAAACCTGCAGCCCGCTTAGAAGAGAAGCTTTTGTACATGTGTGGACCTAACAATGCAGCAATCTGTTCCCCATAAATTGATCATTTTTGGTACTACTGAATGCAAAAACAGTTATTTTATAATTAAAAGTGTGCAGTGTTGAATAAAAAGATTATTACATCCTTGAGGTAGAGAATTAGTCCTTAAAAATGCACTAAACTCCTGCAGTTATAGATGTTTTTGTGCAACTATGACTGTTTGCACGTGTTCAATGCAACTTTTGATCACATGAAAAAAAAGAATTAGCCAACACAGGGCACTAAGGACTTCTGTTTTTGTCCATGGTATCAGTATTGTTTGATTATTATATCAAAGTTTAAATTTTGGTGTTGTGTTCCTGAGTGATCTGCATGTTTCAGGTCAATCACAGCGATGTGACGGTCATTGCGTTCTTCATCATGCCCGCTCGGACCAACAACTTCAACGTGGAGACTCTGAAGGGACAGGCGGTCAGGAAACAGCTCTGGTGAAATCTCTGCTCTCAAATATTTAACATACTGACTCATGTTTGATCTCATCATCAGATTAGAACTTAAAAATGTTGTTTGACGTCTCACTATGTCCGCACTTCTGTTTTTGTTGTATGCGACAGGGATACTGCTCAGACCGTGAAGGAACGCTTTGGAAAGAAACTTTATGAGTCACTTCTAGTGTGAGTTCACTGTTTTCAGTCTGCAACATTACATTTATCAGACACCAAAAAACAGACTGTCTAAATAAGCCGTCTCTTCCTCAGCGGGCAGCTTCCAGATGTGTCAAAGATTATGGACAAAGAGGACTTCACCCTGATGAAGCGAGCCATCTTTGCGACCCAGAGACAGTGTCAGCCTCCCATCTGCACCCACAACATGCTGGAGGACAGCAGCGACCCCATCCTCAACTGCGTCCGCCGCATCGGCCTGTTCAACAGCTCGGCTGACCGCGTCAAGGTGGGTCCATCATCAACAGGGTACCAAAAATGATTATTCCACTACCTATAAAGATTTCTATATTCATTTCAGGCTATGTAGATACTCAAATATGACGTATATAACATAGGAGCAGTAATTTTTTTAACGAACAAAGATGTTTCAGGACAAAAATTCAACATATTTGAGATTTTAGAGTACCTAGCATCACCTGGAGTTTACCACTCTGCACTGAGAGTGTATAGAATAGATTTTTATGACATTATCTTTCAATTCAAATGAACATAACTTATGATTCAATTGAGTAAATATATTTGTGAGCTGGTGCTGTAATGAAATGCACTGATAAATCCACCTCCTTTATACTGAATGGTGTCTCTCCTTCAGATTATCTTCCATCCAGAGTTCCTCTCTTCCACCTCTCCTCTACTTCCCATGGATTATGAGGAGTTTGTTCGAGGCTGCCACCTCGGTGTCTTCCCTTCTTACTATGAGCCATGGGGCTACACACCAGGTACGCCTCTCTACAGGTGAATGTGTTTGTGATAGCATGAAGTGTAGTAATAAAACCTTGTTATTTCTGTGTCTCTCAGCTGAGTGTACGGTCATGGGTATCCCATCAATCTCGACCAACCTGTCAGGTTTCGGCTGTTTCATGGAGGAGCACATCGCAGATCCATCGGCATATGGTCGGCGTCATCTCTGCAGCACTTAAAGTTTAGCTTTCTAAGCTTTTCTAAATGATATATACTGACACATCATGCTGGCTCTTCTCACAGGTATTTACATCCTGGATCGGCGGTTCAGAGGGGTGGACGAGTCATGTAACCAGCTCACCTCCTTCCTGTTCCAGTTCTGTAAGCAGAGCCGACGTCAGCGGATCATCCAGAGGAACCGGACCGAACGTCTGAGTGATCTGCTGGACTGGAGATACCTCGGCAGGGTGAGAAACCAAGACTCAAACTAGAATGTTTTGGTACAAATGTACAAATAGGCCTGATGTTTTCAGACTCGCTTTACCCTAAATCAATGGTTCTCAACCTTGGGATCGGGACCCCCTTGCAAGGTTTTTGATGGTCTCATTCTTTGTTTTCTTCTCTTCAGTATTATGTGTCAGCCCGTCACATGGCCCTGGCTAAAGCTTTCCCTGACACCTACGTGTATGAACTCCATGAGCCCACCTCAGTGAGTAAACGTTATCAGTGAGTTCATAGAAATTAAACACAAACACTCAAACGACACCGATGAAGATGCTGATTCCTTTTGATTTTGCTCCTCAGACTTCTGGTTTCCGATACCCCCGGCCGGCCTCAGTACCCCCGTCTCCAGCTCTCTCCCGCCACTCGTCCCCCCATCACAGCGAGGCCGAGGACAACGATGAAGATGAACGCTACGATGAAGATCTGGAGGCAGAAAAGGACCGCAAGAACATCCGTCAGCCTTACGGTCTACCGTTCAAAAACAAGTCTACTGCTGCTGCTGCTGCTGCTCACTCCGCCAATGGGAACAGCGACGACAGCGAGAAGAACTGAAACGCACATGCACCCACACACATACCATAAATGCTAAACCTCAGTAGTGAATCCGACTCCTTGGCAATCGTTTAGATCACAAAGTCTCTACAATGAGTGCAGTCGTGTGAGTGAGAGTGATTATTACAGCTTGCTGTGAGAAACTGCATCACTGTCAGTGTCTTCCCAACCTGCGTGTACCTCAAGTTTTTAAAAAACATCACTCAGTTTGATATTTTTGGTATTTTTTCAGTTTCACCAGCAGTGCAAACAGTGGGTTTTACTTTGTGGAGTGGAAGCAGCAGCTAGGGCGAGAGAAACAGCAGAAAACAATCAGGGCGGCTAGATTTAGTAGCTAACTAACACTGGATTACAAAGCAGGTCTAAAGCAATGAAAGAGTGACAAATACATGTTTGAGGAGGGTTTATATACTTGAGTCAAGGTTGGACAGAGCAGGGAAAGCAGCATAGCCCTCCTTTTTACCAACATGCCAGCATTACACATTTAAAACAGGATAAATCTTGAAGAATAGTTTAAAAAGTTTCATCTTTAGACGGCGTTAGTCGCTGTTCATACCCACAAAGAGCACATGAGGGGTGTACCACAAATCGAGCTTAACATACGCCAGCTTTCTTTGAGGGAAGCTCAGACCAAAGATTCACAACATGACGGATTAAAACTTGTCCTTCTTTGCTGATCTGCCAGCAAACCTCAGCTTCTTTTGTCCTTAAATTATCAGCAGATGTTAACCAGCATTATCAACCCTACCACCTTCATACTACTCCCTAAAAAGAACCATGCTACAGTAAACTTTTTACCCTATTGGCTTAATTTCTAAGCATGCATCTGCAACTCTGTGAAAAAGCTCTGCAAGACACTCCTGGGCCCCGACCCACCATTGAACCAGAGACCACAGAGCCGAATGAAAGGAAAACTGCAGAAATGCAGTAGTATCCAGAACTTTTAGGCATGTTTAAAGGCTAGATGAGTCCTGTAATGGTGATAAAGCCTGCCTGAGGGCACAAAGATGTGTGCTGGATGTTCTCAGACATTGCCAGCAATATTAGAAAATAATCTGTTAGAAAAATAACAAAGACTGCAGCTTTAGGGCAGAGTAAGTTGTGGATATAGGGAGTAAGCACAGCCTAGTGTACTGTCAGGGTGGGTAGTCACAGAAGCCACAAGCCTCTGGTCCTGGAAGTCCCAGGGGCCTGAAAGCTGGGCCTACTACCAGGGGTGAAAAGGTCAGAACAAAGGAAATGCCGTTAAGCTTGACCTTGGCTGCCAAGTGACACTTAAGTGTCAACATGTGTCGAGCTTGACTCTGCCTCCTGCTTTCCTAGCCTAGGTTGTGGCACATCCGGCCCTGTGATGAATCCTGTGTAAAAAAAAAAAAAAAAAAAAATCTAAACAATAACAGACGATGATGTAGAGGGCAGTGGAGAATCACCAAAGGGACTTCCTGCTACTCCAAATCCCACATCTCTGATGAATATGAGCTCAGAACCAACTGTAGTAAACAAGACCAAGAGGAGCTTGGGTCCTGGTTATGTCCAGCCTAGAGGCACCAAGACAAAAGACTAAAAGGTGTAACCGCAACCATAACCTGGTATAGACTGGTTAGCTTGTGAATCCTGATTTTAGGCTCAGTAGACCCGGATCACCTTCAGATATTACTCTGTGGTACACCCCTTTGATTTCACTCTAAAACCTCTTTTTTAGTTCAGTCTTGTAGCACTTTCCTCTTTTTTGTCTCTGAAATGCCTTCTTTACCACAAAAAAGGAAATCAAAGTCAAATGCATGAACAGAACCAGAAAACATCAGTAACCATGAGCTTCTCTCCCCCATAAAATTTTGTGTTAAAGATATTTCTCTGCACCGACACAGCCTTCAGCATCACTCCTGATGGATAACCAAACACTCCTGTTTGTCTGAGTGCCTGTGTGGAGATGCTTATGTCTCGGTTTCCCTGCTTCTGAAAGTATTTATTTGGGAAAAGAGGAGGTGAGGTGTTTGAGGATGAAGAAGAGGAGGTAGAGAACGTCTCGATTATTTGTTCTTGAAGGAAAGTGGTCTGACCAGGCATTGACTTACACTCCCAGTAAAAGATTGTTTCAATCTTGCACCGAATGAACTTATAATAAAGTTTAGTGTTTTCAAAATGATTACTGACTCGTCTTTCTTGGTTTGAATGAGCTTTATTAGAACACAAATATCTTTGTTGAAGTTTCTCTGAGGCTTTTTGTTTGTAGTAACATGCTGATCCTGGGACATCATCCACCTTTTATCGGCTGTAAACACTGATTTATCTGCTCATCTTCCATTCATTCTCATCTGCTTCAGCACAGGTAAACTCGGCCTCCATGACCTTTGCACACTGAAAAACAAGAGACAGAAATGATCCATTGCAAAGGTGGCATCATCACAGTACCACGCTTGGAGTCTCTGAGCTCTTCAAAATGACCATTTAGGATCACAAATGTTTGAACACGTAGAATGCATGGCTAGGTGAAGATTTTTTACACCAGTAGGACTGATTGAAACACCTGAATTCAATAATTAAAAGGTTGGTCTTGTGACATTTCTAGATGTTTATATTTCTTCAAACACAGATTGCAGGCATCCTTTCTAGGATCTTTTGAGAGACACACAGGACTCACCCAGTAAACTGTTCCAGAAGGAGTTGTACGTTGCACTGCCAGTCACAGCTCCAAGTTTGGCTGGATTCCTCCTCACCGTGTTCACTGAGAAACCACCCGGGCCGGTCACCTCCACCTCCACCACATGGTAATCACTTAACCTGCAGGAGGCATGACGAGGAGAGAACAGAGATTTAAGGAGAAGTTAAAACATTCTTTTTCAGGTCAGTCAGAGGTTCAGGACGACTCACGCCGTGTCCGACACGATCTCTCCCTGAACGCCGGAGAAGCCGAGCGCTCCTGCTGCCACAGCGGCCGCTGCCATAGTGTTCACGTTGTTTGGAGCGAGGGGGCACAGCTCCGCCACTGAGCCTTTGAATAGAACACGGCGGCCTTCTCCCTCCGTCCACTCTGAGAGGACGTCTCCTGTCAGCCGGAAGCACGACGGATGTTTGGACATCCGGATGAAGAGAGCCTGAAAACAAGTGTGATATATTAGTGATACTTCGGGCCATCATTTCCACTTATCATCTACCTTAACTTCGTAAAAGCTGGTTATAATGTTATCATGAGTTTCCACTGGGACTGGTACTGGTGTAACATGAGCGCCCTCTGCTGGGGCCTCTGTAGACTTTAGCGGTGCAGCTCAAGGATCAATCTGCTCTATGCTGTTCCCGGTAAGTTGATTTGAAATAAGCTCAACAATTTTTATTTTCTTGGTAAAATCACTCATAATCCATGTCACATGTTTGTGAGAGTCTCCTAGATCAGTGTCAAACATGTCTGTGATGATACTGATTTGTTACGGAGTCATTTAGGCCCAGCAGCACTGAGATCTACAGTGATAGTGTCTGGTATCCTGCCTCCAGGAGAGCAGTGTCATCTCAGTAAGGAGTAAGCATCGACATATGCCATGAATTCTGTGGCTTATGTAGCGGCTGACAGTGTACCTGATGGCGTCCATCAGTGGCTTATGTAGCGTCCATCAGTGGCTTATGTAGCGGCTGACAGTGTACCTGATGGCGTCCATCTGCCACACTATTCCCGCCCACCTTCTACCTTTCTGTTGCATATGTATAATACTCACACATAATACAAACAAGCTCAAGGTCAGTGAGCCTCATTTTGCATGTGATATCTCAAGAACACTTTGCAGGATTTTCTTCAATCTTGCACAAATGTGCACTCTGCCTCAAGGATGAGGAGATTTTGAAGATCAAAGGTCACTTTGATTTTGACCTGGAGGCCAACTGGACTGGAACTAAAGCATGCACGGCTGCCCTTTCTCGGTTTACCTTCAGGCCTCCGCTGTCATTCAGCCGCTGGATGTCCTGGCCTCCCCATAATGCACCGCTGGGGACGTAGAGCGTGTTCCCATGCTGCTGAGCTGCCTGACGTAACTCCTGGTTCAGATCAGGATCAGAGAGAGCAGAGGGAGAGCCCACCTAAAGGACAAAGACACACAAATTTGGTAGTCCTTTGCAAAATGGTTTACAAATATTGATATTCAGTACATATGGGTGCATCTCAAAAAATTAGTATATCATGAAAAAAGTCCATTTTAGATCATAAAGTTACACTACAATACACTCTTGAGTCATCACACACGAAGAAGGAAGAGTTTTTTGTTTTACATTGATGATTTGGGTTTATAGCTCCTAACAGTCAAAATAACAGTCCAGTTTCTTTTCAGTGATTTCAGTCTTAAAAATAGCTCTAATCAGCTATTAAACTCCAAACACTTGCAGAGGTTTCCTGAGCCTTCATTCTCTCACTCTGGTCAACCACAATCATGGAGAAGGCTAACATTTGCACGTTTTCATGTTTCTCACTGGTGAATCCATCTTGTAAAGCTCCCGTCTGAATCGTTTGGGCTCGGTTAGAAAGTGACAGGACCAATCAGCGATGAGGGGCAGTACTTTCACGTGCGGGGGGGGGGGTGTGACCATAAGCAAGAGGACCAAAAATGAATCACTGATGGAGTGCTATGATGACTTTATTGAATTTATGAAGAGCTATCATGTTGAATCTTGAGATCTGTTTTGTGGAGCTGGAGAGTTTGTCTAGTGAAATGTAGTTGAGCAACAGGTTTTTCCAGTGTGTGATAGTTACAGTGTGTTTTTATTTCCAGGTCATGAGGATTGTTTTCTTGGCGATAGTCAGTGCCACAAAGAGTGATCTACCTTCTGTATACTTAGGTTGACTACTGACAGATCTCCTAGGAGGCACAGTGAGGGGGCAGAGGGATGAGGCAGCCAGAAATATTGGTGAGTGAGGTGGTGATTTCAGCCCAGAATTGTTGTACAGGTGTGCAGTTCCAGAGGGCGTGAAGGTAGGTGTCTGTGTGTTTTGGGAGCAGTGTGTGCAAGTGTCAGATTGTGCTAAACCTATTTTAAACATCCTGTGTCCTGTGAAGCGAACAATGTGAATGATCTTGTATTGTATTCACTGAATGTTGTTATTGTTACTCATGTGGAAAATGTTTTTGAGAATTTGGGTCCAGAGTTGTTTTCTTTACAAAAATGACAAAAGTCGAGTACTGAGATGCCTACTGTCGCCATGGTTCAAGTTATGCAGTTCTCTATGGCACTAGTTCTCCACTTTGGGGTCGGGACCCCCTTTGGGGTCGTGAGACACTTGGTTGGGGTTGCCAGGTGCCTTAAAAGAAAATGAGGAATATTTTTTAAATTACATTTTTCCCAACCAAATTTTGTTACTATTATTTTACACTTTTCAGCACAATTTGGAACCATTTTTGCCACTTTTCACTTTACACCAATTTTGCCACATTTTAACTAATTCTCATCACTTTTCCCCACGAATTATTGCCAATTTTACCACTTTCTACACCCAGCCAGCTTCACTCATTTCTGCAAATTTCTGCCCATCTTTCTGCCTCAGTTAGCCAATTTTTGCCAGTTCAAACCTATTTTTCCCACTTCTAAATCCCATTCATTAAATTTTCTACCCATTTATGCCATTTTGACCCATTTTTGCCATTTTTAATCCTCTTTTACCACTTCTTTTACACGTTTTAGCACTTTAACCTATTTTTGCCATTATTTGCTTATGTTTTTGTCACTTTTATCTAATTCTTGCCATTTCTAACACTTTTTTGCCACTTTTCAATCCTCTCTTACCACTTCTTTTACTGATTTTTGGCACTTTAACCCATTTTTGCCATTATTTGCTTATGTTTTTGTCACTTTTATCTAATTCTTGCCATTTCTAACCCATTTCTGCCACTTTTTAAATCCAGTTTCACCACCTTTTACACACCATTTTGTTGCCATTTTAACCAATTTTAATTCTCTTTTTAAGGAAAGGGATTTACATTTCTAGAATGGCTATATACTACGGCACAAATGAATAATAAAATAGATGTTTGTTGCTTCGATAAGAGTGGTTATTATTCAGTTGAGTAATTATTGAGTTGCGTTATTCATTTCTTTATGGAGTTTACTCCTCTGTAGCGGCTACGTTCCGTGTTTTGTTGCTCTGATTGGCCCGTAAAGATGTGACAGACAGAATGTGAACAGAACCAAGTTTTTATTCAAAGGCTCTTCCCTTTCCCAAGCACAGTCTTTGAGTGGTTTACCAGGTTAGGGGAAGACTGTTGACCTGACAAATGTCTAGAAGACGATCACCTACTCCCTCCACCAGGAGGGTAAGCCACAGAAGGTCACTGCTAAAAGTCCAGGCTGTTCTCAGAGGCTTTATCAGAGCAGGTTCATGAAAGCTGACTGAAGGAAAAGTGTGGTAAGAAAAGGAGCACAACCAACAGAGATGAGCTCAGCCTTCAGAGGATTGTCAAACAAAGAAGATTCAAGGTTTAAGGGGAGCTTCACGAGGGCTGGACTAAGACTGGAGTCGGTGGATCAAGAGCCGGCACAGACGGGTCCAGGACATGGACTACAAGTGTTCTTAGTGTGGAGCCAATCCTGAACCACAGGTGTCCTCAGTCTCACCTGGGCTAAGGAGTAAAAGAGCTGGACTGTTGTATGTTTTTGTGAGCTTTAAGCTGTAATAATCAAGATTAAAACGAAATAAATCTTCAAATATTTTACTTTTTGGGACTTTTTAAAGGTATTAAACTTTTTGAGATGCCCGTGTGTTTGCCATGCCACGGACAGATGAAACAGGCTCCCTGATGTGTCAGGATGTTCAAATATCTATCACTAATAAAACTGTAAGATTCATGTGAAAAAATATGCATAAAAACAGGGCGAAGGACTCTCACCAAGAAATGGCACTGAGACAGGAAGTGAGGCCCGAAGTCTTTGACTATCTGTGGATGGCAAACCTCGACAATCACGTCACAGCGCCTGAAAACACAGATATGATTCGGTAAAAAGGAGAAATTTAGCTTATTATTAAATTCTTATTCTCTGTTTGAGCAGGTTTATATTATGTCTGCTTGACTAGACTTTATTCAAAGTATGTGTAAAAGGATTTGTCAGTGTTTTTTCACCTGTCTGCAAAAGATGATAGGTCTTTGAGGACGAGCTCATCAGGAACCAAACCTCTGAGTTTGTCTGCATTTCTGTTCCAAACAAAAGCCAGAGTCAGACCAGGAGCTGCTCCATCTGTGAGGATCCTCTCCACTAGGAACTGTCCTAAAAACACGCCAGGAACATTCCAAAAGTTCAGTTTCATGCTATAGTGACATGGATGAAGATGAGAACAGATTAGAGATGAATTTCACACCTAGATGTCCATATCCCACAACTCCAACCCTCTGACAGGACGAGCTGGTTGCCATGTTCTCTGCAGAAAAAGTAAAGTACTAAAATTCAGACACAGACGCCCATGTTAGCTTTTGACCTGATTCCTATCTGATCGCTCAATCTCCTCCTATATCATCGCTTATTTATTGCTCTACTCACCTGATAATCCCACACTCCTCTGAGCTGTATCACAGTGACACACAGACTGAAGGGGATTGTGGGTAAGCAGAGGTCAAAGTTTGACTCAGAGACAGTTAATCATTGTTTGTCCTTCCATGTGTGGGACTGTCATGAACTCAGCTCCTCCTTTCAACTATTTCAGTTTCAAAACCTCCAGTGAAGTGGAGTTACACTTTTTTTATTGTCAACATTCCTGTAGCTATCATTAAAGTAAATCACTGCCTGTTTACGTTTCTTCTGCATGCGTGGTTTAACACATTTCAGTTCACCCTGCATGTAATTTATCACTCTCTGCTGTTGAACGTGTGTTTTTATGCAGCCAGGATATCCATGTGAAGATGACAAATCAGGAAAGCTTCATGAGATGAAAAGATTTTGGAGGTCAAAGGTCACTGAAACCTTACCTACTGTGAGGCTGCAGTGACCTTCTACTGTGCTGTTGCCCCTCATACCTTCTTATCTTGTATTTTATACTGCATCTCACTCTTTCATATTTTTGCATCTCCCACTTCATTTCTTCTATTTCCTGGTCTTGTTTTCTGCACCTTTCTGCTCTCTAGTTTTTCAACTTACAGTTCTCTTTCTGCATCTCCTCCTTTGTATTTCTTGATTTCCCTCTTCTCCTATTTTTGCATGCTCCTCTACCTATCTTCTCTCTTTCTGCATTTCTCTTTTCCCCTTTTTTGCATCCCCCCTTCTCTCTTTCTGCATTTCCCTCCTCACTCTTCTTTATCTCCCTCTTCTTCTTTTATTGCGTCACGCTTTTCTCTCTTTTTGCATCTCCTGCTTCTCTTTTCCTGCATCTCCCTCCTCTTCTTTTTTCAATCCCCTCTTCTCTCTTTCTGCATCTCCCTCTTTGCTGTGTCTGCAGGTCCCTCTTCTTCCTTTTACTGCATTTCCCACATCTCCATTCTGTTTCTGAATCTCTCTTCTCTCTTTTCGTGCATCTCCCTCTTCTTCTTTTTTGCATCACCCCTCTGTCTTTTCCTGCATCTCCTTCTTCTTCTTTTATTGCATCACCCCTCTGTCTTTTCCTGCATCTCCTTCTTCTTTTATTCATCACCCCATCTCTCTTTCTGTTATCCCCCTTTTCTCTCCCTCTCCATCTCCCTCTTTTCTCCCCCTCTTCTCTTTCCCTGTGTCTTTGTTTTCTGTATCCCCCTCTGTCCCTTTACAGCCTAACACAGCTTCAGCAGACAGTTGTCCAACACGAGTCTGGTTCTCCCCAAGGTTTCTGGTGGATTAATCTTCAGTCTTTATCTTTTATGTGAGCTAACATACAATCATTTTACCTGATATGTTATCATATTCTTTAATGACTCTTGGAGAAGATTTTTAATTTCCCACTGAGAGGAACAGCACCACACTGATAATCAAAGAAAGCACTCAGCAGCAAATATTTGGTTTTATCTGGTGAGCCAAAAATAGTTTATGGTTTTGAGTTGGCATAAAGAAGGCCAGTCAGGTTTAATGGGGCCCTGTCCCTGTTTTAACACATTAACGTTGTTTCTCACAGGCTGAACTGTCTGTGCTTTACAGCCTTACAGACAGAATGAGGTCTTTATTGCCCTCATCATCAGAAGTTCACATATAAAGTAAGTAAACAACCTCTATCCTATACCAGTTTACTACCAGATCAACTTTGCCCCTCATGTGATGATGTCACCGATATATTCCAGCCTAAGAGGTCAAAGGTTAGCTGTTTGTCCAAGAGGAAATCGATTATCAGAGCACAAGGATCAGTCTAAAGTTCACTTCTGTGAAACAGCAGCAGACAGAGAGGCACGTAGAGTCAGAGAGAAGAGGATCTGAACATCTGAGGACTACATGAGCTGGTCAGCTGGACTCTGAAGGAGCAGAATCTCAGACAGAAGAGAGACGAGACAGGTAGACCTATCTGAGACACCTGCTGGAGCTCTGAGACCATGGACATCCTAGAGACAGACGCCTACGACAGGCGGCAGAGGAGAAACATGGTACCTGAAAAACATTTGTTCTCATGTAGTCGGTGCTCAGAGGTTTTATAGAAGTTTCTCTCTGAGGAACAAACATTTAAAATCTTTAAGGTTCAGCTTATAGTGACGTGTCTCTCTGTTCTTCTGTGTCCCTCCATCTCTTCCAGTCCTGTACTCTCTTCTTCTCCCTCCTGCCTTTCTTCTTGTCTGCAGCTTTGTACATCTACACGTGGACCCCTGACGCCCCCTCGTCCATCACATCTGCAGGAACCAAAGCAGCCCCCGCGCTGCTGCTGGCCGCAGTCGTGCTGAGCTGGAACGGAGGTCAGAGCGTACTGGGTGTGGTGGGAGGACTGGTCTTCTCTGCTGTGGGGGACTGCTGCCTGGTGTGGCCCGAGCTCTTCCTGCACGGTAAGAGATGGGTTTGAGTCTCAGAGGGCCGAAATCAGTTTTAGGATGCAGATGAAGCTGCAGGGTGGATATTTCTGTCTGTTATGTAAATAAAGGTGGAAACAGAGGCCCATCTACGGTGGCCCTGAATGTCCACTGCACAGGCCTGTACTGAATGCAAAAATCATTTCACTGAAGAAATTCATAAGATACAAAAATATTTCACAAAACAATAATATTTAATAAAACAGCTCCATTTTTACCTTTTTTGTTGAATTTCATTGTGTTTTTTCTGACAGTGACTTTGGATGAATTTCATCTATTCTAAGAGAAAAACATTTCACAAAGACAAAAATATTCCATAAAGAGGCAAAGATATTTCCATTATCGCTAAATGTTTCATGGAACACACAAAAAATAAAATTTGAACAAAAATAAACATTAAGTGAAGCATAAAAATAGTTCATAAAAATATTACTGACAATTTGGCGCGCCAGTAGTCGAGTGGTTAAGGCACATGCCATATACACAGGCGACCCGGGTTCGAATCCGGCCTGTGGCACTATTTCCTGCATGTCTCTCCCCGCTCTCTCCCCTGTTTCCAACTCTATCCACTGTCCTATCAAATAAAGGCCAAAAATAGATCTTTAACAAAAATATTACTGACAATTTAAAAAAGACTTTCAGAAACTTGGGTGGTCAACAGATAAAATTCATAACTGCATTTTAATCTCAAAATTTCCATAGTAAGTGGTTCTCTTTGTTTTTGGTTAAATAAATGTTTTACTGTCCTAAACTGACGGGAATTCACTTCTTGTTTTATTTTGAAAGAAAATCTGGAACGTCTGGTGGAGAGAAGATTTTAACTTAACCTTAACTACAGAAAAATTAACTTATTATGGATAAAAAAGGAAATAAGTGAACAGTAGAAGGTAAATGTTTGATTATACAATGGGTGGATGGTTTCTGACTTTTAGTTAAAGGTAAATGAGACATAAAAGAGCAGTAGTGGATTTATTTAACATCTCTGTGGCTGCAGGGAGACGCTGACGTCGGTAACCAAAGTGTGCTGGCAGGAAAAATAAAGCACAAGATCAACTCAATTAAACCTTAAAACCCTTCACACAGACATGAATCACATGGTGATTAATGTATTAATGCAGACAGTCTTATAAGACACCCAAATCATTTTCTGAAACACAGAACTTTTCAAATACCCCCCAAAAATGTCACATAATGCAAAAGAAGTATTTTAATGAAACTCGGAAATATTTTATAAAACTCGAAACACAAAAAAATTAATGAAATAATGAGTGTGTTTAAACATATATAATGTAAAAAATATTGATCAAAATGTCACTTTACAAAATGCAGCAATTGTTACAATTGATCAACAAACAAACTTTTTTGTGAAACACAAACATGTTTTGCAAAACTACTAATTTTACTATGATTACTAATACTACTAAAATACTTCTAAAATAATAATAATAATAATACAATGAAAAAATTGTGAAACACACGAAGAAAACAATAAAACAAAATGTATAAAACACAAAATCCTTTTGTGAAATGCTTAACTATTAAATGAAACAAAAACATGTTTTTAAAAAAATCTAAAATATTTAAAGAAACCAAAAATGTATAATTCATTGTAAATTTTTTTGTGGAACAGAAAATTGTTTCATGACATGCAAAAGCATCTTTGAAAAATTGTTAAAAGATTCAAGATCCCAGAAAAATTCAGTTAAAATTATTTATAATTCATAAGACCTCACCTTTTAATAAATACAATAAAATTGTATGAAATACAAGAATGCAAAAAAAAAATCACAAAATGCAAATTAAAAAGAAAAAATGTACCAAGATTCATGACCTCTGTCCCCCAATGAAAAAAGAAACACAAATACATTTCAGAAAACATGCAAACCTTTTGAGAAAAAAAACTGTGAAATCCTGAATATCTTACAAAATGCGAAAACATTTCATTGAATGCCGGTAAAAAATGTAAACATTTTCTTAAACAAAAAATTGTCATTAAACACAAAACATTTTTTATAACATAAAGCATTTTGGTAAACACAAAACCAAAACCATTCCTTGAATCATTTTTGCATTATATTCAGTATTTCTACATGCTGTTAAGTTTCTTGTTTTAAATGAAAGGTTTTTGTTGCAGTTGACTTTCAGGGCCACCGTACCCAGCACTGATGATGTTGGTGGTTTGTCTATAAACTGGAGTAGAATTAGAAACACCAGTGCTGTGATTACATCAGTAGTTTTGTTTCTATTGATAAAAACAGTGTACTCATGATTTCTTGTGTTGGTTGAAGGAATGGGAGCCTTCGCCGTGGCTCATCTCCTCTACTCCCTCACCTTCCTCTCCAGCCGTTACTCACCAGAGTCCTCCTCCACGTGTAACCGCTTCCTCTACCTGGTCTTGCTCCTGATGGGAGGAGGTTTCTACATCTACCTGTACCCCTTCCTGCAGAAAGCCCCCCAGTCGGACCTCATCATCCCTGGAGTCGGGGTCTACATCCTCCTCATCAGTCTGATGGGGATGTTAGCCATCAGATCCCGCCAAACAGCCACCGTGTTGGGGAGTCTGAGCTTCATGATATCTGATCTGTCGCTGAGTCTGCAGGTTTTTAAGGTGATTCCACCAGTGGATTATGGTCACATCGTCGTCATGGTGACGTATTATTTGGCACAGCTGCTTATCGCTGTCGGGGATGTAAAGGCAGCGAGGAACAAGGACGAGTTTGCAAAATGGAAGAGGTCCTAAACTGGATCCCTGTGGCATCCCTAAAGTCTGAAATATCTCTCTCAGACCAACAACAAAACTACCCAAGATTCCTGTAGTGTGTTGATATGGACCAATCAAATAAAGGAACAGAGGATTAAGAGAGGATGTTTCTTTTCTGGTCAGTATTGATGACTACAGGATGAGTTTAAAGGCTGTTAACACGAATTATTTAGTTCCATTTCTATCTGATACGACTCAGTGATGAAATCAGTCTGAATTCTGGTTACCTCCAAACTTCACTAACACATTTTAGCAGTGGTTCTGGTCTAGCCTCAGGACTGACCGTCACCTCTGAAATGAGGGCCACATTTCTGAAAACATTCAGCCACTCCAGTTTATTTGATCTTTTTTTTTTTTTTCATTTTTAGGCACACATTCATGACCCAGTGAAAACAGCTCCAGGACCCTCTTTTGGGTCCAGACCCACTGATTTAAAATGATACAGTCTCAATATATCGTAATGATCGAGAATACTGAAGACTACCAAAGCTTGAAGAAAGAAAGACTGCATCTATCTCATGGGACGGTGTGTAGGAGAGAAATAAATTCACCTAAAAATGCAAACTTCTGCACAGTTTCAACAAATATGTTGGCAATGTCAAACATTTCCAACTTAATTGTGCTCTTTCTGCAGCTCGAATTGTGCAGGAGTTTGTTTGATTAAAAACAAAAACATTACCTTATATCAGGAGTCTTCAATCTTTATTAATAAAAATAGTTTGACTATCATATCCAGGTTTAAAAGTCTAGTACCATGATATTTTATTTACAAAAATCTACACCAAAAAAAAAAACCACAAGCAATGCAATAAATAAATATCTGTCTAGAATTTAGTTTGTATGGTGTGGTTTATTCCAGAGACTCTGATTTACATCCATGTGAATGTGCAGATTGTACATATGCATAGTGGCAATAGTTTCTAATTTACAGCCAGTCATTAAAGGTGTTTAAACACTATTCTGTTTTTTTAATAAATAAATATGGTGTCAAAAGTAACAATGATGTCAACACTTCTGAGTCCTGTTGTAGGGGATTATGAACTAAAATAAAGTAACACAGCTGAGCTCAGAGGCCTTACAGATCAAACTGTAATCATTTCAGTTCAATCAGCCGATACAAACACACTACAGCTCACACTGTGATTCTCCACCAGAGGAGAAACACAGCTGATCAGTTTGATGAGCTAGAGGCTTTAATTCTGATCTAACCATCCCAATTTTTTATTAAAATTAAAACTGATACGATCAATCAGGGCGTCCCTAGTTTAAAATGAAAATACATTAAATTTGTTTTAATGGAGGTTTGGTTTTACATTCAGCATCAGAACTGAAAACAACAGACATGAAAATATTTTATACATAAGACTTATTTACACAGTAAAATCTAGCTCCTGGATTACATGCGATATATAGACAGAATCTGTCAAACTAGACAGAAACCTTTCTAAACACCCATGATGTCTACCCTGGATGTTATGGTTTAATTCTCCACACACATTAAAACAGACGAGGCCAATACATCTTCAACGATCCATCCCATTTTCCTCTGACTGCTGCCCACGGAAGCACAGAACCCTCAAATGTTCACAGAAGTCCAGTTCTTCCTGTCAGAGACAAAAACGTGACTTTAAATAAGTGTTGAAGGAAGGAAGTCAGACTGTATCTGTGCAGCACATTAAATACACAAGGCAACACAATCACAGTAGCAGTCATCCTCATTTTCAAAGCTCTAGTCCATAATGTTATTTTCAGACACTCGATGGAAGGAAAGTCTAAACTAGTGGTTCCCAAACGGTGTGATGAGGGGCACTGGTGTGTCTTGGTGTGCTGTCATGATTTTACAACCATATATTATTACTACGAATGAAAAAAAAGATACTGAAATGAGTGTTTAAAAGGCTATTCAGCATGGATATGAATGAAAACCACTAGTCCAGACCATAATCTCTGTTATTACATTTAAGGAGGATAAATATGTAATAGTATCCTATCAGAGTTTATTGTGGTTTAGACCAGTGGTTCTCAACGTCAGGGTTGGGGCCCCCTTGGGGGACACGAGACAATTAGAAGGGGTCTTCAGATGCCTAAAAAACCCCAAACAATATATTCTAAATCAAACATTTCCCACTTTGCACCAATTGGGCCAACTTTTAACCAGTTTTCATCATTTTTTTCCACTAATTTTGCCCATTTTAACACATTTTGCCACCTCAAACCCATGTTGTCAATTTTAAACACTTTCCACTTCTTTTTTCTGCCTGTTTTTGCTACTTCTAAACCAGTTCTTATCACTTTCCACCCATTGTTGCCTCTGCTGGCCCATTATTGTCTCTATCAACCACTTTTTAAACACATTTTACACCAATTTTTGCCAGTTTAAACCAATATTACTTCCCATTTCACCAAATTTTCCACCCATATTTGCCATGTTACACCACTTTCAGCCACTTTATATTTCCCTTTTACCAAATTTTCATGTCCATTTATACCACTTCAACCCATTTCTGCCATTTTTTGCTTATTTTTTGCCACTTTTATCAAATTTTTGCCACTACAAATGTTTTTTTGCTACTTTAAAAATCTCATCTCAACCCCTTTTCCACCAATTTTTGCCATTTATAACCAATTTTAGCCATTTTTAACCCATTTTAATTCTGTTCTTTTGGAAAAGGGATTAAAATTTTTAAGGCTAATGACTACGTCACACAATAATAAAAAAAAAAACATTTGTTTACTTGTTAAGAGTTGTTATTATTCAATTAAATATATACCATGGTCATCACAGCTTAACTTTACAACGGACCATGATTTTGATGACCTCCATGGTCCCCCACTTTGGCTGGGTGCCAGAGAGCTCCCCCATTTATCCCCCTTTATGGACGGCCTTGTCTGCACATGACTATTCTTGACTGCACATGGCTGTTCAACCACCTTCAGGTACAATGGGGGTCCCCGGTCTCTGGCACCTTTATTTTGGGGGTTCCAGGCTGAAAGACTGAGAACCCCTGGTTTAGATGATTTTCTTGTTTGTATATAGAGGAGAGATGATGTGTTTTGTGGGCAGAGCCTTACTGGAAGCAGAACATTAGCTAGCTTTAGCATGCAGTCAGCGTCCAGTACTGAGATTTGTCACATGGTTTATGTGTATTAGGGACCGACATTATGCCGAGCAACTAGCAAAGGCATAAAACAGCTATACAAGAGCAGGGCTATCATAAACAGGTCAAACAACTATAAACTGATAGATGAGTGACCTTGTGCTGATGGATAAGTATTATCTATTTGTTAATCATTTCAAATTATTATGCAATGATTATATGCTGAAAAAATGTAAAGGACTGGAACTATACATCTGTTTTTACTTCAAAAGGGGCTGTATTTTGTTTCCCTTATACCAGGTATCTGGCTTGCACACTACTGTTAAATGTCTCCTAATTTAGATATTGTTGCAACCCCAGCTTTCCCATCGGCCTCAAAGACACATCGTAAGACTTACCTGACTCTCTTCTTTCCCTTGGAGCTCCTTCGACCGCTGCCTCAGTAACTCCTCCAGACCCAGAGCTGGATCCCTGCAGTCTTTCAGACCCTGCTGACAGTCTTCCACCAGACTGCACCCATCAGAGACACAGAAAGGGTAAGTTAGTGATGCAAATGATGAATGAATGCCACCTAGTGAAGAGCCGAGTGAGTAAAGAGTGTTTCTTACCAGCAGAGCGCGCCCAGAACGTGCTCATGGAAGGTGGAGTGTGGCGTCCGGAGAACAGATACCAGCTGCTGCACCATTCCCATGGAGACAACTGTGTCTGAAGAAAGAAACACATTTATATCAGACTCACAGGGCATGTTTATTCATAGAGCATCACTTAAGAAGGGCTTTACAAAGAGAAAACTTAAACCACTATGAGCATCACTACTAAGGTATTTGTGATGCAAAAAATGTGTGGTTTTCAGTGAAGATGGAAGATTAAAGCAAACCAACGCACAAAGGTGTGAAACAAAGGTGAAAGGAGTATGCATGATGGTTTTTATCTAAATTATGCCTCTTTTTTTGTGTAATTTCAGAGCTTATATAACTAAAACTAACTGGAGAGTTGTAGTTTCCTATAAAAATCCGTTAAACAAGTTGAAAAAAGCATATCGTGTTCCTACCTTTCTGTTCAGGATGTGACGTCAGCAGGTTGAGCAGAAGGAAAGCTGACTTTGTCCGGAGTTTCTCATTCTCTGACTGCATCCCTCTCATTTGCACTGAGAAGCCATCGTGGGACAAGAACGCCTGAAGTCCCACCTCTTGCTCACGAATCAGACCTGAATACCCAACGGTGAACAGTTATAGCTTTACAGACTCATCTAAACCCACTATACCTCCCTCTTTGAAAGCTCTTTTTGAGTCTAGATGCATAAATCACCAGCAGTGTGAGCTGATTTTAAATAAAAATGAAATATTCCAGAGTTATAGAGCTTTTTCTAAATACTTACAGGACACAGCATAAAGGGCTTTGACTCTGACAGTGGGGTTTGGGTCTGAGTCCGTCAGCTGCAGAAGTTTTGGCAGCGCCCCGATGCTAAGCAAATGGACTTGAACCTGCGGCATGTTCTGGGCGCAGGAAGCGATGAGCTCAGCAGCACGCCACCTCAGTCCACTCTGGGCATGACACAGATACTGGGAGATGCACATTTCCAGTCCACCAAGAACCATCAAGTCTGTAAAAAAGACAAAGAGAAGGAGCTAAAAAGACATGATCTTCATCAAAAACCTCTTCACTCATCAAGATAAATCCCATCTATCACAAACCTCTAGCATTGTCCAGGTTCTCACACAGCTCTGACAGCAACTCAAAGGCTGTCTCTCGCTTGTCTTCCTCATCATCTCTCTCCTCCTCTCCTTCCTGCTCCGTTTTGTTTGTTTCCTCTTGTCTTAAAACAGCCAAGCATTGCTTCATCTGCTCCACTTCATCCATCTGACCTTTGCAGACTTCTGCAAGAGCGTCTCTCAGCCACATTTTTCTCTGGAACAATGAAGGAGAACATTGACCTTTTGGTGTAAGGCTGATGTCTTCACTTGTCAAATACAAAATTGAAATGAATTTCTGTTTGTTTTTACTAGTACTGAATTAAAGTTTACATTTCTGAAAGAGCTTCACCTTTGTCCTTGATCACTAACAGTCAAAAGAGTTTAAAGGCCCTTATTAAAATTACCTTTAAGTAAAAAAAAAAAAAAAGTTGATGCTACTCTTTTTTTAAAAAACAATAATCAGTTCCAAATTCAAATATAGAAAAATTAATATTACAGACACCAAACCACGTGTTTTCTTAACAAAAGCTTAGAGACCTCTATCATGCTGGAAAGAAAAAACAAAAAAAAACTTCACTGTTTTTGTGTCAACTTTCTTTAGGAATCAGTATTTGTAAAGACAAGTGCCTAGTTTATTTTTTTTATGATTTTCTCTATATCTGGTCATGTTGTTCACCAAAGAGCTCTGTCTTTTTGTCAGTACTTTAAGCGTTAAGAAGATCTCCAGTCCCAGACTCATTTCTGCCATTTTTCCAAACTGCTGCAGTATTCAAACCCTCCACATTTGAGTATCCTTATTTGGACAGTTGAAAATACAATTACCGTAGTCACAAGCCTTGTCAAGTGTAAGAGGTTTCAGAGCTTTTCTGTGTTTCATTACTCAAATAAATGTATTCATAAGTTGTCTACCTCCTCTGACATGGGTTCTAAAGGAGCAGGTCCCTCTGCAGCTGATCCAGCCTCCACAGCCAGCTGAAGAACCCCCTGAAGGTTCTGAGGATACCTCCTGTTCTCTCTGTTTTCTGCCATGTTGGTCACAGCTAAAGGAAAAACAATGATCATTATCACACGGACAAATAACGAATATCGTAACAAGGAGGGCGCTGACATTTTTGATTGTTGTCCCAACACAGAAACAAACCCAGCTGATACTGGATTAACCTGATTAAACACTAAAGGCTCTGGTCCTAAATATTCTATATCACCGGAAACAAAAGGTTAAATATACAAATACACAAACTCATAAGACCATCATAACCAGGGTTTCACAGACAGTTACAGATTAGCATGAAGCTACAGCTAACATTAAATCCTGTTTACAAAATATAAATTCTCTGATTTACCTCTGTAAGACTCCTTGAAACAGCGTTGAGTTAATGTGTCCACTTCTTCTCAGTGTCCACACAAGTTTCCTTCCCTTTTAAAAACGGAAATACGAAGGTGCTAGAACATTCTAGCTAGCTGATCTCACGAGTGGAAAGGAGGCCGCCATGCTTTACCGTAAACCTCAGATAACACAGCCAAGTAAAATATGAGGTCTCATTGGTTTTAGAATTTACAACCTATTGTACAATCACAAAATTAGCGAAAATGTATAATATTATACAAAATCAAATATATTCAATCTGACAGCAATACGACCTTAGCATACAAAGTCCGACAGCGCCTCACAAGAAAAGTAGCGTAATTACGGTAAATCCCAGACGTCTGTACCGGCGTCTTTCAGAGAGTATCGGGGAAGATGAGAGAAGTACCACATGAGGATACGCCATACGCATAATACGCACAGTGATGTGACATTAAAATGTTTTAAAAACGTGAAAATTTCGTGTTTACTAAGTTGTAAATTACAAGGACCAACGTTTAGAATGTTTTAGATAATACCATAGAAAATAGACAATTTTGTGGGGAAAAACACAGCAGATTAAAATTCTGCATTAAGCCAAATTGAATTATACTTTTTACTTAGACTAATTAATTAGGAGGCACTTTTTATTTAAGCTCAGAATCATTACATTATTATTTTCATCTGGACTATAAAGAAACATTTCTGAAAACTGGGGCTATCCAACCACTGGTTTCAGGATTATTTCTCATAAATTCATGGCTTTAAACTACTGACATTGTATGGATCTATAAATCTGAAAAATTCTAAGTTTATAAGGTCAAAATTTAAGACTTTCAACTTAAAAAAAAAAGATTTTATGACCTTATATTCACAACTCAGAAACTGAGTATATCTTCAGAGATGTTTTATTTTTCTCCTAAAGTAGAAATAAAACATGTAAAACGTGTATGTATATATATACACTCCCATTTATTTATTCTTCATTCATTTAGAGTGGTCCTTATGCCCAGGTTCATTGGGGCCGCTCAAAAAAAGAAAAATAAACGTTTTAAATGTTAAATAAGAGTCTTGGGTCAGTTTTAAATGTTTTACTTTATATGTATTAGAATGTGGATATTGTAATTTCTTGTAGTAGTTTTTATTTTCCGTTTCTATTATTAAATAACGAATAAAAACCATAGACTGTTGAAAGAATAAATAAATAGATAAAAACCCTGTCTGTCCGCTGCTGGGAACGACGGCTTTGAAGCTTGCCGGTCACTCTCTTGACTGTTTCATCGTCTTTGAGTCGTCTCACCATCCAAGATGGCGGCGCTTGTGGGACTGCGTGCATGTATCTCAGGTAAAATTATTAAAATCATGTCCAGCGCCTTGTTTACCACATGATTCTGGATGTATACAGAGAGATCGGGTTATTTTGCAACAGCGGATATAGTTTATCTACGGTTAAACTTTACCTTCATGAAACAGAATTGATGCTGTCTGTTCGGTCGCAGAGCAAGGTCACGTTACCAAATGATTTTAGCTAACTAAAGAGCTAGCCGGGGAGTATTGAAGACAGATGAGTGATTAAGATTGGTTTATTGTATAGACTGGTGTTTTTATAATGGAGACTTCTGTTTATGTCACTTAGAGAGGCTTATTTTTTAGGAAAAAGGCCCTGTCAAGTTTTGCTTCTCATTCATAGGGCTTAGCTAGTTAAATGACAGCTGCGACAATAAGGTAATGTAAGGTAACGGATGTGACCTGTATTCTTTAAAGTCTGGTGCCAAACTCCTGCAATGGCCCATTTTTGTTGTTAAAGTAATAGGAGGCAAAAGCATCTTACAATCCTAGTAGTTAATATTTAAGTGGTCAGTCAATTCCAAGGCTTTTATTTTGAAAGTAATGTCAGAATTTACTGACTTTGGCAGGGTTATCCAGTTAAATTATTTGAAATTATCTTTAATATTTTTATCTGAAATCCTTTTCTCAGCCCTTCAGCTGTCCTCACCCAGCCTCCTACACAGCTCCTTCAAGTTGGTGAGTCTGAGCTCAAACTGCAGTCTAAGGACAGTTTAATGTGGAGTTGTTGAATGTTAAATTCTATGTTGTGTTTTTCTTCTTGTAGTGTGCTGTGCCTCTGAGTCGGCGAACCTTTGCTGCAGAGGCTAAGAAGACATACAGCAGAGAAAAACCCCACGTGAATATTGGAACAATCGGCCATGTAGATCATGGAAAGACGACCCTGACAGCAGCCATCACCAAAGGTAGAATCACCGTTTTAGTCCCTCTGTGAACCGACCTCCATCACTCTGAAATGAGGAATAGTGAAGGCATAATTTATCTTACACACAAGAGCAGACATGACAGTGGTGTGTTTGTTTTATGTCCTCAGTGCTTGCTGATGCCGGTGGAGCTAATTATAAGAAGTATGAGGACATTGACAATGCCCCAGAGGAGAAGGCTCGAGGAATCACCATCAACGCCTCTCATGTAGAATACACCACAGCCAACAGACATTACGCTCACACGGACTGCCCTGGTCACGCCGACTATGTCAAGGTAAGCTGCTTTATCTCTACAGAGCACCTGAGGACAGCCCGACCAGGAGGAGCTGCATATTAAACACTATCATTTTTAAGATACACCACATTTTCATGGTGCAAAGATGCGTTCATTTTTCTGATTTTTTATGCTTTGTTGTATCTTTTTTTTTCACAGAACATGATCACAGGAACAGCCCAGATGGACGGCTGCATCCTGGTGGTGGCGGCCACTGACGGCCAGATGCCTCAGACACGAGAGCACCTCCTGCTGGCCCGGCAGATTGGCGTTGAGCATGTGGTGGTCTTCATCAACAAGGCGGATGCTGTGGAGGATAAAGAGATGCTGGAGCTGGTGGAGATTGAGATCCGTGAGCTGCTCACAGAGTTTGGTTATGATGGCGAGAACACACCTGTGGTCATAGGCTCTGCCCTCTGCGCACTGGAGGTAAGAGGAAACATCAGCCCTCATTCGCCAATATCATTTGAAGATTTTACTTGAATATGTTCATAAGGGGTACAGTGGCCTAGCGGTTAGATCAGGCCCAATGTATGCAGGCGGCCTGGGTTCAAGTCCAGCCTGTGGCCCCTTCCTTGTATGTCTCTCCCCACCCTCTCATCCCTGTTTCTGACTCTATCTGCTGTCCTTGTCTTTGAATAAAGGCATAAAAAAAATACAAAAATATAAATTTAAAAATTTGTTCCTAAGACAGGTTTCAAGAAAAACTTACATCGGTTTCAATGTCTTAAACTGCTGAAATTTTATCTCCATTTTCATCAATTGATAAATACCATGTCCTCATAAGTTGGAAGCTAGTGTCTGTGTGTCTAAATTAGCATGGAGACACACCTCTTATATGCCCATATAAGAGCATGAGACTGCAGGGCTGTGTGCAAACACAGGAAGAACATAAGAGTGAGACAAGAAGTTACAAGACAGTAATGTCCAAGATTAGAATAAAAACAATGGCACACTGGACTCCATGTATCAGAAGGACTTTGGCGTTGTAAAGATGATGTAGTGATGCCCCAGATGAACCTAAAAGGGACGATTTAATTATATTTTTAGTGCCAATAGAGGATATTAAATACATGCTACAAACTCATCAATTGAATGAAACATTCTCAGATAGAGATGCATAATGATGCTGTAATAGAAAAAAGGATGTTTTCCTGATGAATTAAAGAAGTTACATCTTCTAAAAGCTTGCTCGGCTCACAGAAACATTTACCTGTATGAAGATTTATCATATATACCAACAGACCACAAAAGTTTTCATGATACTAGGTTTTTAAACTTTGATGTGATATTGAAAATCAAACGATACTGATACACGTTTCATACCACAGAAACAAAAAGTAGGAGTTGTATGCATCAGTTATTTTTTTTAATACATGAAGAAGTGGCAAGTAATTTCTATTTAACTGTTTGAATTCTTCAAACATTCTGGCAAAGTCTTATTAAAGCATTTCTGCAGTTTAGATCATGTTTATTTGGAGTTTTTGGATCCTTTCCTATGCACATATCTAAAAGTAAATATGTAGTGTATGAACACTTAAGTATTTTTTGATTCTATTAACCAATAAAATAAAGGTGACCTTATCACACTAAATATATCCTGACGTTTCTCCTTCAGAACAGAGAGCCTGATCTTGGCGTGAATGCGGTCATGAAGCTTCTGGAGATCGTAGACTCTTATGTTCCTCTTCCCAAAAGAGAGCTGGACAAACCTTTCCTTCTGCCCATTGAAGCTGCTCATTCAATCCCAGGTAAAAAAAAAAAACACAACATGATGAGGAGAGGTGTAGCTTATTTCCTTCTTACACTTCTCTGTGATGAGATATGACGACAGGTAGCTGTGAATGTTGATCTCATGCTTTCAGATCTTAGAAACAGTCCGATGATGGTATTTTTGTCATCTTTAGGCAGAGGGACGGTGGTGACGGGAACCTTGGAGAGAGGAGTCATCAAGAAAGGAGATGAGGCCGAGTTTGTCGGCCACAATCGCAACTTCAAGTCTGTGGTCACAGGTGAGTGAAGGAGGAAGCTACATGAAGCTTTTATCTAGGGATGTACTGATACACTCAGTTCAAATAGGATTCAGGTCATGATGTTAGGTTTATAATAATATTTCAACATTTTAAAGATGTTCTATGGAAGATGAAGTCGATTCATGGATGATTTAATTACAAATCTCTTACAATAAAAATGTAAAATTTCCCTTTTCCTTATATTTCTCTATAAATTGTACTTTATAGTTACTTGAGAAAAAAAATTATTTTAAAACCTGATATTAGTCAAACTGATATCATGGCAGTAGTATCATACATCCTTCATTTTAACTTTCCTTCCATTCTGTTGGCTATAGGTATCGAGATGTTCCATAAATCTCTGGATCGGGCTGAGGCTGGAGATAACTTGGGGTCTCTGATCCGAGGATTGAAGAGGGAGGATATAAGGAGAGGGATGGTGATGTGCAAACCAGGATCCATCCAGCCACACCAGAAGGTCAAAGCCCAGGTCTGGGAGTGCAGAGCTTAAGATCGTTCTTTTGGATTAACTTGTAACGTGTGATTACACTAAATTATTTTAAAAGCTATCATTTTCAGTGCAGAAGTATAAATCAGGCTTTAGTCAGACCAGCACTGTGATCACTCATTTTCTAACTGCATGCAAACATGCTGAGTGGGAGTGATTCCTAATTCAGACAAAACTTGTTTCAAGACTATTTTGAAGTAAAAGCTGAATCTTGTGACTGAATCGCTGATGTGTTTGTGCATCCTTATTTCAGGTGTACGTGCTGAGTAAAGAGGAGGGAGGCCGGCACAAACCGTTTATGACCAACTTCATGCCCGTCATGTTTTCGTTAACCTGGGACATGACCTGCAGAGTTACTCTTCCTAAGGATAAGGTGTGTACGTGGATGTATTAGTGAGAGTGTGCATGTCTACTAACAGATGTTTGGTCAAATCTGAAACAGAAGTAAAATGCGTTCAGTGACTGTCTTCAAGGCCCTGTAAAGTGAAAATAAATCTGTATTTAGGTTTGTTGTATGACGGGTCACTGTGTTATGAACCCCTAGTTCAAATTTCTGTCAAATGAAACATCTCCAAGTTTATAAAATCAAGCTTCAAAATCATGAAAAATGAGGCAGTAAAGTCTGCTCATGAGTGAGCGTGTCTGTTGAATGAGCTGAAGCCACACCTACTGAGGAGAAATACAGTCCTCTTAAATATAAAAAAAAATGCTACAATCTGAACTGAGGAAAGCAGTTACACCATTAGCCTGCCTCTTGACTTTTTGTTGAGCTTAGAAGAAGAGACAAAGTCAGTTTTTTGGCTCAAATCTCTGTTATGATGCTTTAAATGATCCATAGACCACTGTGGCTGATAGATTTGGTAAATTTACCTCACAATGAACAAAAAAAACATCATTTAACTGACTGTTAACTTTCAATAAAGGCAGTGACATCAGCTAACAACAGACCGTACTGAGATAAACTGCTCTGGGATTTTATATTGTAGCGTTAGAGGGGCGGGACAATTTCTGACTGTCGGCTCGTGACTTTATGAGCCCACATATTGGTCCCGCCCACATTAAACCCAGCCAAGAAAGAGATGAAAAACTTTCTAAGTCCAGAATTCAGTCACATGTAGATGTCAGTGTTTTTACATGTTTACAGAAACCATATTCAAACATATCTAAAGTCTTCAGACACAAACTTTGAATTTGACTTTACAGGGTCTTTGTTTATTTAAAAAGTTATGTTTCTGGGAAAACGTTAAGACTTATTCTTGTGTATTTTTGAAATTTGAAACAATGCTGCTTTACTGGAATACCTTAGAAGTTATTATATTGTCCATTATAAGGTATTTTAGAGCCCTTTAATTTAGCATGCTATTTTGACTTTTTTTAATTTGGCCACAAAGATTGGACATAATATGCAATACACCAAGCAGATCTGGGTTAAAAGATGTTTTCCCTTTTTATAGTGTCTGAACCAAGAAAAGCACCAAAGAATTAAATAAATAAAACAATGATAATTTATGACAAAGAGAAAAAGAAAAGAGAAACTGACAAAAGGGCTAGTTAGACAAGATGTACAAATGAGAAAAAAATTAAAATAAAGATGAGAAACACAATAGTGATATGACAGAGGAGCTCACAGAGCCGCTATCAGGGGTCAATATATATTTTGAGTCATTTTAGGTCCAGGGACTGAAAATTTTTAATGAACATAATAAATAGCTGCCATCATTGGTAATATCTCGTCTTTTCTAATGGTAGAAAGGACTGAAATCAGTCAGGAAATGTTCAACGGTGGGTTAGGATTTCACTGTAGCAGTCTGAGAGTTTTTCCTCGTTAGGCTCCAGGGAACAAGGGGAATTCCAAAATTTGCTATTAATTGACGGGGTTTGAGTGAAATATTTGGAGTGTTACATAAGGAGTCAAAAAAGGTGACCAAAACTCAAATAATTTAGAACAAGACAGGAACACATGAGTGTGGTCAGCTTGAGACATCCACATCTAAAACAACTATCATTTGTGTCAGTAAACTGCTAGGCTAAGCGTTTTTGATTTTTCTAGTCGGAAAATTCTCTAACATTACTGTGTCTGTAAAATATACACATCTTATGAAAAGGCAGCAACGAATTTAAATATTTAAGACCTGTTTTAAAAGAGCAAACAGGCACTCTCAGGCAGATTTTTTGTTTTTAGTACAGTAGAAGACTGATGGACTCAAAGCTTTGTGCATAGTACAGTAGAGAGATTTACAATGCAGAACAAAACTAGTATTTCAAAGAGCAGTAACTGCTCACTCGTCTGTCGTTTTCATGTCTTTTCAGGAAATGGTGATGCCGGGAGAGGACACCTCGTTGATGCTCACACTTCGTCAGCCCATGGTTCTGGAAAAAGGTCAAAGGTTCACCTTAAGAGACGGGAACAGAACCATCGGCACCGGCCTGGTCACAGAAATCCTGACGCTGACAGATGATGATGGTATCAACTGGGGCTGAACAGAAACTCTGCCTGGGTGGGGATGGGTGTCCAGAAACTCTGTCTGGGTGGGTGTGGGAGTGTCTGTGGCTGGCTTTATCAAATAATTCTGGAAAAATATGAAGATGCAGAACATGAACCCATGCACAAACCTCAACATGGAGAAGACTAAAGGAATACACGGCTTTATTGTGCAACTTCATCCAACAGAAACGTGTTCTGTTTAGCACTGTCTTTATGTTTAAAGGCCTGACTGTCAAAATAATGTCATTTATGTAATAAAATGTATGAAGTAATAAAATCCATCCTTTCTTTTGTGGTATAGACATGGCTAGCTGGATTATTTTTAAAAAACAGCTTAAACAGAACAATACTAGACTCAGGAAAATGAAATGTTTAGTATATTAGATTTAAACAGGATCATTTCAGGTCTCTGAAATCTGCTCTCTGTTGCTTGTCATGGGGTTAAGACGACACATGAGGGCAGCAGATAGATCTTAAAGAGCCAGTCAACAGGTCTGATAGTCATGTCATTAAAATGGCCACAACAGACTTATTTGGCTGGACACATGTTAAATGTGTGTATTTTGGTTGACTGATGAAGATGAACAAACTCCAGCATTCAGGAATATTATCCTTAGTCAGAGGGGTTATAGGTGCTTTAATAGGTTTCAGTCCTGGTAGTTTGCTTTGTACATGGGCTGTACTGACACATAGCAGTCATTTTGAACCTGGTAAGCTGCCACAAGAGGGGCTGGATTAAAAGTCTGGCACATCTGAGAGGTGAGATGTAGTTTTTTTGCAATAATTACAATTATGCAATCCTAAATTTGTACAGGATAGACAGTAGAAGCTCTCTCTGTCATGGGGTTGTTTCACCACATTAGGGTTGTAAAAGGATGATTCAAGAGTCTTCCATCAGGTCAAATTGTTATTACCTCTAAATAATTCAAACAATTGGTTTCCAAACTATGGAACAGGGCTCAAATGCAGGCTTAATTTAACTGATCAGCAATTTCTAAAAAAAATAAAAAAAAATAAACCGAAACATGGCATTAGCGCATGCAGCTTGTATTTAACTGTGTTGCACTTTTTAATTATGTCATTAGGTGGTGCTGCTACGTTGATTCTGTAAACAAACATTTTGATGAAGAATTTACGGACATACAGCACTTTGTTTCCTGCCAGAATTGATATGCCAATGTAAATGCTGATTATACTGTTAACTAAAATAAAAATCTGGATTTGTAATACCCTGATGAATAAAGACAAAAGTGTTATAGCAGCAAATAGCAGCATGAATGATACTCATTTGCTGTTCCACCTGCTCTGTCTCAAGGTCCAATTCTCAAAGCATATTGTCATCTTCAGACACCAACACTTCTATAAAGTTTGTCATCCTCCTGCAGTTTGCTCTTGTTTTGTGTCAAAATGTGGAGATGAGCCTCAGCGTCTCCCCACTCTGCTCCACTTAACAATAATAAACTTTTTATCTCGTCAGCCATAAATGGCATAAACTCTTGTATAGGTTGTGCTACCTTTAATACAATAAAGTTAAGGTGTCTCAGAGAGGCCATGTAAGGATACAAGATAGATAATATAGCAATAATAGATTGTTTATTTACATTTAGCAATGTAAAGTCTGTTAGCCAGTTAATAGGAATTTTTATTTTGTGTTAGCACCAAGCTAACAAACTCATACATTTAAGTTAATCTTCTTGAATCTCTAAATCTTCTGGGAATAGTTTCCTGTGACTTTTAAAGAGTATTTTCTTTGAAAATGCACATCCCTAGCATAGATACATCTGTATATTTTGTATATTTTTGTACTCTGTTTTGCTGTGGCAAGGAGTAAAATGCTTTTCTCAAGATCTAAACCTATTTATCTCACCATCATCAATAACAAAGCTGTTTTTCCAATGGTAATGTGTTGATCAATGATTTCTCAATATCTAAAAAAATAAATAAATAAATAAAATGGCATGGTATGATGGGACTATGGAGTGACATAAATGTTTCCATCCATATCCAGTGAGGGCTTTTGTAATTATGTGCTTTTTAAACATGTTTATTTTTTATTTTTGTTTCATAAAATCAAACACTAAGACTTAATAAAACAGGTCTAATTTTATTTTTAATAGGTTGTGATGTGCCATTACAGTCGTGGGTCCTAAAAAGATAGACTATTGAATTTCCATTAGTTTAAATCCCATTAGTTTTCTTTTCAAATGAGCTGTAAATGACCACTCTATATATTTCAACATGGTCATCTGTTCTGCAAAGGAAATGGTTTAAAGATTGGCACATCTAAGGGGTAAGATGAAACTTTTTCAAGTAAAGCTGCTATTTATGTATGTTTATAAATGTAAACCCCCAAAATAGCCTAGATCATTAACCTTACCTTCATGATAAAAAAAAAAAAAAAAAAAAAGAAAAAAAGAAATTAAATCTTCTCTGGAGAAACGGACCTGGCTTACATTTCTTCTAATCATTATTATGAGTGGGTGAGGTTGACCTTTGACCTCGTTGACCCCATACTTGTGCATAGGTTGGTTTGTTTTTATTGTTACCTCTTTTACTATGTGGAACAACATGAACAGACTATCTAACTCTTAAAACTTGTTGACTGTATGCCGTTTATTTGGCGAAATCCCAAAAGTTTTGCGAATCATTGTAAACTGCTCTGCATTTGGTGATGTTACATGAGGACAGACAGTCTAACTCAAGCAAACAAGAATGCTAACTGGATGTGGACATCGCTGACGCGATTATGGAGAAGTATAAAGACTCAGCAGGAGGATAAAGAAGAAGACTATTTACAAACGAGCTGCCTTAAACTGTAAGTAAACAAAACTAGCAATAAGTAAACTTTCTTTATGAATTTGTCCAGTAAGCTAACGTTAGCTACAGCTCTGGCTAGCCGCTAGTTGCTAGCTAGCAGCGTAAGAAGGCGGTTTAGGCGGGAACATTGCGCAGTTATGAAAATTGAATATACAGTATATGAAGTATATATTTGAAGAGTTATATAGACATAAAGATATATAGACATATATAGTATTTGAGGTATGTTTATATATATTTTTAAATACTTAATGTCAAATATAATAAAGCCCTACAATAAGCTCCTTCACTGAAACCCATATAACATCCCCTCTTTTTGATAGTTTCAAAGAGAAAAGAGTCATTGTGTGTAAAAAAAACGTTTTTAAATCATGTTTCTCCCTTATCCAAAATAAAACTGGTTAATCTGTAAAATGCTGATAGTTTACTTGAACTTCTCTGACTGCATAAAACTTTTATAAGAGCTTGTATCTAATACTCAGGCCTCCATTCAACAGATTAAATCTACTGTGCTGAGTGAAAAAGCATTGCTTGTTTACATGAAATTATTTCCTGTTTATATGATTAGAATTTCAGACTTTTATGTGTTTATTGCACAAGATACTAACCCCTTAACACCTGTTGTCGCATATTTGACACATACTTTTATAATACCTCTATCTAATCAATATGCTCAATAAATTACTCAAAAAAAAAAAAACTTCTGAATACAATCTTATAAATGTTAATATGCCTCAAGTGGATTATCAGTTACCATAAACACCATAAACACCATAAAATGAATGAAATGAGATACAAAAAATATATGTGTTAAATTTTATGGAAATTTTGATTTTTTTTTTTTTAATTTTAGTAGAAAGATGAATGAACATTTCATTTACAAAAAAATAGAATTTTCTGGCTATTATTTGTGTTTTCAGGCTTTAAGGGGTTAAGATAACGATGAAACTGTGATTTATTGTGCAGCCCCATTAGAGGCTGAGTCTCTACTTTCTGCTAAGTCTTAATATTTGTTGAATTTACTTGTCTGTCTTCATTTGATGGATAAACTAGACTGACCTCATTGGAGTTTCTCTTCTTGTTCTTCCTAGCAGGAAGTTCTCCTGTTGCTCTGTGTTTGCTCGAGGTATTTGAGTCAGAGCCTCCTGTAATCCAATCAGCCTGGTGCCGTAATCAAATACTGTACGTCTGCAGGAGACGGGGCTGGAGCATTCGTACTGCTGAGTGATGTGATCAGCTGGACGATGAATGTCTCTACGAGCAAAATAACTTACAGAGATAAAGAAGATCAGACAGTAAACACTGGTATGTACTGCTGGTTACTGACACTGGCTTTAATGGGTGCTGCTAATACAGAAAGGAGACCCAAAGCAGAGGTCAGCTGTGATTTATGTTTGCTGGGTCATGTAAAAAGACACCTGTGCTCTGTTCACCTGTTCGTGTTGGCAGAAACTTCACAGAGGGATGAGATAACCCACACTGTCAGCTATCAGTGTTATTTACTTAGCATAAAGGCTCTATAATCCATATTTTTGACACACTAAATGGTAAATGGACCCGAGCTTGCAAAGTGCTTCTCTAGTCGTCTGACTACTCAAAGCACTGTTATGCCAATCTATTTACTCCACATTTACACGCTGATGGTGAAGGCTGCTGATACTTACTGGTCACATTTGTGCACATTCACACACCACTGACAGCAGTAGGAGCATTTTAGGGTTCATTGTTTTGCCCAAAGAAACATCAAGAAGTGTGACTGTTGAAGCCTTAGATCAAAGCTTGTTTGAATTGATAGAACTCGGCTTTTTCATGAAATTTCAATGAAATCACAGAAGGAGAAGTGTTAAGATCTTTCATCTTAGTCGGTGTAACTCAGCCCTACTCAACCAAAGAGCCAAATTGTTGAAAAATACCTTTGCAAGAGCCACAATCTAAGTGGTGAGAAGTGGCAAAAACAGCTTGAAGTAGCAATAACAAAAAGTTAAAGGTGGCAAAAATGGTCAAAAAGCCACAAAAATTGGTGAAAATGGGGAGGAAAATTGGAAAAGGGTCAGAAAGTAGAAAAAATGGGTGAGATGTGACAAAAAATGAGTTAAAGATGACAAAAAAACAGTCCAAAAGTGGCAAAACGTGGCAAAAAAATGAGTGAAAAGGACTAAAATTGGCTAAAAGCAGTCAAGATTGGCAAAAATGGGAACAAATAGGAAACAAGTGGTATTTAATGGTCAAAAGTAGCTTAAATGGGTAAAAAGTGTGAAAAAATGCAAAAATTTGAAAATAGTAGCAAATAGGAGGGCCTAAAATGGGCTAGATAGGAAAAAGTGGTATTTATTGACTAAAGGTAGCATAAATGGGTGAAAATGGGGAGAAAAAATGATAAGAAAAGGCAAAAATGGGATAAAAGTAGCAAAAGATTGGTAGAAAGTTGCAAAAAAACATGTCAAAAATGAGCAAGAAGTAGGGAAAAAAAGTGGTATTTAATGGCAAATGGTAGCTTAAATGGGATAAAAGTGACAAAAAGTGTGAAAAAGTGGCAAAAAATGAGTAAAAAGTTCCAAAAAAGTGTCAAAAATGGGCGAAAGTAAGAAAAAAGCAGTATTCAATGGCAAAAGTTAGTTGTAATGGGCAAAAATGATATAAAAGTAGCAAAAATTGGAAAAAAGTGGCAAAAATGGGCAAAAAAGTAGGAAAAAAGTGGTATGTAATTGCAAAACGTTGTTTAAATGGATGAAAAGTGGCAAAAAATGGTGAAAAAGGGCAAAAAGTTCTCCTTTTGTAAGGTTTTCTGGGGGAATAATATTTAAAATTAAGACATTAAAGAGCCACAAAGAATCGCAAAAGAGCCACAGGTTGATTATCACTCATCTAAGTCCTTGGTATCTAATCTGGTGTCTAGGGCCTCCCATTGCCAGGATAGAACTCAACAAACTTTAGGTTTCGGAAAGAAACTCAACTAGAACTATACTCAGTAAAATTTGACTGGGAAATAAAGGACACCAGTTTAGCTCAGTCTGTGGAGCAATTGCCAATGTACAGTTCTAGTCCCTGATGCACTGGTTGTAGGTTTGGGTCTCAGTCCATGCTCATGTTTAATATGTGTCTTTCCCCACTCTCTCTCCCTCCATGTTTCATGTCTCTCTGCTGTTGTTCTATGATAATGAAGGCAAAAAACCCTAAAATATTTCTAAATAAAGGGGTGGAAGTGAACTCCACAGAACAACTTAAAACACATGAAAGACATGATACTAAAGTTAAAATGACTAGTGATGATATGAATCGATATTGATAGTTGCACATTATGGAAACAGTTATAGAAACAGCATTGTGATAGTACAAGATATTTTCATGGTATAGTTGTGTGGGTTCAAAAAAAAGAGAAATAAATAATGTTCACTTTGAATTTTCTCCTTTACTAAAAGTACTACATATTACAATTATGTTTTTGTGCTTTATTTTTTCAAAGGTTAGAGATTATTTTAAATGACAGTGACTGATGCCAGAATCTGTTTTTTGTCAGATTTTCCCATCCCCAGGGCGAAGTTTTCCCACCATGGATCTTCCATTCACAAGGTGACTTCTCTAACCTTTAAACTGTCCACACGCCTCTAAATGAGAATGTGACACTGCCTTTGCTATTTGATTTAGCTGTGAATGGAAATAAGACTGAAATCTTATATCACCAAGATGCTCAGACTGGTTTCCTTCACTTGTTCTGCTCTCATGTCACGTCCCAAGATTTATTTCCATCCTGCCATCCTCGACATGAACCCACATTTCCCATCAACACAGACTGATTCTGACTCACATCTTTTCACACGAGAGTCTTATATAAATGGGTGGTCACCTTCCTGTAAGAAATGCTTTTAACCAAAAGCTTCCATTAGATTTTTTTCTTTTTTTGGGCTTATCCATTATAAGAATGTATCACTACACAGCATGCAAGCTGTATGATATAAAAGCCAAGGTGCATTGCACCAGACAGATGTCATTTTCATCAACAGTTTGACATCATTGGATATTTTTTTGTATAAAGTAAGTAAACCTGTTGAAGTCATAGATTGTAGAAAATATAGAACAAAGCCTGAGTGACATGCATTTGGTTACTCAAGGGGGCTGGTTACTAAAGCCAATCTGTAAGCCTCCTGAAAAACAGCTGCTATGTGCTAGCTTACAGTTTTAGCTGCCAAGCCCTAACTATGCATAAATAGATATCTGTTTTTCAAACTAAAGCAGCCAAGACCTTTCTTAGAGCACCAATCTCCACCTGTTGAGGGGCTGAAGCACAAGAGACTCCTTCTTTATGTTTGTTTATAAGCCTCTGAGGTTGCTGCTTAGTTGAAATATTGTCAAACATTTAAAAAAATATCTTATCAGTGAGTTGAAAACTACAAAAACTGAAAACAGCCAGGCTTCCAGTGAAACTAAGGGTCAGAGGCATGCCTGTTTTTGGGTTGTTTGTCTGTTCATCTGTCTGTACATCCGTCGTCTGGCAATTCGTTATATCGTGATATCTTAGGAGCACTTTACAGCATTTATTCTCAAAGAGAGGCCTGTGGACCCTAGGGAGTTCCCGAAGCAGTGACAGGGGGCGTGACAATTAACAAAAACAATGTAAAAGTAAGTACAGCAAATTCTGTGAGAAGCCCTTCGGGTAAATATAGAGCTAACAATGGATCTACACCAGACAGCATAGCAACTAAAACACAGACATTAAATGTGACAGGTCATTTCTTGCAATTAGCTTCACCTGTACAATGGTTGGTATTAGAGAGAGAGCCAGACTCCTTCCTTTTGCCGCATCTTACCTGCATTAGGCAGTTTTTTCCGCTTAAACTGACATATGTATTGGTGTTGATGTATATTATAAGTAGTGGTCAAGTTAGTTCAGTTCAGGTCAGGTCAGGTATAGGCATATGCAGGCACTTTGCTGTATCAGGCCCTGTACTGCTCTGACCTCCTGATGGCCATCGTCCACCAGGCCCATGTTCTGTCTCTCCAGGTGTGTTTCGAAACTGCCCCTCCCCTAAAATCTGGATCAGGCCTGGAAAAGAACTCCAGGTGCCTGTAGCTGCCTCTCCTGTATCCAGCAGCTAACCCTTTGTCAATGCCAAAATAAGATGAAAAGATTTGGGAACTAATGCTTTAAGGGATTTTTGTCAGACTTTGCACAAATGTCTACTCTGACTCAGTGGAGGTTATGTGATCGGCAGGGTTTGTTTGTTTGTTTGTTTGTTTGTTTGTTTGTTAGCAACATAACTCAAAAAGTTGTGGACGGATTTTGATGACATTTTCAGGAAATGTCAGAAATGGCATAAAGAAGAACTGATTAGATTTTGGGAGTGATCTGGATCACTGTCTGGATCCAGAATTTTTTTAAAGGATTCTGGGAGATAGGGCTAATGGCAGAGGTCTGTGCTCTCCGAGTGCTTTTCTAGTTTGAAATATTATTTCCCCAGAAAACCTTTAAAAGTAAAATTTTACCTCAAAAATCATCCACTGCAAGTAATATTTATCAGTTTGTTTCTCATTCTTACACAGTAGACTTTAGTTGTCAACCTCTATTTATGTCTGCATATTTCCATTGCCCTTATTTGCAGTTTTTTGCTACTTTATTTCCATTTTTACTGCTTTTGGCCAATTTTTGACACTTCTATCCAGCTGTTTGCAATATTTTGTATCTTTTCTTTACCTTTTTTGCCACTTTTTGCCCGTTTAAGCTGCCTTTTGCAATTAAATGCCACTAACTTCCCATTTTGCCACTCTTTAATGCTTTTTGCCCATTTTTCCCACCTTTATTCTCTCACTTTTCACTCATTTTTCTCCATGTTTTTGCCACTTTTGGACCATTTTTGCCATCTGCAACTCATTTTTTTGTCACTTTTTGTCCATTATTGTCACTTTCTTCCCTTTGTTGCCACTTTTCTCCCAGTGTTTGCTGCTTTCAGCTCATTTTTCCCACCTTTTGCTGATTTTTGCCCATTTTTGCCACTTTTAACTCATTATTTAGTTGCTCCCCAACCTATTCTGCCACTTTTCTCCCAGTGTTTGCCAATTTTTGACCATTTTTGCCACATTTAACTTATCTTGATTGCCCCTTTTCACCACTTAGATTGTGGCTCTTGCAAATGTATTTTTCAACAATTTGGCTCTTTGGTTGAGCAGGGTTGAGTAACACTGACCTTCACCAATAAAGGAAGAAGATTCCTATCAAGTACACTACTTTCACTGGTGGGTTGAGGTATTATACTTTGCCGAATCACCACCTTGTGGAAGTCGTTTTATTGATTTTTTTACTCTTGATTCTGGGATAAATGCCTAAAATAATTGCAACTACACTCACTCTCTACCTGAGAAACAAAAACAATGTTTCCTAAAATGTGTAGGCTAACTCAGATAAGATTGTCGGTTCTCTATACTCTGATACTTTTTGTACTTGTGCTTTACGGTCTGTTATTTTAAGAATCAGTGGTTTAGGCAAACTTTGAAAAAACTAAGACTGATGCTCAGGAGAGGAAAAAAATCAATCCAAAACTGAAAGCAAACCTCTGCATACTGTCTCAGTTGAACAAATATGTCTTGAAAATTGAAAGTACCCAATAATGCTGCCTAGGGCGTTTATTTATTTATTTTTTTTTATATCCTTGGTATTTAAACAGGTATTGTTGTTGTCAGATTTTTACAGGAATCATATCAAAGTTCAGTCAAAGTACAATCAAAGGATCAGATATGGAACTTTCCCATGTGTGTGCATCATAGAGAAGCTTATATGGTCTTGGTCAAAACTGATTATTCATCAGAAATTCAGGATTTAAGTTCAAAATATCCAAAGTAATGGTTTCAGGAAAGGAAGTGCAGCTGTTGCATCATGTTGCTTTTCTTCCATCCCCCTCCTCCTCCAGGCAGCTAAAGGAAGAAAAAAGCCACCGCAATTAAGGCTGAATTTACCTCGGAGCAGCCCACTCTGCATGTTGGAAGAGTGACCCTCCACGCTTCTTATCCTCCAACACAGATGAGTGGGTGGGACGCATCCCGGTTTATTCTCAGAGCTCCTTCCATCATGCAGCTCATCTCTGAGGATACACAGCTCTCATGAAGTGAGAAATTAAACTCTCATTTGACCCGTAATTAGCTTATCGAGCATTAAGAGCGTGGAGGAGTCAGAGTGTTTCTTCTCTTAAATGTCTCTGTGCCAAGAAAGCTGACAGATACCACATACACCTATTTTTAGCTCTTTGGCCAACAACGCCACAGTAAATGGTAATTACAGACTTGGATACCATTATTCGCACTCTGTGAACACACTGATAAATAATATGATGTTATGGGAATTTCAAGCTATTTTTTAAAAAAATTTCAGATGTTATTTAGACCTTTTTCAGAGACACTCACATATTTTATAATTTAACAGAAAATTTAAGGTCTAAATTAGAGGCATGATAAACAGTGTAAATGTATGAATTTATTGTCCCATAACACTAAAAATGACACATTTCCTTTCTTTCCCAGATGCCTTTTGCTGCCCATGGATTGATTAAAGGAGTCACAGTTGTTTTCTTACAGATAGCAGTGTGAACATCAGTGCTACCTTCAGTTTGTTGTCTACATAAACAGTTAAGGTAAGACATTTATCTTTAGTTTTGTACTTTTGATTGTAGAGTTGTTGTTCTGAAACATGTCCAGGACCTTGTTGAACTTTTTTGGAGATGATGGAATTGCATTTATTTAGCCTCTCTGTTGCTGATAATCATATGTGTTGCAAAATACAGTGTATGAGATGCAATCTAAATATCTGTCTTCCCATACAAAAAGCTGGATGTGCAGTTCATTATAAATTACAGCATAAGTTTTAGGCCAAAAAAATTTTTGGGCCAAAAATTGAGGCTGCAGTAAAGCATAGCTTTGGTGAGAAAGCTGCCTCATCGGGCAGGGAGAAAGACTGACACAACCCTGGTGGTGCTCTGGGTGTCTGTGCTTATTACCATTGGCATGGGAAAATAATCTAGTGAAAAAATAACAAAGCCCACACCTTTAGGGTGGAGTAAGGGATGAGTGTGTCGAGTAGGCATGGCCAAGGCTACTGTAGTAGGGTTGCCACAAGCCCCTGGTCATGCTATGGAAGTCTAGGGGTTGGAAACTGCCTGTGGTCTCCAGGCATTTGAAATAAATCTTGTGACATTGCAGAAGCTTATCGAAACAATGTCACAGCGAATGCGTGCTGTAGTCAAAGCTAACGGCGGTCCCATGAAATATTAGAGTGTGTGACCTCTTTTTGGTGGCGACTTTTTTTTGGCCAGGCAGTGTAGCTGGAGGGTGGCCCAGATTCAAGTACACTTGACCGAAATTTTGGCACCATTTGGTCAGTTTTAAAGCAGTCATACCACTCTCACACCATGTCCAAGTCTGCACTTTACGAGGGAGATATAAGTACAATTTTGCCCAATTACTGGACATTTGTGAGTGAGTGCAGTTGTAAAGTCAATTGTTAATGTCTCCTGTTGCTTCAAAAGCCATCATATCCCTTTATTATGGGTCCATTTTATCCTCTGAGCTGCACAGTAGATGGGGAAGTTGGTAGAGGGCCGTTGTTGGTGTCTTAATAAAAAACATCCGTAGTAGCAGGATGGACTCCATTTGCTTCCATGGTTGCTTCTTCCTTTTCCTTGGCACTCTGGAAACTAGCATTAGACCTTGGTCTATTGTGTCAGACTTTGTACATATGCAAGTATTATTAGGTGCAGAATGATGCTACAAATGTGAAAGGAGGAGATGGGAGAGGGGGTAAATGCGCCTGAGCACAGTACAAAACAGTTGTGCCAAATGTGAATATGTTCTAAACCTGTTTTTCCTCTCCTCAAAACTGTCTACATCTTATAAACCAGTTCAGTTTATATTTCAGATTTTACAGGGCTATCATCAGCTACTTTTATTATGATATAATACAAATATTAAATTCATCTGTGTATTTAAGTATGAAAAGTAACACAACAACAGAGTAGAAATACAAGTCTTTTCAGAGTGAGATTAAACAGCAGCACCATAGCCAAACTTTCATATTGATTCTGCAATTATATAATACTGATAGCAAATCTTCCCTTCTTTTTTATGAATATCCAACATTTTCATGATAAATAAATGTCCAAAAATTTGAAATAGTGTATTACACCCCTTTTAGGGCCCCTGTGTTTTTATACCAATGTTTTGTTTTGTTTTTTGGAAACTCCACATGGCACTTTTAAGGTTATGTGGCTGTTTTTGTGTGTTTGTGTGTGCACACTTGTGCGTATGTGATCTCTATTTCAGTGATCAAGGTTGGAGGGCAGTGAAATCAAGTGGGAGTGCCAGGAGTTGTGTGTACATGCAAAGACATGCCTGATTGATTGCATAAGAGTGAAAGAAGAAACCTCTGACCCCAACCAGATATGGCTCCACTGAATCACGGACGTAAATTACAGCCTGTTCCTCCGTGTTTATCAAAGCCTGGCTCCCTTATTCCTCCACGGCTACTTTGACTTGATTTATCTGTACAACAAACGGGCATTGAGTGGATTTTAATTGTTAAATCAACCCTTGGTTAGTGACGGTATCATAGAGAGATACACCAAAAACTGTCTGCTTTAGAAGAAAAGTTTTACTGTTGGTATCAACAGGAACGTTTTATTTGTCTGCCAGTTAAATAAGTGTTGTCCCATGTGACAAATGAAAACCCTGAAAAGAGAAAAAAAAAAGGTGCAACTCAGAATCAAGATTGCTTCAATTGTATTTGGTGGAAGACAAGAAGAGGTCAGTCAGAAATTTCTGTCCATGAAAAAAGAAAGAGTTCTGCTTTGCTGAATTACTAACACTGATTTTTTTTTTTAATAGCTATCCATACTTAGCCTCTATTTGGCCTTTAAGACCTTAAAATCCTCCAAAATAAAGTTTATGTATTTACAACATCATCCTGACAAATGCACAAATATGAATCATTCCTCCATCTGAAAGATCCTTTAGATGAAAATAGAAGAGAAACAACCATTTGTTTTCTAGAACAACCCTATTCCCATTTATTCAGCACAAGTCAGCGAGATAAAAATACAAATGTGTTGAACTCTGCTGAAAATGCAGTCTGGTGAATAAGTTAACCCACATGGAGCTTTACTGAGAGGAATGGGGAGAACAAAATAATTCATCTCACCTGGGAAAAGTGAAACAGTCTGACCTAATATCGCCTGTACCTGCCCTATAACAAGACAGAAAAAGAGGATAATGCCACCGGCTGAGGACAGAGAAAGTCATCATTAACTGTTATATATTCAGTAGAACCATATTATTAAGTGCACATAACCAAGGTCATTTGGTAGCCTGTGTTAAGAAAATAGAGATTATTTTAAGAATAGTCCTATGTGTGATCCATGAGTCGGTCAGACAGAAACTAGGATGCAAACCTGCTTCCAACAACGCTGGGCACGTCTGCAGAAAAACACAGTTATAATAAACATTGAGCTTTTGACTGCTTGCTGATGCTGGTACAGATTGCAACACTGTAACAATGCATAAATTAGATTTAAACCAAAGAATTTCTTTGCACTAGATGTATTTAGGACCAGGCTGTTAGATAGGACATTATGATGTATGTAAGTTCAGAAGTAAGACTTTTTTCTTGTTTAAAGAGCAAGTTTCAAGCATTACAAAGGGAGTTGTGTATGGCTTTTGAACGAGTAATTTAAGATAATAAGCTTGGAGATGGGGATGCATGATATTATCAGCATATCAGCAGTCATAGAAATATTTGCTGGTATTTGCAACCAATATGTTGTCTTAAGGGGCTGCACGACGGCACAGGGGTTGGGGCTGTTGCCTTATAGCAAGAAGGTTCCTGGTTCGCTTCCCGGTCACGGCCTCTCTGTGTGGAGTTTGCATGTTCTCCCTGTGCATGTGTGGGTTCTCTCCGGGTACTCCGGCCTCCTCCCACCACCAAAAAAACATTCTCATTAGGTTAATTGGTGACTCTAAAGTGCCCGTAGGGGTTAGTGTGAGCATGCCTGGTTGTCTCTCTCTATATGTCAGCCCTGTGATTGACTGGAGACTAGTCCAGGGTGTACCACGCCTCTCGCCCAATGATCGCTGGGATAGGCTCCAGACCTCCTGCAACCCCCAATGGGATAAGTGATATAGAAAATGGATGGATGGATACTGGCTTAAATATCAGCTGTGTATAGGAAGGCTAAGTCTTTTGACTTTATGACTAATAGTTGGTTTTAAGGGTTTGTTTCGGTTTTATATCCATCAACACTGCTGATAATTATTCTCAAACTTTCTACTAGAAGTTGGCAGAGCTTTAACATTAATTCACTTAATGGCAAAACGAGGTTTCTCATGTTTTTCAGCAGTCTTTTGTGAGGCTAGCCAAAGTGGGAAGGAGCAGGACTTATCAAATGCTCATGAGTTAAACATTTTTTATGCAATGCTGAGAAAGAGTCACAACTGACAATCTGTCAGGTGTTTCCTACTGGCTAAATTTAAAGACAGAAATGAATATTTTTTTCCTGATAAAGGGCTAATGATTTATAATTCATCATTAAGTCTCTTTCCCTGTTTTAAACTCTACCTTGTCCTGTTTATCTCCCATAAGCACATGCAGCCCATACGTCAATGTGTGAAGACAGCTAACCAAGTCCTCCACTTTCATTGTACAATATATGATATTTAAGAGTCCTATGACCGACACAAATCATTGAAATTATATTCCAGAGCTGATGTACATCCCTGTTTTTCCATCTAAACATGGAGAAATATCCCTAAGGTTTACTTTTCTCACTTTTACATCTCTCCATGCTCAAGTTTAGTGCTCAATATAAGAGGACTGTTAGCATCTACAGATATTCTCACTATGAAGATTTTCCCAAAATGTTCATACAAAACTAGACTACTTCCATGCACTTTTTGACTATGATCCTCTGCAGATTGAAACAATGCAGTTCTGTTTGGATTTGGAAAAGCTCTGTTACGTCCTCATGAAAACAAAAAGGTGAATCTGATGAGAAACGTTCAAGTTTAAACCATGTTTGTGTGATGGAAATCATTTCCAGTGTCTCCACCTGCAGCAGAAATGTCTTTGGTTTGTTCCTCATGCCAAAAGAATGACAGTCATAGGAGTCTTCCCATAATGCTTTACCGCATCGAAAAAACAAACAAGAGCCAAAAGTTAAATCTCTGATTCTTTAGGGTTGGATGTTTGATCCCGTCTGGGAGTCGCCTGCTCATTTGATGAGTCAGACGAGCACTTCCTGTCTTTGTCCGTATCTTCCTCATCCTCCTCATCCCTGCTAATGAAGGCCAGCTCATTCTCGTAGCAGAAGGAGTTGGCGCCGGATGTTGGGAATTTTCTCTCCTCCATGTCCTTGGCGCTGCATCTGGGGGTGGATGGAACCTCGAATGTTTTGTGGAAGTAGGCGTAGTCTATCCTGTACTGGCTCTTCTCCTCAAAGATGATGGGCTCAAAGCGGTGACCCCACAAGATCTCTGAGGCCAAATACGAGCTGCGTGCCTGTGTCGTCATTGCTGTGGCTTCCACCAAGCCTTCAAGTATGATCACTATTTCAAAGTCTGATGTCTCCAGGTCTTGTTTACTGATGCCGAACAGCGGGCTTTCTTCATCGATCTCATGTATTACGGTGAGAGGGGCTACAAGAAACAGGCGGTCTGTCCCTTTATCGTAGCCGACGTTCATGTCGATTTGATCCAGCGGGATGTACTCCCCTTCCTCCGTGAAACGAGGTTTGACCAACTGAGCTCGCACATGAGCTTCAACAATGTGGCTCTTCCTCAAATTAGCAACCCTGAACATGAGGCACAGTTTCCCGTCACGTAAAGCGATGACTGCGTTGTGACTGAACAGAAGAGTCTCTGCTCGCTTTTTGGGCCTCGCCATCTTTGCCATGATTGCACCGATCATGAAGGCATCAATGATGCAGCCCATGATGGACTGAAAGACCACCATGAAGACAGCAGCTGGGCATTCCTCTGTAACACAGCGAGCACCGTACCCGATGGTGGTCTGGGTCTCAATGGAGAACAGGAAAGCAGCCACAAAGGTTCTGACCTGTGTGACACATGGAACAAAACTTTCATCATCTGTTGGACGGTCCATGTCCCCGTGTAGGAGCCCAATCACCCAGAACGCCAAGCCAAAGGTAAGCCAGGACACCACGAACGCCAGGCTGAACATCAGGAACATGTACCTCCAGCGGATGTCCACACATGTGGTGAAAATGTCCGAGATGTACCGCTGGGACTTCTCGTCCATGTTGGAGAAATGGATGTTGCATTGACCGGTTTTGTTGACAAACCTGCTGCGGTATTTACGCCTGGTGTGAATCTTTCCATTGCCGAAGCTGCCCACGGCTGGCATGGTGCTGAGTCTTAGGCCTTCTTCTTCACAGGACAGGAAGCTGTGGTGGTGGTGGGCCCGTCCCACACTCATGCCTCGGTGGGGCAAGCCAAGCGGCTTCAAACAGCCCGGCTCATATGAATCTGACCAGGCTCATAGGAAGGCTTACAGTGTCGTCCAAAACAAACCCACGGTCGACTTTAACAGAGAAGTGAGGTGTAGAAAAAGTGTTCTGTAAAAGAAGGAAAGAACAAGTAAATAGAATCTATTCTCTGCAACATGTGGTTTCAGCACAGGGAAAGTACATCACCTGAAAATGTAATATCCATTACTTTAAAAGTGATTAAACACATCAGCGCTGCTCCATTAATCACTGTTTCATTGTTATTGTGACAAGAAAAGGAATAAATCTGCAAAAATCTGAATTAATTTCAGCGAAAGAAAACCTTTTTTTTCTTAACAAGGCTGCTTTTTGATTAAGCACAAACATTTTACAGATTGGATCTGGATAAAATGGCCGTGCTTACACTAAGGCTTTATTATACCAGAATTCTAAACTTTGGTATTAAAATTTATCAGTATCAATATGTTTGATACCACAATAACAAAAAGGAAGTCCTAGCACCCAGTATTGGGCAGTGTCTGGCTTTTGATGATCAAAAACTGCAGGCAAACTCCCGCGATGTCTATATAATATATCAGCCATAAATGTACACCTGTTACATCAGGTATAGTTGCTGTCTAGGGGTGCTACACACTCAGGGAGGCCCAATCTGAGCTTTGATCATTAGAATGAAGCTCCAAAATGTAAAATAAATACCAGACTGTCTACTCCCATGCCCCTCTCTCTGAATTTACTGCAAAAACAGAAAATTGTATGAAAATAAGCTCTGCTCTCTCTGTAATACTGCATCTTCTTTGTTTGTTCATGTAATATGGGCCTTAGATACAGACACACTTTATGTTTAAAAATAACTGAAATATGACTGTACGATTCAAATGATGATTCCCCATGTTTAAGCATGAACCCAATGCGTTTATCTGAAATACTTTGTTCACATTGTAGCATATACATCACTGCTAAACCAGTGCTATAGATTTCTTCATGTATACTTAGAAAGCATACATTTGACTTTCTGTCCCTCCTTTTTCCTTTACTCCTGCATGGCTGAAAACACTCTTTCTAGAATCCGTGTTTCTCTGATCAACACGGTACAGAAATAGCAGCTAATCCAATGCCCTGCCATTTTGATGTGACGTATTTTCTGTTTCCTCCAGCTGGCACGACGATTAGAGTCACTGGAGAGCTGAGAGGAGGCTGTGATTCCCCCGAGAGGCTGGACTGGAAAATAATATGAGATGAAGAAGAGAGGCAGAATATTGGCCTCAGCCTCAGACACTAATGGTCTCATGGATGAGAACCAAACGAACTGCATCAGGCACATTAATTTGAAACAATACTCAGTCCTAACCAGCTCCAACTGCAGCTTTCAGCTCTGTGATTTTAGGGGAAAAATCATTCCATATTACAGACAAGCCTGATATTTAATTCTGCATTTCTACGGTAGTTCAAGCTCATTGCTCATTAAATTTCTTTAGAAAAGTATTAATCCATTTTGGCTCACTTGCTCTGTGAGATCTGAACCATCGAGTGATTGTCCAAAAATTCAGTTTCTTTAAATCTAGAGTCATTGTTTAACCATATTTAAAAAAGGTAAGAGAAACAGAATAATTAAAGGACATAATACCATGACTGCCAGTGTTAACATGTTGAGGAGATACTATTGAATTACAAAAATGATGATAATGGATGGTTAGATATGTGTTCTGTAAGATGTAAGCTAAATACAGATGTAAAGATTGTCCTCACAATGAATGATGGCAACTCAGAACAAAAATTTTAACCATCTAGTGGTGCCAAAGGAAAAACTAGCAGCTTAGCAAAGTTAAAAATACTTTCTTCAAATGTCCTTGGATCATAAGCATACTGAAATGCTGAAAAATATCAAAACAGGTTAATTTTTGGTCCAAAAGTCCCTTTAAAAGTTGTCTAACACATAAAAACATTAGTGACACATATTTAAATTTAAAATAGTCTAAATTTTACTTAAGCAACGGTCTGATAACAATGCTGAATGTTAAGGTTGGAAAAATAAAGTGTGGTTATCACTGCTAAACTTTATTATCAACCCTATTTTCTTACAGCCTCGTTTTGACCTAAGACCTGAAGTTCAGCTCTATGTAATTGATAAAGAGCTGTTGCTTTTAAGGATGCCTAACACCTCTTTTTCTGTGTATTATTTCACAGGATAATCCTCCTGACTGATGGAACTTTGCTCATGAGTGGTGAAATCTGGCTCTGCCTCTCCATCGCTGCAGAGCCAGGGAATCAGAAAACAACATGTCAGTTCAAGGTCAGCACTAGGTAACACACTGTTTCTGTTGGTTTTGACATTCACAGATCTTTTATCATTCTTGATGATGCTACCATCAGAGCTAGAAAATGTGATGAGGAAAAAAAATGCCACCGTAACATTATACTATTGAGTTAGAAGTAGAAAGGGAGAGGTGTGGGCTGTCTGCAGCACTGTAGTGTCACATTAATGTTAAAAGCCAGGACAACATTGCCAGTGGTTGATCAACGTTCAGTAGCATAGACAGTAAAAACACATCACAGATGTGCTCCTGTGATATGTAAGGTCTGCTTTACATATTTTACAAGCAGTCTTTCTTTCTGAACTGTCAAGAGTGAAATATTCCCAGACTTTTGAAGTTTATGGGTGTACAGATGTTGCATGAGGCACTGCCATTTTTCTCCGTTGTTCTTTTCCTGTCTGTTGATCACTGTTGAGCATGTGCAACTCTCAACAGAGATAGTATGAATGACAGATGGCTCACTCCCAAGCATCTCAGCTTGAGGAAACAATGTTTTGCAAGTGCAATAGCAACACGCTGTATGAAAAAAAGGTGTGCGGACGCAGCAAACAATAAAGGTGGAAGAAAAAATTGACACAGCATAGTATTGTGATAATTTGTCTGATGATATATTGTATCGTCTCATCCACCAAGTATTGATTTTTTGAAAATTAGTTCTAATATGAACTGAAATCTATGATAATGGAAAAATATGTGGAAAAATGTTTGTCTAGTGATTTTTGCAGAGGTGAGTTCGGCAGAGGTGACTGTCATAGAGCAGGAGAAAGTTAGTACTACAAACATGGCAGCACCAGGGGAAGGACATTAGGAATGCAAGCAGGGCCAAATGACATGGACATGACACATGAGGTTTGCAAGAAGTGCTACATGGAAATAAGGTACTGCAGAAATACGACAAACATGCGGAATCAACTAAAAAGTTTTAAAAAATGGTATCGATCACAATGTATGGTTATGCAATACTCACTGTATTGTAAAATGTTTAAAATCACAGTAATATCGAATCGTGACCCAAGTATCATGACAATATCATATCCCTATTGGACACAACAGATATACACTGCCTGGCCAAAAAAAACATTGTCACCTTGATTTAACTAAGGAAATAGGTACAAGCCTCCTATTGGATAATTACTGCATGGGCGATTATCTTTCAGCTGGCAACAAGTTATTTAACCCCAGCTGATGCAATGAGTAACTTCTCATTTCTTAAACAATGGATTTTTTTCTTCCCTAATGGCACGGGCATATTCCAAGATGACAATGGCAGGATTCATCGGGCTCAAATTGTGAAAGAGTGGTTCAGGGAGCATGAGACATCATTTTCACACATGGATTGGCCACCACAGAATCCAGACCTTAAACCCATTGAGAATCTTTGGGATTTGCTGGAGAAGGCTTTGCACAGTGGTCAGACTCTCCCATCATCAATATTAAAATTAATGCAACACTGGATGGAAATAAATCTTGTGACATTGCAGAAGCTTATTGAAACAATGCCACAGCAAATGTGTGCTGTAATCAAAGCTAACGGCTGTCCAACGAAATATTAGAGTGTGTGACCTTTTTTTGGTGGCGACTTTTTTATTAGCCAGGCAGTGTATATCGCTAAATGATTTCTGTAAATGCCACGTAATTTGACCAATGGCTGATGTTTGTAAACATGACTGATACAGATGTTGAACTGGTTCATCTGTACATCCCTAGGAGAAACTGGTTTGAGTAGTCAGACAGCCAGAAAGGACTTATAAGTTCAAGTGCATCTTTAAAATGTTACATGTTCCATTCAAAATTAAAAATAAGGATGCACAAGATGGGGTTTTTGCATTCATATCTAATATGCCAGTAATCCCAGACTCATTTTAACAGATACCAGTGCAAACACATTTTTATTGTGAAGAATAACAAAGTCAGTTCTCTGGCCATAAACAATGACGTGATCATGTCACAGTTTAAATGACTCAGATATCCATTACAAAGCTTGGAATCAAAAACAGAATTTAGAATAGAATTTTACTGAAAACTGGTACTAAGATTAAAACATCTTTTTTTTCACACAAAAATAAAAGGGTAAATGAATCAAATGTTTTGCAAAAATATACATTTTTTTACTTGGTTTATAGTTTGTGCATGATGGTCTCACATCTGTATTAAGAGAATAAAATGTTTCTTCATTTTAAATCCTTAGCACTTTATTATGGGTGATATATTTTGGTTTATAAAGGCCTCATAATATGAACTGATCTGTGTTATTTTGTATCTACTCTTGCTGTGCTCCTCTCATCTGTCTCTCGTGTTTTAGAGCGGTCTAGTGTCACTTTCATCCCCTTAAAATGTTGTACCGCGATGCATGATGCTAAACATTACTGGACAAGTGACCATCAGTTGTTCACTACTCTTCACAATGCATTGTGGGATATGTTGAGTCTACTATATAGTGTATAAATGCAGACAACACTGCAACATGATGTTTCCACTGGTGAACACAGCTCCAGTCTCTCCAGTACTCTGGGTAATTTTAATAACTGTTATGAATTACAGCAGGTTTGAGGGTGGTTCCCTGAGACAATCCTGACAAAGAGCTTGAAATAAAAAAAAATATATTTTTAATTTTAAAATTCAAAGTAGCTGTAGCTTAAACTTCAGTCCTTAGAGCACACTATCAGCCGAGGTTCACCCACTGATTCTGCTTTTTATTTGTGCAAAATTATTCATGCATTTTGCTGATATGTAGGGCCGATATAGCGGCTGTAAGTATCAGCAGAAATGTTCATATCTGAGATACCAATGTTTAACCCTTCGAGCTATTATTTTCAGATACCAGTATCTAATCAACAATAGTGTGAATCCCTATGACAAACTGTATTGGATGTCTGTTTTGCTGCTGTAGTATCAAACAGGTTTCTGAGGGGTCAAACTTTTACTAGAATGGCACTGAAACTTTATTATTCCAGTGCTGTGATGACCATTTTTATTTTTATACAGAAAAAAGACATATACTTATTATCTATATCCATCCAATTTAAAAACATGTTTTTTCAGTCATATTGCCCAGCCCTAATGCATATGTGTCTGGGTCTGTTACACCATAGTTGCCGTTCATCAATGCTCTAGTTGCTAGGAAGCAGGATGAGTGTCCAAAGGATATTAATATCTAATATTTAGTGCGATGGCTCCTCAGCTCTCTCAGGAGCCACACTCTGCCTGCTTAGCTGTGATCTGAGTGCCAGAGCAGACTTTAGTTGAACTATTCTTATTAAATTTATTTAAAATTGAGCAAAAACACCCAACAAGTCAAAGAATCTGATTTTGTCTTTAGGGTTATGATTGTCAAATCACATTTAACTTACCTTGTATGCAGGGTTCCCAGTAAATGTTGATTTTCCACTTTTGTTTCCTTCTATATCTTCAAGCTTTTAAACCAAACTGCTTCATATTTCTCCTCAGGCGTCCTTTAATTTTTCTCTTCTGCTATGGGTCGAACCACTCTTTACTCCTGAGACAGAGAAGTAAACGTCCACAGTGTACCATCATGTCTTTGCCTCTGAGTTTTAACGCCTCTTTTCCCTCTCAGAAAAGGAAGCATTACAATAAAATCCTCCAGAGTTAGAGCTCGATTGATATCCAGTTGGTCAGAAACAAAAGGAGTCAGAAAATCACTTGAGTAAAGCTGTAAGTCATAGATTTGACCCTCAAAATAGCACCGTGACTTGATCAAGCTATGCCAAATTAAATGTGTGTTGGACTCACGTGGCCCACAGGGTCCAATCCAATCAAAAATCAATTCCTCAAAGCTTATTTTAGAGTCATGTGCAGTCGACAGTCTCACACTTTCTTGGTAGATCTGCTATCTGATCTTGCTCTGCTGCAGATCCCACTCTGTATCCCACATCCAGTGAACTATTGCTCACTGCTCGGCTCTCGTCCTCCCCCTCCCTCTCACCGTGTCACTGTAGAAACTTGGCATTTAGAGACTACATGCTTCTCCCAGACCAAGTGTTGCACCACTGCTGGTCAACAGAGCTTGGGTTAAAGGAACCAGCTGTTATATTCAGGACTGTTGTGGACTTGAGAGATCACCAAGGCACAAATGTGTTGAGTGGATTCCTCTGATGCCAAATCATTTGTCCTATTTAGTATTTCATATATTAACATATTATTTCCATAAGAACTGACAAAAACACACCCCTCTGAATAAATATTCTGTGAAAACATCCGTTTTTGTTGGCAACAGCCATGGACTGGAGGATTTATGTTTTTAGGTAGTCCATCTGTGTGTAGGTCCAGACCATGAGGAATTTTGATAATTATGTAGCACAAACATCCTCTTTGACCCAAGGATGATCTGATTTAATTTATCAAGGTCAAAGATGAAGGTCATCATGTCTTATATTTCTCCTTGGCTTGTAATTGTGATACTGCAAGAGCTCTTCAAGGGATTTTATTTAATCTTTAATCTGCACAAATTTCCACACCAACTCAGATGTGATCAGAATTCATTTTAGGGTCAAAGTCACTGTGATCTCAAATCTTGTGAGCTCAATTTTTCACGAATGCTTGAGTTTTTTCCTTTTTCTTTTTTTTTTTGGTCAAATTCAGGCACATACCAACTCCTGGACTTTAGGAAAAACTGGCTGGATTTTGGAGTTCAAAGGTCATTATCTTATGAATCTGTCTGGCCCCCATACACCTAACTAGCTTTGTTATCCAACTTTAAGTACAAAAAAATGTGCCTGCACCAAGATTTCTACCAATCACACAACCACATTAACCATCCGAGCTCTTTCCTCTTGGCCCACTGCTGTACTTTTCTGTCTGGAGGCATTTAACCACAACTTTTAGTTTTTTTTTTAATTGGAGAAAAAATAAATGCCTTTTGCAAACTGTTGTTATATTTATGTGCAAGCAAACTGGGATGAAGGATGAAAAATTTAATGAAGAGGTCTGCTATGTAAATCACTTTTTCTTTAGATATCAATAGTACAAAAACTTGAAATAACAACTACACTTACTTATTTAGACATCAAAAATACAGACAGATTAGTCCATCAAAAATAGCAAACAAACCACAACACATGTTTTGATTTGTACAAACACATTATGGAACCATGCTTAAGCAGTCTAGATAGTGTCCTAACCCTACTGTTTTGTATATTATTGTTAACAAGGAAGTGTCTACTATAAGGTACCTAGGAATTCTGTCTTTGTTCATGTGGTATTAACCCCTTAAAGCCTGTTGTCACATATTTGATAAATACCTTTATACCTTTATGATACCTTTATCTAACCAATATGATCATAAATTACTAAAAAAAATACTCCTGAATACAGTTTGAAAAATGATAAAAATGCCCTCAAGTGGGTTATCAGTTACCAAAAACACCTAAAGTATTAAATGAAACACAAAATATATATGTTAAATTGTTAATATTAAATTGTTAATATGTGAAATGTTATGGAAATTTTGATTGTTTTGGATTTCAGCAGAAAATGAAATAAACATTTTATTTCCAAAAAATTAGAACTTTCTGGCTATAATTTGTGTTTTCAGGCTTTAAGGGGTTAATAACATTCATTTGTCCAAATAATTATTTTAACCATCGCTCCCTTGTAATTTTAAGCATGGTTGAGGCCAGTATGTCCAGAAATCGGATACGCAGATAAGTGTTAATAAAATAATAATTTTTCAACATTTTTTTTTTTACTTTCACTGCTTCAAATCTCTTCAACAACTTCAACCTTAACCACTAAAAGAAAAATAATAATAATTCAATGTTACACCCTTTTTATGCCAGTTGTTGTACACTATGCCTATGACTTGGATTCAGTGAGATAGCGTCCATGCTAAGCAGATGAGTCTATTGAAGTGAAAAACACGCCAGTTTTATCATCCTTTTCTCAAGCCTCCTCCTCTACCAAATCATATGCAAGCAAATGCATTTGTTCATGTTAAGTTGATTTTATATACAGGCATATAAAATCAGAGGATATATGTATGATAGGAATCATGGACAAGTGCTTTTTCCACCTCTAACCAAAATATGACTGCTAATTACACGCATATATAAATTTACTGCATATTTGAGATATGATATATTCTCTCCTATTGATTGAAAGGACCCATGCATCCTCATGCATTTCCATCCACTTGCTATGAAGCGAGGGCAAAGTTAAAATTGTCCAAATGTCCCCCTTTCTTAGTTCCAGACTGCAGAACCCATAAGTAGCATTTTAGACTGTAAACACTCCACTTACAGCATGTCTGGTTGTAAACATAGACGCTGATTCACACCCGAGCACACACGGAAGAGCACACAAACTTTTCCTTACACATGTAGCCCACTCTCAGACATCCATATCTAGTGGCACGAATCATTTTATTTAATTCTGATGATGTTTAGTGGATGAAATAGTGCTTTAAACACTCTGAGTCCATGGAAGAAGTCCTGCATGCGCGTTGGCGAAGGGGTTAAAATGGTGTGCTGGCACTATCTGCTGGATCACTGTGGAATGGTGAAATTTAGAGCCCTGGTGATCGAGTGACTGCATAGAAAAGGTTGCTATAAGTTGTTTTGGTGCCATAGACACACAGTCAAAAAACGTGTTTTTAATGGAAGTCTATTGTCCAGATTTCGGACAAACAAGGATGGAAGGAGCTATCTGGCATCAATCGAGTTCTGTGGGCGACACGTTTTGTTTTTAATATGAAGAAAAATAATAACTTTGGTCAAATTTGATGCCTCAATGTATAAAAATGTGACTATCAACTCAAAATAATGATGATAAAAATGATGAATGTCCCCAAAATGGACATACTAGGATCCGGGGGTTAAAAAGCCTCATTTGACTGCCAGTCTCATAGATGGACATCTGCTGATGAAACACGGATCCCTCCATTCCAGCTATACAGGCATGCTCCATGTCTAGTTTTACATCAAATAGTCTGTTTTATCCAAATTAATTGTGACTCATAGCCTATCTTAGTTTTAATAATAATTTAATAATGCTTTAAATGCAGTTCTGACAACAGCTCATGTACTTTTGAACTGTCTCTTTAGTATGAACGTGACTGAATTTAAGGTGGACTATCCTGATTTGCAGGGCCATTGGAGCAGCAGCATCTCAGCTCAGCTTTAAACCATTTTAGCTTTTAGCTCACATGGCAGGAAAAAATCAGAAGTATGGGAGCATTTTGAGCTTTTTTTTAAAGATGGTGCTGAAAAATTAGCATTCAATGATTGGTCAGCTATAGACCTTTCATGTGTGATTTTCAGCAGTCTGTCCCCCATGTGGGTGACAAAAGGAGCATGTTACTGACTAGATATTAATGCTAAAAAATACTGCCTTCTACAAGTTCCTTGTGGTAATCTGTGTAGTGAAAATTTTGTGCATGTAGAGTTCAGAAAGGCTGAAGTGTAAATCAGCATTTCCAATCCCAGTGTCTCATTTGCTTTGAATGGGCTAACTCCAGTGCTAACAAACACTGGTGTTAAGATTTAAAGTGTGACCCTGTTGGTGGCTTTCAACCAAATGAGGTGTTGCAAAAAGAGAGAGTACTTGTGAATGCCTCTTTGTAGAGTTTTCATGAGATGCATGTCTCGTGAACATTCAGACTTTTTAATGAATCATTAAACAAAGAGGTATTTATGTAGAAAGCTGGTAAGCACGAAGGCTTTTTTTCAGAAAAATACCTCTTTTAGTCCACTCTTCACAAGTGTCTCTGTTTCCGAGCGCCTTCGAGGTGAATTATGTTATTTAACAGAGTCACTGACATTTGTGTTGGGTGAGCATGTTCTGTTCTGTTTCGTTTTTCTTACTTTTATGTGTATGTGTATTTATGTGTATCCAGAATATACCTGTAATGTGTTGGCTTAAATTAATAGCAGCCTGATGTTATTGCAGCACAGTAGTCATCCGACGCCATTCAGGATTTTCTTTTAGAGAGGATGAGCAGGTATTAAAAACAACAGGAAAGCCGCTCTTATTTTTGTTCAGATATTCCATTGGGTTAAAAAATACAGATTGACATTTCTCATTTCTCTTTCATCGAGCTGCTTTCAGAGGCTATAATGTGTTCAAACCCATGTACTTTAATATGTAGTTGCCCCCTTTTGCAGCTCTAACAGCCTCCACTCTTCTTGGAAGGCTTTCCACAAGATTTTGTAGTTTCTGTGGGAATTTGTTCCTGTTCATTCTGTAGAGTAGGGGTTTTCAAAGTGTGGGAGAGTGAGCCTCCCCTAAGAAGGAATTTTTTATTTGGTTGACCCCCAACCACAAAAGGATTCAAATTGGAAAATAAATAAATAAATAAATAACAACATTTCAAACATTTATGTCTAATCTTTTAACATTTTTAACATTAATATATTTTGGATATTTTGGTTTACAAATGTCCTTAAACATCTTTCCCTCTTACTCAGTTATAATGCCATTAAATACCCATTTTTCATATTTTTTTCTGGCCATTTTACAACTTCTTTTACCACTTTTTCCCCACTTTTTTCATTTTTATCCCATTTTTGCCCTTTTTCCCTTTTTGTCCATTTAAGGTACCTTTTGTCATTAAACACCACTTGTTTCCTTTTCCCAATTTTTGCCTCTTTTTTTCCCCCATTTTGGCCCTTTTTCCCATTTTTTTTGCCACTTCTTGCGTATTTAAACTATGCTTTACCATTCCGTATGACTCATTTCCTCTTTTTTGCCCATTTTGCCACTGTTGATTGTTTTTTGTCCATTTAAGTCACTTTCCACTCATTTTTTTCTCACTTCTCACCCATTTCTGCTACTTTCTGACAATTTTTCCGCTTTTTCTCCCCATTTTCACCCCTTTTCACCCATTTTTGCTGCTTTATGACCATTTTGCCACCTTAAACCTATTTCTTTTTTGCTACTTCAAGCTGCTTTTGCCACTTTTCACCTCTTAGATTGATGCTTTTGCAAAGGTATTTTTCAACAATTTGGCTCTTTGGTTGAGGAACACTGCTCTATAGCATAGTCCCTATAGTAACTGTAAGTCTATCCCTTTTTCGCAAAGCAAATCACCTTTTTTCAGGTTTATGGTTTCGCACCTTCCCTGAAGCTCTGTGGTGCCCCTCAGGGGAGGCCCGCCTCACACTTTGAAAACCACTGCTGTAGAGCATTTATAATGTCAGGCACTGATGTTGGATCAGAAGACCTGGTTCACAATCTCTTTTCCAGTTCATCCCATGGGTGCCTAATGGGGTCGAGTTCTTCCACATTGAACCCATCAAACCATGTCTTTCTAGTCCTTCTTTATGCACTTTCTACAGCTGAGAGGCAGAATAGCTACAGCTGCATTGGTGTTTGACAGATTTACCCACAGTGGTGAAATATTACAGATTTTGAATGTTAAACATGTGGAGGAACAATACAGAACAATACAGAACCAGAAAAACTGATATAGAAATCAAATAGGTAGTCTCATTTTTTCAGGTTTATTCTTATGCTTTATTTTGGATGAATGCCTGTCATGGATATCAATGCTGACATCCTGAGGATGGAGGCTCACTCAGTTGCAGGAAGAGGTGTTGGAGAAGGAGCTGGACGTGTGTGCACCTTCAGCTCTCTCTGGTCCTCCTGCAGGGCGTCTACTCCTCTCTGATGAAGACTTTACAGAACTTAAAACTTTACAGAACTTTTCTTCCAGGGATGTTTTCACTGTTGTTTCCGTTCTGGAGACCCATTCTGAGGATAGAGGCTTGCTCGGCTGTAGGAGGAGGTGCTGGATGTGTGTCTGCAGCTTCAGCTCTCTCTGGTCCTCCTGCAGGGTGTCTGTTCCTCTCTGATGAAGACCTCGATCTTCCTCGTGGTAAAATCTCCAAAGTTTTCAGGATTTTTCTTCCAGGGATGGCTGCTTTCTTGTTATAGTCACCATAAAAATCACAACTAGGTCACATGTGGACCTGCTGGTGGTCCTCAATGTTTTCTGTGATCTGCTGCTGATCACTTCTTTAAACCCCAGTTCTTAATGAAATAAGAGTATCAGTTCACTTTAAAATGGAGCAGATTTTAGTGGAAGTGATCACTGAGACTTTGAGAGAGCCAGATTATAGACAGTAGCATTTTAGCACCTTTCTGGTGTTTTACACCCCCACTTCAGGTGACATGACTGCATCCTGATTTCTTGACCCCAAGACAGAAGCCTTTGTGCTGCATTGTAGCTGCACACTTTAGTTGACAAAATTTAAAAAATATTGTACTGACTGACTGAAAAGGCTGAACATTCCAGATAAAGATTGCAGAACTATGTTAACATAACATGAGAAAATTATCTTATAATTCATTTTTTCTTTATGTTTTTAGGCACAGCTACAGAGAGTTGCTAAAGAGGCACATGTGCTCCAGATCTGCAGGACTCCGACCTCCATGCTAGAGGGAATGAAGCTGCTGTGGTAAGAGTTTTTGAGACTGAGTCTGTGGAGTTTGAGGAGCTGTGGAGACACAAGTTTTTCTCACTGAAGGAGCCCGAGGATGTTGGCTACGAGGACTTTAGTTTCAGGTTTGGTAGGATTCACAGGTGAGACTTTGTGTGCGTGTTTAAACAGCAGCAGTGAATCACCAACACCTGTAGGAGCCAACTAGAAGGACTGTAGCTTCTTAAGTTGTATAGTCAGAGCGATGGACACTTGCCCAGCTGAACAGGTGAGCTTAAAGTGCAAACAGGAGGATAATGAAGGTTTGACGAGAGAATAAAGAGGAGGTGACCTAAAGCAGGGAGCTTTAAGGAGGTTGTAACATGTTTGAATGAACTATCAGAGGACTAATGAAGGAGATGCAGGGCTTTTTCAGGTTTTCATTGAAGAGGAGACAAACTGAGACACATCTTGGGAGGACTGACACATTTTTTTGTTATGCAAATGTTGCAGGAGAAGAGATTGGTGTTTAACAGGAGGTCAGGATGGAGGGACTGAATGGAGGCTTTGATTTGAGCTGATGAGGAGAGGAGAGCGATGGAGACATAGAAGTAAAGAGGAGGACACCAGAGGTGAGTCTGGGCATCATGGGAGTTTTATAACCAGCCTCATAGAGCAACCAGCAGCCAGAGAAATCAACCGCAGACTGCAACAAACTCCAGCAACTCACTGGAAACTGTTGCTTTATCGTCAGTCTCATTTCTGAGAGAGGAAAGTGTCTTAACTTAACTTAACCTGAGTTTGCTTTAATCAGAGAGAGAGAGAGAGAGAGAGTAGCAGGTCCAATCACCAGCTTCTGCAGCCACCCAACAGTTTGACCTTTCTTCTGCTTCATCACGACTGTTACCAAACCTACTCATGGTTTTATTGTCTTTTTAACCTCTGACCCAAACTTTCACGTATAAGTTGGAGAACTTCAGTTATATGTTATTTCTCATAAACCACTCACTGCTCATCACCTGCTGGGTTCACGACGCTCTTGTTGTCCTGTAGGCCTCACAGGTGACAGATATCTGTTTTAAGCTGCTGTGTATCAAGACTGGGGAGGTCAGTTTCTTTTGCTGCTCTACCTCGCTCCTCTTCTATAGAAGTTTTTTAAAGATATTTTTTCTTGTGGAGGTCATTAGTCATCAGCTCATCAGCTGTTCATGTTTCAGAACGAGCTTGAAGCTGCTGCTCATTCACAGCCTCCTTCAACAACCTCCTTTCTTTTTTTTGTCATGGAGGTTTCTTTTCTTTTTTTTCAGATTTTTTTTTTTTATTTATTGTTTTTTTTTTTTGTTTGTTTTGTTTTTTTTTTTTTTTAATTTTTATGGAGGCTGGCACTCGCCGTACCTGCTCACAGCAGCGCTCAGGTCGAGTAATGCCTCGCCTCTATTGTATGCTGGCACTCGCTGTGCTTGCTCACAACAGCGCTCAGGTCGAGGCCATCCAATCTTCCATACTCGCCTCTATATGATGTGTCAGTGCACATCAGCAGCAGAGCAGCTGATGTTCTTGTGTTTCAAATACATGGGCCAGACGTGGCCATTGAACAGGCCGGGTGGCTCTGGCACCGTGTAGTTCCTAGAGCACCTCCTCTTTTTGCATTCTTCATATGGGATGGAAATAAAGTAACGTTGGTTCAGTATGTCGATCAAAGGTTCGTAGGTGTAAAGCAGAAAGCCTTCCACAATAAGGATGTGAGTCTCCTCCTCCTTAGTGTCAGACTTTCGGACGATCTCAGTGTCCAGGGTGTTATTAACGCCATTCATTCTAACAGCGGTTTTCTTTCACTGGCCCCAAATCCCACCGGCCCGACATCACACTCACCTCCTCCTCCTCCTCCTGTATGCCCCCTGGACCTACACTGGTTTTCTTCGAATCTATGCACCTTTTCTTCTGTTTCTCCCTCTCTTTTTGCTCTCTTTTCAATCATTCTTTCTCCTCCTTCTCCTGTTGTTTCAGTCATTCCTTCTCCTCCTTCTCCTGACATTTCGGTCGTTCCTTCTCCTTCCTCTCCTGTCATTTCAGTCGTTCCTTCTCCTCCTTCTCCTTTCGTTTCAGTCGTTCCTTCTCCTTCCTCTCCTGTCATTTCATTCGTTCCTTCTCCCCCTTCTCCTGTCGTTTCAGTCGTTCCTTCTCCCTCTCCTCTTGCCTTTTCTCTCTCTTTTTCTGATCTCTTGCCAACACTTCTGCTAGTAGCTTTCTATGTCTCTCTTTTCTCACTATTTCCCTCCTCTCTCTTTCCTCTCGTTCTTCTCCTCCCTCTCTTTTTGCTCTTTTTTCTCCCTCACCCATCTTTCTCTCTCCTTTCTTCTCCCGTTTCAATTGTTCTTTCTTCTTCCTGTCTCTCTTCCATCTTTCTAATCTTTTCCTGAAAGGTCTGGGTCTGAGGTTGTTTCTGATTCTGGCTACAGTGAGGAAGAGACCCACATCCCCTCCTTCTGGTTTCTGTCCAGCCATGTCCTCACAGGCCTTGCTGGTATTGCTAGTTCCGGAGGGAGCGAAAGGGCTCTCACCCCCTTTATTCCACTGCGTGGAAACGTCTGCATCTTCAGGACACTGGACTTTAATAGCTTTCTCTCCTGCCTGCTCCTCCCAGGCCATGGAGGTAGTACTGGTGCAGGGGGGAGTGAAAGGGCTCTCACCCCCTTTATTCCACTGTGTGGAAATGTCCACATCTCCTGTATACTGGACTTTGACAGGTTTCCCTCCTGCCTGTTCCTCCCAGGCCATGCTGGGTGTACTGGGGCAAGAGGGAGCTAAAGGGCTCTCACTGCCTTCATTCCACTGCGTGGAAATGTCCAAATCTTCATGATGCTGGACCTTGAAAGGTTTCCCTCCTGCCTGTTCCTCCCAGGCCATGCTGGGCGTACTGAGGCAAGAGGGAGTGAAAGGGCTCTCACTGCCTTCATTCCACTGCGTGGAAACGTCCACATCTCCTGTACACTGGACTTTGGCAGGTTTCCCTCCTGCCTGTTCCTCCCAGGCCATGCTGGGTGTACTGGGGCAAGACGGAGCGAAAGGGCTCTCACTTCCTCTTTTCCACAGCATGGAAGTGTCCTGGCAAGACACTTGTTTCGGCATCTTGCGTTAAAATAATCTTCTGAAAACTTTGCTAGCGCTCAACTGGATAAAAGTGACTGGGTTCACACCTTAACAAAGAACCCTTAAAGACCCTGTAAAGTTAAATCCTAAATGTGTGTCTTAACACACTAGATATGTTGGAATATGGTTGCTGTAAACATGTGAAAACACTGAGATCTACATGGAACTGAATTTTGGATTTAGACCATGAGAAAGTTTCCTGGCTGGGTCACCGGCCCACGATGGGGAATTACCCCACCCCCTTATAGCTACAATGATATAAAATCACAGAGCTGTTCATCTCAGTACAGTCTGTTGTTAGCTGATGCCACTGCCTTTATAGAAAGTTAACAGTCAGTTGCTTTTTTGTTCATTGTGAGGTAAATTTTCCAAATCTATCAGCCACAGCGGCTTACGGGTCATTTAAAGCATCATAACAGAGAAAGTTGAGAGGCGGGCTTAGGGCGCATTCACACCAGGGCTGTTTGGTACCCTTAAACCAACTTTGGTCTGTCTTCCCGCATAGTCCGGTTTTTTTAACCTGGCACGCCAGATGGATTTGTTTAACACATCCATCTGGAAAACCACTCATAGACCAGTGTTAATTTTGGCAGCTTTTTTAATTTTAGTCTTAGTTTAAGTCTTTAAATGAAATACATTTTAGTTTTAGTCACATTTTAGTGATTTCTACCCTTTGTAGTTTTAGCCAACAAAAACTCAAACATTTTAGTCTAGTTTTAGTCCATAAAAGTCCTCACATTTTAGTCTTTACTTTTAGTCAAAGCATTTATTCTCTTGCCTAAATCTGGTGCCAAATCATGGTAGTGTGTTCTCTGCAGCCTGCTAAACCTGGGGTCCCTGCTTTCTACAGCTGAGAGGCAGAATAGATACAGATGCATTGTTTTTGACACATTTAACCACAGTGGAGAAATATCACAGATTTTGAATGTCTGATGAAAACTACATTACATTTTAGTCTAGTTTTCATCATCTTGACGAAAACTAAACTTAGTTTTTTTTGTCAGTTTTAGTCATCGCAGATCTATTTTTGTTAGTCTTAGTCTAGTTTTTGTCATGGAAAAGAAGGCTGTCGACAAATAGTTTTAGTCATAGTTTTAGTTGACGAAATTAACACTGGAATGAATGGAGCCACAGGTTGGATATTAACTGAGGTCTGCCTGCTTTGAGGACCATAAACTCTAGACATGAGGTGTGCAAAACAACCCATCAGGCTACCGACCTGGAGTTTTGTAATTCTTTGTTTCTTTCACAATTCAGATACCAGATCAGATTTTTCCAATACCGGCCTGACCCAGATTCATAAGAGGCCATCATAGAGGAACGACACGGTGTGTCACACCCCGATATGTCGGCCTCCAAAGAAGCTAAGCCATGAAAGTCTGGGTATCAGTTTTCTGATTATAAAAGGGAAAAATATTTGATCTATGTCAGTGATCGTGCCTTTAGGTGTGGTTACTAAAGCTGTGAGACTGGGTTTGACTTTATGTCTTTACAGGAGGACAAGTGTGCAACATTGGGATAGCATAATAGGCATTAAAAACCCATTTTTGAGATGGTGTTTTCCTCCACGGACATGCCCTCTCTAAATAAGCAAAAGCCCTTAAACTGAAATATCTTTATGTGTTACAACCACATACATTTAACTAGACACTGCTTTGTCTACATTGGTGTATAAAAATACTAAATAAAAAGATGACTAATTCCTGTTTACGGCATCAAATCCTATCTAACAAGCCTGTTAAATATTTTTGTTATGTAGGAAGTACAAGGTTATAGATACTCAAGTAAAGTGCACCTTAAACTCTACTTTAAGCATCTCTTCTTTACTGCATATTAATGATAAAACTCGTTAATTAAATTAAATGAGAGTGTGCTGATGATGTGAACAGTGATCAAACGCTGCAGCTCGTCTCCTGAGTCCGGTCGAGTCTGGCCCACTTTGTTGTGCCGCAGTGAGGGGGCTTTAAATAACTCAGAGGGTACGAGCTAACGTCCGGGCTTGCTCTGTCCCGATAGCACACTGCACATCCCCATCTGGTCGGCTGTCACTGACTGAACCCATAACCCATTTACAGGCCTGACATCACTGTAACAGTATGGAAACACTATCACAGAGAGGATCAGAGCTGCTAAAAAAACACACAGGAGAAAAAACACTGCACCCAAGAAGTTTGAGATGCGACACGTGAAATTGTTTAGCTTTCAATTACAGCAAGGTTTCAACAAAATACTTAATCTTGCATGTTTTAAAATGATACGATCTCTGATATTCTACTGGTTGTTTGTATTAAATACAGCCAAGTCTTTCTAAGACTTCAGATCTTCAGTCATATCTGGGCTGTTGTGAGAGAAAGAAAGCAGAGGTGGTCCACTCAGTCCTCTAATGCAGTGGTTCTCAACATTGGGGTCGCATTTGGGTCGCATCTCGCGACCCCCGGGGGGTCGCAAGATGCCTTTAAAAAACAAAGAATATTTTTTAAATGTTTTTTTTCCCACCCAATTTTGTCATTATTATTTTCCACCCATTTTTATCAATTTTCGCTCCCATATATTGCTCATTTTAACCCATTTTTGTAATTTTTAATCCATTTCCAAGACTTTTTTCTGACTGTTTTTCCCACTTCCAATCCAATTCTTGCTGCTTACTGCCTATTGTTGTCTCTGTTGACCCATTATTATGGATGTTAACCAATTTTTACCCCTTTTTGCCCATTTTAATTACATTTGACTATTTGTTGTGCCCATTGTTGCAAGTTTTACCCACTTCGGCAAAGTTCTCTGCCTCAGTTAACCCATTTTGCCAGTTTAAAACACTTTTTTGTCACTATTTTGTCACTATTACTTCACCAAAATGTTCACCCATTTCTGCCACTTTAATCCCCTTTCACCTCTTTTTATGCCTGTTTTTGCCATTTGTTGCTGACTCTCTTATGTATTTTTTGCAGCCTAACTCTTTTCTTCTACTTTTAATATCCCATTTCACCACCTTTTCCACCATTTTTTGCCATTTTAACCCGTTTTAGCTATTTTTAATCCATTTTAATTCTGTTTTTAAGAAAAAAATGATGCAGATTTTTAAGAAGACTATCCACTAGAAGATATTTGTTGCTTTGTTAAGAATTGTTTTTATTCAGGTTTAATGTAAAATATGGTTATTGCAACTTAACTGTAGAATGGACCATGATTTTGCTGACCTAGCTTGCCCCCAGTTTGGCTGGGCCCAAGAAAGCTCTCCCCTTTATCCCCCCTTATGGATGGCCTTGTCTCCACATGACTTTTCTAGAATGTTCATGGCTGTGTTCAACCAGCTTCAGGTACAGTAGGGGTCCCCGGTTTCTGGCACCTTCATTTTGGGGGTTGCGGGTTGAAAAGGTTGAGAACCACTGCTCTACTGGACAAATACAAACAAAAACAAAAACAGGACATTTCTGACTTTGAGTCTAAGTGGAAATTTGTGCAAAGTTTAAAGACGACCCCTCAAAGTTTACTTGAGATGTCGTATTCACAGGCAAGGGAGGTGCAGAACGAGGCAGTGTGGTGCTCATGGTATCTGAGAATGTGCATGGAAGTCAGTCTTTGGGTCTTCGTTCCTGGTTTTACTCTACTTGGACCTGGACAATGACTGATGTCCAGAAACACTGGCTGGACTCTTCCCTCAGCACATTTTTGAGTGTCATTGGCAAGACCATGTGTCTAATGTAGATGTGATCAGGAGAGCAGGGAGGGGAAGGGTCAGCTGCTGGATATGGGAGCACCAGATGACCCTTCTACCATCAGGCCTGATCCAGCTCACTGCATACTGGGTGCCCACAATTGACTAGATCTCAGGGGCAGCTGGGAAGGTACCTGGAGTTTTTTCATCTTTTTCTTTAGATCACTGGTTCCTAACCTAAGGTCTGGGCCCCTACGGGAGGGCGCCAAAGATCTCAGAGGGGGTGTGAGGTTTATGCTGCTCAAGGTTATAGAAATTACATTTGGAAATGTGAACTAAAATCCTGATACTGTGGAGAATACAGCTAAATCTATGTGTTATCATAGGGAAATAGGTGAATAAAATGTTTTGCTGCATGTCCACTTAGCTTCTATAGGTGACAGTTGTCCCTTGATTTGTGCTTCTATCATCTTATAGATAAAACTCTGTTAAGGACAGCAGAAATAGATGTGTCTACAGCTCAGAAAAACATTTCTGCTAAAGCCCGGCCACAGAATGGCTGCAGGCCTGTCAGAGCAGCACAGCCGTGATCACAGAGAGGAGAAAGAACAAACAGGAAAACTTGAGATTCTGTAGAGAAATCTCAGTTGGCAGCCAAAACCGACAAAAACAAGCTGAGTGGGGAAGAGAGGCGTTGTGCACCCACCATACACTGAGAAACGCTGCTCGTACACAAGTTAGAGGACTCTTTTTTTAGGGAGATGTTCACTCTCCTCGCTGCTCCAGTTTTAAAATATGTTTCAGACTGAACTAATCAACAACCTACTCATGGTAACAAAACAATCCTACTTCACCCACTGCTTCGGATTTTAAAACCTGGTCCTCCTACTGTTAGAGGATGTGTGAATTAAATCACAAACTAATCATCACACAGGCTGGGATTGTGAATAGTTTGTTTTTCTTAAAAAAAAGGCTGATATCTTATGAACTTTTGTCTTCTACAGGAACTTGTACCTTTGTTTCACTCTCATAGTGTGACTTATTATTACCTCCGCCAAGGAGGTTATGTGATCTGGTGGGTTTGTTTGTTTGTTTGTTAGTTTGTTAGCAACATATATCAAAAAGTTGTGGACGGATTTTGAGGAAATTTTCAGGAAATATCAGAAATGACATAAGGCAGAACTGGTTAGATTTTTGGAGTGATCCAGATCACTGTCTGGATCCAGGGATTTTTTAAAGGATTCTGTACTATTTGGAGATTGGGCTAATGGCGGAGATCTGCGCTGTTACCACTTTATACCAGGAGATGGCAGAAATGAGTAACTTCAATCCCAGCAGCAGTTTTTGGGTGTGTTTCTATTCAAAGTTTTGGAGATTATAGAGTTTGAAAGACGCACGCCCGGTCTAGGAGACAAGTCGGAGCGTAACAGAGAGAAAGACAGCGAATTGTAGAGAGAATACTCAAAATGCTGGGAGGAACAGAGGAATATTCACCCTCTGCCATGACTTCCAGTCGTCCGGTTAGACCATGGGTGCATCTGTTGGCACCTGTAGTGAAGCCAGTGCTTTGCCTCAATGTGTTTCCACCCCACCGGGGAGGGAGTAATCGGCGAATGCCGTGGTGGGGGGCACACGGGGACGGACCCAGGAATTTTTTAAAGGATTCTTCACTATTAGGAGATGGGGCAAATAGCAGAGGTCGGCACTCTCCGAGTGCTTTTCTAGTTCTTTTACATTTATTTTTCCTTTACAATTTTACCTCTCTTAATATTTTTAGTTCTTATTGCTTCTCTTTTACTTGCCTTTTAAAACTTCAGTCCTGTCGGTCTCAGGTTTTGTGGTTGAGTTCCTGTGTTGGGTACTCATGGGTTCTCAGGTTGTCTTTTCTCTAATGGTGTCACAGGTTGTCTCAGCTCTGGTGATGTCATGGAATATCTAAGCTCTTATGACCTCCTTGGATTTTTAGCTCTAATAATGTCTAAGTAATAATGTTGTTGGGCTGAACATGTAGTCTGCGTTTTGATCTTGTTTAGGTCCTCTTCCCTTGAGTGTTCTCTTGTTGTTGTTTTGCTGTCTTTATCTCTTGTTGGGTTCTGCTGCTTTGTTTTTCTGCATGTGTTGGTGAGAAAATATTGTTTTTTATATTGGAATGATGTAACTAAGTTAAGTTTGGCTTAGTTGGCAGGCTACCAGAAAAAGTAGTCAAGGAATGTACTTTTATGGGACTGAAGTGGACACATGGGGTGCCTACCTGGATCGGGCGTCAAGTGTATGAATGTCAAAGTGTTCATTCTGTGTCTTTGGCCTGTGCATCTGTCAGTGACCACAGCTGCAAGTATATTCTGAGAGATCCCCAGTCTTTCTGTGTCTGTGATGTTTCTGAATCTTCCTCTTGTGCCAATACATTTATTTCCACATAACAGCATGTCAAAGCACTTTGCTGTTTTTAAAAGTGCTATATAAATAATATTATTACAATACTATATTATTGTTATAGCTTGTAAATCTGACTTGGATACTTCTGAAAATATGGCTAATAATCAAATCTGTTGTGGAGAAACTGAAAGGGGATTTTTCTGTTGCGCTCTTTTGTGAGGTTGCAGAGACTTTGTACCTTATTGTAGCTTCCTAGGAGCTTGGTAGCATGACAGAAACTGAGAACGAGCTTTGTTGTTTATTTTACTGTCCTGTTTACAGTTACTTGAGTTTTTGGTTCCTAACCTGGGGTCTGGGACCCCTTAAGGGGATGCCAGAGATTTTAGGAGGGACATGTGGCCCCAGCTGCTCTTAGGCAGTTTAAATAAGTAGGGATGTTCCGATACCATTTTTTCCTTCTTGATATGATTCCGATACCAGGGCTTGGCGCTAACTTTTTTTCCCGAGGAGCACATGTGCTCCTAATTTGAAAAAGTTAGGAGCACATAAAGAAATTTATTAAATTTTTATTAAATTTTATTAAATTAATTAAATTTGATCAAATAATGTGTTTTCCGTAATAAACGTGATGCAAACAGACATTTACAAGCAAAATTATTTAATGAATTTGTATAAAAAATGTACAGAAAGGTAAAATGTTACTAATATTGGTATTTTAAATTTACTTTAAATTTGGCAGCTTCAGTCGGAGTGGGTCTAAGTGACTAACAGGTTTCATTTTTGGGTGTTTTGAATAGTCTTGGGGACTCGGTCCGTTTTAGAACAGAGAGTGCAACATTAAAAAATGTAGCATAACTGCAGCTTTAAACATGAGCCACAAATCTGCTTGACTCTTTGAAGTCGATCAGCAGACAGTCTGCCTCACTACCTGGAATCCATTAACAAAACATGCAGTTTAAAAGTAGTCTCTTCTACATTGTTGCACTTTCCTTTGGATTGGTTTGCATTCACACTGCTCTTGGCCAAACGGACCAAACCGTCTGAACACGTACAACCTCTACCCGTTAGGGGCACTGTCATCAAAAACAACATCAACCAAGAAGAAAAGCCGATGTAGAAGAAGACGAAATGGGGAAATCCAGCTCCTTCCGCTGGTCTTTTTTCCACATAAACAATGAAAAAACACCAAATTGCGCTGTCTTGGGGTTTCTGCTTTTGCATTGGGGCATTATGAGCAGCCAGCGAGATGGTGAGCTGTCCAACATGTCGTTCTTAACATGAGACGAATAAATAAGCATGGACGACGACAGCTGCTTCGGCTGATTTTTTTATGCGCACATGTGCCCCTATATATTTTTTACACACCTATTTTTAGGTGCAAATGTGAGTGAAACGCTCGCACTGTCAAGCCCTGGATACCAAGGTGTCTTGGTATCAGCTGATACTGAGTCCTGATCCGATACCAGCAGGAACTTTCTGGACTGACCGTGCAGACTAGCAAATTATTTTAGACCTATATTTGACTCAGAACATGGCTCAACAAATAGGATCGTTATGTACAGCATCTCTGTGAGCCTCAAGTTGTTTTTCTGCTGATTATTGAGTTTTATTCCTAAATTTTAAAATATTAATACAGGGGGCTGCATCACAGGCCTTCTCTCTCCTATTCTCTACTCAGGCACCATTACCTGATTATGGAACAGCCTGCAACTGGCTGACAGACACAAACAAATTTGGCAGTTAGCATTCGAGTTAGCATTCGGGCTAGCGGTAATAAATTATCGTAATTCCCTTAAAGTGGATAAAAAGATATACAATATCAGGTTTACTGGTGCGAATTTAATCATTAATGTCCCCAAAAGTCACACAAATTCCAGGCTCACTGAAAATGCTGCCGTAGGGGATTCAAAGCATCAATAGCGTCCATGGGACGACACAACGGCTAGTTTCAGGAGGAAAAACAAGTAAGAAGCGGCGATGTATGGTTCAAAAGTTATTGAACTTTTGATAAACAGTGTCACTTTTTGTCATGTGACAAGAAGTGGCTCAGAGAAAAAGGTTTAAAGCCACTGACTCAAGGGATGTACCTTTTAGGAATATTACTTTTATTTTTTTCTTTTTCTGGTTGGACAAGTATGATAAACTGGACTTTAGATTCAGAAAAAGCACATCCTTTGCAGCAGATTTTATCTGCAAAAGCCTGAGGAAACAGCTGAGTGAGAGACAGCTTTTTTGGAATTGGGGTTGTACTTTTTAATACTGAGCTGTAAAAGGAACATGCTTAACACCAAGTTTGTGATGGCTGCTTATGAACTTATTTGTTAGAATACTGCAAAAGCATCTCTAGTATCCTATAAACCCGTGAGGATCAGAAAATCAATCAATCGTCAATTAAATGATTAAACATGCTGAGAGCATCAGAACTTTGTTTTGGAGTCACAAATTAAATGAGTTCACATCAAATGTTTTTTACATGGATCACTGTTCTTGTGTTTTTTAAGCGGTTTCTTTTTAAGAAGAGCTGTTTCTCAAATATCAGTCAGACTCATCATCCTCCAGGCCCAGGCCGGTGTTGCCAAACTGGCGTTGTTGCCAAACTTATATTTATCTCAGGTGAATAATGTAGGATTAATCCATTGTCATGGAAACACTGACAAATTTGAGTTTTAACAAACAAATTGCATGTAGGTCACACGCCTGTGGGTCTGATTTTGTAACTTCAAGATCCAAATACATTTTTTAAAAGAAAAACATGAAGCTTTTGACTTTTATCACTGATTTAAAAACACAAACACCACCAGCGGTCACGTATGAGAGGAAAAATAACTTGTGTTGTGTAATAAGGAGAAACAGGCCAAGCTCTCTGATTGGAGCGGCCTCGGTACTGCTCACAGTAATTGATCTTTGCATGACTAAATGGGCCACTTATTTTAGCTGGCTGAGCAGGTGCAGCGGTGTGTAGAAGCAGAGTTTCTACATTAGCTGCTAATCAGTCATGAAGTTTGGAGCGTTTGTGGGCCAGCTCGACTCCAGCAAACTCTGCAGGTGTTCGAACTCTACAAACACAGCAAAGCAGGAAACACAGAGACAAGATTGGATTTGAAAACAACTTTATTAGTCCTGTGTAATGAGGAGTAAAAGTCAAAATACTGATATAAACTTGTGTTTATATCAAAATAAATGAGGACTTAACAAACAAAGCTATGAACATTTGTTTCAGTCATTTCAATCAGGAGAGACAACACGAGTTTGGCAATAATTTATTTTACAAATTGAATGAAAGAGAAATGTGCAAAGTCTTTGGCGATTAGACTCCACCGTGACGATATCATGTATTAGTGAAGCAAACAGCAGGAATAGGATACCCCCCTTGGAGTCTAGACACTGGTGGTGGTGTTGAGAGATGCAGGATCAGATGAGGAGTAGACCTGTAAGGATCTGGACTAGATGCTGAATAACTGAATGGAGGTGGCTGGGGTGGAGGAGGGTTGCAGCATTCTCTGTGAAAGAGAGAATGACAGATTTAAAATCTGACAGGTGCATGATGATTGGACAAATGGGGTTGTGAGAGAATCTGATTAGCTGAGTCCTTAGGAGAGTGAACACCCATAATCAGCTGATCGTCAGAGCGGGAAGAGAGAAAGAACGGAAAAGGGAGGGATGTGAATGAGTGGGGACTTAAGAATGAGCAAAAACAGTCTTTCTCCTTACAATTCTATGATTTTTAATCTTCCTCTGATGCAGAAGCATGTTCAAAACTTTACAGCAGAAATGAAAATGGTTACAGGCATGTGCAGAAAATGTTTGGCCTCTCTAGCTCATTTCTCTCTCCTGAATCTTTATAGAACTCATCAAAAACCCTACTGGACATGACTGAGCGCAGTGTGTACAGTGTGTACTGCAGCGGAAAGGAGAAATTATAAGCATGATAGATTAAAAAAGTGCGCTAAAAGTTTTGAATGGACTGACACTTTTGAAACACAGACACATAAAAATAAAACCACATATTTTTTACAATAGCTGTTCACAATAAATGCCTCCCTACCGGCTGTTTTCCATCAGTACCATTTACTTTACAGCCTTTTGTTGCCCCGTCCTGACTTTTCTGAGATGTGTTTGCTGCCGTCAAATTTAAAAATGAGCAAATATTTTTCCTGAAATGGTAAAATGTCTCAGTTTCAACATCTGATACGTTGTTTATGTTCAATTGCATTTGTTACCAACCTGGGGTCCAGGACCCCCTGGGGGGGCTCCAAAGATCCCAGGGGGGCACGAGGCTTTGTCTGCTCTGAGGTTGTCAAGATTAGATTGGCATATATTAACTAATATCATGGCAAAACTTAACTGAATTAGTTTATACAAATATCTTTTGGTATAATAAACATATATTAACCTAATTTCTTTGGGTTCTGTCTATGAAACAATTCAAATTCATGTTGATTTTTGATGATCACTTTTAGTTTGTGTGGGTCTTGGGGGCGCTTGGCTTTTCTTAGATTAAAGTAGGAGGGGCTCCAAGAAAAATGGTTGGGAACAATTGTTCTATTGTGGATAAAAATGGGTTTATGAGATCTGAGAATCATCAACTTCTGTTTTTATTTATATTTTACACAGTGCCCCAAGTTTTTGTAATGGGGGTTTTAATCTATCTAGAGCAGAGTTACTCAATCCTCCTCAACCAAAGAGCCAAATTGTTGAAAAATGCCTTTGCAAGAGCCACAATCTTAGTGGTAAAAGTGGTATTGAAACTGAAAGGTGGCAAAAATGGTCAAAAAGGGGCAAGGTAAACATAAAATGGTAAAAAAAAAAAAAAACAACAGAGTTATAGGTGCCAAAAGTTGTCGAAAAACAGCAAAAACATGGCAAAAATTGAGTGTTAAAGTGATTAAAATGGGCAAAGAGGTAGGAAAAATGGGCAAAAAGTGACAAAGAGTGGCAAAAATGGGAAAAAAAGGTAGCTTAATTGGGCAAAAAGTGGCAACAAAAAAGAAAAGCAAGATGAAAGAGGCATAAAAAAGGTTAAAAAGTGGAAAATATGGGATAAAAGTGGCGAAAATTGACTAAAAATGGCAAAAACAGGTGGCAAAAGCAGGCTTAAAGCAGTGAAAAGGGATTAAAAGTGGCAAAAAATGTGAAAAAAACTGCAAATAATGGCAAAGGAATTATACAGACAAAAATAAAGGTTGACATTTAAAGCCAACTGTATAGGTGTGGGAAACAAACTGATTAATGCGACTTGCAATGGATAATTTCTGAGGTCAAAGTTGCCCTTTTTTGTGGTTTTCTCGGGGAAATATAATATTTCAAATTAAGACATAAAAGAGCCACAAATCATAACAAAAGAGCCACATGTGGCTCAAGAGCCACGCGTTGAGTATCACTAATCTGGAGTTTTCTACGAGATTTCATGGTTCTGAGTCAGAAGGTAACCGTCAGACGACCTACTCTCGGTCTTTATTGACTTAAAAAATGTCTTTATTTTTAGAAACTTGAAAAACTTTAGCAGCGCTGTGACCTCTTCTTACCTCCACCTTTACTATCTAATGGTTCAGGCTATAAAAACGTACCTTACAGGTGCTGGTGCAGTGTTCTTACGGGTTAATAAAAGAGTCTGAATTTAGCTGTAAAAGCATAAAGGTGTGAACTTCTATCCACGATGGAAAACATGAAGAATCATCTTTGCTCTTTGGAGGTGTCGGCTCACATGTCTGCAGTTTCACACGCAGGAGTCACAGGGAGGGAGAAGTGTTGGGTTTTAATGAGGTGTGATATTCCTCTTTAGGAACATGACTCCAACTAGCACACCAACATCAGGATCAGGTCTGCTGTGAGGACACTGAGAGGAGGGATTTATGCAGATATCTTCATGTTTATGCTGAGGGGTTTTATTTAGATAGAGTAAAGCTGAAGACAGATAGAAGCTCAGAAAGTTCTTGGTTTGCACGTCTGGTTTTAGGGTTAACTGCGGCTGAGGCTGAGGCAGTAACTCATCTCTGTAACACGAAGCACATGACGTAAATGTCAACATCATGTTTAGTTACTATAACAGACATCGAGAAGTGATCATAAAGTATTCCTCTGATAGGAAAACATCCAATCAGCTGACTTTACTCTGAGGCAGGGTTGGGTGATAGGGAACAAAAATCATACCTCGACACTGACTAAGTGGCAATACACCAATTATCTAGATTTCGTTTTCTTCTTGATACTAAAATTATAAACTTTGATATCATTCTAGTAAAAATACAATCATACTGACACCTTCTGATACCAGAGCAACAGCTATAATAGAAGTCATAGCCACTCAATATTGAAAAATACAGCCAAATGGTACAAATAGACCTGCAACATTTCCGTATGTTGAAGTCATCATAGACCCTGCGGCTGTCTGCCGTCACCTGCAGGCTCTTTGCAGACTTCATGCTCCTATAATGAGGAGCAGTGTCTGTGAGAGTCCCACGTGGGAGCAGACGTCAGAGTTTTCCTGCAGCACCTCCTCATTAGCTGAGAGCTCAGGTTCAGACTGTCACTGCAGGATGAGCTCCAAAGACGCCGGTTTGGTCGAGCTGTTGTTGACCAGAGATCTGTCAGTCAGTGCAGTTATTGTTGTGTTCAGACATCAGCACTTTTTTTGGCGTGAATGGTAAATGGACTTGAGTTTGTGAGGATTTTCTAGTCGTCTGATGACTCAAAGTGCTTTTACATCACAGGTCAAATGCATTCACACATATTTTTGATGAAGGTTGCTATGTAGACCTGCCATCAGGATTCACCCCTGACTCAGCAGTCGGAGCAAACTGGGGTTAAGGACACATCGACATGTGACTCCAGCAGGTGGGGATCAAACCCACAATTATCTGGGTTGACCAACTCTACCCACTGAGCCACAGTCATTTATTGATAATGGTCAAATATGCCTTTTACAGATTGATGGTTGTGACAGGGCCTTTATTTACACAAATGCATTGGTGACTTCTGGAAAAGTGGGTGCAGCTGGAGCTCCATGATAGTTCCAATAAAGAGAGAAACAGTGATGTTTAACTGTTAAATAAAATCTCAACACTTTATTGTTCATCTTTACATAAAAGGGTGATGCCACAGTACAAAAACTCTTTAACTCAGCCAAATCCTCTCAGAAATGCTTAAAAAATATTCGCTCCTCCTAAAAAAATTACTCTTAACTTTCCTGCTAAAATATTTTTGTCATAAAAATACTTTTGCTTTGCAGTAACATCAGTATTGATTTAAACAGTCTGTCATGGGAGTAAATGTAGTCTTCTACTACATCTAGTGGTACAATGTGTTCATAACATTTTCATACAACTGATGCACGAAAATGACGGATGTTTGGATATAAAAACATGAGTCTATGATTACACTGAACAATATAATCTGCATGAAATATAAACATATTTATCTGAGATTAGTGTTTTATTTTTAGAAATGATTTATTAAAAAGGTGTCTATCTGTAGCTCCTTCTCGTGGAAATTTAAGACTTCTGTCTCTCTCATATAAATACACAAAATACTGACTTTTTCCGAAGCCCGTAGTTTATCCACAGAAACATATTTTACACAGTAAAAATATGATATGAAGATTATATTGTGTAACAACAGTTACACAAAATAATGAACTGAAATGCATCCTGTGGCTTTGAAACAGACCAGTCAGCAGCTTTTTTTTTCTCTTTCAGACATGTCTTTGACTTTATATCATCTTGTCTGATCAGAATGATTCAAACAGCCTCATTTTTTCTTGGACAGAGAGGCCTTCCTTTAAACTCTGCAAAACAAAAACAAGAGAAAAACAGAGTTATGAGAAAGAGAACAATGAATTCAAGGTTTATTCAGCAAGACAGAAACATAGGATTAGGTTAAAGAGGGTTGAAGTATTTGATGAGTCTTGAGGCGTAAAGTTTTCACTCAAAGAGAGCAGTTCATACACTACATGGACAAAAGTATCTGACCACACCTGTGTCCACAGGTGTAAAAACTAAAGCACCTAGCCATGCAGTCTCCATTTGCACACATCTCTGATCTTAAACGGGTCATTCTTAAGAACTCAGTGGCTTCAAGTGTTATACTGTGATGATGCCACCTTTGTAATAAGACAGTTAATGAAAATGGAGGAGTTTAGGAACAATAGCAGCTCAGCCACGAAGCAGATGACCATGTAAAATCACAGAGCGGGGTCAGTGACTGCTGATGTAGCTGAGTAAATATTTTATTTAAAAATATTTTGCTATTTTCTTTTGGTGAACATTCTCAAAACTTGCTACTTATATTCTCTTCTAAAACAGTCATAGGGGCTATTTCTGGGCACTTTTAACCTATATTGAGAGCCTTTTTGTAAATAAGTTACTTAGTTCCACATTACCTATTGTAGCAGGGGGGCTTTAATTAATGAGACACGGAGGCACTTGTATAAGGAAGCTGCGTGGTTCTGGCAAAAGAGGGACAGCTTCTGAGCTAGTAAGACACATGATGCTCTCTCTCATTGTTTTAAGCTAGCGAGGAAAAAAGTTGCTAAGCCTGTTTTAAACTGCATAAAAATGTTGCGTGAATTTATTGTCAACATGTTTGACTTTTGCAGTTGGTTTTGTTTGTTAGAAGAGACACTGAACTATGTTAAAATTGTCTGAGATTTTGCCTCATTTTGCTGACTGTGAAGTTTGGTGGAGGAGGGATAATGGTATAGGGCTGTTTTTCAGGATTTGGACTAGACCCCTTATCTCCAATGAAGGCCAATCTTTTTGCTTCAGGATACTAAGAAAGTTTAGAGGCTCCATACAAACTTCAAAACTCACAATAGGGTACTTAAGATGTACTTTGTGTCTTGGGTAAAAAAGCTTTAAAATCTCCAAAGCTTGTGTCATTCATAAATCCCATAGACTTTGAGTCAAAAAGAAAATTAATTTCCAGGTTTCAGGATTCATTACTGCAGCACTTTGTCTCTTTCTGGTGTGTTTTTGTCATAAAATAGATTGGCATTTTATCATCCTAACAGATCTTTTAATTCACATTACAGCCAGAACGTGCAGACATGCATGCTTTCTGTTAATAAAATGACATCTTACCCTCGACCTCACTCCCCTGATCTGACGTGTGAGCGATGATCTTGGAGTTCTCTTCAGAAAAGCAGTGTTATGTGAGTTTGTCAAAGGGTCGTCTGAGAAAAAAGGACCGAATAAAAACAGAGAGAGGGTTAATTAAAGACAGAGCTCTTAATAATGAGAAATGTTTTATTATTCAATAAAAACACAAGGAAATGCAACATATTTGGATATATTTTTGGCAGAAATATTATGAAGTTAAGTTGTATTTCAGAAGTCTCACCGTAACTCTGAGCAGGAGCATCTCGGCCTGAAGAGGAGAACTTAAAATCCTCACAGGCGTCATGGTTGTCGTCGTCTGGGCTGTTTGTATAAAGAGCCTTCAGCTTATTCTGAGCGTAGAATTTGTCCTTAAGAAAGAACAAATATTCAGGTTTAAATGCACATGTCAGTGACAAACAGCTGATTGTTTTTGCTTTAGAAAGTTCCTTCTCTTCATATCAGTGAGAGATATTACAGCAGGCGGCAAGGATCAGCTGAGAGGAGGATCAGGACAGGGGGGCAGAACTTTCTTCCAAGCAGGAAGGACCAACTGAACCTGGGGGCGGGGCTAACTCCCCACATGACATCATGAGGGGAAAATCTGAGAATGGCTTGTTTTAGCGCACATTTAAGAGAGAGGTGGGGGGGGGTCTGGTTCTTAAAGGGACTGTGGACAGGCCAGGGCCACATATTTTTTTAAGAAAGGCCTGAAATTGTGATTTTTGCATAATATGTCCACTTTAAGTACCCCATTTTTGTGTCTTGGCCGAGACTCTTGTAAATGAGATTCTTGATTTCAACGAGGTTTTCCTGGTTACATAAATCAAAATGAATAAATCCACACATTTCAGCAGCTGGTTTAAAGAGCTTTCAGTACCATTCGAGCAACTTTCAGCTCTTCCCTGAGAGACCGGGCTTCCTGACGCAGAAACTGCATCTCTGCCTCTCTCGCCCTCAGAATCACCTGAATCAGACAAAACAGTGAGACAGTAGGTCAAAGTGCATGTAATTGTAGTCCTTTAGGTACTTATGTATCAAATACAGTATGTATATGATTGAATCATGAAAAATGTCTTCATCAAACATCCACTTAAAGCCTCTCAGGAGAGGGTCGACTTTTCTTACCTCCATCTCATAGAAGTCGTTTTCTGGCGGGACGACGACCGGCTGCTTTCCATTCAGAGACAAACATTGCTGAGTCATTTCCTCTGTTTCTCTCTGAAATCAGAGACACAGAGAAAAGATAGAGATTCATATTATAGTGTTCTTTAGAAATGCGGAGCATTCTAATGTGGATTTGATAAAGCTTTTCAGTGACAAATAAAACATTTCTACCTGCTTCTTTTTGAGCTCCTGGTTCTCTTTTTGGTACTGCATTGAAGTTTGTCTCTCCCCCTGCAGCTCCTGAGTCAGCTGAGAGTTTTCCAGACATTTCTGTGTGTGCTGAACCGACAACACCTCGAGCTCCTTCTGCAACGCTTCAAGCTCCTTCCTGCGGAGACGAAGCAGCAGAAACATGAAGATTTACAGCAAAGTAAGCCGAGTGAATGAAGTAACAAGGAAGCAATTATTACAATTGTTTTCCTAAATTTCTATGGATATTAAAAGGATAAGGAATATGTGAAAAGCAGGTCTCCTGCGTTGCCCCAGTGGATAGTAAATGCTGATGATTTTTATTTTTTTTAGGATTCAATACTGCAGGATGTGTACAGCTGCTCCTCAGGAGCTATATCTGTAAAACAGACACTGTGAAAGCAGCAGAAGTCACTCACTCATGCTCAGTGTGCAGCTGTTTAATGTCCGCACTCTCTTTGATTTGCTGAGCCCGACGATTTTTCTCCAGCTCCTGTTTATGGGCTCTCCTCATCGCTACGATGGCTGCAAAAAGAAATGGAAGACTGTGGATTGTTGATCACTGTTATCCTGAGAAAACTCTGTTTCCTAAACTAGTTCTGATCAACAGTTGCTCCTTTGAAGTCTTATTATACCATACAGTATAGTATTATAAAGCAGTGGTTCTCAACTGGTCTAGCATTGCCACCTCTTTTAAAACAAACTTCTAGAATCTCTCAGTCATAACCTGCTGTCTTGATTAAAAAATGGAGCAGTTCCGACCAGAGATGGAGCAAATGTTTTGATGGTACAACAGCACAGAAACAATTCCTTAAAAATAAAAGAACATTGTGGACTTTTGGCCACATTTTTTACAGGATTTCTTCTTAAAATGGCTTTGCAGTGGTCAACAATCCAAAGAATCCTCTTATAAACAAACCTGTGGCAACCTTAAACAACATATGTTGTGCATTTCTTGTCCTTGATATTGACACATTAATAGCTGAAAAGGTTAAGCTTCCCATATTGTGCAACTGCTGAATTTTAAAGAAACATTACGTTTTCATTGAGATAGACATAAATTCACCACTATGCTGATCCTGCATGATAAGCCCCAAAGCTGTTGGGGCTGGAGCTGATCTCAGCTTTCAGTAGGCAAGAGGCATTTGAACCAATAGTAGCTTGTTCATGTACTTTTCAGCACCAAAATGATAAGCAGGCTAGCCAGGAGGCTGGCACCAATTGTAGTGATCCAACATGCATCAAATTTGATCAGTCATATCAGGTTAGGGGGGGCTGCACCGCGGCGCAGGGGTTAGTGCTGTTGCCTCACAGCAAGGAGGTTCACTTCCCGGTCAGGGCCTTTCTGTGCAAAGTTTGCATGTTCTCCCTGTGCATGCATGGGTTCTTTCCGGGTGCTCTGCCTTCCTCCCACCACCAAAAACATGCCTGTTAGGTTAATTGGTGGCTCTAAATTCAATAATACCCAACTGCAGCCGCGGGTGCTGTACAAACCACGCCCCCTACAAAACATGCCCACTTGTGCTATTTGCTTAGTTTAAGGTTACCTTAGATTAGTTTAGATAGGCCTTAATTAGCTTTAGGTTAGGTTTAGCATTTTAATTCCCACAGGTTAGATTTAGGGGTAGCTCATTGGGGAAGGTGTATATTCTAATTAATTTGCTTCCTGGGGTTAGGTTTAGCATTTAAATTCCACTGGTTAGGGTTAGAATTGATTTATCTTTTAGCGTGGTTTGTAGCGGCTGCAACTAGACCCTTCCCTCTAAATTGGCTATAGGTGTGAGTGTGAGCGTGCTTGGTTGATTGACTGGCAAGTCAAGGTGTACCCTGCCTCTCGCCCAATGACAGCTGGGATAGGCTCCAGTCCCCCACGACCCCAAACAGGATAAGCGGTATAGAAAATAGATGGATGGACATTGGGTTACGACTCATTTCTCAACTTGGCACAAAGAGTTTCTAAAACAACTGAGTCTTTTGAGTTGTCAGCTCATACTTGATGTGATTATCTTACAACAAAATAACATTTGTAGCTAGTAGCTGCATGTATGCCAGAAAAAGCATGTGAACATACAGTATCCTTATTATTTGCATAATTACAACACCGCTTTAACTCTAAAAATGCAAGACTCAGCATCCTGTTTCTATTTTCAGACCTAAAATGAAGAATCCTGCAGACAGACGTTTACCTGCCATCGTGGCGGCCGTCTCCTCCTGGAGGAGCTGGTCTTTCTCCTTCTGCAGAGCCGCCACCTCCTGCTGATGCTGCTGCTGCAGGTCACCAATCAGCTGTCTGTGCATCTCCTCCAGGGCAGCGAGACTCTCATCACACAGGACCTACACTCAAATACAGGGAGATTCTTCTGTTCATACATGCAGGTACCAAGGTTAAAGAAAACTGAGGTGTTTCATGGTGGTTTAGTTTACGTAGGCTAATGTTATAACTTCAGTCTACCAAAAGTTAATTATTTTTATCCAAAAAGGAAATACCTTGAGTTAAGACAGTAGAAATTCCATTAAAAAATCCTTTCACATAGAGAGCACTTTTATGTAAAAATCCTGAATCATGTTAATGCTTTCACAATAACCCATGATCATTGGCTATCCCTCAGTCATTTTCTACATTCACCTGATTATAGACATGGAATTTGGACAACCCATCAGCTTTACAAAAAATCTGTCATATTTGATAAATTAATCATTTTCCAGCCCTGATTTTGAAGTGACCACGTGTCAGATGAAGTTAGTGTTTTTTTACCTCAAGTATGACACTGTCCTTCTGATAAGCTTCTCTCTCAGTGGTCTGATCTCCTCCCATTGTCTGTTTCTTGAGCTCCTCTTTCATTTTCTTTTCCGTCACTGTTTGGTCTGCTGAGTTGGAGTTCCTTTCAGTGGGAGCAGAGGAGTCTGTGGGAGCAGAGGAGTCTGTGTCGGCTTTAATCTGCTTCTCTTTAAACAGACAACTCTTGGTGTAGTAACCATGCAGATGTTTCATCTCCTCTTCGTGGATCTGTTGCAGCTCCTTTATCTTCTCCTGAAACTCTGCCTCCAGTTTGTTCATCTCCTCCTCATGATAATTCTCGATCTCCTGCATGTTTTCCAGTAGCCTCTGGTTTCCAGTCTCTACAGAGATGATCTTTTGCTCAGCACGCTCTAGTTCTTCTCTCAGCATGCTGTTGTCCTCTTGAAGCTGACACAAAGCTTGATTTAAGGCCTCCTCCTCATCTTTTAGTGTGATATCTTCTTTGCTCACAGCTTGCAGTTTCTCACTTTGCTGCTCTAAATCCAAAAACAGCCTCTCTGACAGATAAATCAGCTTCACCTGCTCCTCCATCCAGTTTAAGTCTGCTGCTGAGGCATTTTCCCAGTTATTGTCTGTACTGCTCTCTTCTCCATCATCATCAGAAATCTCCTGGCACAGCTGCCGTAAAGATCTAGCTCTCCTTTGCAGACGGGATAAAAGTCTCTCTAACCAGTCTGCTTCTTTCTCTGTCTCCTCTGCTTTGTCATTGATTTCACTGGCAGCTTCCTCTAAACTTCTGCTGTCATAAGGAGCCAGCTCTGGGGGGTTTATGTCTGACAGACTCTTTGTTTCATGCTCTGTCTCTTCATCACTTCTGTCCGTCTCGCTCTCATATTCCTGCAGAAGTTTTAAGGCAGCATAAATGAGCTCTGCTTCAACACAGACTGACTGGATGATGCTTTCTAAAGGTTCGTTCTTATCACATTCTGGGCTCCCAGACCGAATCCTTCTTCTTGTTTTTAAAGCTATTCTTTGAGAGATTAAGCTTCTGTATCTGCTGGCCACATCCACTTCATCTTCTCTTGATAACTGCAGTATTTGCCCACGCCGACTCTGGAGGACAGACACCATTTTTTCTACCACAAACAGCTCCCTTCTTAAACACTTTCCAACACTGTCCATGTCATCTTCACAGGTCCTCATCTCTAATTTAGCTGATGCTTCATCAGTCAGGATTTTGCCATCTCCTCTGCTGGCTCTTCTTGATTCATGCAGCTGTTTCTCTGCATCTCTCTCTCCTTGCTGAAGGCAGGCAGCAGCACTTGATAACTGCTTCTCCAGCTCTGCTAAATTAATTGGAGTGAACTGAAGCCTCTCTCTGCAGACTTGTATGATGTTCACTGCGACCTGAAACCTTCCCACCAGCATCCTGCAGCGGTTCTCTGTCTCCTGGGCGAAGCGTTGGCTCTGCTTGGCCTGGCTGTGCAACAGTAGGCTCAGGTGCTGGGTGGTGGCTCGGCTCTGGGTCAGCTGGGAGCAGAGGTGAGCATCCTGACAGCCCGTGTGGCTCTCCAGTCTCTGCATGATGTCTCTCAGTTTCTCCTCGGTCACAAACAACTTCGACTCGAGAGTCTGGATCACAGACATGAACCTGTCTGCGTCATCTCCGGCTGTGAAGTCACACTGCTGAGAGGAGTCCACCGTGATGGAGCGAGGTCTTGTTTCAGGGTCTGAGTCACTGGCCTTCGACTTGAGGAGAGCATTGATCTGCTGTCGAGGAGTTCCTGAGGACTCCTCCTTCATCAGAGAGCAGGCACAGGAACAAACTTTGGTCATTTCATTCAGCTTCACCTCCGTTTCCTCCAGACTGTTTCCCAACACCTCCATCTTTAGGAGCACTTCACTCAGCTCCTGCTCCTTCTCATCCAGGAGCCTCTCATATCCTTCTCTTATTTCCTGAGTGTCGGCTTCCTTCTGCTTCACCAACCCTAAAGCCACCTGCAGGTCCTCGCAGACTTTCTCATATGAGTGCTCCAGGTTGTAGTACTGTGTCTCATCAGTCTTCAGACGGCTCTGCAGACGGCTCATCTCCATGTCTGCCTCTGATAACTGACCCTGCAGCTCTTCACAGCGATGCTCCAGCTGCTCTCTCTCCTCCTGGAGTTTCTGAACAGCTGATACAGTGCATGCCAGCTCCTCCTGGAGCTGCTGCTGGGCTCTCTCTATCTCCATGGTCAACGTCTGACTCTGACTCAGGGTCTCCAGCTGCTCCTCAGCCCGGTCCAGTCTCTCCTGGAGGTCCTGTGGGCAGAGACAGATTTACTGTTAAGTAAAGGCAGGAATTATGGCTGGGACCTCACTCAGCGTGGGCAAAGATGTACATCACATGGCAGCAATGCACCAAAAGTTATTCTGATCATTAAAATGAGTATTTAAAATGTAAATAAGTTGTATAAGGCATCAAATAGAGTTTGTTTTAGTGCTGCACAATTTGGGAATAATGTGCGAGTGCAGTTAAACAAGACAATATTGCAATTTGTGATTGTGATTATGCTATAATAAGTGGTATCATGAGTCCACTTGCTTGGTCATCTTGGAAAATGCAGAAATAATAGTTTAGAGGAGTGTTTCCTCAGTTTTCACAACACTACTTTCGAAATAACTTGATATTTTCCAAAAGTTTTTTCTTTATTGGAAATAAAAGTACTTCTTTAAAGTGTTATAGCAGCAGACATTTTTGTAAACCTAATGAGTACTACTGAATACACAAATAATTGCAGCCTTTTGTGTGTCTCTAGGAATTACTCCTGCACCCCACACTGAGTTCATACTTCTCAAAAAGCCCTTCATCCAGCATCTTTTCATGCACAGTGAAGTTTTCAGCCCAGTTCAGGCCAAAGATCCAAGATGCATGAAGACTGTTTCAGTGTCTGTGACGGTCGCAGCTGTTTGAACTGGCATGTTTTAAAGAGCCTATTTTGCATGGATTGCTCCCGCCAGCTGGAGTCTTGGCCTCAAGTGAAGGAGTCAGAGTATTTTGTAGTCTTATTCATGAGTGAGGGTAAAGGGGAACAGAGATTGACAGGTGGATTGGTGCAGCACCAGCAGTACTGGTGTTGTGCTGGTCTCAGGCACCCATGGAAGAAGAGCTTCTCACATTATGGTATATTATGCAGATCTGTGGCTCCATTATTGTAAAAGAATGCTAAATCGCCCTACCTGTGAGTGTTGCTCTGCCTGGTCCAGGCTAGCTGCCAGACTCCTCCTTTCTCTGTCCTGACTGGCCTGCAGGAGCAGAAGGTGTTTCTGCAGACGAGCCTCCTTTTGAGCCTGGGCCTCCTGGTTAGCCTGAAGCTGAGTTTTCATCTCCTGCAGAGTTTTCTGCAGGTTCTCAGCCTCCTCCTGCAGGCTGTGGTAACCCTGCACCTCCTGCTGCAGCAGTGTGAAGCGACACTCTGCATCCTTTCTCTGCTCCTCTGCCTCCCTCCTCTGCTCCTCGGCAGCACTCAGCTGGGACTTCAGGGAGGCCACGCAGCGCTCCCATTCCGCCTGCTGCTCCTGCATCTGCCGACGGTCTTGTTCCATGAGAGCTTGTGCGAGTGCCGTGGCATCTCCCGTGACCAGTAGCTGAGCCTGCTGAGCCAAGAGGTCGACTCGCCTCCTCAGCTCGGCCTCTCTGGCCTCCTCGTGACTCTTCCTCAGAGCCTCTAGCTCGTGGCGGAGGTCGTGGTTCATCTTCTGCAGCCGCTGGACGGTCAGAGTTTGTTCTGGAGAACTGTTGGGAAGATTATCAACCTGCAGAAAGAAAATCAAGCTTTAGTTTGGATAAATTCTCCGTGCATTTTGTTTATGTCAGAAAATCACTTGTAAAGCTGTTTTTGAAAGGTGTTTTTATGCTATAGTTGGTTATTTTAGGAAAATTCTTGTGTTGAGCATGTTTTACCATTAGTGGGGAATGACTCTCTCTCTGTTGTTGAAGCTCCTCCTGATGAATTTTGTTCAGCTGCTGCAGTCGAGGGGATTCCTTCTGCGTCACTTCAAGCTGTGGAGAAAATTCAGTATTACTCTGCACGTTTATGTCTGCATCTGTCACAGCTTTGCTGTTTGGGTAAAACATTTGTGTTCTTATGATTCTTAGTTGACTGGAGCTTCTGAAAATGACTGAATATACAGAAACATGATCTCACCACTTTAATGAGCAGCTCAGGTTTCTGCTCATTCATGGACACTTCTTCCTCGCTCTTGTTTATGCTGTTAACTTGATCATTCTCACTTTGAACGTTTGAACGTTCAGCCAAATGCTCCTCAGTTGACTGCATCATTGTAGAAGTAGAAGGGTCACTTCTCTCTCCTGCAACACACCATTATGAATCTGTTATTCTGGTGTACAGAGGGTCACTAACAGAAGCACTTTTGGTGGGTTTTGTAGTGACTGAATCTTTGATTTTTGAGTAATATTTCTATTATGATAAGCAGTCTTCTTTATTAGGGACTGGGTGGGAAATTAACACCTGCCACCAGCCAAATGCAGGTATTTTTGTGCAGTTTCTGGTGAATTTGCTCCACCTATCAGCAACCGGAGCAGGAAGATTAAAGTAATGTATCAATGATTTTATGAATCCTGTTTTTTTGCTTGTTTCTGTAGACTTTATGAAACAAACTGAGTGGACCCAATCACTTACTCACCGAAGAACCTCGCCTCCTCCTCTCTCTGTCAGGGCTGCTGTGAGATGTTAAAAGTCGACTGTATGCTGGGACAGTTTGACTCAGTATCACATGAGCAATGCTGCAGCTGGTCTGTCTGCTAAATGTGTCTTTAAACTGATGTTTCGCTCATTTTAAGCCCAAGATGGTCAGCTAAGGTCTGACTTCCAGTGTGAGAGTGCAGGAATTGTGTACAAAATATAGAATTCTATTAAGTCTGACTCCATTATTAAAGGAAAATGCCAGATGAATGTGCCATGTATGCAGGGGCGTAGCTAGCTGTGGAGAGCCACACGGGCGGGATTTTGGGCCCCCAGAAAGAATATTACACAGGGCCCTCCTTAACTGGCTAGCCAAGCAACAAATGTTGCATAATTTTTACAAATATCTCTGCATTTTAATGTATTGTTGAATCATAATCTCCCCATTTATGAGCAATAATTTTACTACAGTTGAATTGATTTCTTTTGCATTATTTTGCAGCGCTGTTCATTTGGACATTTTTAAGGGACGAGAAGGGCCCCTCAGTATTGTGTTTTACTCTATTGGATATAATTTTCAGTCTGTTTATTTGTCGCTTTTGATTCAATAATGACTCTAATTACTAAGAAAAAATAAATAAAAACACAGTTTTCATTGCAGGCTTCTCAAGGGCCTCCCCCTACTGTGGGCCCAGGTTATCAGTACCCTATTTCCCCCCTGTGCTACGCCCAAGAGTGTACGCCAGGCAGCAAACGTTTGCACAGATGGGCTTAGAACAAAATGTAATTTAGATAGTTTGGATCTTTTGTGCACCAGCTCCCTCTTAAACTACCGACCTTGTTAAGAGAAACAAGATCTTGAATAATACATATTCTAAATATTATGATTGGTGACTGCTCAAACCAAGATGAGGAAGCAAACATTAAAAGCGCTTTTACACTTTAATATGGGAAAATCTGTTCTGCAGAACTGTCCAAGCTTGGAACAACAGGATGCAGCCGTACCTCCAGCCTCCTCCTCCTGCTGTGACGGGCTGATGGGTGTCAGAACGGGGCAGTCAGAGGGTGAGATGGGGGAGAAAGGGTTAGAGGAGGAGATTGTGGATGTTTCAGAGTCTTTTTCTGCAGAAGTCTGCGGTTTGGGTTCCTGATCGTTGAGCTGTTGTGTTTCCTCTGCACAGTCGTGTGAAGGGCCGCTGGTTTGTTCAGTTTTCTGCAGAGCATCAGACTGATGGGAGGGCAGCTGCTGCTCAGACTGATGCTCAGATGGAGAGCTGGAGGAACACAGAAGACACAGACTTTAAAGGAAAGTTAGTCCAGCTAAAAGCTAAGCTACTTTACATAATTGAATGAAACCTTTATTGCCCATTAGGGAATTTGTCTCCCCTAAAGTATAAAAAAGACATGAAGATCCAGGAGACAGCACATAAAACAAGTTAAAACATAAGTAAAATGCATCACTAAAACTAAAATCTGTTCTCCTGCTTTATATTTGAATTTAATTCACTAAAATGATTAGGTTTAATTCATCCTGAATGATGTTTATTCACCATTTTCACAGCTCGTGAAATTTTTCATTGATTACATGTAAACATTGTAGATTACGCCACATCTAAAACTTTATTGAAAATGGTTCATTGTGCTTTAGGTGTGGCTAGATTTGGCTACTCTTACATGTTTGAAATCTATTGAATAAAACTTTTGAGTTAAAGATAAACTATGCTTCTCTTCTTGTAATAAAAAACATTTTTTGCTACCTGGTTACATCGGGTGTAGGACTGGACTTCACATTCTTCAACACGGCTTGGACCAAATTACGTTTCATCCCAGAGGTCATCGCACAAAGTGTGGACACTCCATCTCTGCCCTGTGGGAAAAGTAAAACACATTTAAGATATTTGTTATTATTTACACCTCTTTTAGGGAAAGACAGTGGCTTGTTGTAGTTTATTTCTTGTCAAAAATATCCTGATGTTTTTTTAAAAGTAGTTTTACCTCAGATTACTCTGTATAGCATGTGATGATTCTTCATAGCTGGGTTTATGTTTGGTAGCAATAGCCTGGCTTTATTGCGTAGTTTTTAATTTTGTTTTTCAAACTTTTAACCTCAGAAGGCCGCGTCTGTGGCACCATCAGGAGAATTTATCGAAAGTGAGCAGAGGAAGTTTGGTATAGGACATTTTCTGTGCATGAAGATACAGATTTTTGGTTGGAAGAAGGGGAAGTTTTGCCGTGACTCTATGTGTTAAACAAGACAATGCAGACTGAGAAAACACTGGTAAAACTCTAAAACAAGCCCAGTCAGAAATAAAGATCTGATACATTTAAAGCTTCATTAAAGATCAGCTCATTGTCATGCTGGAAAATAAATCTTCTCCTATAATGTAGTTCTCTGTCAGACTGAAGAAGATTTTCATATCAGCCAACACCGATATCATACTGGAAAAAAATGATGTGCATCCCTAGACAGTATTTTTATGAATATTTTGATGACCAAGAACAAGAAATTAGCTAACATTTGTGCCTCAAACTTGAATTTTTAAAACTCGGTCATTGTGACAGTTAAAACATAAATAAACTAAACACATGGTAATTCTAACCTGTTTCTTGACTTTGTTGCAGTGTGGATGACTTTCAATGGAAGGCGACTCTGCAAGCTCTGAGGAGCTGCCTGTGTTCATTTTCTCACCATCATCGCCATCACAGCCATCTCTGCTGGATCTGCAAGATAAAAACAGGTTATCAGTTTTCACCCTGTTCACATACAACACAACAACATTTTTATTTTTGTGGTCTATGGATTTAAAATAGGGCTGCACGGCGGTGCAGGAGTTAGTGCTGATGCCTCACAGTAAGAGGGTTCCTGGTTCGCTTCCCGGTCAGGGCCTTTCTGTGTGGAGTTTGCATGTTCTCCCTGTGCCCGCATGGGTTGTGTCTGGGTACTCCGGCTTCCTCCCACCGCCACACACAGGCTCGTTAGGTTAATTGATGACTCTAAATTGGCCGTAAGTGTGAATGTTAGCGTGCTTGGTTGTCTGTCTCTATATGTCAGCCCTGTGATTGACTGGCGACCAGTCCAGGGTGTACCCCCCCTTGCCAAATGACAGCTGGAATAGGTTCCACCCCCACCCCATCCCACAACTCGAAGGGGATAAGCGGTATAGGAAATAGATGGATGCATGGATGGATTCAAAATAGAAATCAGAAATGGAAAAACAGCTGGTTGTTTGATTTTTGTTGGAAAATAGGAAAATGAAGATTTGAAAGACAAGGTAGTTTTCTCATTCAAGGTCAAAAATAGAAAAGAAAAGTTAATTTTCTATTATGAAAAAGAAAAAAGATGGAGGGCAATTTGATTTGTGTGGATGTTTCACTTGCAAAAGCAACTCTCCTTGCTTAACAAGAGTGAAAAAGTCACACAGATGCAAATATTAATGTAGATATACAGTATGAATTTAAAAAATTACTGAGTAGATAAAATCTACTAAAGGAGAGCGAACAAGATCACTGAATGAAGACAGAACAGTTAAGAGTCTATTTTTCATTTTCTGAGACAGAATGTTGTCATTATGTGGCAGGAGCACTAGACTGAGTGTTCTCTTTCAAAGTAAAAGCCTTTTATTAGGTACAGTTAAGGCTTACGAGAAATGAAGCGTAATTCAAATACTAATATATGCTAAATCTACATTTTCTATCCAAAAAAAAAAAAAAAAATTTTTTTAAATGGAATTAATTTAACATAAGCTAAATCTGTTAATTTCACAATGTTTATTGCATTTATGACCCCTTATGTGTAAAGCCCAGGTCAGACCAAAGACGGCGCCACAACAAGACCATTTTAGAAATTCTTGGACAGTCAAAGCAGCGTGAACTGAGCCTTCACCGCTTAAATCCGACCCACTGATGGAGTTTTTATCTGATTCAGTTTGTCAAATTGTCAACTGCTGGTTTTAGATGTTGAGAGTAGATAAATGTGAAATGTAGATCTTTTTTTAAAGGCAAAATACCAACAAATATTTGCTAAAAGCAGAATATTTCAGTTGCGCTGTGAATTTAGGAAACGTTTACATAATCTTTGCTTGGATTAACATGAAGACTTCAGCCTGATGAACTCCCTCGCCTTCTCCATCAGCTGTTTATGTGAGAAGGACACGCATCGCTGTAATCACTAACACATGAGGAATCCAAGAATGTGGGAGCTAAAAATGTGCATGGAAAAATCTCATTTTAGCAGATTTCTTAGTTGTAATGAGACTTAGCTACTGAGCATTTTTGTGTCTACTTGTGTCCTGGAATTCCTCTTCCACGCTATAAAACAACATGCACAAATAAGTCTGTAAATAAATAAACAAGCATGAATTGCATTTACTGTAAATTGTGAATGAGTAATGAATCACTGTCATGCAGGAATCATTCATCCTGATGTCATATTTTATTATGATGATAATAATACAGATGAAACAGTAAATGTGCAGTTTTGTTCTTCATGCAAAGATGGTTTTGTTGCACAGTAACTTTAAATTAAATCTCTTTAAATTGAGTCATTGCTATGAAAACGATAAATAATTTCCCTCAGATGCAGAGGTGTGAACTGGCAGGATTTCAGAATATTGCAGAGCGGCCCGAGCTGATGCAGGTTTCATCTCATCAGGATTCTTTGGTCTGAACTGAACTTTGCTGTGCAGTTTGATAACAGAATAAAAGACGTGATAATCCTTACAGCTGCATGCCTCATTAAAACAAAACCACAGCAGGAGCTTTTGAGTACAGATGTCATCATAATGTTCCTGTCCCCGTCGTCTAAAACTTCAACATTATTGGCGTGGATCCAAGGTGTAACGCCGTCCTCTCTGCTATCTCGCCATCTTAATCCGACAGCTCGGCGTGCTCTGACACAGCTGTTTACTCTCCGCTGGCACGCAGCTGCGTGACAGCAGGTAAGGGAGAGACAGAAACAGAAACAGTGCAGAGGCTTCGGGGATTTTACTTTTATTCTTGGGGCGTTAAAAAGGGAAACACAGTATTTTAAATGATGGATTACTCTTGTGGAAAAGGAGCGCTATAATGGATTACTTCATTTGAAGAGCAAATGTTCACCTTTTCCTGTATAATATAACCCCCAACGTATCTAAAGTATGTATCTGTACCCTGCCAGTTACTGCTCCTCTTCATGATTTTTAAAATGTTTAAGAATAGTCAGTATAGGCTTCGTAGGAATATAAAAGATAAAATCACAATCCATGGGCTGCTCCTGCCATGTCAAGGCAGCATCTCACCTCAGAGAATGAAATAAATTAGATCTTTTTTGATTTCTGCCTTCATTCTTTATTCTATATCAAAATAAAAATCAAATCAAACCATTTTTTACACTTTTTTAGGAAATTAGATCCTGGAAAAGAAAATTGCCTCATATTTCAGCTTACTGATAAACCAAATGTTTTTCATTTTTTAAAAACCATTTCAGAACCACAAATCTAAAGACTGGAGATGCACAGACCACCACAATAAGACACTTCTGATTCTCTTTAAGAAACATTCAAGATCACCAGACCTGCCGAGCTGGCCCGAGTTCAGTCCTTTGTTTTCTGTAGTTGGTCCTTTTTTCACAGGGGAAGTTGGAACTTTGTGGTCTGAATCTGTGAGAACAAAACAACAAGATAAACCATGAGTTTTCGTACAATATCTTCAGAGGAAATTATTAAAAGGGATTTTATTTGTGATAGTAAAAATAATAATAATAATAATTCTGAACTTACAGGATCTTTGGTCGAGTCTGTTGAGAGAGCGGCTGCTTCGGATGAACGGGGCGTTGGTGAGAGAGGGCGTGTGGAGGGATGAGAAGCTGCGGCTGCTGCAGAGGCGTAGACCGGGTCTGGAGGACCGAAGAGCCGCTCTGCTGCCCGGCTGACCTGCGAGGTCCTGCTGACCCAGACTTCTCTTCAGGCTGCCTCCAGACGAGTCCAAACCTCCTCTTCCCAGGCTGTTGCTCCGTGCACAGCCTGCTCCGGGTTTCGATGCACTGCTGCCCACCTTTTTCCCTCCACTGCTCACAGGAGCGGTGAAAGCTGCCGGGTCCTTGAGGAGAAATGAGAACATAGCAGGAGCAGAGGCTGAGCAGTGCTTTCTGAGGAAATAAATCAGAGAAAGACGGCGCTGTGCAGCGTCCTGTAGGGATGATAAAATTTAAATATCAAACATCACACCTTCCACTAAAGCCTTATCCAAACTTGGACTCTTTGACACGTACAATCCAATCAGCGCAGGAGGAAACCTTTTAATCCTCACTAGAGCTCTTAATTTGCTTAAGCACCATCTGACCAACAGTGTGACCACACACAAACACACACATTAAACTTAATCACACTTGAGCATTGAGAGCCATCACACACACACACACACACCCCCCCCCACACCCACACACACACACACACACACACACACACCCACACAAAGTGGGGTTTGTTCTCAGTAGATGCAACCTCAACAACTGCAGAGCACATCAATCCAGAGCCGGAGGAATCAATGAGAGGAGGCTGACTGAGCGGCTCTGCTGCTCGTAACTCCACTGGCTGGATCTTCAGATGTTAATGGAGACATAAATCACATTCAAATGCATGCACAGCCAAAAAGGCACAATCTGAGGAAACGAAAAGGTTTATATTATACCTATCATCTACTAGAATCTAGTCCAAAAGAGTTTTATGTGCAGCGCTTGCATAAGCCACAGCAGAGCTTTTATGGTGCATATTAATGGGCAATACTAAAACTTCTGCAAGACTGGATCTAAACACAAGGTATTAAACCTTTTTCTGTCACGGCTGAAAAAATAGTACGGTTGTCAGCATTAATGCATTTATTGCAATGCAATTATGGTCCATAATTAAAGCATCATTTTTTTAAAATCACATGCTTTAATGTCCCATTCAACATAGTATTTGGTTAATCCACATCAGAGTCTCCCTGCAGCCACAGTGATATAAAGTAAGTCCACCACTGCTCCTTTATATCTCATTTACCTTAAAACTCATAGACAGCTCAGTAGACAAGTCAGAAGTCATCTGCACATTTACATTTTTACTGATAACCTGTGTCCTTTTCAATCAATAACAGTTTCATTTTTCTGTAGTTTAACTCATGCCGTAAAAGTCTATCTACCTCAAGTTCCTTATTATCTTTTAAAAGGAAGTCTATTAAATTTACTTTTATTTGATTAGTTTAAGATGGGACAAAAATCAGGATTCACGATCAAACGATTTAAATTCAATATCGTTGAATTTTGTAATGTGACACAGAAGGAGATTAATCACTTTTAACTATAAAAACTCTGAGATTAATTTGGGATTTGAAATTTTAGCAATTTATCAGCCCTTAAGATTATAAAAGCTGAAGAAAATTATTATGTTTGCATAAAGGATTTATCCAAAAGATGAATAAAATTTTGAATTAGATCAATTTGATATCAGATTTCACACTAAACATTATTTACAATCTTTCTTTATTTACTGTCTTAATCAAAACTGCATCCTGTATTTTAGGAAAAGAGAGGAAAATAGATATTGTCAGCTAATATATTGATCACAGAAGGTGATCTCATGTGAATAAAGAAAATAAAATCCTTGGATTATTGTTAGATGTACCAAGCGGGCCGCCTAGTTATTGTCTGTGAGGGAAACACCAGTCTGCCCGCCACTGCACACCAGCTTAAATCCACGTGTGTATTCATGTGTGTGCCAGGTAGAGAGAAGAAGGGAGCTGGTGTTTCTCATTGTGACGTTTCCAACCACTTAGCCTGAACTCAACTGAGCTAAGCCTGTTAGGAGCGATGGGAAGTTACAAAGAAAAACTAAATTTTTCTTTTTTTTTAAATCTATATTTTCCACAAATAAGATTAACTGATAAAATCTGTTCATCTCCCAGGAATTCTAGATATTTATTAGATCTGTAGGCAAATATCTCATTTGAAATGATTCTAGTGAAAATCAAAACATGTTGAAACCTGTTTCATTTCATGGAAACAAAAATAGAAGTCCTAGACACCCAACATTGGTCAGTTTTTTGTTATAACTGTCAAAAATTGCAGTCTAACTCCCACACATAGTTTAAATTGTAGAAAAGCATTACCAATATTTCTGTAGAAGATAAACTTCATTAATCCCTCAGGATGAGATTTAGTTTTAACGTTCTCTAGTTAAAAATGCTTCACACACAGACGCTGAAGTAAGAACAAACAGGATCCTATGGACAGGTGCTAATGGGGGGATGTCAAAGTGAGGGTCTGCTGCAATGAAGGAGCTCCACTCAAACTTTAGGGGGTTTAATGTCTTGCTCAAGAGCCCATCAGGACTACTCAGGAAGTGAACTGGCACCTCTACAGATCCCAGACTTGATCCAACTGGAACTTAATCCAGCAACACACTGGTTTCCAACCCAGATCGGTGCAGACCGAGCTATTGCTACCTCAACTATGACAACACTGATGAAATTTAAAATCAAAAATTATTTCAATGATTGTTGGTTTAAGTACAGAAACTGTATGATTTTTATTCATAACTTCAATCTAATGAGGGAGCTCTGTTTAAGTTGCACAAAAACAATGGGACCATTTGGAAACGTGGATGGAACTACATTTTTACAAACATCAGCAAACAGGAAATGTCAGAGGCAATGATTAATCAGTCAGTACATTAATGGAGATGCTCGTTGGCTCCCTCATGTGGCCCCTTTAAGAATGACACCCAGGACCAGGCAAAGTTTCAAATTCACATTTAAAAACGGCAACAGACAAAAATGTATTTGTGCAACTGAGACAGCATGCAGGAGGGATTGCAGTGTTTGAGCCTATAAAGCGATAAATTTCCCAGTATTGGGTGTTTATGACAGTATCAAACAGGTATTAATATATATATATATGATTTTTTGGGATGATACCAGCTTATATCTAACACAGCTGAGGAACCATGCTGCCATTGCAGGAAACATTAACACGGGTAAAGTAAGGTAGGAAAAATACTTATATTCATATTTAATTTTTCTAAAGTCATAACCAAAAAACAAGTCACCAGATAGGATATTTTCACTCACCTTCGCCCCAGTCCTCTGTGCATGTTTGTTGCTCTTAGAGTTCACCAGGTTCTCATGCCACCTATGTGAAGAAAAGAGTCAGTATAAATCATCCTGCTCTCAGACAGCCCTGCACTTTATTTGCACACTATTTAGTGATGTGTCATTTTTATCTTAATAGGAGTATGCGCTTGTAATTTCCATATTTTCTAACTTGTTTCATGAACATCTCCTGTCCATGAGTTAATGAAAATACTCTGTAGCTCATAAACATCCGTGTCAGTGATGCTTGTTGCTGTTTAAAGGGATGATTATCGGTGGATGGGTGGCAGTGTTAATTCCGTCGACTAAAACTATGACTAAAAATGTTCCTCGACATCCTTTTTTTCCATGACAAAAACTAGACTAAGACTAACAAAAATAGGTCTGTGATGACTAAAACTGAAAAAAAAACTAAGTTTAGTTTTCATCAAGATGACTAAAACTACACTAAAATGTGATGTAGTTTTTTTGTCGGACATTAAAAATCCATGATTTTTCTCCACTGTGGGTAAATCTGTCAAACAATGCATCTGTATCTATTCTGCCTCTTAGCAGTAGAAAGCAGGGACCCCAGCTTTTGCAGGCTGCAGAGAACACACTACCGTGGTTTGGTGCAAGATTTAGGCAAGAAAAAATGATTGGACTAAAAGTAAACACTAAAATGAGGGGATTTTTATGAACTAAAACTATACTAAAACTAAAAAGGGTAGAAATGACTAAAATGTGACTAAAACTAAAATGCATTTCATTTAAAATTAAAACTAAGATTAAAATTAAAAATAGGTGCCAAAATTAACACTGATGGGTGGACAGGAAGAGATCAAAAGAAGGGGTGCCAGTGGCTTAGCTTTTAGGTTCAACCATTGACTGTGGAAGGTTTTGGATGAAGTCTGGGTGACAGCAGCCATTTGGTGGATTGGATTTGAAGGGGCCTTTTGAGGCCAATCTGTGGCGGGCGCCGTGTTGAACACACGGCCTCAAACTGACTTTAAATCAACGTAGACAGACAGAGAGGTGCAGCTGAGGTGGGTCTTAAACCTCCTGACAAACAGATAAGATGCAATGGCTCGTAGTCATATCAGTCAGGTCCTTAATTATGCATAGATCATATCTTTCTTAAAATCAAAATGTACTAGTTACAGGATCCCCTTTAGCCCAGCTCAAAGGGAATCGAAGACGTCCTGTTGGACATAAGTTACCCTCACATTTTTGCGTTTTGGTCTGTTTTTTTCTTGCAATGACTTCAAAACAATTCTCCTCAGTGCAGACCAACTGCACAGTTTACAAAGACGTTCTGCCTGGTCTGCTGGTCACGTTTCCTGGATTATGCAGTCTTTTCAAGGATTTTTTTTTTAATTTACCAAACATTTCACACTTTTCTCTGCATGTTTGTCTTTGACATAATGAGGGAGAAAAGCTGTTAAAAAGAGCCTGCTCCATCCTGCAAACACACTGTGAAATAGTGCAGTGGTTGATGACTGAGGGAGAGAGTGTGGCACATTATTACACACTTTTTTATATCACACACAAAAAGAAGCAAAAACTTTAATTGATCATCTGTTCTGATGTAACTCAGTTAATGAAGTGTGTGAACAACGCTGCAGACTGTAGTCTCTGTTAACAGACTGATGATCCCTATGAAGCTTTGTGCTTTCAGTGTACAGTGATGTCTGCGCGTCTGCTCCTCATCCTCACTGCACTGCCTGTCATAATGAATAAGCCACATCTGTGCTTCATTAATAGAAACAACTCAGAATTTTGGTTTAAACTTTAACAGGCAGCTTACTAGGGGTGCAGACAGCCTTGTTGTTAGGTCACACCCCATGTACAGAAGCTAAGCACAGGTTTGGATCCAGCCTTTCCCACTCTCTCGCCCTGGTTTCCTATACTATCCATTGTATTTTCCTCTCTAAATGAAGGCAAAAATCTGAAAGAGTAAATCTTATTAAAAAACGTTGGGTTTAAATCAGACTCAGACCCATGAGTCCAGCTAATAGGACTGGCTCAGGTACGGCACGGCTGGATTTTTGCCCTCTTCAGACAGCCTCTAGTCGGCACTTTAGGAACTGCAGCTGTTTTTACTTTCCTGTTGGCTTCATTTTTCAACCACAAAGGTTGCTGCTTTGTTGCACCCAATAAATGGAGGCTTTAGTCCTCCTAGAAGGCAGCTCAGGTTAGAGTCTGACCTGCAAAATCTTTCCCACATGTCCTTGATATCCTACTATATCTGCTGTCCTAAACAGGTAAAAGCCCCAAGTAAATATTTTTAGAAAACCAAATGAGTGAAATATGAAGGCCTAAAAAAGCTTTTAATTCAGACCAGAGTCATTGGAGTCACTTTAATGTAAAACTTAAGAGCTGGTAGATTCATGTTGATGAGGAAACAGGGGTTGGAAAATATAAGTTTGGCTTAAGAGCTTTACAACCCATGAGCAATACTTTCTGTGTTTATCATATTTATAAAAAAAATCTCTGTAAATACTTTCCACATATTTGTGCCTTTGGTTTGAGTCACAGTAAACATCCTGCATCATAAATCTTACATTTTATATTTGTCTCAGAGACAACATGAGGGAAGTAATAATGTCTTAATCTGTATGTTAGTGAGGCAAAGACAAATAATGTTGACCTACCTTTGCTTCTTGGACATCATTCTTTCGATAAAACACGTCTAAAAAACCTCAAACGAGCCTATAAACCTTTGAACTTGAGGCTAATGTCTTTATCCATTGGTTTCATTCTACTTCAGGCAAAAAATTAGGGAAGAAATCACGGATACGTCTGAGAAACCCTCTCATAGACACGCTCTAACACACATAATCCCAAACTGCAGAAGAGTTTTGCAGGATTAGGCCACAGTCTTAAAGGGATTACTCTACTGTAATTTTAGTGAACTTGACGGAGCTGCCAACGACATCCGGGAAACTGCAGACATTTATCGAGTTAATATCAGAACACAAAGTCTGTTTTAGCAGGAAATAATCCATACAAACAGGAGGGAAACCTAGACTCTCAGAGAGGAGGATTTGATACCGGAGGACGCCCACGTCACTGAGGATCTGTGAGCCGCCGTGACCTGAAACGACCATTTAACATCGATTAAATACAACAAAGAGCTCAGGAGACTGAACTAATGAGACGGTATTTAATGGAGCGTGTCGAGACGAGAAGGTCAGAGCGGTAAACCAAGATGGAAAGAGGTGAAAGGATGCAGATTATCAAAAAGGGAAGAGGGAAAAAAGAAACTGAATGAGCAGAAGATTACCTTAATTTATTTAGATGAAGACAGCATAAAGACCAAATAATCTGTGGTCACTCCTCCACCACAGCGATACTTCAGACGTTATGCTCCTGGGTTCATCTGTACAGTCATCTATGGGGTGATGCATGTGAGCGACATATCTCAAAGACGCTTTGAGGGATTTTCTCCAAGCTTTGCACCAATATCCACTCTGACTCAAGGATGAAGGGATTAGATTTTGGAGGTCAAAGGTCAAGGTCATTGCACCTCATGCTTGTGAATGTGACAGCTGAAGAATTATTTGAGGGGTTTTCTTCAAACTTTGCTCCAAGGTCCACTCTGTCTTTCAGTTGGACTGAGTTCATTTTCAGGTCGAAGGTCACTGTTAGCTCAAATCCTGTGAGCTCAGTGTTTCAGGAATGCACAGAGGGATTTTTGTTAAATTCAGCATAATATACACTTGGACTTGAGGGTGGACTGACTCGACTCTGGAGGGTAAAGGTCACTGAAACCTTTTATTTTGTGACACCACAGAAATGGCTGGGCCCTCCCCAGATGTTATTTAGTAAAATCTGCTTGGGCTTCAAATTATTATAATTTTTAATCCAGGTTAATCTTGTAATTTCTGTAGTTAGTCTTTTGAGTTCATGTCAACTCTGATTTCTGAAGGCTTGCTGCAAAAATCAACGGAGACTTGGAACTTATTAATTATTTTATTAGTCTCTCATTAAAGATTTTGGTTGTTTTTCATTGCATTGTATATGAGGTATGGCTGTTAAAAGCAGGGCGAGGCTCTATCAAAGCATTTTAATGGAAATTTGAAATGGGAATTTAAAGGGAAAAGTGTGGTAAGAAAAGGATCACAAATGACACGAATGAGCTCAGCCTTTAGAGGATCGTCAAACAAAGCAGATTCAAAAACTTAGATGAGCTTCACGAGGACTGGACCAAGACTGGAGTCAGTGGATCGAGAGCCATGACACAGACGGGTTCAGGAAATGGACTGCAAGGTGTGGTGTTCTTAGGCTGGAGCCAATCCTGAACCTAAGGCTAAGGAGAACAAGATCTGGATCATCACTCAGTGGTCCAAAGCCCTGTTTTCAGAAGAAAGCACATTCAGTATTTCATTTGGAAATTGAGGTCCCAGAGTCTGGGGGAAGATCAGAGACCCAGAATCCTTCAGGTCTTGAAGTCCAGTGTTTCCAGTCTCCAGTCAGTGATGGTTTGGGGTCCATGTCATCTGCTGCTGTTGGTCCACTGGTCTTTAGTAAACACTGTCAGCCAAAAGTGAAGCCTAAATACCAGAAACTAGTTTACTGACCCTGGTATTACTGTGTGATTGGCCACCCAGCTGGTCTGACCTGAACCCCCTTAGAGAATCTCTGGGGAAATGTCGAGAGAGATGTGAGACCCCAGACTCGGCAATCAAGACCAGGTGAAGGCTGCTATCAGAGCAAATTGGACTTCATAACTCCCCAGCATGACCACGGACTGATCGCCTCCATGGATGCAGTGACTTGTGCAAAAGGAGCTCTGACCAAGTACTGAGTACATAGATGAGCAAAATTTCCCAGAAGTTCTATGTGTCTGTGTTAAAAATCCTCTTCTGGACTGATGTCTGTGATTTTCTCATATTTTGAGGTAGTGGATTCTAGATTTGTGTGAGCTGTGAGCCTTAATCAAACACAAATGCTTTTAAGTATTTCCCTTTGTATGAGATTAACCCTGAAAGTAAGAAAGTTTAACTTTTTGAATTTAATCACTGCATAAAATGACTGTTTTTGTTGTGATATTCTAATTTTCTGAGATACACCTGCAGAGGAGAGGGCTCAAAAAGAGCGCTTTGTTAAATTTTGAGTGAGTGTAGAAGGCATTTTGTCAAATTTTGCCCACTAAATGGCAAACTAGGGGGTTCGTTGCCTCCGCTGGTGAGTAGTAGTGAGTGTATCATTGGCATTTTTTTCCCTTTAATTGTATTTATTTTCTAACCTACTCTTTTATTCTGTTTGTACATGATTATGCTGATGAAACCCTGAATATGCACTATCTACTGTTTGGATTGTGTAAACATTTCAATTTGTTCTGTTCTGTGTTTTTTTTTATATATATTCTCTGCCTCTTATGAAGAAGTGAGAAACTGATATAAAGGTTAAATTACAGTTTTGTCTGGTACAGAAACCATTAATATTAAAACTAAAATAGCTAAAGAAAGAGAAAAATCAACATTTTCTGTCCATTCTCCTCTGGTTTCTTCTTCTCTGTGCTCTGATTGGCTGTCCGTCACGTGACCTCACAGCTGATTTCGTTGGATGAAGTGTTTTGTTCATCATTTCATGAAGCCATTTCTGGTTAGCATCGCCGCTCTTTGCTCCTCGTTCTCGGTGTAAAAATGGCCCAGGCAGCTCAGACCAACTCTCCGGACTCCAACAGCTCACAGATCGAAGTGGAACACGACCGGAAGAGACGACAGTTTGTCATCAGGCTGAACGGTGAGGCCACCATGGAAACATTAGCGTGCTAACAGGCTAACGCTAGCTCTGAGGCTGCTGGAGGTTCACTGTCTGTTATCATCGACGTCCGGATGTAATTCGTGAATACAGCGGCTATTACTCACCCTCAGGGGCCGATACTTAAAGAAAATGTGAATGTCATGTCTTTATTTTGGATTTATTTCATGTAAAGAGGCTGAACAGGCCAGAGTGTCTGCATATGTGAGCTTGTTTCCTCCTCCTTCCTCCTCTGAAAACAAACAAACACCCTCCCATTATCAGAGGACAGTTCAACAGGCATTAGCAGACATGGATGTGTGGTATTTAGATTTAAAACACAAAGAACGAACAGCTTCTAGAGATTTTAATCACTTTAAACAAAGGCAATAGAGGGGTAATCATGTTAATAAATGAATCTGAATTATGGTGGGGAAACTGGGGTGAATGTTGGGTTTGTTCTGCATTCTATGCATCAAATTAGAGTTAAAGGAAGTTGGCATACAGGTTCACATATTTTGCTTCTTGTGCTTAATATAGATTAAGTTGTCTTGTCTCTTTATGTTGTTAGCAAATGCCCAGCCACAATACAGATGTTTAAAGGCCAATTGAAATCTTTATGCTTTGTGAGATTTGTTTACAGCAAAATAAGGTTGTCAAAATTTACTAAACTTGATACTTTACCACTTATTTTTAAAGCGGTACAATCGTTTATTTAAATGATCCATACTATTAAAAAGCACTGAAACTTAAAAAAAAAACCCCACCAGTTTCAAAATACAGACATGTCCTTCATACTGTCTAAATTACACAAAAACACTGGTAATGTTTCAGTATTAAAACTGTGAATGTTTTATGCAGCTTTGACATAGCTTCATTTTCTATTAACTGAAACTAGGAATTCCTTTCATACTGGATGCCGGAATCTTCTATTTTTGCTGCTAAGGTTTGATTTTTATTGGTGTCATATCAAAGTTTAGATGTCTGGTTTCATGACAACACCGCAGAAAGGTGGAAGCTGCTCTGCCCTAACAAAGATCTCTATCAGTGTCTGCTCCACCCTCATACATAATGCATTTTTGTCCACAGACACGTTTATCAGTTTGTTGAAGAGCACATGCCTTGTTTTATTGAGCAGCCATGATTATGTACAGACTGCATGTTGCATTTGTAGCACAGAGGTATCCAGATGTTCTTACTTTAGGAAGGGCTTATTATGTTTAGATAGTGAATAATATAACGGAAGTTATGAATTTAAATGTGAGATAATGCTGTACCAAGTGCTGAAACCACTCTTTCAAAGAATAAGCATGTTGTGCTGAATGTATAAGAGGAACTTGACTTTAATTTTTAGAGCAAAAATAATCAACAGAAGAATGAAGAAGAAAAAAAGCCCAAACAGCTGTGCTCTTATGGTTAAGAAACTAACATCAGGGATGCACCGACTGCAATTTTATGGCTGATCAGCGATCCTTAAAAAGCCTGACCTGCCAATTCCAATTTTGGACGATACCGATTTTTTTTATAACTGACAGCATAAACCTTCAATGTTCCAATCTAATTTTACTGAAAAAAACGTTGAACAATACCTGTGAAACAATACAAACTTGTTTTAACTGTACATGAGGTTGTTCTCTCAAATATAAATGAAAAGTTTAGAGCATTGCTGTCCAAACTACTAAATTATATCAGTTCCTTTTGTCTTTAATTTTTCACATTTTAGTAGGTAGAGGTAGATAAGATCGGTGGATAAGATCGGTTTCATATGTAAGGATCAGCTGATTGCTGACCCCCCAAAATTAAGGAAATCGGCGTTAGGGGTGCACCGAGTGATCGGCCGGCCGATTGCACTGTGCACCCCTAACTAACATACAATAAAATGTGTTTATCTCAAGCAGCATAGATTAAAATCTAGTGCTGCATTATTTGGTCATAATGTGCAGGTGTGATCATACAGGACAATATTTATGCATTAATACAGAAATGTCATCGTGAGTCTATTTTCTTGGTTATCAGTGAAAATGCAGAGAATAATGATGGTTTAGAAGTCTGTATATCTCACCTCAAAACATACAAATATTAAGTAGCAGAAAAAATGTAGTTTTTACAGTACTGCTTTCAAAATAACTTGGTATTTCTAAAAAATGTTTGTTTTTTTTATAAAAAGCTTTTATAAAGACAAATAGTGACACTTTTGTAAACTTAAAGGTCTTTCTGCAGACATTTTAAAGATTTTTTTGCTTTTATTTTGACAGGACAGTAGAAGAGAGACAGGAAATCTGATGAGAGAGAATAGGGGAAGACATGCACCTAACACACAGTCCCACAACCAGTGGGAGGACTGTAACCTCAGCATATGGATGCCTGCTAAATCAACTGAGCTAAACCAGTGCCCTGCATGTGGTTTTTAAATCTTGAGTACTACTTGATACTTAGATAATTGCAGCCATTGTGGGATTATGTAATTGCACAGCCTGACAATGGTAACCGCAATTAGATAAACTGTGCAGCGCTAATTAAAGCATTTTAAAGGTGGGATGTTGGAGCTGTACAGTTTTGCAGACATGCACAGAGAGAAATTAACTTAATGTTTGGAGTGTGGTTGCCAGAAGACCAGAATTTAAATTAAGATATGATTTGAATATAACTAAAACATATAAGGATGCACCAATGCATCTTTTTGACATCGGTATGTAAAAGGCCCTGTTGACAATCATCAAGCGGTCATAGGCAAATAATGTGGCATACAGACATGTCAGTAGATGTTAATGTGTTGTGTCGATCCACTTCAATGCTGACGTCTAGCTCTGCAACAGTCTGAATGCCTGTCAGTTCACAACATAGCAGTTAAGCTGGTGTGAATTGAAATGCCAGAGATTTAATGCAATTTTTAATGCATTTATTCCTCTCCTACACACTTCTCTTATGAAAGAGATGTAGTCTCTTAAAGCTGTGACACTTTCTGATAGCTACAGACAGTAAAATAACAGGGGTTGTGTTTTAAATCAAGTCACTGAAAGACCAGAGGTATAAAAAAATCTGACAGCCTTAGTGTAAAGTTTTTGTTTGGGTTGGAGGTATGGTTTGGTTTTGGTTTTAAGTTGGTCACAAAATCCAAAGCTTTAACTTCTTTCTGCCCTCAGGATCTCATGATCGAGCTGTTCTTCTCTACGAATATGTGGGGAAGAAGACGGTGGACCTGCAGCACACTGAAGTTCCTGATGCTTACAGAGGAAGGGGAATCGCCAAACACCTGGCCAAGGTAAAACACCTGAAGACTGAGTATTGTTATTACCTGTCAAAACTGAAGGTAAGAAACGTGGCTTCAAACATGCAATTTATATATTTTTAAGATTTATTTTTGAGCTTTATTGCAACAGTTTAAAAACATTTACAGTTTACCTGTAGCCAAGACTCTCAGCATTATCATCAGGCTCAGTAGTTCCTGAATGCTTTGCTTGTTAGGGGTGACACGTGTTCTTCTAAACTACCAAACTTCTTTGGGAAGAACTGGGAGAAACTGACAAGAAATGGGGTGTCTTTGGCCTGAAGCTCACAGCATAAATTGTGTACTCTCTTGAATCAGTAGAAAGAAAGTCTACACGCACATCCAAACCAAGGTGGACAGGTGCTGAGCCGAAAAAGAGACTGACAAAGAACAGAAAGATGTCTCGCACACTGCAGGGCTCCAAAGATACAAATGTTTATTGCACCAACCTACTCTCTTGAATCAGTTGTGGATGGCTCCAAAGTCTGGATCCTCTCGTCATGTTTTTAACAACCATTACAATAACCCAATAACGCTGTCCATATTCATAGTGTACACTGAAGTTACTAACAGCTGCAAGAAAGGTATGACGAGCCCAGGTGGAGACTGAAACCTCCTTTATATAACACATTAACAGGGATTTAGATACCAAGTGTTAATCCTCAGTGCTTTGTTGTGTGGATGCACCTCAATGTATACTGACAGCAGTTTGATACCTGATAGCTCAGACTGCATAAAGAGGTGGTCTGGGATCCCGTCATCCAGACTGGACTAGTGACATAGATACAACATTTAATGGTCTGCATTAAAGACTGCTCCATCAACCAACAGGAGCTGCAGAATTCTCCTAGTAAACAAAAGCATGGCTTTATTTATGTCCATCCAGCCTCACTCAGAGTGATGAGGCTCTTTTTAGAGAGCTGGGTTATTTTTAACAGCTTAGTGATAAGAGACACTCATTCACCTCCCTAACAGCTCATCGTTTGGGGCCATTTTGCCTTTTTTGCATGTAGTGCTTGATATCTGAATGAACTAAATGCTTCATTGACCCCTGATAAAACGTTGTCTGGACAAGCCCTGAAGAGTCTTTGCTTTGGAAATGATGCATCATCTTCAGCAACTGCAGGTTTCAACTCGCCTCATAGAAGATCTTCGGTCTGACTCAGGCTTCATACTCTCCTGATAATTATTTCACTGTTATTTTTTTATTATTTTGTGATTTCAGGCAGCCATGGATTTCGTGGTGGAAGAAGATCTGAAAGCCCACTTGACCTGCTGGTACATTCAGAAATACGTCAAAGAGAATCCTCAGCCTCAGTACATTGAACATATTTATCAATGACCGATCAGGTCTGAGGAGACGGAGACAGAGACTCTTGGAGGATTCACTGTGCTGCAGTATGCTTTGGAGCTACAGGCCGATATACTTAAAGGAGCTTCCAGGCGTTGATCACAATGGGATTTTAAGCTACTCCAGAGACCAGTAACCTCATGGAAAAGACAGCTGTGAGCTGAACATTGGGTCGACGCTTGTCCATAATCAGAAAGGGGAAGTGGATGAGCTGCAGGTTATAAATCAGAATCAACACCAGGAAATAAAACAGCCAAAGCTGAAGGCCATAAACCCTCTGAGTGGAAGTCAACGGTCAGATGTGATTGAGACCAGCTGGGAGTCAAATACTGGGATGGAGATTTTCTTTCTTCCCCTTTATTGGTTGGGAGAAACAGGACAAGATGGCCACCAGTGGTGTCGACATGGAGGCAACGATGCCTTCAATGATAATCCAACTGTGATGACTTTTATACTTCCTCTTCTTAATTCAGCTTTCTTTTGTTAGTCTGAATTTATGTTTTATTCCCCCCTTCTCTTGAACGTTGGTTTTCTTTGGGCTAAAAAATCCCACAAATTTAGTAAATTGGAAAGTTTTAAAACATTAGGGTATTTTTTCTTGGTAATTTCAAAGTGTTAGGTGAGGGATAGGCACTGATCTTCTAATATTTGAACAATCATTCATTTATAGAAACTGTAGAAACTGTTTCCATTTAAGAATCGTTTCCATTTATTCACTGGCGCCTGGTTTATGCAGACAACAAACGGAGGCTGCAGGGCATCTACAGTTGTTTACTAACCACCAATAAAGACTACAGAGATCATTAGAATCGATCTTTTCTTCTATGAAGCTGGCTGCACATGACTAGACCGTGTACTGCTAGGGGGCGCCAAAGATGGGGGGGGGGGGGGGGGGGTGCCCAGTCTGCTCTGACGTCAAAATAAGATTAAAAAGGATCTGTTAAACTTTGAGAAAAGGAAGTTGATATTTTTTAGGGGGAAAAAATCAAATTTTGACATAAACTCCAAGACTTCAAGATCCTAAAGTCCTAAAATTACAACAATGTAAAGCTGAAAATGTATGACAAACCAAACTGAAAAGATTGGTTGGATTCCTAGTTTACATGTCTTTCTCTTCAAGTCTGGATGATGATAATCTGTTGACTCTGGGCTAAAGATAGTTGTAGTTAAGAATAGCGTAAAGCAATGTTGACAGTGCCAATTCCCATTATGAGTTAGCATCAAGCTAACAAACTCAGATGTGCATCCCAGTCCATCACTCTGAATTATCCTTAAATACTTCCCAGTGACTTTCAGATTGGTATTTTCCTTCAAATGCACATCCCTACATAGAGTAGGCATACATTTGCTGGTTGAAGGGTCATTGAAAATTATGATTTTGATTTTAAAGAAAGTTGTTTTCCCAATGTCTGGAAAATCCAGCAACAACATTCTTGTAAAATGAAATTCATCCTCTATTGTTTGAGTCACAAATGAATCAGGGAAAAGATGCAGGGATTTAAAAACCAAAGAACAAACTGAGCTATAATTCTCCTCATTTGTGTGTATAATGTTACAGTAAAACTAGGGCTGGGCTGTATATTCAGATTTAAAGACAACTTTGTTTATATCGATAAAGTTTGTGTTTGAAAAAAGTAAATATCAGGCCTAATGTTCTGTTAAATAAAAGGTAGTTTACAGCAAAAATCACAAATAGTAACACACTAATCAGCCACAAGATCATCTGTTGTGATGTTTATCCTGATGGGGGATATGACTGATTTATTTGGTTTAATTAAGGAGTGTTTTTATTATTAGTAAAAGTCAAACTATTTGAAAACACCGCAACAAAAATAGAAGTTGTAGACGCCCAGTGTTTGTGACAAAATGAGGATTTTGATATGTTAAGGGGGCTCAGCTAGCCTCTTAGCTCAGTACTAGACTCTGGTCTCCCTTCATTTGTCAGGACAACACTAGAAGGCCTGCCCGACTGAGTGAATTGTGGTTTTGATCACCTCCAGGCCAGGTAAATCAGTTAAATTTGGGCGGGGGGTCCCTTTTTTTGTAAAGCGTACGGATCATACTCAGTGTATGTAGATCTTTTCTGATGACAATTTTTGCATACAGGTTCATTTACAGCTGTAAATTACTAACTTTTAAATTTGGAAAAGTGGCAAGGAGAAAGAAACTCTCACCATCTCCACCCTTTTTTTCAAATGTTGCCAACATATTTGAGCAATTTAAGCTACAGTCTTTAAAACAGAAACAATCCACTGACGACAAAATCATTTCCACTTTCAAAAATATTCTGCACTCAGACATCAACACTTTGAAATCCACCGCTGTGAAAGTCATGCAAAATCAATAAAAATGCAGATGTAAACATGCCAGACCAGGAGATGGTGGTCCAAGTTTGGCCTAAGTTACACCCAAGATCAAGCCAGAGTCTCAAGGCGCACCATTTTCACATCCTTATAAAAAGCCTCTTAAATATGTCAGTGTACTTAGTTTATGTGTGGTTGTTTTAATAATGTTTGCTTGTACAAACTCCCACAGCACACCTGGACTTACCTCAACACACAGCATTTAGTTAACCACTGATTTAGTCTGTGTAGGAGTTTGTCTGCGCTTTTTAATAACTGAAAATGAAAGCTTTTCCAGTATTGGGCGTCAAAGACTTTTGTGGTCATATCAAACCGGTTTCTATATGGTAAGATTTTTACTAGAATCATATCAAAGTTTACCATGTAGGCGTTGTGACAACCATTTGTAATTTCTTTAAAGGTTAAAATAAGATTGTGTTTCACCATTCAGCTAAAAAATCATGAAGCGTTTTTGCTGCGTATCGCCCAGCCCTCAGTAACTTCTGATGAATTTGGTCTAAGGCTTGTCACTGTGTGAATAATGAGAAATCTTTCAAACCAGCAGCACTGTTCTCTTCAGGGCATTTATGATCAGCCTCCTCTAGTTCATTCAGGAAAATGTCTCTGGAAGTCGGGGATTACACGTTATTTTATTCAGATTTCTGTTTAGTATGGTTTCATTCACCAGCTGATAAAGGTCACCATGGAGGAAGATTTTACTGACAGGTTTACTGTGCTCTCTCTTCAGCTCTTCAGGAGGTTTCATTTTTGCTGTTGACAATCTAAAGTGTTGAAGAGAAAAATCCCTCAGGTTACTCGACACTGTCAGGATGAAGATCAGTGTGCAGACGGCTGCTCTGTCTGCTTTAATCACTTCAAGGTTACTGCAGGAAAATACTTTCTCTAATGCTCATTTTTAGGTGAAGCACCTAATCATTATTTTTGTCTTCTGTTCATTTTCGTGTGTTTGCTTGAAAGGAACTTTTGGAGCTGCTGGCTCAACCAAATGAGGAAAAAATGTACCGATCTCTGTTCTGCTGTTGTTTTTCCTTCTTGTTGTCTATAAATAAATACATTTTCATCAAAGGTTTTATGATTTTTGTTTCAATCAACACTTGGTTAAACTACACCACCAGGAATGAGCACACCAAGGCCACCACCGCCTGGTACCTAAACACATAACCCCCCATGACTATCCCTGCAGGCGGAGAGCCCATTAGGTGGTGCTCCATGTTGCGTTTTTGGATTGAACTTGACCCTCATCCAGGTGAGGTGTTTTGCTTGTTGATTTGTCCTTTTGTGTTTTTATAAACCACTCTTTGTCTCTGACCTGTTTGCCTTGGAAGCTTCTACCAGGGGCAAAATTCCCCAACAACACAATTCCCAGGGTCTCACAAACCCCAATACCACCAGAAGGTGGTGATTTCATTTGGACTATTCTGAGAGGGGTTTTGGGGGTATTTCTGTACAAACAAAGATTTTTTTAAAGATACTACAATGATACAAATTTACAATTCCACATAATGTAGGCACAAATAAAAATACATGATGATGATCATAAAATCATGCATAAAAAAAGTTGACAGCCACGTTTACCTACCTTAGTACCTTGTGGCGATGCCTAATAGCTATGTGTAAATACATGTTTATAATAAACTTTGAATCTTGAGTACACATGATAAGGTACAGCGAACAGCGTCATGATGGTGTTCACTGTTTAAATATAGATTTGGCGCCATCTAGTGTAAAGATTTAGAATAACGTGGTGCTTAAAAGCACTCCATATGTTGAAAATGTGTTTTGTGATTTTCATGTATCTAAATAGGTAAATGATGGCTGATCTCTAATGTAATCGCATATTTAAAATTCCCTAAAATCTGAAAGTAAATAATTGAGACACCATTCAATTTCTAATTAGAGAAATTAAAAGCTCAAACCATTATATCCTGTATGATTTAATATAAATTCTATCTTATTTGTAGTTATTAATTAAAAGGAAACTCCAGCACAATGTCTAAATTGCACAATTACGACCGATTTGTTATATAGACTGTGAAGGACTGAACTTGTATTTTTTTTATGGATTCACACATCTCTTCACACCTGTCTTATCAAATACCTTTATTTTTAGCCTCTGTATTTTGTCAGTTATTAAAATATCAGGTTGACTCACCAAGCAATACCGCAAAGTATGAAAATTTCTGGCATTTTGACAGCCCTCAGCTGTCTCAGTCATTAGATAAATTTATACTGAAACGTTGCGCATGCGTCAATAATTTCTCTACGTAATAAAATCACATTACAATAGTTTTGGCATGTACAATATTTGTTTTCAGCTGCTCCTCATTCCCGCACGGAGCCATTATAGTTATCACATCCACACCGTGTCAGGTTACAGCTGCACGCGGACAGACAGCTCTAACTAGTGCACGAGGACACAGTGACAGAGCACGCGAGGGCAAAATATGGGTAAGTGGCGTGGAGTACAAACACAAATATTATTAGAAACGTTAATAATTGGGACAAAATATTACATGCTGATGTGTTAACCGATGTATGCGCTCTTCTTTCAGATTTTAATATTCACAGCTCCAGTACTCGCTTTACGTTCAGTTTTAATATATGTACTCATTTGTTGTATTTTAAACAAACATACTCTCGCTAATTTGCATTAAATTTAATTATAATTTGCTCTGACCTCTCAAACTTCTCTCGGCTGTTATAAAATACGTAACGGGCGATCTTCAGTCTTTAAAGTATCTTGTGAATTGTAGTCTGCACTTTTATACAAGCAATGCCTTGGCTGCGCTGATACACTACATTACCCACAAGGCTTGGCGCTCTCGTACGTCAACTGCAATCACAGTTGTATCTCCAACATGGCGTCGCTGGGAAGGAGGCGCGGTGTCCCAGTAAGCAGGGAGAGGTCAGTTACTCCACATCTTGGCCATTAAACGAAAATGTTTTCATATGATACATCATTTTGCAGATGTCGCCATTTGAGAGATCCCAAACGTTCATGTCTTTTGGGATTAAAGTAAAATGCCAACACGACAAGTCGGAATTTTATCCCATGGTGAGCTAACGTTAGCTGGCTAACGTGTACAGCTAGCTAACGTTAGCAGGGAAACAAACTAGCCGCTCATGTGATGTTCTGGTTATTTCACCTCCACCGATCGACTGTGAAAAAAGTTTTGTTTAGTCGTTTATAAGTGTGAATTATTTCTGCTAAAATGCCACCTAATCCAGGTGGAGCTATTAATGTTGTCTGCTGTGTTTGTCGACCTTTTCTGAAAGTAAATCAACTTAGCGTACCAGTCCGGTGTTACGGTTTAACGAGGGACCGTGTTAACCGATGACTTCCAACCGAATCTGGCTGTGGTTGTCGTTGTCACAACGGATGTTGATGACAGAGAGCGTCCCAACGAATGTCCTTCGTTGTATTTTTTATTAATTTTGATGTCTAAGTGTTGTAATAAGATATGTTTGAATGCAAAGAAATAGGCAACGAGTCATTCATTAGGACCGCTGACGTTTTTAACATCTGTTATTAACTACGACAACTACAGACGCATTCGACTGAAAGTCACCAGCTAACACGGTCGCCCATTACACCAGTACACCGGTACTTCAACTTTCTACAAAGCGCTCGAGTTAGCCCGTGTTATCTAACTGACGCTACGGTACATAATGTCCGTAACACAGTGGTCCTGAAAAAAATCGCCCCCACACTCTCCAGACCCAGGTCCGCTGTGTTTACAGCCGAATAACCGAGTTTGGTTACGATAGCTAGGCTAGTCAACAAGGTTTGCTTGTCAACAGGACCTGAAAGGCCTCAGAGTGACCCCAACATATGTGTTTGCAAGGTTGTCAAAATATGCGACAATATGATCATGTTAACTCAATGAACAATAACTTTAAAAAGTACCACATCTTTATCTAAAAAATAAATAAACTTTGACGCTTCAGTCATCAAGAGAAAGTGAGAGCAATCCCATCTACATGTCAGGTAAACAGACGTTTCTCTCGCCATGTAGTCTCTTAGAATATTAAAATTAAATACTATATATAATAAATATTAATTCTTTTACAGTGCTGTGTATGGGGAGTTGGTTAAAAACAAGTAAAACTGCATTGCTCATCGGATTCATTAACGTGTTTGCAGATGTGGAAAGTAACTTATTACATTCTCTGAAGTAATTGTGTAGGTTTTTTGGGGTGTACTTGTACTTTTAGAGTATATCTTGAACTCAGTCCTTTCACTTTTACTTTAGAAAGTTTTAAGTAGAGTAAGTGTACTTTTACTTAAGCACTAAAGTTGTGTACTTTCTCCACTTCAGTAGCACATAGAGGTGATTCTACATCACATCCCAAAACAGCTGTTGGATTTCACCTTGTTGAAGAAGCGGGGCTTTGCCTGAAACACCTGGTTGGAGATCCATATCCTCATGTTTTTAATTGCCACTAAAGAAAGATAATTCTTTACTGTACATGTGTTCAGTAGCTACTGAGGCTGGGCAATTAATACATAAATATATTTATCACAATATGTGCTACTGCAAATTTCTAATTGCAGAAGTTGTAATATTTATTTGACCCAAAGTGTGTCAAAATAAATGTGTTATGCAGTGTTTTGCAGGAGAGATGTTTGCTCTACACATCATGCAGATATTGAAACTTTTTTTTTTCAGAATAGTTAACAAAAATCTTACTTTTCTTATTTCTATAAATATTTTTTCTTATCTAAAATGAGGATAATATAAAAATGATCATTACCTTACATAAAATAATTTACATTACATCTGCAATATAAGTTTAAATAATCACAACTATATATATTTTTCTAAATACTTTTATTTTTAAATTCTCCAAAATAAACATAAAACAGGTGATGATAAGGGTAGGTACAATTCTCAAAATTATAAAAGTAGACATAAAAACACAGGCACAGCATAAAAGAGCACAGTCTGACAATCCTAAATGAAAACTGAGATTTTTTCATTTATGGCAATCCCATTTTCCAAATATTTCTCTCCTTTTCCTTTTGAAGATGCAATGTAAGTCATTTTCTCCATTATGCAAATAGAGTCTATAATGTTTACAAGAAGTTCCACAGTTGGTGGATTCTTTTGAAGCCAGCACTTGGTAATTGCTTTCTTACCTGCAACTATAAATATCTTCAAAAGATATGCATCACTTCTACAAAGGCAATCAGGTATTTTTCCAATGAACAGAGAGGTGAAGGAAAAATCAAACATTATGTCCAAGGTTTTTACAATTAACTGCTTCACATCAATCCAAAAGGTACTAAGACATGGGCAGGATCAAAAAATATGAAAATAGTCTACAGAAACCACCCCACATCCCCCCCAGCAAGAGAACTGTGACCCACTTAACTTTGATTTCTGTTTTGGGGTAATAAACAATTGTATTAGGTTTTTCCAGCAGAAATCACGCCAGAATAACGAGTGTGTGGTGGAGGACTGAATTTCAAAGTTAGATATTTTTAATGTTGTTCAGCCCTAGTTTTCATGATGATTATTTCAAGGCTTTCAAATCAGTAAATTTACTAATGTGACTGAAGTAGATAAAGTAATATTTATTTTTCATATTGATTCATGCATCATATTATGTCATCCTGACATATAAGTCTGACCAAAAGGGGCACTTTTAGTTTAGTGGATTTATAGACATGTACTTTTATGTAGGTAAATTTTTACCAGAGTAACTGGGCCACTGAGTATTATATGAAGAGTTATTATGCACATTTCATATTACTGTAAAATCCAGTCTGTAAGTCGCTCTGGTAAACGATTCGAGGTCTTCCAAAGAGAAAAACAGAGCTGATATTTTCCTGCATGAGGATTTTTCTTTCCTTCAGCAAAGTCCCAAACATTTCTGTGCATTTTTAGCACCATCCTTTTGTTCACAACTTGGCGTTTTCACATCTACTAGCTATGAAACAGCCGCTGAGCTCAGCCTGCAGTGATTGTTGTATGGCAGACCCACAGGAGTAACGCTCCCCACCTCTGCTCATCACCTCTGCTTTTGTTTGCTGCTGTTGTTTTGAATTGAAGAGTCTTTTTAATCAAAGACCTCCACAAGCTTTATTTACTGAACAGTGAACCCTGGGTTTTCTTTAAATGCAGGATTATGAACAAACTTTGTTAAAGCATCTATCCCCACTGGTCTGACCTGTATCTCTTTGAATAACAGCATGTTGTTAGCCGTGCTGTAATGGAAGTTAGTTTTTATCACGCCAGGTTGTGTGTGGCGTTTTACGGTGGCAGCTGCACTTGTGTTCATGACGGTGCATTTCTCAGCATTTTGTACTGGTACAAAGCAGCCAACTTTTTGTATCAAAAATAGGCATTAAAAGTGCAGCTACTACACCACATTTGTGCTGTTTTATTGATTATAGCTCGACCACATGATTTGTTTACATTTGCATGTTGAGAACTAGATCCCAGTCATGGTAATGATCAAACCAACCATGCAGCCAAGCATTTAAGCTCTTCAGTTTTTCTTCCTCTGACTGTTTCCTGCTGTTTGTTTTCTGTCTTTCTGCAGGGGAGTGATGGCGGCGACAGATTGCTACATCGTGCATGAGATCTACAATGGGGAGAATGCTCAGGACCAGTTTGAGTATGAGCTGGAGCAGGCACTGGAGGCCCAGTATAAATACATTGTTATCGAGCCCACACGCATCGGAGATGAGACGGCTCGATGGATTACTGTGGGCAACTGCCTGCACAAGACGGCCGTGCTGTCGGGCGCCGCATGCCTCCTGACGCCCCTTTCACTGCCTGTTGAATACTCGCGTTACGTGGCGTTGCCCGCCGGCGCCCTCAGTGTGGCCTGCGCCGCCCTCTATGGAATTTCATGGCAGTTTGACCCCTGCTGCAAGTACCAGGTGGAATACGACAGCCAAAAACTCTCACGGCTGCCCCTGCATACGCTCACCTCCTCGACGCCCGTGGTTTTGGTACGCAGGGATGACATCCACAGAAAGAGACTCCATAATACGATAGCACTGGCTGCCCTGGCGTACTGCGCCAAGAAGATCTACGAACTCTATGCGGTATGAGTGCACTCTGAAGAGGGTTTAAGTCCGACATAAAAAGGAAAAAACAAACAAAAAAACAGAACCTCTCCACCCCCAGATGTAAAAGAAGTGGAAGTCCTGATGAGGCCCAGCAGTTAGCTCCACACGTGTGGTGGGTGCTTCCATTTGAACTATGATCAGAGGGATATAGTACAAACTAGAAGGAATTGTTTTTTCCCTTACGTTTCCTTTACTTCTTTGTGACAACAACAGCACACTTATCTCTGTAGTACCCTTGCGCCTCCCCCCATGCGCCCTCCACCTGCATACTTGACACACATCAAGCTCGAGCTCAAGGGTACGTGAGCAGGTCCTCGGGACTGAGCGGTGTCGGCGTTGAAACAGACAGTAATGTTTTGAGTATCAAGCTCTCTCCCCCTTTCCCTCGTAGTTTTACTGTACCCCTTTCTTGCTGATCAGTACATCACCCTTTCATTAAACATTAGGATATTTCAAACTCACTTTTCTGTATTTTATTTTACTTTTTCATTAAATGGATTCTTCATAATGTCCAGAAAAGAGCCGACAGCTGCGACTTCTTTCAGATTGTGTCTTGTTCATGTAGAATTTTTGTTTAAAAGAGTGAAAGTCAGATCTGATTTGAATGTGCTGACTCCATGTGATCTTTAAAACACTAAAGAAAATCTCAACTCTTGGTTGGTCATATTTCAAACACTTCTGTTCATGTAAAATCCATTAAAAGAAGGACAAGCTGAAACTTAAATCAAAGGTTATTTTATCAGTGGTGCTTGTGTGATATAAAATGTATTTTAGAGCTATGAGACGAGATAACTGAGGGGTGATTAAGATCATTTATCAATTTATTAGCTGTATCTGGTCAACTGTAACTTTGCAAAGCAGATGAATTATCCTGATTTCATGTCTGTTATCTGAGAATGACGATGGTTGCAGAATCTCATCTCGATATCTCTGCATTGATATCACGTCCAATGATGTCATCACTATGGTACAAGAAGCACAAAACAAGAGTCAGTAGCAACAGCAGAATCAACTGTTTGGCATTGGCAGAGGAGATTTGGCAAATTTTTCATGGGTGCAACCCACATACTCAGCTCTGCTGCTCATCCCACAAAGGCGTGATCCTCACAGATGTAGCACTATTTTAAAGGGGAATAAACAGGCTTTCCAACAGTATAAGGTTTATTGCCAAGAAGTAACAAAGAAATAGTCTACCAAACTGAAATGTACTTTTTAAGTTCGAACCAAGCATCAGGATGGGGCAGAATGCTGTTTTATTGCCTGCCATGGTTTTTGATTGAAGTGTTTCACAAATTGCTGATTTTCTGAGATTTTCACGTCAACACAACGATCTCTAAAGTTTACAGAGCATGGTGAGAGAATATCCAGTGGTGGAGGAGAAGAACAGACTGGTTTGAGCTAATAGAACTGTAACAAATCACACTTGACCAAGGTATGCAGGAGAGCATCTCTAGAGCGACTCCCAACACGTTAAATCTTGAAGCAGATGAGTTTCAGCAGCAGAAGACCACAACTGTCAGCTTAGGACAGACAAACCGCTACAGTTTACAGGGCTTCACCAGCACTGGAAAACAGAAGACTGGAAAACACCGTCTGGTCTGATTAGTTTGGATTTCTGCTGCCATATCTGAATGCTAGGGTCAGACCAACTACCAGACCACTAAATCACCTTTCTTCCCCATTCTGATGCACAGTTTAAATGTAAACAGAACATTTTGGCCACTAAGAGTCATGGTAAAAGCATTACAGACACTAAAATCTTGTTTGAAAGTTATTTTTGGATTTGTGATTCTCCACAATTGTTGCTTCAACAGTAGAGAGGGATCAAATTAAAACCTGTTCAGTTAGTTCAGATTTTTTCAAATGAAAATTTTTGATTTATTCCATAAAAAACTCCACTGAAAGTTTCTCAGACATTAATTCTACATGTTATCATACCTTCACTTTTACAGTTAGCAGTGTGATGAAACTTCGAGCAGTCAGCTGTGACTCCCGGCAGTTTATCAGGATGAGTTAAGCGTCTCGTCTATTTGCTATCACTTGTTTTGTTTGTTCATGATATCAACTAGGAAGTTATTATTTAAAAATGAACGTAAGATACAGCAGAGGGATCATAAAGTGCTTTTATTAGGGAGAAAATCTTGTTGATGAGGATTTACAGTCTAATGATCACAAGTTTATAACGGTGTTTTTCAACCCTTGGTGAAATGTTGGCCTCTAGTTTTTAAAAGCAACACCAAAACCTTGCAAATAAATCCCCATTTGCTCTTCTGCCCAGCATGTCGGCATTTTCAGCGCTTTGTGATATCACATTTTAAACGTAGATTATGTTATTTTAAAGGTATAGTATGTAATATTTGGCTAAGCAAACCTGGTAAAATTCGAACATAGTATTTATATGACGGCACCTCTAAATTAATGTTTAATCATCTAGTTATATTAACTTAGAATAAGTCTTCTACTCTTACAAAGGGAGGGTCCCCTCCATGGACTCCGCCATCTTTGATTCTTGCAATGTTCTACTTTTTTTTTTTACATATTCAGGTGATTATAGTTTGTTATGCTAAATAGTGATAGCCTAAATATTACACACTGTACCTTTAATGATTAATAGTTTTGGAAAAAGTACTAAAGCTGTAAAAAAAAAAAAAAAAAAAAAATGATTTTCATTATAAATTTTCACATGTTTTCAATCCAAAGCTGAAGTGTGGAGCAGTGGGCATTCACTCAAATTAGCAGGTTGATGATGGTGATATTTCCCAGGTCCTTATAGAGTATAAAAAATGGCACTTGCGTGTCACACAGCTTTGTGTAAGGGTTAAAAACATACAAAAGTCCTCTGCACATCTGCACATCTGCACATTCATAAGCTCATTGTAGTAGGACAGAAATGAATCAGTCAGAAATGGCAGGCAGTTGCCTGCATACTGTCTAAAATGTATGCATGCTTTGGCATACAGAACTCATTATAATAATATAATAATAATAGTAATTGAAAATAAGTTTCAGATGTTGATTTCTGTTTATTTTACTATTCTTGTATCAAAGTTTAAATATCTGGTATTGTGACAGCCCTCCTTAAGTCCACATTCACTTTAACACAGGTCTTGAATATGAGATGAAATGCATAGTGTACTGTTTCCTCTAAAACCATATTCCTCTTCAGGATGAATAGAGACAACAGAAGCACAGGTCTGAGTTCACAGAAGGAAGGCCTGAGAGGAGCTCAACCTTTTTCTTATTTGTAGCCAGAGCCAGCTCATTATCAGTCAGCTGATCCACAGCTGGCTGTTTACAACCTTTCAAGGGTCTGGTGACCAAAAGAAGCCCCCTGTCATCTTGAAGAGGGCTGATGGTGGAAAAACAACCCTCACAGCTTTAGGAAGGCCTGGAGGAAAGGCTGTGCCTGGAAAATGCAGCTCACAGACAAGCTATGACATAGGCATACAGAATGATGACGTGCAGTGTTACATGAAAGAAAATCATTACTTTATGCTATAATGTGCATTAAGTATTTAAATATTTTAATGGCAGCAACCAATCCCAAGTAGTCCCGGGATTATTTTAAGATACAAATCTGCCTTTCTCACTAATACACACATTATTTTTGTATTTTAGGAATCAAGTTAACTTTACGGCAAAACATTTACATAAAGTACACATTAATATGACAAGGGCGGCCTTTGAATTGAAAGGAAAGCCAATTCATTCCCAAGAACTTCATTCCCCACAATTCCAAACGGGCAAAATTTCAATGCTGCTTTCAGGTCCCCTTTCCATCTCCGGTCCAACAAACTTCGGACTGCCTACCCTTAAAACAAAAAGTGCCATTATTATTGCTCTGTACCAATATATACGGATGTTAAAATGTTTATGATATACTTTAAAGTATGCAAACGGGGTATCAATAACTAAGATAGAAACCTTTTTTTTTTTTACAAATAAACCTTTATTTGCCTTGAGCTGCCATATCTCCTCTACATAATGAGCCTTATCTTTCAACTTCAATCAATAGAGCACCAAAATTTTAATCGACTTCCATCGTATTACTTTTAAAAGCCAGGGAAGCCTTGAAAAAAAATTTGCCCAGTGAGATTTTTTTTTCTGATTTTCCGACAGCACGTGAATGCAGTCATAGAAGCGAGCGCCGTTCTTCGGTTCTTTCCGTTAAATAAACCCGGAAGTGTTTCTGAAACCGACTCATGCTGCTGTTTGAGCTTCAGGACATTGAGGTGAGATAGAACTTGAAATAGTCATTTATACATTTACGGTGTTTAATAGAACTAAAGTAAAGCTAGCTGCTGTCTCCATCGTTAACTCAGCTCTGCTCTAAGCTAGCTGTGTTAGTCATTCAGGCTTTGGGGTAAATATCAACACATTTTAAAGCTTATGCTCAGTAGATCGTCAGTTGGGAATTAAAACCATTGTCGGCATGCAGAATTGCTCATTGTAAAGAGGTTTTAAGTGGTTATGAAACAGACTTAAATTGAAATCTGTGACCGTTTATGAGCTACAGAAACAAACCAGAGCAGAACGAAGATCAACTATTTGTGTATTTTAATTTCTAATTTGGAAACGGTGAGGTAGGTGCTAAACTAAGTGATAAACTGTGCAATTAAAAAGCAGAAATTTTATATTTTCTACAGCTAAAAACCCAAATAAAGTCTAAAGATAGACTGCAATAAGCAAAATTAGATTTCATGTTTAGAAATATTGCTTGTAGAAGTACAGGACAAAATCAGAGGACAATTAGAGGAACTGGTTTGTCCACAGGGGGCGCCAAATCAAAACAAACCAAAAGCTCCCAACAGGAGCTTTAATGCCCTTTGATTTTGAGGCATTCATAAGTCTGAAGTTGTGATGTCAGATCAACAAGGACTTGTGGAAAACCGACTCACATGTGGTCATCCAGCTGTTCAAAGATAAGACAAACATGAACTCTAACAAGCTAACACCAGGTTACCAAGCTCATGAATAAAATACATGATTAAATACATACCTCCACGTGTCGGGGTACATATTCAGCTACCCTTGTAATTCAGTTTATCATCAAATTCATCTAATTCAAATTTATGTTAAAATGATAATTCCATTTGCAGCCTCTGGGAGGATATTGTCTGTATATTTTAGCGCAGTGATTCTCAACTGGTCAGGCATCAGGACCCACCCAAAATCACAAATTAAAAAAAAAAAAAAAAAAAAAAAAAAATCTTAATTTATTTCTTGAATGTTGGTTAATTGGCTTTCTTGGCTACCATTAAACCATAAAGAAAAGAACACTCCAAAAAATGTTGATATTTGGCCCCTAAATAGAAAAACGTATTGCACAGAGAGACAGGACAAAACAAACACAGATCGATATTGAAGGATTTGCATGCATACATCTTATTTTACTCAATTTTCCTGAGATAGCATGGAAGTTTGGCCATTATTCTAAGAATTTCCTTGTTACGTTGGGTAAACCAGCATAATTTCCCAACAAAAGGGAGATAAACAGGTAGAAATCTTGGGAAAAATACTGAGTTTTACTCTGCATCATAGGAAAACCTAACAAAAAATACACGTATGAAATTACTGTATGTCCACTTAAAGCTTCTGTAGATGGAGTTTTTTTTCCCTGGCACACATTCACGACCCACTAGGAAGAGCTTCATGACCCACCAGTTGAGAACCACTGTCGTAGCGTATTCTGCAATCATCTCCATCCTTTAAAGACAACCATGCCTTGTTTTTGGTCAGATTTTCACGTCTCCTCTGAACCTGTCTGTGTTACGTGTGTATGTGTGTGTTTCCTGTCTGTGTTGTGGAGACTGAACATAAATCAGAGACTTAAAGCTCAGACATCAAATCATTCACAATCCATTTAGTAAGAGCTTAGAGCGGACACATCAAGGTCACACTGGGGTGTTTTAAGCCTTTTTTGGTGGTTTTACTGTTTTAATTTTATCTCAAAATGAAACATGTGCATGCAATCAAAATGTCCATGAAGGAACAGCACTGCTGCAGCTGTTTTTAATATAGAATATATAATTAAGCCTCCTAATTGGTGCAAATTTCACATTTAAAAATAGCTTTTCTTTCTCTGAGGTTTAGCTTCTCTATTCTAATTCTAACATGAGTCAGACATAACAAAACAAAACTGAACATTTTAACCGCTACCACCTGTGACATTGATCAAGTTATCAATAAATTACAATAATTAATGAAAAAAGGGTGTCACTGAAAGAAAGTTTTATGTTAAATGTTTGATAATTCTTCACTTTTATCACTCTGTAAGTACAAAAAGTACTGAAGTCTTTATAAAGGCTGTATCTGTTTCATAAGAAAGAAAAACTAATCCATAGAAAATGCAAAAAAAAAAAAAAAAAAAAAAAAGCAATGTATTTATGCATTAAGACAGTGTGTACCTGCAGTTATTGTTAATTGATAGCAAAAAAAGGTTCCCAATACTGGATGCATAAGGCTTTATTTTATTGTTGTGGTATTGAAAAAGGTTTAAAAAAAAAAAATCAGGTAATAAGACAGCATTAAAGCAGACCACGTCTATGACACCACCGTAGAACAGGAAATAATTTAATGTCATTTATGGATTTAAGTGTCATAAATCAATATTTCTCTTTCTAAATGAACATTCGGTGTTTTCCTTCATAAGTAGTCCTGTTTGTTTCGATAATAGTGATTGTCATCCATGGAGCGAGTGATGGCAGGAGGAGGCTTTCAGCTGGTTTTAGCCAGCGCCGGGGTCTGGCTTCTTTACAGGATTCTGCTCCGCCTCAGACCAGGAGCTTCTCTGCAGGACGCTGTGGTCGTCATCACCGGGGCGAGCTCAGGACTCGGGAAAGGTTGGCCTCCTACTTGTTTCTTCCTTACACTGACATACAGCAGTTTATGTCAGATTAAGACTAATTATTAAAATATTGGTAATAATAATGTTAGTGTTATGGAATCTTTAAAAACAAGACTTTACAGAAAGTTTTACATTTATTCATACTTTTAGGGGATTTTATTTGGAAATTTGGGGAGGGGTCCTTGATATTTTCAGGGAACTATTCAGGAATATGTCTGGATGTTGCTTGAAATCTTTAAGTTCCACTGAAACATTTGATGTACATTTGAAGAGTTTTGGGGTACTTCTTGCATGGCCTTAACAAGTCCTTGTGGTCCATCATCAATAAGCCTTCCTATCTTGTGACTGACTGAAGAACCCCAACAACTGACCAACACATCTGCTCTAAAACTGATCCAGGTCTGGATTTTCTGCAAGAGATTTAGATTTCCCAAATTAGAGAGAGAAACTGAAAACACATCCAGGAACAAAGACTGGTGCAAGAGTCATAAGATGAAATGCGAGCAGAATTACCCTTTACAGCTCAGCGTGACACTAAATGACTAAATAATTGGTGCATACCTGAGCTGACAAATCCTCTCAAGTTTTCATCAGATCCTTTGTCTAAACTTCTCCTATATTTCTGTCCCCGCTGTGTGGCAGAGTGCGCCCGGGTCTTCCACGCTGCAGGAGCTCGGCTGGTTCTGTGCGGACGAGACGCAGCTCGTCTGAAGGAGGCGGTTGAGGAGATCACGGCAAGCTCGGCAGGCTCAAAGGTGAGCACACTCCCTGCAGACTGTGATGATTTTACTCCAGGCTGCCTGCTCTGCTACCTTTCATCGATTACTTTAGTCTGATATTAAATATTGAAGTTACCAAACAAACTCTGATTTCTGCTTGAGATTCAGAGCGTCTACTTTTATAAAAAATGGTTCTTAATAGTCTGATTGCAGCTTCATTTAGCAGCATTGAAATCTTAAATAAGCTTTCTTCTGTTGGCCCACACAGACTCACACGCCCTGCACCGTGGCCTTTGACCTGGCTGATTCAGACTCTGTGGGTGGAGCTGCAGAGGAGATCCTGAAATGTTATGGACATGTGGATGTGCTCATTAATAATGCTGGAATCAGTTACCGTGGCAACATATTGGATACTAACTTGTCAGTTCAGAGGGACGTGATGGAGACAAATTACTTTGGACCGATTGCTTTAACTCAAGGTGCAGATCATTTTAGGAGAATATGTTAAAAGGACTTTTAAATATAATAATTATGTTATTATATTCACATGAAACTGAATGTTTCCATCACTCCTCTCAGCTCTCCTTCCCTCCATGGTTCAGCGGCGAAGCGGCCACGTTGTCGTCATCAGCAGCGTCCAGGGAAAGATCTCCATCCCCTATAGATCAGCCTGTGAGTTCTCTGTAAATACCAGGCTGCGCTACTGTCTGTCTGGTTGATAAAAAGGAGCTAGACTTTAGTTTGTTCTCTGTCTTAAAGATGCAGCGTCGAAACACGCCACCCAGGCTTACTTTGACTGTTTACGGGCAGAGATGGATCGCTATGGGATCCAAGTGACCATCGTCAGCCCGGGTTACATCAGAACAAACTTGTCTGTCAACGCCGTCACAGGAGACGGGTCCAAGTATGGAGGTAAGGCAGAGAGTTGATAAATAAATAAAGACTAAATTTAAGTAGAACAGGTCACGAAAAGTTGAACTAAAGGAGATAATTGTTAGGTTTTTAGGAGTGTCTTTAACTCATCCTGCTCCTCTTCTGTTCTCAGTTCTAGATAAAACCACGGCCTCAGGTCGGGACCCACAGGATGTGGCCCAGGCTGTCCTGAAGGCGGTTCGTCAGAGGAGTAAAGATGTAGTTTTAGCCGGACTTCTGCCTCATGTGGCCATCTACCTCCGCACGCTGTGGCCTGCTCTCTTCTTCAAACTCATGTCATCCCGCGCTCGCAAGGAGCACCGACCGAAAGAGGAGTGATTCAGCAGTAAAGAACGAGAGAAAAAACAGAGGACCGAAAGATGAAAGATGGAACAGAAGGATTACAGAGAAGAGGAAGAGGAAGGATGGGCAAAAGTGAAGCTTTAGTGGAGGACACATGCAGACGGGGCTCTTCAGTGAAGGCTGATGCAAACCAGAGACCAGAGTGTTCATGAAGGGGAAACTTTGATCAGCGGGTAGTAGAGAGAAAGCACAGAAGCTGGCACACCTTTAAGTTTTGGTTTTAACCCAGCAGCAACCTCTGGTGTTGAAATGAAGCCAATGAAGCAGAAGTCTGCAGTTTCCACCAGAGGCTGAGTGCAGAAGCAGAAGTCAGCACATGCACATTCAATGTTAACACGTCCATTTCAGGGTCCTAGCAGCTTTATTTCAGACTAACCTGTGGAGTAGTAAGCCCCCAACTAAGGGAGTCCAAAAGTCACCCTCCCCCTTGGTTCATTAAACAAAGTGAAGCTCAAGTAATTGGGGGAGTCTCAGGGTCCTACTCCAGGACATTTTGAGCATCCAACAATGAATTCTCTGCAATCGGATGCATATTTAAACAGCTATTTTTGATGGAATCTTCACTATGTTAAGAAAACAATTAAGTGATTAATAATTTAAAGCCTCTGTTGCTTTATGCATGACGCTCAGTGTTGTAGTATCTGGTCTGTTATCTTGTTCAGTGTAAAAATGAACGCTTTCATGTCAAAGACAAATCTTATGAGAGAAATGTGTTTGATTTAAAATACTTTAAATCAATGAGGCTAATTCTCCTAATGGACTTCAGATAGACCCAGTCCACTACTATTACAGTCTATGGTTTTAACCCCACAGCTCCATACACTCCATGTAGAAGTCCACATCTAAACCAACCTAACACAGACCCAGACAGACAAGCATCTTTTATAACTATCTTTATACACAGAATAAAAACACCTCTTACAAACTGAAAACTTTAAACAGTTTCTTCCTTTTTAGATGTCATCTTAATTTAAACACTTTTCTGAAATGTTAACAATAAATAGTCCAAATAACAATTTACATTATGATACAAAAGCGCAGTCAAAACTGGAATCCACAAACAAATCCTTCAACATAAAGACAAAGCTGCTGTTTCTTCAGTCATCTTCATCGTTTTAGCTAGTGTGAGAAGATGAAGCACATCAGAGATTTAGATAGTATATCTAAATATTAGTCATTTTAGTGGAATGACGGAGGAGATCTCCAAGAGTGAGACTCGAAGAAGGCAGAGAAACGTTCACGATGCTGCATCAGGATGCTGCTGGTTCAGTGAAATTCAGAAAACGAGTCGACTTTAGATCTCTTATTCAGTCAGTACATTTACATGCACGGTTCAGTCCAGTTGAAGGATTTTAAACGGGATCATTATTTAGGAGCACAATGGGTCTCCTTTCAGACAGACAGTGCAGACCGTTTGATGAAAACTAAGGGCAGACAACAGCGCAACTTCTGATTTGCTTGGTATTTATTAAAGGTAAAGGCAATTCTTTGGATGATAGAGTATTCTTCATTTTCATTAAGTCTGCCCTGGTATGATTTTGAGTTATCCTAGACCATGTTCTACCATTTTACAGCCTAGAGAGGAGCAGAAATCTTCACTTTAATCTCGTGAACAATGTTCTATTTACCACTTATTTAAAAGTTCAGGATGGCGCCAACCAGGCAGAAACTGACAAACAGGCATGTGTAAGAATTTCAAAATAAAAGCGCAGCTTTAAGATGATGTTGTAGATTAGCTGTTTTACTTCTATCGATTTGATTGTACGATACAATACAGATTTTTAGTAGTTCATGAGATGATAACTCATGTGCATGAAGGATGCACGATTTTGTTGGCTTATCTACAACCGATAGAATCTGCCCTTACCAGTTGTAAATATGAGCTGTATAAACGAATAAGACATTTGATGAAGAGAGTGAAAATAAAGCCAAAAGGGAAGACACACTTTGCAGCCAAAGCGGCACACTCTTTGATAAATTAATTTTTAAGGTTATTGGTAAAACCAAATGCCAATACAGATTATTGGCCAAACATCGGACTCAAAAATCGTCCAGGTCAATTATGGGTTAACCCTGTATCAATCCACATAAATGGATCAATGCAGCCATAGCACTTATTCAATTTGACTTCCAGGTGAAAGCTTACGTGGGCTCTGAGAGTCTGGTTAGTTTTAGTCTGAGGTGTAAACATGCTGGAGTAAACCGATCTCCTGTTTCATAATCTAGGACTGCTAAGGTCTTCCCACACTGAGCCAGTTTTTTTGTCTGAAATTGCTCTTCTTATGTTGGGTTAATAATGTTTGCAGAATAGGGATGGGTATTTTTTTTTTTTTTTTTTTACCAATTTCAGTACAAAATCAATACTTTTTCTAAAGCAGTGGTTCCCAACCTGGGGTCCAGGACCCCCTGGGGGGGAGCTTTCTTTGGTCTGAGGTTGTCAAAAGTAGATTAGCAAATATTGAGTAAAATTATGATAAAGCACTTAATAAATTGTTTACAATGGTCTTTTGGTAAGAAAAACCTGTGAAGAGCCACTTCCTTAGGGTTTTATCAACAAAACAATTAAATGGATGTTGATTTTTGGCAACAATATAATTTTTTTGTTAGGGTCTCGGGGCTCCAAGTAAAAATGGTTGGGAACCACTATTCTAAGGTGCCGATACCTAAATAATGTCTGAATCGATACGTAGAAAAGTGTTTTAAAAGGCGCCAGCTAAAGCTAAAAGCTGTCTCAGTATCGTAAATGATTCAGAAATAAGATGCCAATAGAACAGAAGTAAAGGAAACAGGTTTAACACATTTCGTGTCTTTCCTCCAGAGTGGCGTGGATCATGCTGGAGTGGTGAGGTATTGAAATGAAGCACCATAATCTGTAACTCGGTATACACCAGGTACTGAACGTGTTGGTACCGGATTTTGATATCCATCCCTGTTTCACACTGAAACTCTGATCTGAGGTTTGGAACAAACGACTGTCCGAATAATCCTCAGATGTGTGTCGTCTTTATGAATCTGCTTCCTGTTGTATCAGAACCTCCTGGACCTGGATTAGAAATGTCAAACCTGTTTTATATTTATGAATCTTGATCCTTAAGGAATACTCACGACCAATGAGAGCGAGCGGACCAAATGTCGTCACTAAGAGGATGTTACTAACTTTAACAACTCACAAACATAAACTCTACACCATTGTCTCAGCTAGGATTGTACCCGTAGTCTTTTCCTTTTTTTTTGATTTTTGCAACCAGAGCTCACACCAGGACAGCCAGTGAGGGTTTGAATCATCCTCCATGTTTGTTTTTCTTAAGTCACATTTGATCATGTGTTTCTGTGGAATCTCCACTGTGAAACTGTTCTAGCGAAGTCATCTAGTCTGGGTTACATTTTGAGGATTATCAGACATAAAAATCATTTGAAACTGTCCTTATCTCTGTGGTCTCAGGTTTTCAAATCGACTTTTACGGTCTGCATGTAAACGTACTGACTGGTGAAAGTACATGGAAGCAGTAAGACAAATTAACTTAAAGCACCTTTAACTTCTTCACAAAGCTGGAAGATGTTGAAGCACGGCAGACTTTTTTAGAGGCCCTGACAGCCAGGATATGTTGGATCTGACTGCAAACCAATCAGAAGGTTATATGTGGGATAAATTAATCATTTTAAAGCTCCAGAAGGAGCGTTGACTGAGTTTAGTGTTTGATATCGTAGCTTCCGACTGCTTAGAGTTCAAATGGAAGATAGTGACTCGGGTGAAGGGAGCTTCAGATGCTCATTAACATAAATATCTAATCAGCCAATCACAAGGCAGCAGTTAGTGCATTTAGAAATGTTTAAGATGATGTGCAGAAGTTCAGGCTGAGCATCAGGATGAGAAAGAAATCCATCTTTACTGATGTATTTGTGGAACTGAGACAGTAAGAAGGAGTTTTTCTGCATTTTTAGATGATAAAACAAGAAATACTCTACTTGGGGCCTGGGGCTTATATTATTGCTGCCATAGCCTCAAACAGATGATATCTTTGATTTTAAAGGAATCAAAGTTTAGAATTCTTGCATCATCACAGCTTCAGTAGTGATCTGTATTATCTTCCTTGTATTTAAATAAAATGTTAGGACTGGTGTGGACGTGTATTTGCAGCCATTATAGAAAGGAATCAGATTCTAGGCTGGTTCCTTCAAAAGCAGCCAATAAAAACTTGCATTGATGGAGGGCACTGTGACTGGAGGGCAGTGCAATTTAACCTCTACCTGCCCAGCCGTGTTCTGCTCTACTTTCACAGACAGAAATAACTTAAAATGGAGGAACTACATTGACAGTGTCGCCACATTTAGCCTCTTTATCGCTGCCATTACTTTGAAAATCAGCCTCCAGCTGTTTGCCTCCAGCTGGGATCTGAACTGCACATTTTAACGGATTTACACATTTTGCAGGTTGATTAGACAAAGTAGAAACCAAACACACGCGCACACACACAAAGCAGGAAGAGACGTAAAGATCAGTGAGTCTTTGTTCAGGTATGGCATAGTATTTCCTTAACATGAGGTTGTGTTTGTAAACGCAGGTCTTCTTCTAAAGTGTTTCTTTTAAAGAGCGTTCCACCTTACAGAAACAAACTTGTTTCAGCGTCTCCTTGAAGAAGAATCAAGGTTTAACGTTATTATTGCACTTTAACAAACAGGCCAGGGATGGCTCTAGGGGCTTTGTGTTCCTGCACGCCGCTCCTCTCTCCAGAGAGTGAGCGATAGCGCGGCCATGTTCCAGTCACTCCTCAGGTCGCCCAGCTCCTCGTGACCTCGCTGGTAAGTGAAGCCGGGGTCGTCTTCTCCTCAAGGCGGGGGGAGGGAGGGCTCCGTCACAGCCAGTTCCTGAGCCAGGTCATTGAAGCGAGCGATGTAGTCTACGCTGCTCTCACTCATCATACAGGCGAGCTGAGAGTCCATCTGCAAGACGGTAAAACAAGATGTCAACACAGAGCAGCAGAGAGGACTTTCAAATATACCAGTGCATATAAGAAAATTAGATAATCATGAAAAAGTTAATTTTACCCTGTAATTTAATGAGTGCAGTGAATGTGTCTCATTGATTGTAGTATAAAGACACCTGTGTCTGGAAGGTCCAGTCACTGGTCAATCAGTATCACTGGCTAGCATTACACCATAAAGACAAAAGAACACTTCAAGCAACTCAGAGAAAATGTTACTGAAAAGTTTGTCAGGGGATGGAGACAAAAACATTGCCAAGGCTCTGAACATCCCCCAGAGTTCAATTAAATCCATCATAAGGACATGAAGGAATATGGCACATGTAAATCTGCCTAGATCAGACCATCCTTACAAACTGAGTGAGCGTGCAAGAAGGAGACTAGTGAGAGAGGCCACTAAGATGCCTATGACTACTCTGAAGGAGTTCCAAGCTTCAGCAGCTGAGATGGGAGAGACTCTGCAGACAACAACTGTTGGTCAGGTTCTTCACCAGTCAAAGCTTTATGGGAGAGTGGCAAAGAGAAAGACACTGTTGAAGAAAACTCAGATTCAGTCTGAACTAGAGTCCACCAAAAGGCATGTGGGAGACTCCGTGGTCAAGAGGAAGAAAGTTCTTTGGTCTGATGAGACAAAAATGGAGCTTTCTGACCATCAGACAAGACGCCAAACACACCATCCCCACTGTGTAGCACGGTAGTGGCAGCATCATGCTGTGGGGGTGCTTCTCAGCAGCTGGCCCTGGAAGGCTTGTAAAGGTAGAGGGGAAAACATCCAAGGGGATGAATCTTTCTATAGGCACTGTATTTTAGATAAACCACAAAAAAAGTGAAATATCTCTTTTTTTTCCTCTTAATCTTGATGATTGCAACTTACAGCTCAGGAAAATAAAGACAGGATATCTAAAAGGCTAAAACCAACACTGCTGATCTAACATGTCAATATTATTTATTCACATCTGTTAGGGAACCATTCACTTTCAGGGGCCCACACATTATTTGGGATGGGCCTTTGAGGACTCATCTTACCTCTGCCACATCAGGAAGGCCACGGGACTGAAAGGAATCATGGGAGTTGCAGTCCAGGAGGCTGGGGCCGAGCAAAGCCGTGCCACTGGAGGGGCCAGAGGGGGTTAGGGAGGTCCGCCTGCTCTTATCAGGAGAGACCATGCTGGCTGGAAGGAAAATACCCAAACAGAAAGAGTGTGAATGAAAAAGTAGTGAAAACAAAAACATGAGGAGACGTCGCTGCAGGAGAAAGTCTGCAGCTGCATCAGCATTAGTGTGTTTTCATAAAAAAAGACATATCAAATGGCTGAGAGATTTTCTGGGCAGGTTTCTCAAATATTAACAAGCTAAACAGTAAAGTCAGATTAAATAAAGTTTAAAAGTGTGTTTATTTAAAAGAGAAAAAGACCCACAGAGGAGGCATCCCAGTGTGGAGTCAGAGGAGTCGCTGGGGTACCACTGAGGGTCGTGGCTGGGCGAGGGGATCCAGCCTCGGGATGGGCTGACCGAGGGAGACGAGGATAAAAGTTTGGAACTGTCGTTGTTGCTCAGTTTGGCTGGAGAGAGCGCCGCCTCTTCACCTGCAGCAGAAGAAGACAAACAGAACATATCAGTGCAATTTTACATGATTGATTTTAACTGTGACCTCCCATAATTCCTCCCTCTCCTCCGCTGGTCTGCTTTCACGTTATAATGTTCTCAGCACACTTTAAATGTGACGGCATGCTCGTGGTCGGTTTGTATATCCACCATACTATTATACTATAGTCATTTTTGAACTATTCTTCCTACTTCAACATCTACTGTTCAGCTAAGAGGGTTAAATATGTCTGTGGTGGTTTTTGGAGAGACAGGAGATGTTCAGCTCTGACTAAACAGCTCTACTCGCTGATGAGTACTCCATACTTGAGCATGGCTGCACATAAATCACGCCCAAGCTTATTCAGGCACAGTGTTAGAGTAAGGTACACTTCTGTTCAAAGTGATCAGAAGGGGCCAGACTTTGGGGTCAAGGGAATGTGAAACCCCCCTTAGTTTACACACTTGTTGTTTAGTGAACTTTTGCAAGCCGTCTCGCAAGTTTAGCTGCATGTCATTCAACATGTTTCGTCTAAAAATGCTTCACATATTTTAAAAACCATCCTCCATGCAGCACGGCTCCCTCTCTCCTGAATAACCAAACAGCTGTCAGAATAAACATCTCCATCTTTAATGCTTCCAGTGTCAGACAGAAAGATAAAAACGCACTGTAGTGAGCGGAGTTGATGGCCAGCTCGATGATCGAGTCGCTGATGTGAGTCTGAGGCTCTCCAGGGGCCAGAGCCTCCTCAGGAGGACCGGGGAGCGAGATGTCGAGGAGGGAGGCGACGCTCGGTGGAGAGAGGAGGGAATCTCCTCCTCCGGTGACTCCAGGAGATGGAGGAGGAACGCCGTTCTGTGGAGAGATGAACATTTAACACTCTCACTGGGAATATTTTAGAACATTTTTAAGGCTTCAATTTCTATCTTTGGAAGAAGAATCACGAAGATCTGGTTAAGATGCTTTTAAACCAAAAGTAGCAGGGACTTCTCTCAAAGAACTAAATGGTTCCTGAGGTCTACAGCTGACCTGGAGTCAGACATCCTGATACAGCCAGGTTTCAGGTTTGCAAAGTGAATCAATATGATCTTAGCCTGATCCAAACTGGGCAACTGGACTTAGTTAAGGTTGCTGAAGATGTTTTCTTCTCTAACAAGCTTCTTCAGCTCTAAACCTAACCAGGGCCAAATAAGTCTGTGTCAACCATTAGAATGCTAATAATCTGTGTGGTCATCTGAGAGCCACTGGCAGAGTTGTTGACCTCTATATCAATCAGAAATGTTCAGGACTGCAGTCCCATCCCTCAGAGTTCTTTGGCCTAAGCAGGAACTCAACGAAAGCAAGATTTTTTACACCATAACCAAAATTAAAAACCTGGTTTCTGCATTCAAAAAACACAGAGTTCCTAAAAAGGTTCCTGGGGAAAGTTCCTGCCGTCAAAAACATCTAGACCCCTACTAGAGAGGTAGCACAGCATGTGGCCCGAGTGTGTTTGTGTATCTGACCTCAGGGGCGTGGTGCTGGATCAGCTGAGGGTCTGGATCAGTTTCAGTGATGGAAGCGGAGGGGAGAAGGTCGTTGTTGTCAACAGTGGAGTTCTGATCCCGTTGAGGACTGCTGGGGATGATTCCTGCAGACTTGGCTGCCAGGTCGATGGCACCTAAAGAGGAAAGGCAGAAAACGAAATGATTTATCACATTAACACAGGACAAACACGTAGAGATAGAAGGTATTAAAGAATACAAGCTGGGAAATTAACCTGGAAACATGCAGCTGTGAATGTATACTAGATCATTTATCCTCAAACTTAACCATCCTTTCCTTTCATGTAAGGCGTCCACATCTGCAGTGTTGATGTTCACTTCTTTGTCCACAACATCCAGAGGAGCATTTTTCACTGTTTGAGTCTCAGTTCAACAGCAGAAATTAAGTTTCACAGCTTAACTCATGCTCACTTCAGTGGGATATCTTTTATAAGCGTGTAAAACAAACAGACATCATCATCACATCTGCAAGGGGACAAAATAATATCTGGGTTTCTCTTTCTTTAATCACTCTGTCATTTGTCCTTTTCTGACTGCGTCTGCGTCTGTTGTCAGATCCATTTATGTTTCAGTAAATCTGCTCATAAATTCTAACAAGTTAAATCATTTTGACCTGCCCAGTTCCAGGTTTTGGGATCTTGGAATTTCATCTCTGATTTCTGCAGATGATTCCATGATTGCAACCTCATGCAAATGATTGCATCAGGTTTTCTTGGCTTCCCTGCAGCCTCCTGCTAAGAAGGTCAGCACCTCTAAGTCTAAGAGGGATGCCTGAGCTGACCTGCTTAGCATTCTGCTAAGAAGGATGGAAAACTTTAAATGTATTCCATATTTTGGCTCTTTCTGGCATTGCTGCCTGTTTGTTTTGCTTGCTATATTTATTCTCAGAGTCCCTCTGGATGTGTTGGTTTGATTGAGTGAGAGGTTCTAGAACAATTTTCTTTTGTGAGCGAACAAAAGAGTTCTTGTTTGAAACCATCCAGACTTTTGGAGATGTTGTGGGAGTGAAGAAGCCCATCATGAACCAGTTCTTGCCTTTTCCTCATAAAAATCAGAGATTTAAAGGGAATGACATTGAAGATTGGATTTCATTATTATGCCATACATATAATCATACTCCCTGCAGGCATGTTCTTACCCAACACCAAGAATTTAACTTATTCAGGATAGATTAGGTCTGTTTATTATCCTGGAACCACAGAGGGGGATGAAGACAAACTAAAGACAACTTAGACTATCCTAGCTCATCTTTTCAGCTTTTTCAGACACAATTAGTGAGTCTATTCACATCAAACAGCCATTCCAGTGTTTGCTCTGCAGTATTTCAGGATTTTGACAAGCCATTTCAAAAGCAACAACTCTCTAGGGTCATATTTTGTACAGTACAAAAGAAAATGGGACTTCGGCAAGATCACACAAAGTCTACTTTCTCTAGAAAACCTACTTTTACCGAAGAAAAGCCTTTAACCTTTTTTTTTTTAACCAGATAAAACCCATTGAGATCGAGATCTCTTTACAAGGGTGACCTGGCCAAGAGGTCAGCAGCACACGTCATAATAAAAATGCTGATGAAAAAAATGCAATGCTGACATAAGAAGCCCCAAGATACCAAGTATAAAACATGTCCTTCTCAGCTGTAGCTACAACTCTGCAAATTTAGTTTCTATGCACTTCAAGATACACCTGGGTAAAATGTGACCAAAATGATTATTTACAGATTTCATTTTTTTTCTATTTATTTTATTTTCATTCAAGGGGAAAAAAAATCTACTACCTCAGGTTATGTTCAAATACAGCTCTGTTTTTGTGTTTTTCTGCACTTTTTCATTTGCTTTTGTCATGTTGCCAAATTTAAAAGGGAGGTTATGGATAAAAAAAGTGCATATTTTTCATCAAATTGATCTGTATTGGTTCCAAATTTGACATTACCAGCTGCTTACTGGGCACCGAACATATCCGGCTGATTATAAAATTTGGCCCAGTTGAATTTGTAATTGAACAGCCCTGTTCTAGATAAACGAGATGTAACGTGTGTTTCAGGTTTAAACTCTGTTTGTTCTGTGCATATTTCCTTAGTTTTGGTTTGGACAAACCATTTAAAGCTATTTTTCTTTAAACCTCATGATAAAATTTCCCCTTTAGTGAGTTAACATTACAGCACAAATAACTCCTGAAAATATGCAACAAATCCTCCTCCTCGTTAATCATAAGAGCTTTTCTACCCAAAGAGAATTACTTACTTTGCTCCCTGTCAATCTAAAGCTGTTTCATTTGGCTGTTAATTTAGAATTTCTTATTCTGGCCTCATTATGTAAAGAAGTTAACATTAAATATCTATGTGAAAGCCAAAAGAGCAATGCTAGCAGACTTAGGAAAACTGCATTTGGATAAGCCTTATTTTCAGTCAGAGCAGCAGAAAAGTAGATGTCAGTTCCTACACATGTCAGAGACTGGACAAGCCTGTGTTTTAAAACAAGACTGATGTCATGTGATCACTGACTCAAACCTTTGAATGCACCAATCTTAAAGAGAAAGAAATGTACTTTTAAACATGTTTCCAGTAATGTACTGGTGTTAAATTTGTTTTTCATTACTTGTTTGCATGCTGTTTTTAATCGTCTGTATGATCTTACATCTTCCTGCTCAGGGACCACAGATGTAAATCAGCTTTATAACCAACTCTGGATCAACAGTTTTGTTGTGGCTCCTGTCAAATAAACTAATAAACTAAACTTAGAAGTAACAGATCTACAACTTTAAACCCAAATTTAAACTTTAACAGATTAATTTCAGCTCTATTCACATGATCAAACTGGGAAAAACAGATAATTTATCAAAGGCCAAACTTACTGGAGAGCTGGCTGGCTGTAGCAGAGCCTGTCACAGCAGGGGAAGTTTTGGACAGGAGGGGGCGGGTGGGAGGAGCCAAGCGAGTGTTGATCGGCCGGAAGGATCCGGTTCCTGAGGGAAGAAACAGGAAGGGAGACAAGAGATTAGCAGAGCTGCTGTTGTTGAAAAAGAGAAATGATATTTAGTCATACACACGGAGAAATCATCAGACCAAGTATAGCTCATGTACAGGGGTGTGTAAGGTAGTGGACATTTCCATATCAACTGACTACAACTTCTACTGTTTAATCCGGACTGATTCTGACTTGTCTGTAGTTGAAGTACCTGTAGCTGAAGAGTTGGAGAGGATGGAGAAGGAGCAGACGTGCTGAGGAGTATCTCCTGTCGTCCGAGGAAGGAGTGTTCGCTGTGGACAAAAAAAGAGCAACTAAAATGAACCAGACTTTACCTTTAGCCCTTTTATGGTATCAAACATGGTATGGTATGGAGCCATGGCATCAACAGAAGAATCCTCCATAAAGACAAATGTTATCATCAGCATTCAAACCACACAGATCAATAAAAACAGCCCATTTCTTCTCTTACTTGAACTACGAGTGGTTTTCGGAGTTGTCTGTTTCGAGGTTTTCTTTGTCTGGAGAGGAAAAGATCGGACTGCATCTGCAGAAAAAAAAAAAACATTTTATTTGAGCAAATTCATGTGGACTTTCAACCAAAGCAGTCTGTGCACAGATAGTAAAGGAAATAAAGCGTTGTCCTTTCTTACACTGATGGAGTCGAGCTGCTGTTTGAAGGCGAGCTCCGCCTCTTTGTTTGGAGAGAACATTCTGTTGTGTCGGGAGCTGTTTGGAGGCAGCGTGGTGGGGACTGCGAACACGCCGCCCTCTGAGTCGCTGCCCGCCGTTGGCCCCAGCAGAGAGCGAGGGAGGCAGCGTCCGCCTGGAGAGTGGAGGAAACAGACAGAAACACCACATTAGGAGGGTTAATGTGAGGATCAGATCAGACCGAAGAGTAATGATGAAACGAGGTGAAGCGTGTGACACAGCAAGTGTTCTGCAATTCTGTCAGTTCACACTGCTGCTGCTTGGAGGGATGATGTATGCTGCTTTACATGTTTGTCTTAGCTCCATTTCCACATAAAGCAACCGCATCACGATCCGCCGGTGAATTGTACTGCGGAGCAAATCGCTCCCTCTCTAGTCTATCAGAGCATTTCCACAGCAGGTGCTCCAGTCCAGCAGCGGCGCGTGCCTGGAGCACCACTCCGCTCAGCTTTGTTCGAGATACACTGCAAGTCTTATTCAGCGATGGCTGCTGCCAAACCGCGTCAATACCCGTCGATCAGAAAGCTCCAAAAAGGAAGTCACAAGCGTAGCATATCTGGTTCTTTCAAAATACAACACAATGCACAGATTCCTGGCCGCAGAGTTAACTGTTGAGGACAATTAACCAAAGAATTTTACATAAAACCACAGATCCTTAAAGCAAAGATTAACCTTTTAAATTCCTTATGTACTCCCTCAATGGCTTGAGCTATAACATCATGGGCTGATACCGGAAAGGATGATAAATTAACCCAAAAAGGTAAAATCATCTGCTGTTGACATACTATTCCTGCATGAACTCGCAGTTCTCCCGTGATCTCTGCCCACAAATCAGGGCTGCGCGCCACAGCGCTGCGCTCTAGACTCACTCCAGTGGATGAGGTAGCTCTACTTTGGTCAGAGCAAACCTGTGGCACTTCGGTGCAGGGCGCAGTCGTCCTATGTGGAAACTGCGGGTTACAGCTACATCTAACCAAGCAAAAACATAAAAACAAGAGGATCCGGACTTTGGAGCTGCACATGCATGCTTTGGCAGCATCCCATGGGGGGCTTACGCCAATTAATGCTGAAACTAGCATCTTTTCTCCTGGATTTTCCAGGAGTAGTCTGGACATTTAGAGCAGCCTTTCTCAACCAGGGTCCAGTGGCACGTCCTTGTAACTATTATAAAATCTACCAGTAATGCAATCTTTCTCAGATTATCGACAGATGTGATTAATAATAACAAAGCCTATAATTAATAACCTTTTTAAGTGACTGACAGCACACATTATTTCACACTGAGAGCTTGAAACTTTACAGAATCATATACTGATACCTGAGGCTCCAGCGTTTGGCAGATGTAACCGAGCCCCTCGGACAGACGCCGGCTGTCGTCCACAGTTGGGGCTGCGGACTCCGGGTATGAGACCCTTCCCAGGAGGAGTGAGGGCCTGGGTTTGCTCCTCCTGAGGGGTCTTTAGGGGAGATGTGGCCGTGGAGCAGAGCTCTGGAGCCTGCGGGAGAGGACGTGGTATCGAATCAACCAAACATTTCCACATAAAACCTTCACATTATCAATAAAAATGAACTGAATGGTGTGATTAACTAAAACTTAAATAAAATGAGGCTTTGGAGGAAATTATTGAGAGGGAATTATTCATGCAATGTAGAAGTTTAGCAGGAGTTCACTTGCATTTCATGATAACTGAAAATGAGAAAAGACTAAATATTTGTAGCTTCACACATTTATTTTTGCAGTGGTACCTAAGCCATTTTTGTTTTGCTGGTATAATAGTGAAGTTTTTTTACAACGGTTGACAATCCTTGCTCCAACGAAGTGTGAGGTCAGCTGATACCTACCAAAGGTTTAGGGTTGACTTCAGTAGCGACCAGTTTGAGCAGGCAGCGTAGAACCCGGTTGGTCCGGTGTGGTCTGGGGTGTGCAGACGTTTGTCCGTCCTCTGTGTTCACAGAAGCGACCGGCCGCTGCCACTCGTACTCCAGCTGCAGCTTCCCAGGCTTCCCAAACATCAGATAGAGCTCAGCCAGAGTGACGTTCTCTGCATCACGGCTGCTCCAGCCCTCCTCCCTGATCTGCTCCACTGCCCGTTCTTTGGCAGGGAGAGCAGAGCTCTGTGACACCCCCTCCTCTGAGCTGAGAGCAGCAGAGAGTTTGGATGGAGGAGTCTGATGAGCCTCTGGCGAGGACATGATGGCGCTCTGCTCCTCTTTATAATGATCTGATGAACCCTCTGAAGTACTACAGAACATCTCCACACTTTTAGATGCTGCAAGGCTCCCACTGGATTCCACATCAGGGACCCCTTCAGAAGCCCCAAACCCAATCCCCTCTTCACATGGAGCCAAACTGTTCTGAGAGAGAGAAGGCGGGGGTCTCCTTTCCTCTACCTTTGGAGAACTGTCCTGTGGATTCTCACCAAACACAGTCACAGGAGCCCCACCAGTAGCACCAGGGCCTCCTCGTCCAGCTTTGGGTCCAGTCTTAAGCGTAGGAGCCGTGTGGATACCCAGAATCTGAGCAGCCGGCAATTCCTTGGTGTTTGGTCGGTTCTTGCCACTCTCCTGCCAGTGAACGGTGCAGGACGCTTTAGAGTGAACCACACGAGCTACACCGGGTAGAGCGGTCAAAGTGCTGCTCTCAGCGGGGAACAGAAAGAGATCTTCCTGCTGGGATTTACTGGGAGACGTTGAGCTGGACTGACTACCTTCCAGAGCTTCTCTCTCCATCAGACTCTTCAGCTGAAGCGTCCGAGTCAAGGAAACAAATAGAACTGAGAGGAAACAGCAGATCAGCCTGAACGTTTAGACTCTATGGTGGTATAGCAGTGCCTTTTTAACAGCTTTTCTTCCTCATGTTGTAATAAACATGCAGGGAGTCGTGATGTGTTCTAAGAGGTGGCTCCTTTTGTGAATGACAGGAGAGAGCTACTGTTGCTATGTCAAATAGATTAAAAAGGCAAACTGGCACCAAATGAAAAACTTTAGGAGCCTTTAAACCAACTCTTATTGATGAGCCAAGACAAAGATCCAGATCTCTAAAAAGAGATGCAATTCCCATCACTCCAAGTGAGGCTGGACGGATGTAAACAAAACTATTCTTTTTGTTTGCTAGCAGAAAAAAGCAGATCACATCAGCTGCCTAAGAAGTTTTTAACATGTACTAGAATGCCCAGCATCTACATAACTAATCCAGTCAAGATGAAGACATCCAAGACCACCTCTGTATGCAGACAAATCGGATAACCACTTGCTCAGTATGCATTGGGACACATCCACACAGAGCACTAAGCCAAATCAGATACAAATGCATGTTAATGCATAGCATAAACCGGTCATAGATGATAAAAAAAAAACACTGTCCTGTGCAGCTTGTAGGTGTGCGATATTAGCTAGTCTTGAACAATTAATCTAATGTAATGGTATTTGAGAATAAAAGCACTTTTAGTGGCACTATTGCAAACTTAAAGGCTTTTCTGCAGGCATTTTTGTAAACCTTATAAGTACTACTTTACACAAAAATACTTGCAGCCTTTTATGTGATTATGTAATTGCACAGCCTGGCATTGCAATTGTGGTTTATTAAATAACCACAATTGTGTTGCAGCACAAATAAAACACATGCTCAACATTCATCAGCTCACTGCTCTGCCTTCACATGCAGCTTTGCATTAAGACCTTCATTGCAACAATTTGCACAGCACAAACTGTTTTGAAGGATACAATCCGCTGGTCATGATACGCCCACTTCTGTTTCAGATACTCAATCAGGCTGGAGACTTTTCTGTGGAGCTCCACCACCATCCTGGATCACAAGAAACACATTTTTAATCAAAAGCTGTTTAATTTCTTGGATGTCTAGGGTTGTTTGAGAAAATGCATTAAAGGTGATTTTAAGCATTCAGATACCAACTGACTGTACTTTTTCTCCATTTTTTGTTGTTGAAAATAAAAATAACAGGCTGGTATGCTCTTTTGTGAAAAATTTATACAGAAATGTACTCAGCTCAGACTTTAGTAAAAAGAGCTGCTGACCTGAGGCGAGGGTTGTGGGCCAGGCTCTGAACTCGTGCCCAGGAGTGGTTACTGCGTGGTTGCAGCTCCACAGCAACTTTTAAGGGGAGACGCACCGGCTTCTGGTCCTCCTCGTCACTCACTCCTGCAGGGGAGCAGAAGACAAGGTCAAGTGGTTTTAGGATGACAAGGCTCTAGATCAGAGAAGCCACAACTAAAAGTGAACTAGCTGTGGAAATGATCATTGTTAGTATATTTAGTGAAGTAGTAACCAACAAAAGGACAGACAAGTTCAGCTTTAATGGAGACAACCAGAAGAAAAATTTGAAAATAAAATAAAAACAGGTAAACACTAAAACACTGAATTTCAAACTGGGAGAGAAGAGGAAAATCAAATCTTCCTCTTATTGGTAAAATAATTGTCCTGTTGCTGTTTCTGAACAGAGGACGACGATGGCAGCCATTCAGATCGCTCATTTCCATCATCTCCCTCCTCCTCACTTTTCTCCAAAAGAGTAACCATGGAAACGCCACTAGCCCACATGCTGCCATTGTTATTGCCAAAGCTCCACCTACACAGACGCTGCGCCTCATCGATGCCACTGCTTGTACGATCGGCACTGATGTTTGTTTACTCTGTGCAGCGCGTATGGGACATGACGACAGTCTGTGTGCACACACTCACCATCAGGGTCACAGAGCTTCTTCAGAGCGCGGCACATTGGCGCTTTGATCCGCAGGTTCCTCCCTTTGGAGCGAACGGTGGTGGCCCTGGTCAGACAGACACAACAGCAGGGAAATCATTGAGGTTCTTTATGGATTTAGGATTAAATTAGAATTATATGAGAAGAAGACAAAATAACAAAACATTTGACCAAATTTTCAATACGATACTTTTTAATACTGAATGTTTTCCAATGACACAACCACTGTCTCTTAAATGGTGTGTCTTGATTCAAGTCTAGGTGTGCCACAGGAACTTTAACAGTCATACATTATTACTGCAACTTTACAACAACTTATGTAACTGAACGATGTTTTAAAGAGTCTATTTTGTATGGATATGGAGTGCCTTAAGGTTTTGGCTTGATCTTGGGTATGCCTTGGGCAAAAAAAGAGGCTGAAAACCACGGCTCTAATCGGTTGGATTAAAAAGATCAGGAGCTTACTGTGGACTAACAGTTCTGTAAGAGAGGAACCAGTCCACCTACGAAGGGAAGGAAACTCTTTCCAATGTACTGAGCAGGAGATAGCTGTCAATTTATGCTAATTTAAAACAATAAATCACCTTTATCAGTGCCTCTGACTTTAATTTTGATTACAATATGTCCAAAAAAAGTATTTCTGTTGTTTGATTTTTACTGGCAATGTGAAGAAGTTGAGGATTCTGGTATCATGACAACCCTGATATGTTTACTTGCACATTGGTACTACGTTCAGATTTTAACAGTGTGAGAGTTTCTGATCAAACTAATAAAAGATAGAGGTTAAATCGACAATATACAAGATGTTTGCACTCAAAGTTATCTAAATTTTAGTTGAGTCCTTACATGAGCTCAAGTATTTCCTATGATTTTAAAAACCAGAGAAACTCTTAGTCTTTACAGTTGTAATGGGACTCAGCCTCTTACAGAGGCTGTCATGACAGAGCCATGGTGTCAGACGTGACTTCTTTAGTTAGGCTAGCGTTTGGTTTGGTTTGATTTCACTCGCGTTTCTACAGCCAACTGTTCCCTAAGGCTGGCCACACACTAGACAATTTTCCAATCTTAAGCAATTTTAAAAAGTGGGAGACCACAGACATGAGGATAATTTCAAACAGTTTTTCGTCTTTAATCGTCTTAACGCACACACTAGAAGACTTAAGCAGACCGTACTTTTAGTCGACGAAAACTCAAAAACATTTTAGTCTAGTTTTAGTCCATAAAAAGTCCTCACATTTTAGTCTTTATTTTTAGTCCAAGCTTTTATTCTCTTGCCTAAATCTGGTACCAAATCATGGTAGTGTGTTCCCTACACCCTGCCAAACCTGGGGTCCCTGCTTTCTACAGCTGAGCGGCAGAATAGATACAGCTACATTGTTTTTTGACAGATTTACCCCCAGCGGAGAAATATCACAGATTTTGAAAGTCTGATGAAAACTACATTACATTTCAGTCTAGTTTTAGTCATCTTGACAAAAACGAACCTTAGTTTTTGTCAGTTTTAGTCATCACAGATCTATTTTTGTTAGCCTTAGTCTAGTTTTTGTCATTAGAAAGACTATCAATTAACATTTTTAGTTATAGTTTTAGGCGACGAAATTAACACTGGACCACTGGAGACCACACACCTGCTGACCTGCCAGCAGGACAGACACATGGATGCCTGATACCCCCAACTTGTCCCTCCCCATTAAGCTCTCCTGGCATGTGTTACAGTTGCAGCAAAAAAAAAAAAATACAAGGAGAAGAACTGTAGTAAAATCCTGGCTGGAAGGAAGGCTCAGATGTGTTTGTGTGCCATGAAAGTACACCTACGTAACACCCAGCTGGTGACGGTACCCGGTCTGCTCGCTCTCATTGGTTGTTGTAGGTATTCGGTCAGGGGCAATATGACCTTGAATCATAACTATCAGACATGTTTTATATATGAAATGATATATTTGGGGTCTGGGAGGCTACAATGTGATTTTAGGCTGTAAAATAATCGGGTTGACACTAAGGCTGAACGATTTGCAAAAATAACCTAAATGCGATTTTTTTTCCTCAATATTGCGATTGCAATTTAATGTGCAATTATTATTAGGTTCCTCATCTTACGTATTTTTCAAACTCAAGCAATAATCTTTTGATATTACAACCTACATTCAGTTTGAAACATTTAACCATTTTATTGCAAAATGGATGTAGTTTTACTTGGCAGAGAAGGCTCTGCTCTAAAGAATCTCCCTGGGTTTGTCAAGCAGCTGCCTTGACTTTTCAGGGAGTGCATAGCTAGAAACCCCCCGTATGAATAGATATATATATATGACAATGTATACTGAAAACAAGGAAATTATTTCAGAAGCAATTTATTCATAGGTAGAATGAATCTGAATATGAGGGTGCAACAAGCTTTATGCTATAAAGGAGGAGGCTGGGGTGGAGGAGGTCAAGCTTTGCCAGCAGCAGCAGTGTGGTGCTTCTGCATTAATGCAAGCAGGGATTGGGAGAAGTACGTCACATTTAAATACACCACTGTGTTGAGAGAAAGAGCTGTGATTGGCTGTGGGAGCTGTCAGCTGATTGTGAAAAATAATTTTTAAAAAATCTAATTGTAATTGTCTTTGCTTGTACTACAAATTTGTTATCAATTGATTTATTGAAGGGGATTATCATTAAACTAGTATTTTGACACACTTCAAGTTAAAAGAATATTGCAGCGCCTGTGATTTGTAATTGCAGCAATCCATATTGCCATTTAATCTAATATGCAATTAACTGTCCAGCCCTAGCTGACACTACACACTTGAGTATTATTCAGAAAAATTATCTTTTACAGCGAGCCTTCACTTGGGATACGATCTTCGAGGAGTGAAAATATTGCCTCAGCGAGGGCTTTAAGTCCTGTAGTGCGTGGCTAGCCTAACTTGGTGGGCAGGGGTGTGAGACAGATCAGGATAGTCGCATCAAGCATGTAAAAGCACGACAGTATAGCAGAATGACGCTGTGCAGCTTGCCAATGAATTCAATGAAGAGCACAACAAAAGAGAGCCAGCATTTTGTTTCCAATTCTTAGGATGAGGCTGTTTCTCACGAGAAGACAAGCAGAAAGTGACCAGTCATTCGACTAATTATTAGATGGTAGTGTGTCTGCTGTGAGAGATGCTCCACTTTTTTTTGGATCAGACAGGTATGCTTGGTACTACAGAAGGATGCCAAAAACTACAGGACAGTACTGGTTGAAGACTTGGAGAACATTTTCAACTTTTCATAATTCAAACATGAATAAATGTTTCCTGCACTGGACTGAACCAGACCCCTCTGACTAAAGGGAGCAGCTTTTGCCAAGAAGAAATGGACAAAGTTTGCTGCAAAGGACACTAGCTGAACATTAACAGACTTCTTACTGGACATATTTCAACTCCAGTTGCACCCACAGTTGTTCTCTTTATAACTGTTTCTGCTCATACATGTTGTGTGTTTAGCTTTAGAAATGTGAAAACAGACAAAACAAAAAGTAAAAAAAACAATGCTTTAATATAAGAAGTCTTTTTGCCCTCGTTTCAGCTGCTTTTGTGAGATTTTTAGCACAAAACCCCAAAACATTCCAGGTGTAAGTTGTGTATTTTAAGTGTTACTCTCGACTCACCCCTGCTGGATGAGTTCGTTGAGCTTCGCCACGTTCTTATCATCCATTACTGTCAGAGACAAAACAAGAAGAGAAGATTTCAACACCGTCCCTGCAGAGCAGCCGTCCCCTCATGACATGGAGCATGTAGGGCTCAACCACATCCGTCGTGTCCCAAACTATCAGCAGAGAAACACACAACATGCACTAAAAACACATGTAGTGTCTTTACTTACAGCCTCCGACTTTTTTACGCAGCTCGGCGTAGCAGATGAGACCGTAGAGCTCTTGTGAGGATTTCTTCAGAGCCCTGGAGTAAACTGAGAGGGAAAATGTAAAATTACAACCGTGGTGAAAAAAGCAACACAGGAGGCAAAATCAAGACAAATAAAAGTCACAATGAGGGCTTTGTCACTTCTGGAACAACTCAAACTGTGCGTACTCCACATGGGTAAGATGGATTACATTTAAAGAGCTGCAGCAAAACTGTAGGTTGTTGACTGAATGCATTTAAAATCATCATTCAGGGAGACAGACTAAACATTTTAGCCTATGGGAGAGCCTCTTAAGTTGATTTCACCTCTTCCCTCGTTAACTCAGACCCCTCAGAGTCCCACCTATTCATATGTGACAAAGCTAAAGGACGGCTCACCGCTGGCAAAGTCGATGTGTTTGGAGATCTTGTGCCAGGTGCGGTAGTAGAAGTGTCGGACCTGCTCCTTGTTCTTCACCATGTTGGCTGGTTTGCCTCTTTTCTTGTACTTCATTGCAATGTTGTTCTGGATAGCCTCAAAATCCTTCCCATGCTGGAGAAGAGGAGATAAGTAGAAGAATTTAAAGACACAAAAAGAGACAGGTTAAAGTTTTAGAGCATCAGATCTTATCTTAGGCCCACTACCATGTCCTTATTGAGAAACTGTGGAACAAACTTCCTAAACTTTGAATTTCTCTTAAAGGGATACTTCAACATTTTGGCAAACTCGTCCATTGCCATAATTCCTATAGTCTTAGTAATAGGTTTGTTACGTTCAGTTGTCGGTGCAAGCTGTTTTTAGATCGGCTGCTGCCGAGTTTGGACCTGCTGTGCCAACTCAATGTCAGCAGACGGTATTCTGGCTTTCCCCCATCAAACTCATCAAATACACAATCTAACAACTCCAAAACACTCGTGGACAAGTTGTGACCTGTACATTCACCACGCTTTAAATATTTAATGAAAAATATTGAAGTTTGGTCATTGCTTTGGTTGTTGAAGTCCTCTTTGCAGTTCTACATATGTAATGTCACTACTCCTGTAATGCAGGAGTAGTTGTCTTTTAGTCTTTGCGGCTATAAGTCATGCTAGAATAGTTAGAATCAGCATTGGCACTATCTGGAGCGTGCATGTACAGACCCTGGGTCTGCTCAAGATGGCAACGCTGTTTGGGCTGTGTGATAGGGCAGGAAAGGTAAACAATGGCTCCATGTTGGGCTGTGACAGCCAGCATGGAGTGGGGTGACTCTGGAAGGTGTTGTGGAACTAAATGAATGAAACACCAGTGAAAGGAGGTTCCCACTTGGCAACCCTGGTGACGTCTTGACCTTTTTCTACCCATCAGTCTGCATGGTTCACTGGTGGGGACCAATATGGAGGGCATAACTGGGTTTATCTTCACTGAGCGCTCCTCCTTTCAGTAAGGCACAGGCATGTGTGCTTACTTAAATATTTCTGGTTGTTTTCTAGAGACTAACCCTGTTAGTCTTATTCCTGTTTCTGTCATGGAAAAAAGGCTGTCGGCGAACATTTTTAGTCATAGTTTTAGTCGACAAAACTAACACTGGTTTAGATCCAGGATTTGTGACAAGACTGTTTTGGAACTTCACTGCCGACCGTTGCAGCTCAAATCAAGCCGCCTGACAACGCTGCTGCGACAGTGAATGTGCAGCACTGTCTCTACTGTAGAGACAGATTTATTGTGCAGTAACTTAAGGAATAAATCTCTTTAAAATGAGTGGCTGTGAAAGTCGTTGCTATGGTCAGCTCTTAGCGGCCCATTACAAGCAGTTGCAGGTTTCAACCCATTTTGTTGAGACTCTTTGGTCTTACCTGGGCTTTAGAGCGTCCCATCAAACAATTTTGAATTGCTCTGAATCCCCTCTTTACCTCATAGAGACCCTCAAAAAAGCTGTTTTTGTCCTCAGCGCTCCATGACTCCCACTGTCTTCTGGCCCTCTTCTGGTTCCCAGTTTGCTCCTCCTTCTCAGTGGACCCCTGGCCCTTCGACGTCTTTGACACACTGCCCGCGGAGCCAACCATCGGCCCTGACGGTCCCAGTGTCCCTTGAGAGGAAGAGCCGTTCTCTGCCCCTGTGTTACACAAAGAGAAAAAAAACCTTTAATAACAGGATAAAAATGTAGCTGTGGAGCCAGATGATTCTTTAAACTGCTGTGGGTGATTTGTTTAACAATTATAGCTGTGATGTGCGAGGTTCTGGAGATGTTTAAATACATGCACATGAAGCCACCCACAGCCATTACCCTACAAAACCTGCAGAGCGTCCCTCTCTGTGGTTCAGCTCTGGCAAGAAGGCAGGAAAAGCAATCAGTCCCTTCAGCCAGGTCCACAGCACCGCGGTCCAAAACCAACTGGTGGTGGGCCGAGCTCCCCCCAGCACAGAGCACGAAGCCAGCACACATTAACGCTCACACAGGATGGTGCTGTTGCAGCAACGGTGGATTTTCAGCCAAAATGGGTGTTCATTTACAAATGCTAATGTGTGTGGCTGCTCACAGGATCTGACACTGAAGTGGTGCTTTCGAAATAGACGTGGACTAATTTAGCATCGTATCAAAACACCCTGGAAATCTAAAAATATGTTTGTAGAAACAATCACAGCCTTTTTCACTTCCCAGCAATGACAAAAAAACACACCAGTCAGATCTGTCAGGAAGCTCAAATTCTTAAAAATACCAGAAATGTTTCAGTCTAATTCAAGACCTAAAAGGCTTTTTTAATATTATTAATCGGCATAAATAACAAGGCAAACAAGTTAGCGGAAAATTCTTCCTTAACCCATGAGAGCACACTACAGAATTTAGTACAAAAAACTGGTTTCTGTTTGCGGGTGGATCTCTTCAATTACAACCTTGCAAATGAGCAGAAGACAACCAAGTAAACTGGTAGGACTGGTGCTGAAGAGACCTAAAAAAAAAACACGTAAATACTAAGCAAACGCTGATTTATTTTAAGATGGAATAAACATGGCAATCCTTACTGCTTAAAAGTCAATAATTAACAGCTATCTCTAAATCTGGGACGTCCACCGTCAGGCTCAGTCTTATTTCTAATTTTTACCCCTGCCTCACATTTCCATGTGGCCTTCTGCTCCCCAAAGCAGAGTCAGAAGAGGTAGTGGAATAATCTTCCTCTTAACAAATGGGATGAACACTCAACTTCCTGTTCCTGATACGTCATTGGGAGTCTTCGAAGGGGTTTATGTAAGCGGACAACATTATTGAGAAAAATATTTTGGGATTTTTTTCCCCCCGATATTGCAATTGCAATTTAATATGCGATTATTTTTAGTTTCTTCATCTTACATGTTTTTCAATAAAGACAAGAAATAAATTATTCTATATTATAACCTAAAGCTTTTGGATAGAACATATTGGGGTAAAACAATATAAAACAAATATATAATTGCAGTTATTTTGGTTCATATTGCATGTATCATTTGATATCAACTTCTATATTGAAGGGGATAATCAATTTTGTCAATCTTGTTTTAAATAAGAAAAACACATACATTAGTGAAGCAGAGATTTTTATTCTAAAAAAATAATGTGCATAAAATCTCTGCGCCAAAAAAAGGTAAAAGAAATATTGCAACTCTTGCAATTTTTAAATTGCAGCAGGCCATATTGCAATTTAATTGCCCAGCCCTAATCATAATGCATCAAAACAACATCAAAATACAAGATGTATGTCTGGCTTTTAAATCTTATTTACAAATAAACTGGTGTTTGCACAGTAGCCATCTTGCCAATGACCTGCAGACATTCTCTGAATTTCCTATAACTCAGTTTGGATTGTGCCTCTATGAAATCTCTGCTTGAAGGGCCATAAAGTCTTAATACGTCACCCCACACTGAGGTGTGAATGCACAGATAGTAGGACCAAGTGGTGAACTGGGACTGAGCCCGGTAGTTTAATTACACAGGTGAAATTTTGTAGCAATAAATGCTCCACAGATAAGTTACTTTGTGCTGCAGTATTCTGCAATTTCAAAACAAATCTCAATTCAAATTAATAAACCACATCTTAGGATCCGTTTTATCTATTCACAGGGGTTGGGCTGCAAAAGAAACCGTAATTAAGGATGCACAGATGCACTGGCTCAACGTTGGCATTGGCCAGTATTGGCCTGCTGACAAACATCGGCCATATGTAATTATTATCGGTATGAACTGATGTCAATTTCATGTGTTTTCCTGTTGTGCTCTATCAACTAAATGATGGCACACCTGACATGGTTTAGAGAAGAGATTTATTATTGGGTAGAAGATTTGACCTGTTGGACAAACTGATTTTTTATGGTCTAACAAGAGAGAAAATGTTGGTATAATGGGAGTGTTACACCAAACGAAGTGATGAGAAACATCAGCCTAGGTTTTTACAATCGGTGCATCTCTGGTTGGTATTATATCATTAGTGCAAAGCAAGCTTTTGCAATAAACACATTGCCAAGGGTCTAAATTTATTATCATTATTGCTGAAATAAATGAGAAAAATTATTTCATGCAACCAATGCAATACTTTCTCACTCAGTGTAGATTTGTATTTCATTTCCACGCAGTTTGAGGAACTCAAGTCAGCTATCAGCTGCCCTCAGAGCAATAACAGCTAATTCAGTGGCGATTAAATGCTTCATATGTTTTAGATTCAAGAGAAACTTGTTGTAAACCACAGCAGAAACTAAAATGGCTTCCTGAATTGGAAACTTGCTGCATTTATTCTTTATTAATTCCTGCAATTTTTAGCATTGAAATATATTTGTCACAGAAAGAAAATATACGACAATGTCACTTTTTTCTAGCGTCACGATTCAGGCCTAATCTGAAGACAAATAACAGTGTGTACTCTTTCCTGTCCCGTTTTATTTCTGTGCACCAAAAAAACATGCTATTTATTTTTCCAACATCTAACAAGGACGCCAGTTCCACCCACTTTTTTTGAATGTTGCCAACTTCTTTGTGCAATTTAACAGTGCTCTCTCTCCGGGTTGAAAATCTGACTTGAGAGTCTCTGCACATTCTGATACCACCAATCATTAAATTAATGGTGCTTTGATCAGTTTGAAGTTATCACCCTGGCTGAGGTTATTATTTATTTTAATCAGTGACTGATGAGGCTCTCTGTTTTACTTTAAAGTCTGATGTGAATAAGTTATCCCAGATAAACCCACTGAAACTGATGACAGAGTGTGACAATTGAAAGCACCATAAACATGTTTTATGGTTATATGTGATGGCATGTTTGGCTAAACTAATCTTTAAAGGGTTATGACAATTTAAAAAACATTTTTGCATGCAGATTTTGACTTGATTTTATCTCTAATGTTTACATTTTCTCCTACACGCTTTGACAGTCACATTAGCCATGTATTTTTTAAATTGTGACGGCATGTTTACTATAAATTCTATCTTAAATGAGTCAGATGCCAGCCTTATTTAAATGGAAGTGGCAGTGGCTCCACTCAGGATGGTGTTGGAGTAAAAGGAGCTAGCAGCCCACCGTGACACAGAACCATACTGTAGTCCACCAAGAGTGTTACACAGACACAGTGACACAGTTCTAACCCCAGGCAGACCCTCACTAATCCCACATAGTGACACTTTTTTCCTGAGCCGGTCACCTACGGTACCTTTCGATTTTGCCCCGCCATGTCCATTGATGGCCGAGCCGATTGAATCCTTCCGTATCCGTTTGCTCGGAGGTCTGACGCTGGATCGCAGAAAATGATGCTGGTCCTGGCACTGAGGGGTGGGTTCGGTGGAGGTCTGGGGATGCTGGTTGGAGCTCAGGGCGGCTCGGTTCGGAGGTGAGGCGGGGAGAAGTGGAGCTGTACCGGGGCTGAGAGCTGATGGATTAAGGAGCTCCTCTCCGTCGTCTCCCTTTGTACTGCGCTCCTCGCTCGCCTGCTCTCCGCTCTCCTCCTCGTCTCCTTCGGGCTTTCTGGACGGATTCCTCCTCCCATCGACACCGATCCCCTCCCTGGAGCCTGGTGTCATGCTGCCAAAACACATTCAGTGACAAATCTTCACATTAGGAGCAAAGCTGTGTGCAAAATTAACTTCTAAAGACGACGTTCAGTGTCTCTCAACATGGCCGCCGCTGTTTGTTTCAAATCCCCTCTCCAGTCCCGACAAAACAACATCAAATATTTCAATTTAACGTCTGCATAAAAAATAAAATCAACAACTTAAATAGCAAACTAAGTCTCGAGGGTGTTTAGCTATGCTCCTTTCTGCTTAAAATGTCATTTTTAAGGCTGAATTTCAACTAAATTCAAATGTGAGCGCTTTTCAGTTTAGCGCCCTGCAGAAACGACAACGAAACCCCTCGGTGCATTCGACCTCTAAATAAAGTGTTTATTTCAAACATTATTTTACCCATTTTCATGCTCTTCGGTACCGGGCGACGTCTTCTTTCTTTTCACCATGAGTCCGACCGGTTAGATACACAAATATTGACCAAATAGAGCATAATAAAAACCGATAGCGATTCCTCTGCTTTCTGCCCTCTCCTTGCTCTGCTTCGACTGAGCTGAACTCCCTGCGCAGTTCAACTGTTTTCTATCAGCAACAACATTACCCCACAACTTACAAACAAGAAATAAAACCATACAGCATCAGTCATGTTAAAGATAGTTCACGCACGATTTAGAGGATATTTTACTGTAATTCATTCCGGATGAGCTTAGCTGTATTGATAATCATAGTTTTATTAAGCTGCGAGCAAGTGGACTTTGCTTGTCACTACGTCACCATCGCCTGCAGAAATGTCAGTAAAACAATTTATATCACAAAGAGCATTATATTATAAATCTAGACAACCCAACTCCATCTGCTGACAAAATTAGAGCCTCAAACAAGCAATTAATCATACTCAAACATCATAACCAGCCTTTATTTACACTGGATACATCAAAGACAGTAGTTTAACAATGTCTTGTGTGTTAATATGAGTAAACATCTCAAGAATACTATCTAAACCCATTTTAATCAATGACTGGTTTCATCAGAATGATGGCAGTGTAGATACTGAGAGAAATAATAAGCTACACAAGTAAACATTAAATGGGTTGGAGTAGTTTGTCACAATCTCCTTCAGTAGCCCCCCTTTCTGCATTCCTCAACAGCTGTTCCTGCCTTTTAAACCCTGAATTTCATTTAAGGTCATCAAGCCACATGAAAAGACTAAACTAACACTTGAAACTACAAGAAATCACAAGTAAAGTGACATTTAAATGTCATCAAACGAGTGTTTATTCACTTCTTACGCATATCTAGTTTTTAAGTAAACAAGTATTGATGATGTTCGAGTGTTATTGCTCTATGTGGTTTCACTCTGACTTGAAAATGTCCTAAAATCTTACAGAAACATAATGAAACCATGTTGATGGAATAAAAGTGTATTTTCCTTGCTGTATTGGAGCACTACCAGATTAGAAATGTATTTGTCATACATCTTTGCTTGAATGAAGTACTGATGTAACTCTAAGAGTCAAAAGGGTCGACTTCTGAATTATTTCTAACTAAAATCTGTGGTTAATTTTGTTGCAGTAAACTGTACTACATGACTACAACAGTCCTCCACATTCATAACGTGGGACCTAGCATGGCTGCTCACGAAGGCTAGCTAACATTAACGCTATGCCACTCACATAAACCGTACGTAAAGCCGTTGTGACACCATCATAAGAAAGGTCATATCCAACTTGTGATGTAGAAAGCATTGTCAAGGTTAAAGAATTACCTCAAATTGAATCCTGTTAGAGGTATTCCCAATCCAAACACAGGCTAGCATCGCTAGCCGACGGCAGCCGTCCAGCTTGTTTCCAATGACAGTTCCTGCGGTTCGATTTTACACGCGCGAACACACGCCCACTACTACTCGAAAACAAATCCCGTGATTGGTCACAAGTCCACGAGGACGACGGTTAAAATTTGACTGACAGGAGGCACCGCCAATCACATGTTAGAGGACGAATGGGAAAGACCAATTGACTCTCTCTTCCTGCCATGCTATCTAAGTTTCCTGGTTTGTATTTTCATGGTACGAAGGTTGATTTATTTTTCGACAAGATGTTAAGGTTATAATAAGGATTTATTTTAAAGAATTACCATAGGTTCATTCTAGTTATTGTACGTTTTTACAAAGAGTCCCGCCCAGAAAAAGATTGACATGTTGATTGTCGAATCAATAGGTGGAACTGAAGCGATGCACTCGGATTAGATTCAAGCGTATGCCGACAGTGACTTGGTTAAATTGGTAAAAGGTGGATATTTACATGTAACCTTAACAGCACTCACCAAAACCTTGACTTCAAAGCTTCTCTGAAGATCGAATTAGAAGAAATTGAAGTGGATACCTCTCCCATTCCAAGTTTCACATGGAGCTAAAGAAACTAATCTTGAGAGGATAAATGATATTTATCCCTGTAATTTATTTCTTAGACAAAGATTCATGTTGAAAATGAGTACATTTTGTAATTCTCACATTGAAACTTTAGAACGTCGGTTTTTGATTGTGAATAGCGTGTATAGCTCCAACAGTATAGATTCTTTCTAAATACAGCTGAAACTGAACACACAAAAAAAATTGTTATATAGGGGTTAACATCAGACTGCTGGTGCAGACTCTATTCAACTGCAGAGTCCTCACACACAAAACCAACCTGCTTAAACCAAATTATTCAACAACAAAAAGAAACTGGCAAGAATCAACCAAAAAACAAAGCAAACTGGACTGCCATTTGTCCCTTAGAAGGGAATATGCAGTGGCAGAATATGTAAGCACTGTGACTGAAATGTTTGACCATGTACAGCCTAAATGAGCACAACCTCGCCATCTAGAGAAGATGCCACAGACAAAGCTGAGTCCCAAAAGAGGAAAGACTGTGCACCCACTACAGCCAACAGGAAATATAGCTACACTTTCTAACTACCTGTCCTTTATACAAGGACATAAGAGATGCCAGGTCCTATCCACTTTTCACCAGCTAACAAAAAAAATTCACCTGCATAAACAATGAACAGAAGCTTCAATTTCATATCTTCCATATTTGAGCAATTGTTGCAACACACAAAGTGGGCTGATGTGACCAAAGAATAACCTCAAACACTACACCACCACCATGAAATTGACTTTCTTCATATTAAAAATTTTAAATTTTTACATTTTTTTAACCAGAAAGTTAAACCGAGTTTTTGATATGAATTATATTTTATTATATTATACTTTTCTCTACTTTTATTATTATTTTTGTAAATTTACGCATTACTTTGGCAATGAAACTGATGTGTTCCGGGCTATTAAGGCCAATTGAATTGAATTAAATTGAATTAAATTAAGATCTGTCTTGGTATCTCTTAAACTGGATCTCTTAAAGAGACTGTAACTCACCAAAGCTAATAAATTATTTAATTAAATTTGGTGATTTAATGGATGATAATAAAAAATGAGAAAGCATGTATAAAACTGTATTTATTCTGCCCAAAAATATTCACAAATGTAGTGTTATGAAATTTAGACCATATTTTTTGTATTCAAGAATAAGTGAGTGAACTTCAAAAAACATAAAAAGATATTTAAACTAAACAAGCATTAAACCTATGACTTTTTGTCTTCCCTGTGCTTTCTGTTCTTTGTGTGAAATGTTGCTCAGTCTGAATGTTTGCACTGTTGAGGGAAAGATAAGGGGAAAAAACTTTGACTTCAATGTTCTTGATAGAAAACGAACAAATTAAGACACGATTTAGTTATTCAACACGATTTATATTCAAATGTAGATGCTATTTTGTGCTCTGCCCACGTTGCTTTCTCAAGGGTGTAATGTGTTATAAAACGAGCGCTCCCAACACTCGAAGCTGGCAGCGGACCAATGAAATTCCTCCGTGTCACTGTGGGATGGGCTGAAATTCTTCACTTCGGAGTTCGGCTGGGCACGCGCAGAAAGGGGAAGTTGCTGGACGTCCAGTTGGCAATCTGACGAAGTTGTGCTCGGAAACTTGAAGGCTCAAAACAAAACCACTATGACTTCGACGAATATGTTTCAAGGGCTGGATACTGGCTCCAAACCAAGCTCGAGGTGGAGAATATAAGTATTTCCTAGAGTGTAGCTAATTTAAAGGTGAAATTAGTGGCCTACGATGTCTTCTTTCGAGTCCTGTTGTCAAGTTGGTCAGCTTTTAAAATTTAGGTTAACGTTATGTGACAGCAGCATAGTCGCTAAATTTAATGGCGTCTCCGACTACGTCGCTAACACTTTGCTATTTTACGGTTACAGTTTGATCTTAACGCCTGGTTGCTAAAGTTGACGTACCGCGGCTCAGTTTGAGTTGTATAAGCAAACTTAAGAGTCCAAAATTAGCCGTGAAGCTAACCGAACAGGCGTTGTCTGTTGCCTGCGGAAGTGTGAAAGCCTCTTCAGACAGCTCCTCTTTGTGCTAACCGACATGAGCCACATTGTTCGAGTTTAGAGAGGCCAAATCACCCGTTAATGACTCAGAAGGGTCAGTTCTTGGCTCATATCTGATATAAAGTAGGGGTTGACGTGTGTGAAGGCTTTTAATAGCGAGATGAAGTAAAGCTTTGAGAGCTACTATGGAGTTTCAGACGTATGGCGCCATACCGGGTGTATAATCACATAACATGTTATTTAGCTGTGCTGTAACATACTGTATTTAAAGCCAGGTGACTCATTGCTTTACTTATATTTTTGTGTGTCAGCGTAAGGGTTGTCAGGATATTCGAAATTTACACTTGCATACGACTCTTATGAGGGAAAACGAGCAATATCGATACGATATCAATATATTTATACGATATGTTGTACTATATTGAGAATAAAAATAGATGTTCCATGTATCCAAATTGCTTTACTTTACCTTAATCTTCAGAATTTGCTATTGCACACAATCTGAAGTGTTTTTTTTAGACTTTTTGCAGGCCTTCACTAACAATTTTGGATGTTAAAAAGAAAAGAATAACTAATAATGGGTTTCTTTGACTGTTAAGTTTTTGTCTCAGAACAAAGATTAAAATTTTGTATTCCTGAAAACCATCAAATGCACTGCAGTAGGGATGCATGATATTGGCTTTTTTACCAGTATCAAATATACCAATTTAACACATTAATTTGAGTTAATTCTGATATTTAAATACAGTTCAGACTGAAAATTACAGTCCTTAAAATGCACTTTTAAGTGTAAGGAATGATGATGAATACATAATAAATACTTTAACTGACATAGGTCTGTTGATCCAAGCTGAAAGTCCGTTAACTTTTTTTTTTGATTGACCAATACTTTCTGCTGATTTTTATGATGTAAGATATTTGTTGGAAATATAGGCACAAATGTTTTTATCTGCTAATATTGATAACATGCTGATAATATCATGCATCCCACTTTAACATATTTATATTTATTTGACTCTGTGTTTTTACTTATGTTTTTAGTGTCGTAGCAGTTAAAACAGTATGTTTCTTTAACAAAGTCAAATGGAAATTCTTGAACCTTCTGTTGCTGCTAAAGGTTGTCACAATTTTAACTTTTTTATGGTCTGTTTTAGAATTGTCCCATCTTGGCTGTTTTAATGATGATTAAAAGTACTGAAGCTTTAGAGAGGAAATAATGGTCGTTTTTCAAACTAAGTTCTTTTGCGGGACAAAGGAAGAGAAAAACTGCAATCTTCTCAGATTCACAGGTGACCCTTACTAACATCCTGTTCTTTAGAAGATGCAATTATTGCCTACAATTTTTCAGTGATTGAAAAAAAAGATAATAACGCATCATTTCTTGTCTCTAACTACAAATAATGTTTTTGTACTGACATCATTTGACTATTACTAATCTACCCCCCTTTTTGAATTAGCATCCAATTAATTATAGGTTTCCACCAGTTATTTGTTAACTTTAACTGTAATAACTTAAAGACATTATTTAACTTTAACCTGTTAATGGGTTTAGATCCTTTTTGTATAAGCTTTGGTTAATTAGCTCAGTGAGCTATAGCTGCCGTTAACTATTTATAGTAATGGATTGATTTACTTGTTACTTTCAGGATTAGTAGTTTGCTCTTTAAACTGTTGGTGAAATACTTTTGAAAATTTCTCAAGAGCTCAAAGTGAAATTTTTTCTTCATTTGCTGACAAACTAAAGCAGCAGATCATCACACTTACAAGCCAGAATGACCACTTTTTTTTTACCATTTTGCTGATGAAGTAAATGACAAAAAGGTTCAAGATGTTTATTTTTTATGTTCACTGTTAAAATGGCAGGATTAAATTTATTTGAGCTTTGTGAAATTACGCTTGCTCAAGGTACCTGATCTAATCATGATCTTATAAGTAGTAACATGATCTCTAATATTTTCCAGAGTCTTGCGACCTCCTGGAGGGGGCTCCAGTAACTTGTTTGGAGGCTATGAAGAGGATGCAGGAGCATCAAGAAGACCCAATAAGATGGCTTCTAGTGTTTTCGCCCCGCCAGAGCAGCCCCAGAGTGGACCCAAACGCTCCAACCCTCCAGGTCAGTCCAGCATGGTGGGGCTAGCTGATGTCAAGAGGCAGTGCAGTCAAAACATCTCTCAAAATCTGGGGTGTGAAATCTGTTACTATAATGTGATAACTCCAGTGTAAACCATTCACTGTTCTCTGGGCCATCTCTAGATTTTGTGAAGTATGTGATAAAGTACATTTTAAGTCTTGTCTGCTGTTGAATAAACTCTCCAGTCTCCTTACAGGGACTTAGGGCCATTTTGATTACCTTATCAGTGGAATTTGGTCTGTGACGTGCATCCCCGTAATGATCCTTATATTTCTGTACAGGTAGAGCTTTTCCCAGTGCTTTATCTGCACAGTATGTGAGTGAATAATTTGCTCACCACTAAACCAAACAGGGGTTCAACCTTGATCAATACACAAAGTCTAGGATATCTGTCAAATAATTCACACACCTGTTGTGACTCCAAAAGACATTTTTCCTTAAACCTGTTATGGCTTTGCTGTTACAGTAAGGGTTGTTGCCTCTCTTGTGCACATGTTCACTGTATGTACCATGTGCTATTTTGCCTCAGGGTTTATAGTGCACCTGGATTTTCTGGATTTTGACATGATGCCTTTCAGTAGAAATATTTTTTCCCTCTCTTTATTACCTTTTTTTTTTTAAACTTTTTTTTAAAGCCACGTGCGTTAGGTGCACACACCAGTATTAATATTTAGGGCTTGGAATTGATGTAAAATTACATTAAAATTGAATAAGTTTTAGTAATTAGGGCCCAAGCAAGGACTCTGTTGGAACTGAAGGAATTATTATTTTTCAGGCCCTTCACAGCCTCATTTGGGGGCCTCAATAGGCCTGAAAAGTCATCAAAATTGGCAAGACATTAAGGCACAGTGAAAATTTCCATATTCTAGTTTTACTCTTAGATTGATCATGTGATAGGACAAAAAATGGGCTAATTTATTACTAACTATTAAAGATGAATAACAACACTGAAGGTGACTTTTTATCTCTAGAAGGGTCACACATTTTACAGCTGATGTTTATCAACCAGTAATGTTCACCATTTGTTCCTCAAGTTGTACGACAAAATAATGAAACTAAAGTAAAATAGCATTTCAGAATAATTGTGGAGAAACAGAGCCAGTGGGTAAAGCACAGAAGAGCCACAGTAGCACAGTTTTTGATGAGTTGCATTTATTGGTGATCTGTAAAATAAAACGGCACCACAGATAACCTGCAGAATGCCAGATATCAGGCCCGTTAATAAGCCAAGAGCATAATCAGTTGATTCCTGTGTGCATGGGTGTATAAATGTGTGTATGTCTATATGCATATACCCTGGAGTGGATTTTTCCCCTCTCCTTTTTGTTTTAAGATGTCCTTTGGCTTATCGGCTGAATGTAATGGGTACATATGCTTACATGGCTGGGCAAAAAAAGAAATACCTGTTATATTGTTGTTTGGTGGAAAAATAAATAATAGTTAAGTTAAAACAAAGTGAAAGAATCATTTCTATGTCCAAAATATAGCTCACATTTTGATAATCACCTTTCAGGCGGGAAGACAAGTGGAATATTTGGGGAACCTGAACCTCCAGCTCAGCCACAGAGACCCATACCTCCAGGTGGACCAACTAGCAACATATTCGGGGATGCAGAAAGCGCACCTGTTGTGAGCCCAAGCCGAAGCCATCCAAACAAGCCAAAGGTAGACTGTGCACATACACTTACAGTTACCCAATACCATGCTGGAGCACAGTTGTCCCCCCTCCCCTGTCCTCCTCTGGCCTACACTGAAACACGCTGGTCTGGGTAACATTGTTCTGTAAACTTCAACTGTTGCTGGAGCTTTCTGTTTCCACATTGGTAGGATATGTTGCAGTCAAGATGAGCACTGCACTATAACATTCTGGATTGAACTTTTCAAAATAAAATCCCTGTGCAGCATTTCTAGGGTGAAACCCCCCCATTTGTACAGAATGCTGTGAGGTAATTTTGCTGTACATGTAAGATTTATGTGGAGGCAGCAGGAGACGAGTGTAAATTATGCATCATGTCCATGTTGTGTACCTGTGCTTTTACTTCCTCATCATACTGTGCTGAATTGCACCTCTGCCAACCATGCCAGAGGCAAGGAAGTGTTCTGTGCTTGAGCATAGTATGGCGCACTCATATTAGTCAAACATGCTTGTGCTGTTGTGAACGTGCCGTTAACTTTTATGTTGCCTACTATCTGAATGACCACTTTTACCCTCCGACTCTACATAACACAGCATCTACTGAGCTCTTTAACATTTATTCAACCCCAACTCAGGTATTTATTCACTGTTTACTCCCTGCTTTGTAAAAAAGGGTCTAAAATCATGTATTGACCACGTTGCATCCTGTTAGAATTCAAATGCGCAGCAGCTTTGTGACACACCTTCTTGTATCATTCTGTCCTCAGCATAAATCAATAGTGTTTCTGCAACCAGAACGTATTGGCTAAGACTGCTGAGTCGGTTTTCAACAATCTCAGCAGAGACACAAAATACACCTTTCACTCTATTATGAATAAGTTGGTTTGCTTGTTTTCTAGAAACTTTTTCAGGTTAATTTTGATGTTTTACCTCATACAGCTGTTCATTAGCAGCTCAGAAACACTGAATGTTGGGGTGTTTGTTCTGCCGGGCCAAAAGGAATTTTAAGGAGATTTTGGATAAGCATTTCGATGTAGAACTTCGCTGTTCTTGGCTCCAGTTTTAGAGACTTTCCTTGCTGACTAAGGGAAAGTTAACATAGTCAACATGTTTATTTCTCCTGCACAGAAGCTGAAAAGATAACAGGTCTCATCTCAAAATGTTCTACAAAGACTTGTCACTTGACCTGAAACCCTCGACACCCCATGAAGGGAATTTTCTCTATATGTTCAAAGACCAAAACATAAATACTCTTGACTTGTTGCATGCCAAACAGTACAGCCTGTGCCCTGATGGAAGATTTGATAGCTGAAATTGTAGTCAAGCCACTAAGACTGTGGGTGACGCTCACTCGCCTGCTGTAACTTGTTTGATCCTTTGCATAGAGCACATGTGATAAGATTTAGTGATCCTACTCAGAAAATGTTCAGCCACATCACAGGATGCACTGATCTAGATATACAGCATGACTTTATTCAGTTTTAACTTTTATTATTTATTCTATTCCTTGCACACTAAGAAATTGCTTTTCTTTTTTATGATTTTTTTTTACAGGACAATCTAAGTGTGGGAATTGAACCTGAGTCACCAGGTGAGCTTTTTACATCAGGAAAATGACCGTAAGAAGTTTTTTTGGGTGATTTATGTGTCATAGAGCATCTCCAGAGTTCCTGCAGCAGTGAAAGACACTCTGTTAAAGGGACTGACTGAGAGATAGAATACTTCTTTATATTAAGTGGTTCGACTAATTTCAGTTGACCTCCTTGATCTTTTTATCCCCAGTTTTTGATTTTTACCAGCATTGTATTAACATTCAAGCATCATGATAACCCCTCTTCTCTTCTGACATTTCTGAAGCACCTTTCCTTCTTCCTCTCCAGCACCTGTAGCCAAAGACAGCCAGTCTGAAGTGAAGGAGGAAGCAGCCCCCCCTGTGCCAGCCCAGGAAGAGCCCGCTGCTGAGGCTGCAGCGCCTCCTCAGCCTGAGCCCTCCTCCTCTGTCTCGCCTCCTCCTCAGAGCGCAGAGGCCGGTCAGCTGAAGAACCATGAGCCTCATCTGGGACCCAAACCTCGCTCGCACAACAGGGTCCTGAATCCCCCCGGAGGAAAGTCCAGTGTGATGTTCTACTGATGAGCTGACCACGCCGCTCCCCCCCGTTTGTGTCCACACACTCCCCTCTGCTCTCCTTATTGTCCTCTCTCATTCCAGCACCCTCCCCTCTACCCACAGTTACTTCAACTCTACTCTACATCAGAAACTTCTTGCACTTTCAGCTCTGTTCAACTCTTTTGTCCAATCTTTCAGATTCTTATTTCAGTATGTTTATGTGCAGTTAGAAAAAGTCAAAATATGGTGTTCATCTGACTAAAACTGGACTTTTAAAAATATTTCAACACATCATACAGCCTGTTAGCTGCTTGCTAACTTGTATGCAAGATCAACCAGAGGTCTATTGTTAAAAGCTGAAAGAGGAAGGGGGGATGTCATAACAGACTTAGACGTACTTTGTCAGTAATCAATCATCCCCTGATACTTTTACACCAATTACACTAACTAATCTTAACTTTGCATGTAAACATACTGATCGAAACCTGCAGTCATACAATCACTAATAGGTCAATCAACACCTTAGCTGTCCAATAATCACTTTACCTGTGACATGATTCAATCTCTTTTTCACTGTCTCTGTGTTTCAGCAAGTGTACTTGTAGTTTGTTCAAAGGCACAATGGTTTCTCATTATGCAAACATGTTTCAGGAATGGTTAAGATGGAGTGTTTTTGCAATATTAATCTTTAAACAGTCCTTGATTTCAATCATTTGAATGAACTGGTAGACATGCTCAAAAATCAGGACGCTTGTGTGAAACCTCATCATGTAGGGGTTCAGTCAGGAGGTGAATAGATATTCTCACAGATTAAAATGTTTCAGGGAGTTCCTCTTGTGCCACATTTTTTGCATTGCCAGATCTTCATTAGCCACTTTAAAATAATGTTTAACTAACGAAAGCCTTATGTCAGCTCAGCATTGTTCATCTTCTGTTGCCTTCTTATTAAAAACTCCTTCATTTGAGTCCAACATCACCGACCTGCTGGTCAAACACAAACTCTTCAAAGATAAAGAAACCAAAAATTGACTTTGAGACTAAGACGAATGCGGTTGTTTACTCCCAAATATTTCTCCTTTCTTATCAAAGATTCCATTTGATTTAATGCATTGTATTGTGCAGGTACTTTTCTGCTTCGCCCTCATTGCTTGCTTTGACTGAGAACATGCCTCTTTGTATTGTTTTGCTTGGGGTAGGCCTCTGTTTATGTTTTAAATTAAAACGGCTGAAGACAAGTGAACTCTGGACAAGCGCGTGGCCTGCCTGAGTCCAGGTGGGCTCATTGATAATCAACTTCTCATCCACTTCATGACGCACATTCATGGTATTCTGATGCCAGCCTGTCCCCCTCGTGTTGATGTGCCTGGCAGGCAATGAGTGCAGCAGAAGAATGAAGTCCTGTGTATTGCAATAAAACTGTTGTTTTGCATTTGGAGTTTGTTTTGTTGTTTCCTTTACAAAGGCACATTGATGCTGTCTCTTCTCACAGTATTTAGGATTGTAAATAAACTTTATAAATGGATTTGGTAGCAAAATTATCTTAAAGGATGTAGTAGCTAAAATACTTGAGTTTATTTCTAAAAAGGAAAATACAATGCTTACGGTTGAGTAAATCCTCTGTGATTCAAATATAGACTTCTTTATGAATCTCAGGCTGAATCTTTTGTCCATTTTTGGCCCTCAGCTGCACTCTAAATTATTGTATATAATAAAGAGCTCACTCCTTGCCTTGGAGGAAGATGCAGTTTTAGCTTTTCAGCACGCATTAGTGTCTTTGCCATTTTTCATCTCTCCTTCAGATGACACAAGAAGCGCAAACAGAGTTTGCTCATGAGTGTGCACAAATACTTAAATAGGTTGGAGTCCACACAGCTATGTCTCCTCATCTTACATTTATCCTAACATCAGACATTGTATGGTATACAAATAAAGTGGTTCTTAATCTTATATGTATTACAGAGAAGCAGGATACAGCCAGAAGAAAGAAATACTCAAGAGTGATTACATAATAAAGACCAAGAAGTAAATTTAGCATTACTATTTTACAGCTGTGGATAAAAATAGCTGCAAAGGTGTTGTGTTTATTATTTTAGCTCTTCCTTGTTGGGCGCCCTGGGTAAGGTTTTCAAATGTTTTTGAAACTTTCTGATCCCAATTTTTTTTAGTAATATAATCTCCATTATCTTGAAGACCAGTAGTAATGAAAGATGCGACAGCTCCTTAATCTGCAGCCTGTTGAGGATGGAGGGTGGAGCAAAGAACAAACAACAAATGTTTGGAACCAAGAATGGCAAAAAGTACAACTACAGACCATTTTTAATTGGCCCATGGAAAATACTGAAAATGAAATGACGGTAACAAAGGGTCTAAGCAAGGCAAAGTAAAACAATGTGTGCTGTTTTACAAAGCAGAGCAAATTTTTTCAAAGGGACTTTCAGATAGATGTTGGGCTAACAATAATCCTACACCAGGGGTCACAACATTATCAGTATCAGCAGACATTAGCTTTTAAAGTAACCATCAAACACAAGTCTTCAGTATGTGATGTGCTCGTGTTAGAGCATGGGGAAAAGAGATCATCTTGATTTTGTCAAATGAAAAAAAAAAGCCAGTTCTTAGATCAGATCCCATTGTTCACATAACGGTACTGGCTCTTTGATTTAGCTTGTTCACTAACATCACTGTCTTCTGCCACATCCTACCTGTGGAAGAGGTTTTTCTGAGTCTACTGATATGTGTTAATGTGTGAATGATGAGGGGATTTGGGGGACTTGAATATATTTTATCTACCAAAGGGCACCAGCGGGAGAAGTTTTGAATGAGGAATTCATTGCTGTGCTTATTTCCATGACCAAATTGGCACAACAGCATAAACAGTAAACACATTAACAACCAAAATTATAACAATATCTTGATTTAACACCCTAATGAATTAGGACAAAAGGATTAAGACTGCAAATAGCAGCATGCCTGTTGCTTATCTTCTCCATGATATGCTCCAGGTCCATCTCTGATTTACAAAGTATCGCCTTAATTTCTTCAAGCGCCTGTGCAGTTAGCTTTGTTTCGTGTCTAAATGTGGAACTGAGGCATCAGTGGTTGACTGGGGTTAACAGGGGCCCCTTAAATCTGATTGCTCACCCTAAAATCCTCAAAAAAGGCCAGCTTTTTGCCTTTCAGCCATTGATTGATAGCTATGGTGAAGAATGCTTTTTGTCCTTAGACCTACATTTAATTGGTTTGAGTAACTTTAATCTGAAAGGCGAGGTCAAAGTGGCCCCATCATCCTTATATTGATATTTTTCTTATTTGGCCCCGAGCAGATTAAGTCTTAACACCCCCTGCTTTAGTTAAAGATACCTAAAGTTTCTGAGAGAGTAGGATTGTCCCCCTTTCAAATGCTGAGTGAAATAAAAAGCCCATTCTTGTTTAAAAACAGCAGACAGGGAGTCTGAAACCACAGACTAAAGGAAAAACTTCAGAAACGCCCTTCTTCTAACAGGAAGGTGTCAAATGTGAATATTGTTGGTATTTTACTGCCACCTACTGAATAAAATGAGAAAGACAGCTGGGGAGATCAGACTAAATTTTTAATCTAAATGTTCTTTTAATTCTAAGATTGTTTATCTTGAAAATTCTTCATCCTGTGCTCTATGGTTTAAATTCTCTTGCTCTACAGTCCTTGTTGACTCCTGTCATTTATACTGCTGTCTCTGTGTCAGGGCTCTGATTGGAGGAGTGTAATGTTATTAGTTATTCAGATCTTACCACGGTACTCGTTGTGATCTGGGGTAGTTGCTGTTAAATATGGAGGTGGTTAAAATTCATTTGGCGTGGAATTTGGGCCCTTATCTATCCAGTTTTTCTGCTTCATTGACCTTTTTTTGTCTCCATTGTTAATCCTCTCCTCAGCAAACAGTAGCCCAAGCAGAACACGTCTGAGTGAAGGAAAGTTCAAGTCAAAGACGTTTTCTCTCGGCTCCTTTTGTTTTTTCTTGTCTGGAATTTCAGATGTCATTTACATGGTTTCATCACTCGCTTTTCCTCCTTCTATGGAACAAATTTCCCCTTTATTATTATTCCCGCTTATTTAACATATTACATCACTAAGCTATTAAGCAAATAGTTTAAACATTTTTTAGATGACAGAATTAACATTACACATTACTATACTATAAGACCTTTTCAGACCTGTGATACGCTTTATTTATACATTTTTAAATGTAAACAGTGTAAATGAATCCACAGATGTTTTATTGTAACTTCCAACACTTTTTAAAGATTTATATTTTGAATTTGCCTAGAGGCCATCTTATACACTGCTAATTGTGTTTAAAGAATATTTTGGATCTCTGTTCATGCTTTTTACAGAGTCAGGGGCAATTTTGCTGGTAAAAGTCTGAGCAGGGAAAGCTGAAATCCTTCTCTTTGTGTTTGAGTGACTGCAAGATCCTGTCATTAATGTAAATCCATTTCTGACTACATTCAAGTTGCAAAAGTCCAAAAGGCTCAGTGAGACCTGAGGCTGTATTTACAAAGCTTTCAAGGTATAAAGAGTTGCAGCTAGTGATGAAATTCTAAGAAAACTCCCAGAATCATGACGCTTTTTCAGACTTTACCTTCAGAGTTAAGACTAGATCCTTGTTCTGGGGCACCAGTAACCTTGTGGATTTGTCCCAGCATCCACTGGGCTGAGGCTGCTCACCTCGAAGGGTTCGAATCCAACCTGTGACTCATTTTATGCATGTCATTCCCCTCTCCCTCTCTCTCAAATTTCCAACTCTATACACTGTCCTGTCTAAAATATAAAGGGTCCTGCGGGCTGTGGGGCAGTTTGAAATTGTGCAAAGCAGCTGGATAAGGGTCAGCACCACCAAGGCCAGTGCCATGGTTCCATGCCTGAAAACAGTGGCTGAGTGGTGAGTCTCTGCCCCAAATAAAGGAGTTCAAGTATCTGAGGGTCTTGTTCAGAAGTGAGGGTAAAAGGGAGAGTGAGATTGACAGGAGGATTTTGCACTTTCAGCAGTGTTGCAGACGTTTTACATTGTGGTGAAGAGGGAGCTGAGCTGTGAGGCCAAGCTTTCAATTTATAACTCCATGTTTCAGTCCTCAACGATGGTCATGAGCTCTGGGTGGAGACAATAAAACTGCGCAAGAGCTCAACCCTAGACACAGCCTGAAGAACTCTGAGAAGAGCTGTTGCTCCCTTGCATCATAAGTAGCCAGGATGGATGGATGATTTATAGATGAATGGATGAATGGATACATGGATGGATAGATGAATAGATGGATGGATCCATGGATGGATAGATGAATAGATGGATGGATCCATGGATGGATGAATGAATGGATGGATGCATGAATGGATGATTGCATGGATGAATGGATGCATGGATGGATAGATGAATGGATGGATGGATGAATGAATGGATGGATGGATGGATGAATGGATGGATGGATGAATGGATGGATGGATGGATGCATGAATGTATGATTTATAGATGAATGAATGGATGAATGGATGGATGGATCCATGGATGGATGGATGGAAGGATGGATGGATGGATGAATGGATGGATGAATGGATGGATGGATAGATGGATGGTAATGCATAGATGGATGGATGGATGATGCATAGATGAATGAATTAATGGATGGATGGATGAATGGATGGATGGATGGATGGATCCATGGATGGATGGATGGAAGGATGGATGGATGGATGAATGGATGGATGGATAGATGGATGGTAATGCATAGATGGATGGATGGATGATGCATAGATGAATGAATTAATGGATGGATGGATCCATGGATGGATGGATGGATGGATGGAAGGATGGATGGATGGATGAATGGATGGATGGATAGATGGATGGTAATGCATAGATGGATGGATGGATGATGCATAGATGAATGAATTAATGGATGGATGGATGGATGAATGGATGGATGGATGGATGGATCCATGGATGGATGGATGGATGGATCCATGGATGGATGGATGGAAGGATGGATGGATGGATCCATGGATGGATGAATGGATGGATGGATAGATGGATGGTAATGCATAGATGGATGGATGGATGATGCATAGATGAATGAATTAATGGATGAATGGATGGATGGAAGGATGGATGGAAAGATAGATAGATGCATGCAGTCCAGTCAGAGTGTGCATCAAAATGATGAGATCAAAACTTTTCTTGGTGTTCTTTGTTAAATATCTGAACCCTTCTGTCAGGGCTTTGGACTAAAAATAGGCCCTGCAGACTCAGACTTGGAGCAGTTTAGCTGGGTTTGTTCAAAGCCCAGCCTAGACTTAAGTCAAAATAAAATCCACTTACTGTAAAGACTTAATTCAAAAAGGATGGTTAGATGTTAAAAAGGTACTTAATGCCTTTTTGCAGCCTTTCTAAGCATCACGTTAGTCTCAGTTTCCTGAAGCATATATGACCAGATGAGGACTTTTTTAGCAACAGAAATGTTGACTCAGTTTCCTCTGTGGTGTAACCCAACATGTGACATTTCTACTTCTTATATTATGACCCCATTAAGGCAGATTAGATCTGTGTCAAAGATTTAAACAGAGAAATGAGCTCCTCCTCCTCTGAAAACGCAAACATTAAATTTATAAGATGGTAAACTGTAGTAACTAGCGCCCTGAAAACTTTATTGTGATAGCTGCTCGTTGAGATATTACACAAATTGGTATCCTGTTTAGTAGGAAATCTGTAATATGTGCAACATGGAGCAGTGATTTTAAACTTCTGCTTGTTAAAGGAATGATCTGTGAGGTTTTCTAAGCCTCAGTCATGGGTCATTTCTGTGGTTTTAATGCTTTTTTGATACGTTTTATTCAATTTCCCGAGAATGCATCGTCATTATTATTAAATTGAAGGACCAGCTCCTGCTGCTGACTGACATCGAGTAGGTGTGGAAGTCAGGCTTCAACTTCCGTTTTAAACTTCCAAAATAAAATCACTGATAAGTTTGCTGTCTAAACCTCCTACACCCTGCATGCATTTGAGGAAATTACATTTTGGCTTTCCTACACCCATAGTAATAACTCTAGAATTTTTCAGACAATTGATGTTTTAATAATTCGCCCAACATGGTTAAATTTGCTATGAAAATTTCAGGGAAACTTTAAGAATTTCCCTGGGATTTTTTCGTTTTGGATTGTGGGGAAATTTTAAGCTACTTTTTGGAAATTGGGGAAATTTTTATGTTAATGTTTGAGAATTTGGATGGGATTTTTTTGCAGGGGGCTCCTTTGACACTTTGAATAATTTCATGGAAATTTCAGGGAATTTGCTTGGGAGTTTGAGGGAAGTTCTGTTCTCTCAATGGAATTTTGAGGAATATATTTTTAAATATTGAGGGAATTTGCTTTGAAATTAGTAGGAAATTGCTTTAAAATTTTCAGAAGTTTGTGTAAAATTTCTGGGAATTTTCACTGGATTTTTTAGGCTTTAAGGTCAACTTTTACAGCTCAGGTCTCGGGAGATTAATGCAACACAAACAAAAAAGGACAGCGCTATCTGCAATGTGACCCTCTGTTGGTTTCTTTAATAAAAGTATGCAAGTCAAAGTTTAGGATTATAACTGTCTTAGAAAGAAAATAAAAGTAGGGATAGAGTATTAATGCCATGATTTCAGTTTTTAAGATATTAGCTCAACAGTTTATTACCATTACCAGCAGATATGAAGTTTTCTGCTGATTGTAAATGGTTTATTGGAAATGTTTTGTCGTAATATAACGGCCTAAATGTGATTTATTTTCATCAGCTAACATTTGACTGACATTTAGTTTTTGTGGACCAAAACTAGACTAAATCTTTTAGTAGGAAAATGACTAAAATGTGACTTAAAGACCTTCTAACCCAGTTACCAAAAGAAAATGATGATAGTTTAGTAAAATTATACTGTCCTCTTAATCTGTTGTTTTATTTTGGAATCCTCACGTCGGTTTCCGGTATCATCTGCTGACTTGACGCACTCAGCCCGCTTGCTCAATGCAGACGTTGTGACGTCAGCCAGATTCGGTCAGCTGGCTCCTCCATCTGAACAGCAGGGAGAGAGAGAGCCTCTCCCAAAGGGAGACATCACCATCACCGCCCGAGCCTTCAGCCCGCTGAGGGAACAAAACATGGAGGAAACGATACGATAAAGCCGGAGAACCAGCGCTAGGTTATTTATTTACATATTTATTCATTTATTTATTCCCCCTGCCTGTAATGGCTGGGGTCCATGGCTGCGGCTGCTGAGAGGCAGGTGCAGTATCATCGACGTTTCATTTCTCGGCATGGACTCAACCAGAGCCGATCCACAGGCCGGCCCACCCAGCATCCACCGCCTCACGGATCAGATGCTCTCTGCGGGAGGAGAGCTGTAGCTGGGCCGCTTCTGGAGGCGACACATCGGGCTGTTAGTGGAGGAGGAGGCGGCCCTCTTTACATCCAAATATCGGAGCCAGTATTTCCAGCACCGAGCTCAAGGTTATGCGCCACTTCACACAACAACAGCCAGTCTGCGTTCACGAATCTGTGCTGCTGAATATGGAGTAAATGTTTTATTTATCTGAGTAAAAACTGAGATCGTCACTCCTTTTCATGCTCCGGGCTAGGGATGGGAAATAAATCACGTTTTTAAAGCTATATTGATGTGTTTTCAAACAGAGTAAGGGGTAAGAAAATGTTGTTTATATCAATGTTGTTTATCCTGATTTAAATAAATAGATGCCAAACAGAATGCTTAGTAAACTGATTGTTTACAGCAGGAATCACTAACAGTAATATGCTTATGAAAACCAAGATTATTTATTTGAATTGTCTGTTTTGAGGAGGGAATAATGATGTTATTTATTTTATTATGTAAAAGAAGTCATTTTACTTTGTTTTGTTTCTTTCCACAAACAGGTGGTCAAATTTAATTTCATTTTTGATGAACATGTTGACATTGTGCAGCCGGCTGTTGATAAAATTACCTATGTGACATTTGGCCCATGTGGATTTGACTCAGATCTGACTTTGTTTTTATGTCTTTACAGACAAAAATATCATAAATATTCAACTGGAGAATATCAAGATATGGTTTTTGGTCCATATCGCTCAGCTCTACTCTGAGAGGACCCAAACTGTGACAGACTCTCCTCACAGGCCTTAAACTCATCATCACAACCTCCCCATCTGGAGACAGAACCAGCCGCCAACATGATGGAGCTTCAGCTAGACGAGGCGGTCTACCAGGATGACTACGGCTCCGGATCTGTAATGTCGGAGCGGGTGTCCGGTTTGGCCAACAGCATCTACCGGGAGTTTGAGCGGCTGATCCGCAGCTATGACGAGGAGGTGGTGAAGGAGCTGATGCCGCTGGTGGTGAACGTCCTGGAGAACCTGGACGCGGTGCTGACGGAGAACCAGGAGCACGAAGTGGAGCTGGAGCTGCTGAAGGAGGACAACGAGCAGCTCATCACCCAGTACGAGAGGGAGAAAGCGCTGAGGAAGCAGGCAGAGGAGGTGAGTGACCCTCACCCGGGGGCGGTTTTAGTCATTTAGAGGCCACAATGTGAGACTGGCTGAAAGCAATCATAGCGAAATAACAAAATATTTAGAAGTATCTATTTCCTAGTTACTAGGCAGGAGAGCTACAGGACAGACCCAAATATGAAAAATAAACACCCTAATAACCAACAGTACTTCATCATAGAAGAGCATCATAACTCAAATTCAGCTCATAATATTTTAACATGTCTATAGGTCAGGTAGAACTTAGAAAAACAAAAATATATGACCATTATTGCTGTAATATTCATTCAAACATTTTTATGAACTCCATTTTTGGGTTTGAATCTTGCTAGAAGGGCCAGGAGTCCTCCCTGGGGACCTTTTTGTATTCATGCTCTATTTTGTTGCTATTGTATTCACTCTTGGCCTCTTATCTGCATACTTTTTAATCACTAAAAGTGATTTTAGATGTATATGTCATGTTTTATGCACATTTACAATGACTCTATCTTGAGGCCCCTTGGAGCACAAGGCCCCAGTCAGTCACCTACTTCTACCTAATGGTAAATCAGCCTCTGTGTGTAGGAGCCTTTGTCCCCATCATCTCGTCAGCTCCATGCTGCCTCTTCACAGTCACAGTGTTCTGTCTAATCTAGCTTCATGTGACTCATGTTTGGGCCTGTGACAGGACAGTGTCAAGCTTATTTTAAGCCTCAGTGCTCTCACAAAACACGGTGTATTCATCAAGAACATCAGAGATTCTCTTTACTAAGGCTGTCATGATACCAGAGTTTAAGAATTCCATTTGATACGTGGATATAAAATACCTGATACTTCCACATTTATACACACAAACTGTAACAGCTAGTATTTACATACATAGAAGTAGAGGTGAAAATATGCACGACTAATGTAGTCAAGGAAAAGTTCAGTTGCTCTGGTTAAAATTGACTTAAAGTAAAGGTACCAGTCTATAAATCTACTCAAGTAAAAGTAAAATGTATTCAAAGTTTATTTTAAGCATGGACTATCTACAGAGGAGGGTTTTTTTTTTTTAGATTTATTTTTGGGGGTTTTATGCCTTTATTGACAGAGGAGGACAGTGGACAGAATCAGAAACAGGGATGATAGAGCAGAGAGACATGTGGGAAAGTGCCACAGGTGGGATTTGAGTCTGGGCTGACCATATACATGGGGCACGCCTTAAACCACTAGGCCACCTGCGCCCCCTACCAAAGAGTTTTACAGTAAAAATAATCTATTTTCATTGGCAAGAACAACAAGAGCATAGCCCTCCAGCCAGGTTGTTCTGGGAATAAATAATAAAGGCAAATATTCAGCAAAATAGATATAAAATGTTTTACAGTATGACAGAGCTGCACTAACTCTTGAAAATATGTGGCAAGGTGGGTCACCTCTGGAAAATAAAGCAGAGTCAACCTCATAACAAGGCAATGCACTGATGAAGAATACACACTATACATCCTTTAGGGCAGGAGTGTCAAACTCAATCACAGCAGGGGCCAAAATCTGATTTAGGTCTAACCTGAGGGCCTAACAGGGTCAAGATTTAACCATAAACTGTCAAACGTGTTTTCACAGGTAATGAATTTTTGGGGAAATTAAACAGTGATGATAAATGATTTTAAGATTTCTAAACAAAAAAAAAAAAGAAAGTAAAAATGATTTAATATCACAGCATCAATATTAATGTGAGTCCATGTCAAATAAATGCTAAATAAAAAATGAATTTAAAGGCTCAAAATCTGAGATAAAAAGTCAACTTTATAAGTCCTAAATGTCAAAATACAAAATTAGAAGTCAAAATAAGGTTTTTAAAAGGTAAATATATGAGATAAATTACAAAATCAAGAGCTTAAATGGTCAAAATAGAAGATAAAATTCAAAATTGTGACTCTAAAAGGTCAAAATATGAGATAAAATTCTCGATCAGGTGTTTAAAAAGTGAAAACATGGGATTAAGAGTCAAAGTTAGGAGTTTGAAAGATCAAGATTTGATTTAAAATCAAAAATTTGTGAATCTAAAAGGTCACAATATGAGAAAAAAGGTCAAAATTATGAAATTAATAGGTCAAAATATGAAATGAAAATTCAAAATCTTGTTTCAGTCATAATTTTGGGATGCAAAATGAAAATGCAAATTAAAACACAAATTAATTTCTTTCCCTCATTCCTGACTTTTTATCTAATTATTTCTATCCACTTTTTCAGTTTTTTATAACTTTACAAGGAATTTTTTTCTCTTCAAGGTTAAATTTACATTTTTATACTGGAGGAAATCTGCAGACCTCACAGCAGCAGGCCAATTCTAATTAAGATTTAATCTTGCGGGCCGGGTAAAACTGCACTGCAGGCCCCATTTGGCCCCCAGGCCTTAAGTTTGACACCTGTGCTTTAGGGACACCTAAAGTCATTGACAGGAACTCTAACTTCACTCTTGGTGCAAATGTGTCTCTACGAGGTTGAACTAACACTGGTGGATCAACACAGTAAAATAACCCCAACACTGATGATCATTCCACTCAGAAAGGAGTTAAAATAACACTTTAGGAGGTAAAATCAGCCCTTGACATGTTTAAATGAGATATCAGCACTCCAGTTTTGTGGAATCATTCTCTCTGTATGTGCTCCTGTGTAGTCAAGGAAGGGTGAAATAATAAGAGTATAGTACTCCAGGAAAAGTGCAGTTACCTTGGTTAAAATTTACTGAAGTAGAAGTAAATATACTAATTTCAAAATGTACTCAAAAAAGTACAAGTACACAAAAAAACTAGTCAATCACAGTAATTTGAGTAAATGTAATTAGTAACGTTCCACCCCTTCATAGAGGGTCTTGTTTTGTTTTGAGATGCTATGGCAGAGGAAACTAAACTCCTGCTATTGCATGTTTGTTTCCAGGCAGTTATTTGTACCTGCGACCAGAGAGAATCAGTGTGAAGAATGGGTTTAGTGTTCGAGGTCATGTGCATAAGGAAATGTTTCTCTGGGACATGTTTCTAGCAGAGAAGTCAGGCACAGTATGTAGGATTTTTATAAATAGCAAGACTGTATCTGTTCTACTTTAAAGAGGAAAAGTTTAATTACAATAGACGGCATGATTCCTTTTATTCACTACAACTATACTGCCTCTGATCTGGATTGTGTTGTAGTCACATCAAAGTGTTGGTCTTTACTTATATACAGTCTTCAACACATATGACTTACATACCACTGCTTCACAACTTAGCCGGATGGAAGCATTTTAACTGGATTTGGAAATGGCTCCGACTAGGGATGCACAGAGGCATGGGTGTAACATCAGTATTAGCCAGTATCATCCTTTTTGACAAAAATCTGCAAGCAGCAAATAATCTGATGTGAACCAATGCTAGTAGCAGGTGTTTTTCTGTGGTGTTGTATAGATTTAATGTTGACATTTAGCACAACTTCCTGCTGACTCAGAGAAAAGGTTTTATGTTGAGCAGAAGAATTAGCCTGTTGGACAAACTTTGATCTGTTTTGTGGTCAAACATGAGAGAAAATGCTAGTGTTTTTATTGTTATTGGTATTAGGATTGTCCATCAGCTAAACTTTAGTCTTGAACACTAGTATTGGAGTCAGCCCTTATGTTTTACAATCCGTGCATCTCCAGTGACAACGTTAAGGGTTAGGAGTGAAGCTACCAGGTGCGCTCAGGCAACAGAATATGCAGTCAATGCCAGAAAATAATCCAGATTGTTCACAATAAAGCAGCGCAAAACATGAACAAGATAAATTCATGGTTCCTTATGGAGCAAACCTTGATCTGCTACAGCTATGAAAATCAAGAATGTCTCTGGCTTTGAAAATATTTCAGGCAATAGAAAATCTCAACTTATATGTATATAAAGCATAGGTAGCCTTTTTTAATTTTCAAGTGGACATTTCAGAGTGAAAATCTGACATATGCCTCTAATTTGTTATTAAAACTACTAATACGGCTGGTTTCACAACCACTACGCCTGCTTCAGCGTCCCCTCTACTGTAAATACTACAGCTGTCTGCTTGTCTTTGAGCTCCATCACGGGTCACTGCTGAGATCTCATATTCAAATCCATGAGCAGACAATATGCAAACATGAAGACGTGCTACCGTACAGACTGGAAGTGTCAGCAAAGCTCTGACAGATGAATGGAGAGACTCTCAGTGGGCGTTAACGCTGAAAACAGGAACACAAACAACAAAAGTGGACATCAATACGGAGAGATCACGTTACCGACTAAACCCCACCTCCAGGAAATCTTTTCCTCTTTTCACTGCAATGTTTCTCTGACCAGTGTGTGATCCAGCAGGCATCATAGATCAGATTTAATCCGCCTCCCATCCAAAGAGGCCTCCGAGTATCACCGACAGCAGCGCTGGTATCAGCTTAGCTCAGCTTTTAGTCTGTTTCATCTCCTCTCCCTGCTGGGTCTCTATCCAGTTTGTCTTAAATTAAAGAGAGCAGTCTGCTTCATATTTAAAGACCAGTGTTATCCTCTTTAAGCCTCTTTAAATGTCATAACTAATTATTTATTTATCGTCAAATATGGTTATGATGTACAGGAAGGGTTCAGATTTAAAAACTGTTGCAGTTGTTATGCCAAGAATTTGAAGTTAATGTCAAAGTTTGACATGATTCTAGTCATAATAAAACAACATGATATATCAATTTAGATAACAGCAGCAAAAATAGTCCCAGGGAAACAAGATTAGGCCACTTCCTGTTTTTCATGATAAATAATTGCAAGAAAAACTTCTGCACAGTCTGTTTGCACCATTTGTGAAATGTCGACAAAGAAAGGAGAGTGAAAGAAGGAAAATCTGCTGGCAAAGAGACCCAAAGGGTGAACTGATTTATTAGTATGTATGAATTTAAGCTATTATTCAAATGGCTTGAATTATGCGTTTGTCTGCCTGATAACCAAAAAGTCCTGTGGAGCATGTCTTCACCTTCTAAGTTTGGGCTAAACCCCGGATATTTAACAGCTCTCTCTCCATTCCTGTGAGCGACCTCTTCACAAACATGCTGACCAGCAGGAGAACGCAGTATTAGTGAGATATGGCTAATTAATATACTCATCTAAATACCAGAATTTAAAGACTTCTGTTATAGAAAAATCAAACAATACTGAAGTATTCTTCAACACCAAAGCAACAAAACTAGAAGCTCTAGACACCCAGTGTTTTGTTAATTAATTGATAAATATTGCAGGCAAACACTGATGTTTTTGTGAGTCAGTGTGCAGGTGTTTACTAGAGCGTCTGATGGGCTCATTCCTCTTCTGTTTTATGAAATCAATCTGCAAAGTATTTTTATTTCCTGTAGCGACCTGTGCAGAGCGTTGCCACAGACATAAACAGTTTTTGCATGTTTGAGACTCCAAAGTGACTTGAGAAATGCTGGTGTTTGATGTCAGGAGCTTGAGTGAACCATCACTTTTGTCTCTTTCATGCTTTTGTAAAAAGATATGACAATCTGGAGTGTTTTAAGCCTTAGAATCTTTTGATTTCATCAGTCACAGTCGCTTTAGGGGCCTTAACTCTTAGGGGTCCACAATCGTGCTGGCATGATTTCATGATGCACTACTTTTGTCACATGACAGCATGAAAACAAAGCCAAATTTTGCATTGTGTGGAAAGCATGATCTTTAAGCTTTCTTTCAGTTTTTATTTTATGTTAATAGGCCATGTAAAACAGGAAATATGATCATTTTAATTTGATAAAAAATTCATGTGAAACATAGGGGACAGTGGGCCATGCTGTCAGGACTGGCACTGGTATTTTTTTCATAATTTCAGCATGCTGTAATTTATTTTTAAAAATGACAATATATTATGTTTGAAAATCAACTTTTATGGGGTGTTATGTTTTTTTTGTAGCCCTATATCTAATACAGTAAATTAAACTTGAAAAAAAAATACAGTTATCATTTCATAAAGTTGAGGTAGTGCTGAAAAAAATCATACCTAACATGAAGATGTTTTTTATTTTCTGAGTGGTTAATTTGGTCAAAAGAAAATTAGCAAAATGGCAAAATAGCCAGTTGGCCTCTAAGGTAGGGGTGTCCAAACTTTTTCCACTGAGGGCCACAGATATGAAAATGTTTAAGGATGATGGGACCACTTTCATATGCCTTACCTTGAGTATAGTAAAGTTAGTAAAGCCAATGTTATGATGGTTAAGATATACTCAGTGATTAGGTATGCATAAATGGATAGTTAATGACTGACAAGGCAATGAGCCAATCATTTTAAGGATTTTAGGGAGGCCCTGGTTGGCCCTGGCTACTACTGGCTCTGCCTCTAAAACACCTTTGGTACTTCTATTAGCTTTTGTAATCCACCAGGGCATTATAAATCAAACTATTGTTATTATTTTGGTTGCCAGTATGTTTTTCATTTACAGTTTTGCCTTCATTTTGTCACAAAAAACTCAATTCGATAAGTTCTTCTACTCAAAATGTTTGTTTACAGAATTAGCACGGAAGCAATGCCTTGTGCTGAAAGCAAAAAGTACAATACAGCCAAGCACAAGCTTCATGTTCAAATGCAGTTCATTTTATTTCTAGAATTTGCTGCGGGGGTGTCCAAACTGTGGACCGCGGGCCGCATTTGTCCTCTGGGCCACAGTTTGGACACCCTTGCTCTAAGGGTTAATGAAAGACAAGGAGGGTTCTCGAACTCTGAAAAAATCAGACACACTGTTAAAGATTTAAAACCTGGCACTTGGCTCTTCTTACACTATAATTTAAACAAATTTAATTCCATCATTTTAGAATAGTACCCTCCTCATCTTCACTCATTTCTCCCTCTCCTCTTCTTTCTTGACCGATTTTATTTTTGTCTGTATTTATTTGTTCTTTTTTCATTACATATAGAGGTATTGCATATTTAAATTACTAAAGATGTGTACAGCACCTTATCCAAGAGCAGCACACAGCAGATTTACTCAGTTTCCAAACATCGACCATCGGCCAGTTATGTTGCATGTAAAGAAGAGATTTTTTACAGGATAGAAAAAGTCACTTGTGGACAAACTCTGATCTATTTTCCTTGTCAAATGTGAGTGAAAATATTATCATAGTGGGAATCTGACTCTAAAAGAAATCATGAAAAACATCAGTATCAGCATTGGCCATACTTTTCACCATCAATGCATCCTTAATTTACCTTTTTTCTGTTTTTGTTGCCCTTTCTCTCACAACTGTGAAGATTTTCTACATAGATCTACTGAAAACTTAGTAAAACCATTTTAAATAAAAGAGAGACAGGACAGTTGAGCTGGAAATCACCAAGTTGTTTTCCTGCAAAGGATGAAAACAAACTAAAGAGTTGCATTCACAGGAGAAAATGTTTTGCTCTGAAATATTTTTTGTCTGGGTTAATCACCTCAAAATCATGGCAGATACTCTGATACAGGGAAGCAAACATAACCTGACTGTTTAATTTGATCCACTTTTATTTCTGTGTGGGTCTAAAACATTTAGAAATAACTGTGAACACGGCTGTTTAAGGGTGAGATTGATAAGCAGCATCTCCGTGCGGGTAAGAGCTTCAGTGTCTGCTGGGATTTTTAGGTACAACTGGGATACCAAAAAAAAAAAAAAGACTCATAACTTGCAAACATTTGGAACAACAACAGCGGACATCATAATTGCCCTTTAGCCTCATATCCTACAATTCTCTCTGTAATCAAACATGATTTTAAAATAGATTATTTTCTAAACCTTCACTTCAGGCTTCAGCCTGAAATACTTATAGTCTTTTTGGACATTTAACACCGCACTTTCTGCCTTTATAATCAGCATGGTGATTCCTCTACTCTGGAAAGGCGACAGATTTGAAAGGCAAACATAACAGACAGTTTTTCTGAGTATGTTAAAGAGTGTGATGGGGGATGGGCTGTTGTTGGAGGGGTGGGGAATCATGGGAAATCAATACTGTACACTGAGGACGCCTGACACTGTAACCTGATTTATGCTTACGAGGAGCAGAGACAAAACCACAAAATCAGGGAGAAAGACACAGATCGAGGTTTAAAATCTGCAGCGTGAGCGAGTTAACACACAGGCCAGACGGTCGCAGACAGGCGGAGGGTGATGGGGAGAAAACGGCAGCATGAGAGAGAAAATCTCAGAGCCTCAGGACAGACATGAGGCAGCTTCTCTCTCAGGACCCAGGCTGCACAGGCTCACATTACAAGGTTATTAGCCTCAAAGCTAACGGCCAACAAAGACACAACACGCTGTCTGCTCATGGAGCCTGCACAGGGATGTCAAGGATTACACTTGATCAGAGTCGGATTAACAAATTCAGCCATTTTAAAGCCTTTTTGAAAGGATTCATCTCTTTATATCAGTGACGGGGTTGGTTTCACACTTTAAATTGTGATAACAGCTGATGATTGATTCTTTCAGCCCTGGTGCTAACCATGCAAAGCAGATGGATCGACCAGATTCAGTGTCTGTCATCAGGCAGATCTTGCAAAACTTCAGCCTGAAATGCTTGTTCCTGGTCAGAGAATGACCGGACCTGTCAGTGTAATTCAATGAGAGAGAGGCCGTAGCTACAGGTGTGGTTTAGACTGAAGTCTGTAAACAATGGTTAGTGTAGATGCAGCTTTATTTAAAGAGCAAAAAAACACTGAAATCTTGTCTTAAGGATAATTTTGCTCTTCTCCTGACCATGACTGCACAATACATTCTATAAAGACTCCATGTTTTGCAGCAGATCTTTTTTTAAGCTTGTTCTTTTTTCATGTAGTTCTCCATGTAATAATGCTAAAGCCAGACCAGGCTGCACTCTTCAGCTCCAGTACTGTGCACTTTAACCCCAAACACTGTGCAGATTGGAGGGTTTAAGTGTTGTATTTAAGTTAAAGTGGCGGGTATTGGATTGTATGTGAAAGGCTTTTCTGTAAGACAGGATGAAGGATCATAATTCATGAAGCTGTACAGTACAGGATTATGAAGCACTGCAGTTTGAGGCTTTTGGTGTGTTAAAGCAGAGAGACAAAATGAGCAGAAGAACAGCTCTGCTTTTATCTGTTTAGAGAAGAGTTTCTTCCTCAAAGGCTGAGAGGCATCACATTACTGTAACATTTATTTTGGGGCTCTTGAGCCTTTATTTGGACAGGACAATGAAATCAGAGCGAATCAGAGAATGACATGAGGGAAAGGAGCTACAGTTTGGACTTGAACCCAGGTTGTCCACTAGGAGGGCCAAAGCCTCCATCCATGCATTCTGTACCCCAAGCATCACATTTACAGCACAAGCAATCACAAAACTATAGAGTCATTTAAGTATTTATTTGATATAAGTGATATTATTCATTGTGTAACTCTACTAGTAATCGAGTTTCAGTACTAGTACTCAATTTTGGCCTATAAGTACACAACTAGGATTAACTAGTAAAGCAAAAAGTGTTACTAGTAGTACTAGTTAGGCCAAAATGTCTACTGTTTTTAAGCTCAGTGGTGATTCCATATATCAATGGATATTCTATAAGAAAATAAAAAACAGTCAGCTTTCAGTCAAATCCACATGAACCAGGTGCAGGTATGTGAGCGGATACATGAGTAAATATAGGTAAGAGAATGGAGAAAGTACAGGCATCAAGGTAGGAATAGGTGTAAGTCCACTCATGCACCTAAAGATAAATGTGACTATACATGATGTCTGCACGCTGCAGATGGCTGCAGAAGCTTCAGGTTCTGGGTTGCAGCACAGAGTTTTACACACCCTTCCTACATCACGTTGTGCTGCTGTTGTAAATGGTGGAAGAGATTTTTCATGCTTGAACCTTTTTCCTGCAACATGTTTTTGGTACTCTCTGCAGAACACGCTGTTCTGCTCCTCGTCTGAAACTTTAAACCCAAACCATCTCCAAATAACTGTGCCAGAGCTTTCCTTTTTGCTGACTAGCTCCTTCTCTCCTACGTTGCTCCTGTCACTCCCTTTATCCATGTTGTCTCATTCTCTGCATACAGGTATTGTAGTTGTGAATAAGCAGGAGGAGGAGTGTGCTTTTAAGTTTAAGGCAGGATGACAGAGGACAGGAAGTGACAGGAGAAGGAGATGAGCTGGCGGCTGTATGGAAGAGACATACAGAGGTAATTTAACTATACTGATAGAGAAGATAATATCTTACACCATATCTTGCTTAAAAATATATCAATATACTTTAAAAACGTAATATATTGCCCAGCCCTACCATTAGCACTAGTAAATGCAAAATGTCTACTAGTAGACTGTTTTTCACCCATCAGTAGTATTAGTAGAGCTAAAAAATATCCACTAGTACTGCTAGTAAGAGAAGATTGCCCACCAATTTGAAGCCTTACTAGCACTACTAGTAAGCTTAAAAACAGCCTAGACAAGAGTGTTGTGTCTACCAGTATTACTAGCAGACATTTTCCCTTTACTGATACTAGACTGTTATTTATCCTGTCTGAACCTGAGTCCATCTCATATGTGGCTGCTGTTTTTAATATTATTCAGAGTATTCTAAAATATCCAGATGCCATTTTTCCCAGCATCCTTCGGCTGTATTAGAAACCAATCCTGCCTTTTTTAACATTTAGGGTGATATTTTAGCTTCTTGTTGACCTCAAAGGTCAAAGACAGTCAGCGGCTAAAAGGAGCGATCAGTTCAGTTTTCTTGGCTGAAATTTATCCTGCATCCAACACACAAACATATTTTTATTCTCCAAAGTCTTCAATATTAATTGTCCCACTAAAGGGCATCATTTAACAGCAGCTTCCTGTTTGTTATTGTTTGTTGTTGTGTGTATCTGCTCCCTGTGGTGTTTCCACGGTCTGCCTGCATTCAGAGGATTACAGTATTAGGACTTTGTGGACTTTCTTCACTGAGAAAAGGGACGTCATTGTGAACAGCTTTATGAAAAAAAACAAACATGCGATGTGAGAGGGGAGTGTGTTTACTAGTAGTTTTTTTTCTGTCTGTGTGTGTGTTAACAGTGCATCCAGCTGAGGTGTGTAATAGAGTCTCTTTTAGCGACAAACGGGCTAAAAATAACACGATTCACACAGCGGCGGTGTCGTGATTTCACTCACACTCCTGGGCAATCAGCTAGTGACAGCTCTAATTAGGTTGTAAACCCCAATTTTATCACAATATGAGCTACTGCATTAACATGTTGTGAATTTACTGTGCTAAATAAATGATTTAATGCAAACAAGAATGCTCTCTCATGCAGCATGTGCACATTACACATGCTTAAGCATTATTTTCATTAAGTAAGATGAAGCAAACGATCAGCTGCAAGATCAATTACTGATTATTGATCGATCATTAAATTTAGTGGTTTAAAGATATGCTTACATTTATTGTGGATTCAGCAGAAACATGTTCCAAATAGAGGTGTGTGAGCCTAAGACTGGCCTGATGTGATGGCCTGGAACTGGGTAGGTCCTAGAGGAGGGGTGTCAGACATAACAGGTTAAATCAAAATTTCATCCTTAATTTCTGAGTTTTTGTCTATTTTCCTTTTGATAACTAAAGAAAAAAATCCCCTGGTGCAGACCTTCTGCACAAATTATGACTAGAGACATGCTACCCTGCCCCATTTGTCAAGTTTCCTGGAGTAAAGGGGACATATTTCGCCCCTTTAAGACAAGTTTATATCGGTCTCTGAGGTCCCCAAAACATGCCTGTGGAGTTTGTTTCTGAACAAACACTCAAGCATTGGATTTTTGCATGTTTAAAAATTCCAGCCCTGTTCAGAATGAGCTGTTTCTGTGTCTGTGGCTTTAAATGTCAATGAGCTGTCTGACTCCGCCCCTCTCAAGAAATGGATGAGGCTTAATGGGTGTGGCTCTTCTGATCGGATCAGGAGAGGAAGGTAAAACTCTCTTCCAAGCAGGGAGTGCCAACCGAACCCGGGGGCGGGGCTAACTCCCCACATGGCATCATGAGGGGAAAATCTGAGAACGGCCTGTTTCAGCACACGTTTTCTGAAAGGTGGAGAAAGAAAGGGAGGGAGGGTATGGATTTTTCTGGTACTTGAGGGGATTGTAGACAGGCCAAGGCACATATTTTTGTCAGAAAAGCCTGAAAAAGTGATTTTTGTATAAAATGTCCCCTTTAAGATGTCTTTTTTTTTTTAAAATAATGACACTTAAAGTAGTTTATTTAGTAAACATTACATCACTGTTTCTTTAAATGTTTTTTTTGTAAAATAAAGCTGTAAAAAAGTGGCACTGCCAGCCTGCTCCACTCTGAGCACACAGTGAAATAGTGCTGTAGGGATCCAGTGAAAGAAGGACAGAGCACTGTGTGCAATTATGCACATGGGCAAAAAAGAAGCAAAAACTTCAACAGAACATCTGTTCCAGTGTGTTTACCATGCAGTGTGTGAACAACACTGCAGACTGTAGTCTTTGTTAACAGTTATGTCTGCTACTCATCCTCACTGCTGTTTATCATGAACAAATAGACCGAGTTATACATGCTTCATTAAGATCTCAATTAAACAGACATTAAATCAACTCAGTTATGTTCTAAAACGTTGATATTCATTTATCTTATTTAAAAAAATTTTGGGTTTAAATTTGAGTGCATGAATACAAGCAACAGGAAGGACCGGGACAGGACGGGCTTGGAGAAAATGTGCATTAGTTAATGCTTATGTAGTTTCTTTAATGTAAGGCTATTAATCACATTTCATATTAAACATTGCACTGAAAAATAGTGTTGCCAATCACATTTGTCTCATATTATGCAGGCCTATCAAAGAGATAGACTTTAAATGCAAAATAATTAAATCAGGATTGTCGGATTCAGTTGATAATGGCTCTTATTTAAGAGTAAACGCTGTGCTTTTATTTGGAATAACTTCCTGTATTTTTCTGCCTTCACACTGGTGATGCTGAGGTCCATGGCATTATGTTCTCAGGCTGTCTGTTCCTCTGTCTGAGCCATCCTTGTGAACACCATATCTGAACTGTTTGACGGATTTTCATCAAACTTTGCACAAATGTTCACCCTGGTCCAAAGTATGAACTGATTATACTTTGGAAGTCATAGGTCAAATGTCATGGGACACAGATGGATAAGCCGGCCCAATCTGCCTGATTCCCTACACTGTCTACTGCTCTGCCCACTGTGAGTGAAGGCAAAAACCAGAAAAAGTTAGACTTAAAAAAGTAATGGGGCTTGTGTGTATCGTTTGCTTGTGAACACATCTCAAAAACGCTTTCAGGGATTTTGTTCAAACTTTGCTCATATGCTCACTCTGACTCAAGGATGAATTTGGAGCTCAAAGATCAAAGGTAAAGGTACCTTGCCCTGTTTAGAACATTCCCACTAAAGAAACCACCCCAGCCTTTCTTCATGACCCCACTGGACTTTCACTGTTTGTAGCTACACGTAACCTCCAGGCTTGGTTCATATTACAGTCTATATCACAGAGAGAAAAGTTAGCTTTCCCCATTAATGCTCATCCCTGACTTTTACATTTTTCTGTCTTTCATCAGAAATTCATTGAGTTTGAGGATGCACTGGAGGCTGAGAAGAAGGACCTGCAGGTACAGGTGGAGTTTCTGGAGCTGCAGGGGAAACAGCTGGAGCTCAAGACCAAGAACTACTCCGACCAGAGTGAGTACACGGACATCACAATCACACGTCTGTGCTGTCTATGAATGCTCCAGAAGGGCTTCATTTACAGTGCTAGAGATGTCGCCACCTAAGTCCCTCTCTTCATGTCTTTTGCGGTTAAATTTTGTCTCCTTTTCAGTCACTCGGTTGGAGGAGCGAGAATCTGACATGAAGAAAGAATACAACGCTCTGCACCAGCGCCACACTGAGGTAGGAACAAGTCTGTGAAACCTTTCAGTTCTTATATTATTTCATTCATTCCAAAAGATACTTTTTTGTTTCGCATATTAAATGATCATTTTTTTGTCCTCAAGAGAGAGAGAGAGAGAGAGAGAGAGAATATCAGCTGCTCCTAAAATAGAGGAAACACAATGACGACATTTGTTTCTGAGCAAACCCAGATCCAGTTTCTACCTTCTCTCTTCTTTGTTAAATGTTTTACATAGTTTATGTTGACTGATCATGCTTATTTTGTGTGTCTTTCCATCACAGATGATTCAGACATACGTTGAGCACATAGAGCGGTCCAAAATGCAGCAGGCAGGGAGCAACAGCCAACCAGACGGCCCCGGCTGTGGACGAACGTGAGTGCTTTTATGAATGTGTGTGGGTGTACAAGTTTTCCTGTGTATTTTAATGTGTATTTCTTTACATTCTAACTTCACCCATCATCTTGTTGCTGATGTCCAGTCTTTTGTCTTGAATGTTTGGGCCTTACATTTGTCAGCGTGATCGTTGTGATGATGCTTTGTCAGGAGACGTGATGAACAGCCAGTCCAACCCAAACACAACAGGCTGGGCAATATTAGAAGTTTTTAAAATATATAATGTTAATATTTTAAACTAGATAAAGGGAAAGACAACATAATAGGGTTTATGTTGTGTTAAAAAAATGTGGTGATTTGAAAAGAAAAAAAAAAAGAAAGAAAAAAAGTCACGCCTAATGCTGAGTTTAAACATTGTTTACAGTAAGAATTGCTTACCAACCAGTTTTGTCATGTTGCAGCTTGATGCTACAGTCATTTAAATTCTTTTTTTTGAGGTGAAATTTATTGAAAATAAAAACTGAAATATGATATTGACATAATTATTCAGGCCCTTTACATAACACTGTAAATGTCTCTCAGGTTCCTCCCTTTTCTTTTGATTGTTGCTGAGATTTTTCTACAACCTGACTGGAGACTTGTGGTAAAAAGTTTGGCAAAACTGGCTGGCTGGTTTTCCAGCCAAACTGAGCGATCGGGGGGAGAAGAGCCTTAGTAAGAGAGGAGACTAAGACCCTGAGGTTTACTCTGACTGAACTCCAGAGATCCTGTGTGGAGACGGCACAAAGTTCCAGAGAACAACCATCACTGCAGCCCTCTACTGATCTGGGCTTCATGTCCGAGTCGCTAGACCAGTGACAATCAACATGTGGCTCTTTTGTGATGATTTGTGCCTCTTTTATGTCTTAATTTGAAATATTCCCCCAGAAAACCTTAAATAAAAGGAAACTTTGACCTCAGAAAATATCTATTACAAATCACATTTATCAATGCCACACTTATACTGTAGGCTTCAATTATCAAACTTAATTGTCAACATTTATTTTTTGTCTTTATATTTCCATTGCCTTTATTTGCGATTTTTGCCCCCTTTCTCATTGTTTTTTGCCACTTTTGATCTATTTTTGCTGCAATTAGCCCCTTTTTTGCCACTTCTTTTTACCACTTTCTTATAATTTTTGCCTCTTTTTTACCCATTCAAGCTGCTTTTGGCCATTAAATGCTACTTTTTTTCCCACATTTGCCCATTTTTCCAAACTTTTTGCTGCTTTTTGCCTATTTTAGTCACTCTTTACTCATTTTTGCCACCTGCAACTCATTTTTTGTCATTTCTCGCCCATTTTTGCCACTTTCTGCCATATTTTGCCACTTTTCTCCCCTATTTTTAATCACTTTTCACCCAGTTTCTGCTATCTTGTACCTATTTTGCCACTTTTCACCAATTAATTGCCACTTTAACACATTTTTGCCACTTTTCACTTCTTCTATTGTGGCTCTTGCAAAGGTATTTTTCAACAATTTGGCTCTTTGGTTGAGCAGGGTTGAGTAAGACTGGGCTAGATGGAAGCCTGTCTTTAGTGAAAACAACAAGCCTGCTTGGCTTTTATGCCAAGTTTTTTGCAGTCTTTCCTTTGACCTCATGGCTTGGATTTTGCTCTGATATCACTGTCAGATGTAAGGCCTTCTATAGAGAGGTGTGAGACTTTAGAATCACGTCTAATCAGGTTTATTAAGCACAGGTGGACTCCAATCAAGGTGTAGAAACATCTCAACAAAGACCAGAGAAACAAATGACTGTAGCATCACTCTGGAACATAAGAACACTGGAAATGGTGAAGGGGGTCTGAATGCACTCTATACTTCAGTTGCCACTGTATCAAGCAGGTATCAGTAAAGTTTGATTTTTACAAGAATCGTATCAAAGTTTATTGCTCTGGTATTGTGACGATCATTTGTTATTTCTTTACTGTAAAAAATACCCAGATATGTATCCTGTACCACCAGTCAGCTAAAAGACTGAGATATAATTTGTGGTCCATATCACCCAGCCCTACCTTGTGATATGTTCTGAGAAAAAGTGGACTTGTTGAGTATTTAACCAAACATGTATCCTTATTACATAAAAGAATGAAACCAAATACATGTGAGCATGCAGGCAGACAAGGAGCAGGGCATCTGGTGCAGCTTTTGCAGCTAAGCGGCAGATTAGTCGCCTTCTGCAACATGTTCAGTATCTTCAAATCTATGCAGATACACTGTTGGTTTAAAGACATCCTAATCCTACAAACCTTTAACTGTTACATAAAAATAAAGCATCAAATCTGGACAGTTTAAGCTCATGATGCATTGTGTATTTTAAGGATATTTGTACTTAGAATCACGATAGGTTTTATTTACAGTTTTGCTGAGTATCTGAAGCTGGTTAGCGTGGTAGGTGGTGGTGTTTGTGTGTTTTCATGAATCATGGCACATTTCTGTCTCCTGTCTCTCTCTAATCGGAGTCTGTCTGTCTGTCTCGCTGGCTTGCTCTCTGTGCTGCTGTTTCACAGTCAACGCCACACATGGAGGAAAAGGTAAATCAAACATGGTCCCACAGCTGCTCTCTCTCCTCCTTCTCCTCATTTACCTCCAGCCTGCTTTGACCTGATTGAAGAGTTGCTGATGCCTCCTTTATGAACGAGTATTCCTTGCTCTTAATGCTTGTTGAAACTTCTCCTGAATGGATCAAAAATAAATAAGGAATGGTTGCAGAGATTCTGATGAGCAATGCATATTGTAAACTGCATACTTGACTCCGTCTTCTCCTCCTCTTCCTCCCTCATGAGTTGCAGTCAGCCTGTCTGTCTGTTTGTCTGCCTGCTCTGCTTGTCTGTCTCTCCCAAAGTAAACCAAAACAATATGCAAAGAGGATGCTTCTCAGTAGATATTGATTTCTGTCTGGTGTGGATAAATGAGGCTTTACTTAAGCATTACTCAGAATAACTGCTGTGCATGTCTGCTGTCCTGTAGAGTAAAACACATAGTAAGACTGCAGCCTCAACACTGTTGGGCACGGTAAACCTTGATCTTAGTGTGTCCCCAGCCAGTGGTACCCTAACTAGCAGTGTTTCTATCTGAGGCCTTAATGGTTGGACAGATACACTTGGTACTCCAACAGAAATGGTGCATTTCCACCAGGGAGTCCAGTTTGGGTTTTTACATTTTGGTGCCGTTTGGTACAGTAACTCCTGATCTTTCACAGCCAGTGTTCATCCAGCCTCAGTTGTACTTTGTAGAGATCATTGGCTCATCTCAGTAAGAAGAGTACACAGATGCATAAGAAACATGTGAACATGATGAAGAAGTTCAGTTTAATTCCCCATTTTCCCCCTTTATTGATTTAATAAATCAATCATGGTCAATATAATTTGGCTTTTAAACAAAATAATTACAAATAGACCTCTTTATTATGCAAAAATAACTTTTTCAGGCTCTTCTAACAAAAATATATGCCCCTGGCCTGTCCACAATCCCCTCAAGTACCAGAGCCCCCACCCCCACCTTTCAGAAAATGTGTTTTGAAACAATCTGTTCTCAGCTTTCCCCCTCATGATGTCATGTAGGGAGTTAGCTCTGCCCTCAGGTTCAGTTGGCACTCCCCCGCTTGGAAGAAAGTTCCTCCCTCCTCTCCTGATCTTTGGAGGATCACAATAATACCAAACTGCAGCCGCGGGTACCGTACAAACCACGCCCCCTGAACGCCCCACGCACACCTGTGCTATTTGCTTAGTTTAAGGTTAACTTGGATTAGTTTAGACAGGCCTTATTTAGCTTTAGGTTAGGTTTAGCATTTTAATTTCCACTGGTTAGATTTAGGGGTAGCTCATTGGGGTAGGTGTATATTTTAATTAATTAACTTCCTGGGGTTAGGTTTAGCATTTAAATTCCACTGGTTAGGGTTAGAATTAATTTATTGTATGGACTGAAGGGGCGTGTTTTGTATGGAGCGTGGTTTGTAGCGGCTGCAGCTGCAGCTAGACCCTTCCTGAGGATCAGGACAGCCACATCCATTAAGCCACATCCATTTCCTGAGAGGGGCGTGGTCAGGGGCGGAGTCAGACAGTTCAGTAACACTTAAAGTCACAGACACAGAAACGACTTGTTCTGAGCAGGGCTGAAACTGGGGTTTTCTTAGACATGCAAAAATCCAATACTGGAGTGTTTTTTTCTGCAACAAACTTCACAGGCATGTTTTGGGGACCTCTGAGACCAATATAAACTTGTCTTAAAAGGGTGAAATATGTCCCCTTTAATGTCAAATTGAAAACAGATTTCTACAAAATACTGTAAATTAAATAAAAATATGTAATGAAAAATAAGTGACTGCATAAATACTTCTTCCCTGCTAGTCAGTATTTCGCAGAGTCACCTTTGGCTGCGGTCACAGCTCTGAGTCTGTGTGGATAGGTCTCAGTCAGGCTCAAACATCTGGACTCTGCAGTTTCACTCCTTTCTTCTTTGCTAAACAGCTCAAGCTCTGTCAGGTTGCTGAATCAGGCATGAACAGTCTTTTTTAAGTCCAGGCACAAATTCTCTCCTGGATTTAGGTCTGGCCACTCCAGAACATTCACCTTGTCGTCTTTAAACCATTTCTGTGTAGCTTTCTCTGGATGCCTCAGCTCATTGTCTTCCTGGAAAATAAATCTTCTCCAAAGCCGTAGCTCTCTGTCAGACTGAATAAGATTGTCTTCAAGGACTGACTTATACTTTTCAATAACCTTTTCTCTGAGTTGCTTTGAGTGTTCTTTTGTCTTCATGGTGTAATGGTAGCCAGGAATACTGATTAACCAGTGAATGGACCTTCCAGACACAGGTGTCTTTATACTACGGTCACTGAGACTCATTCACTGACCTCAGCTGATCCCCATTTCACAAACTGTGAGACTACTAGCACCAACTGTCTGGACCTCAGTCACTTTAAGGGGGTGAATATTTATGCAGTCACTTATTTCACATTACAGATTTTTGTTTGACATTACTTTGTAGAAATTTGTTTTCATTTTGACATAAAAGAGGTTTTTGTAATTTTTTTCCCCAAAAAAGCCAAATCTTATTGATCATTAATAAAAGACTAAAAACATCCAAGGGGGGTGAAAACTTTTTAAAGGCACTGTATATTTTTGATTCATCGCACACAGAGTGTAATTTAATAGTACATCATTAATCAGTTCTCATTCTCACCAGAGTCTCCGCCTGTTTTTGTGTCTTTCTCCTGCAGCAAAGCGGAGCGCCCGCCGTCACTGAGCCTGTACCCGAGCGGCGAGGGCATGGTACGTGGGGGTCTCGGGGGGGCTAGGATGATGCCCGGGAAGGACATCTGGCAGGTCAGCGAGCTCGGTCGGTCTTCCTCCCGCTCCGCCTATCAGGTGGGACAGACAGACCCTGTCCTCCTCCACAAACACCTCCGCTGCCCTGGGAGTGGAAAGGGGAGGGGCCAGCCTCGCTGCTGCCCGTCCTGCTAGCCATGCCCACATGGACTGCTCCCCCCTGACGCCTGCTTGTGTCACTTTAAAGGAGCTTTGATAAGCTTATCTCCTGTAATTTACCCTTAAAATGAGATTACTTAGGTTTGTCTGTTGACTCAAGCAAGCAGGGGGTCATGTTTTTCTCTCATGGAGTTTTGTTTTTTTACCTGTGGTGATTTTTCTGTGTTTATGTCCACCGTGTGTCTTCATGTTTCAGTTCGAGCCTTTGTTTCTTATTATGCTTTTATGCTACTCAGACATATTTTAAAAAGTGCTTTATTTCTGATAGAAACAGGTGAGAAAAATAGAGGACAGTGTTATTTTTTTATTAATGGAAACATCATTAAAGCATACGCACAGTTTACGTAAATTTTAGGGTTCAAATCCCAGTAATTCAGGCTTAATTTAGTTTTTTATATTTATGTTAGAATGCTGACCAACCCAAGGAGGTGAACATTGATTTGAAAGACATTTCCTGATAAGAGGACTAAAATCAGACATAATCTGCAGCACAGATTTGTGTACAGAAAATACAAAATTCTGATCAATAAAATCAACCCAAAGCCTTCTCCTCATAAATATTCTTCATTTCTTATCTTATTAACTCCTCTCAGGTTCAGATTTACCTATATTATTAATGTTTATTTGGAGAATATGTTAAAATACGTTATTTTTTTAAAATTCCCCATGATGATATGCACATTTTGGTTGCTTTCTTAAGATTTCAAATTGTTTATGTCATTATTTTGGGATAGACCTGCTGATTTAGACATTACTTGTTAAAATAGGAAGACCAGGTTTGTAAGCCCTTTTCAGTGTATTTCTGAGGCAGCATCGTAATGAAGCATCGCTATTACTATAGCTTCAGACATTCATGCTATTCTGCAGCGAGGTGATGGAGACGTTGTAAGGAGAAGGATTTTCTCTACTGTAAACATCAGTGAAGCTAAGTTCTGGCAGAGACATCTCTGATTTTAGTGATTTAAATTGTCTCTGATGTTTTAAAAGGTCCAGAGGGACAAAAAATGACACTTTAGATAAATATCCCTATTTTTCTCTGGTTGCCATGTGATGTAAGGGTTAGCACCACATAGTGTTATATGATAAGCTTTTTCTGCACTCTAAGCCTCCCTGCAGTCATGTGATTGAAAGCTATGAATGTTGGTGTCCCTGTTTATTTAAATTGCATTGCAGTGTAACAAAAGCAAGAGAAAGCACAACTCACTGGAGCTTCACATACATACATACTAATCACAGGGACCCCCGTAGATTCCACTCGTCCTGTCTTGCTTCTGAAACGCCCCTGTTATCCCTTTCAAAGCCCTGTAGATAGGTGATCACTTTGCCCCCTTTTCCCATGATTTTCATACCTAGGTTAAAATTTCTCAGGGGCATAACTATCACACCTTGAAGAGCCTCTGTAAGTGAATTAATAAGTAAGTTGAGATCTTGAGAAAACAGCTAAAATTCACTCCTTATCATGGGACATTGAGCTTTGATACTTAATGCTTCTGTACTTTTCCATGCATTAGCCTATTTATTTTGAGTTCACAAAATTGTACAGAATTCAACCTTCTATCTTTAAAATGTAAAGGACAACGGTGAATCCTGGTTAGAAACTTTTGTAAATAGAGAAGAATAGAAGAATAGAAGTAAACCATGCAGATGTCATAAGTCAAATATAAGTGTCTTCCTTTAGACAACGCTCATATAATGCTCTCTGTCTCCTGCTCCATGCCATCGTCTCACAAACACCGTGCTACACCCAGGAGGATGGATCAGAGTCCGACTCAGTGGCAGCCACACCTAGCAGCACAGGAAGCAAGTCCAACACGCCCACCTCCTCCGTCCCCTCGGCCACCGTCACCCCCATCAACGAAGGCTTCCTCCCACAGTCCGAGTTTGAAGGGATGAGGGCCGGAAACCGGCGGAAAAGTGCAAAGAGGCTCAGCCGGAACATGGAGGTGCAGGTTTCACAGGAGACCAGGAATGTCAGCATCGGTGAGGAGACAACCAGTGCTAAGACCTATGTGGTGAATAAATGTGACATCACATTGTTCCAGATGTTTAAGGTTGTGATTTTGCAGGAATGGGAAGCAGCGATGAGTGGTCAGAGTTTCAGGAGATCATTGACTCAACCCCAGAGCTTGACATGTGTGTGGACCCCCGAGTGTACGGAGGTGGAAACAGGTAGGGCTGTCAACATCAGACTTTTACACTTGATTCTGGTAGAAATCAGACAATTCAGACAAACATTTTTACATTTTTGAGACCACAGAAACAAAAATGTCTCTATCCTCAAAGATTGCACAAAGTCTAAACTGAAGAACGGATGTTTTGTCGATAACCTGGAACAAATCAAAACTTTAGAAGGACAAATTAGTGAGTTTGTATTTCTTATCAAACTGTGGGTGACTGGTTAAGTCTGTTGTTTATTTCAGCCCCTCTCAGGGCATCGTGAACGAGGCCTTCGGCATCAACACCGACTCTCTCTACCACGAGATCAAAGATGCCAAGTCGGACATCATTGGAGATGTGGATGCAGGCGCAGAGCTGCTAGGTATTGAAAGGACTTTTAGACTTCTGTCAAAGGTTGATTATTTAATAAAAATCATATTTTTCTAATGCTGAGCAGTACAGTTAAAGAAGTGGTAATTATTTCACTTTAGAGGGCATGCTTTCAAACTCCTTTGACTCCTCCTAAAGTGATCTACCTTGAACTGGTGAAAGTGAAGCTAAATAATCCTCCTTCCTCCACTGCCAACATGTGCTGTGACTCTGTAATATCAGATTTAATGTTGGCCCAAATTAAGGGAAGACAGATGCATGCATGCCTTACTTTTAGTTAGTGATTATTTTTGCATTATGTTATGAGCAGAAGCTCAGTGTGAGTTTGTGTGAACGCACCGCTGCACCAGCTCTGACCTTCTTCTATCTTGCATGGCCGAGCCGGTAAATCAAACACTTCATGCTGCAGCTCACCATCGGTCACATCCTGAAAAAAAATCATGCAAACCTTCATTGGCTGCAGCTCCAATCCCAGCAGCACACTCATGCAGAGTTACTTTAAATCTTCCTTTGTTTACTTATGGAGGGGGATTATTTAATTATATGCATTTTGAAGGCTGTAGGTTTTAAAAGATGGAACCCCCTTTTAGCTTTATTTATCACATTTTATTTCCTTTTTATGCACATTATTTTCCTCACTTTTTTAGAGTTCATGGTGGTTTTTGTTTGAGCTAATTTCAGACATTAGAGCACAGCTATTTTAAGTTTTATTCATCACCCCTGATAGGCAGATTTGACTCAACTTCTTGTCCATTTGTTAACCTCTCACCCATTTTTCTTTTCCCCCTTATGTGCTTCTGCTGGTGACACCCATAGGCGAGTTCTCAGGTGTGTATCTGAGCATGCATTTGTTTTTTCTTTCACTGTCTCCGCTCCTTTCTACTCTCCAAACAGCTCTTTTTTATAGTAATCCATGCATACAGTTTATTTAAAAGCAACTAATATTATACTGGCATTTAAGTACATTGGAGACAGAGTGGCGCTCAGAGATCTGGAAATTTTGAACATTTTTGAGGATAAATTAGAAAAATTGACAAGCAGGAACTCCAAGGCACTCTCTTTAAACAACTTCAATGCCTCTGTGATTTGTTTTTGATTTCGTGGTGAAGGGTTGATGCAGAAACAACCTCTGTTTGAAACACTGTGTGATTCAATAAACTTCTTGTTGGATTGCGTCAGTGTGCAAGCATATCTGTCTTTCTTTCTGCTGCTGTATTCAAACTGCCCGGCACCTGAACCAATGACCATAGCATTAAAAATAACAGCATTTCAATTGCTAAAAAAGAGAACCTTGGAGTTTTTTTCTTGTTAATCCTATTAGTATCCTGTTCCAAAGAGCTGCTCTGACATGCTCTATTTTTAAACCGGGGAGCGCTTCTTTCCATTGTTTTTTATATGCAGTCATGTGCATAAGTTTGAGACATGTATGGCGCTACAGATATATTACAGGGGCCGATGTGCCACAACCTGGGGCTGGAGAGGGAACGGGGGGAAGCCAGAGTCAAGCTAAACACATGTTGACATGTGTTGCTCAGCTGCCAGGCCAAGCTCGAAGGCATCACTTTTGCCTGGGTCTTTTCACCCCTGGTGATATGCCCGGAGACAGCCGGCGGTTTCTGGGCTCTTGGGACATCCACAGCACGACCAGGGGCTCGTGGTTACCCTACTACCTTACTAGACACTTACCCAAGGCCATGCTTATTCCCCACATCCACCCCTTACTCCGCCCCAAAAGTGTGGACTTTATTTTTTCAACAGATTATTTTCCTATGCCCCGGTAATGTGCAAGGACATCCAGAGGACGATGGGGTTGTGTCAGTCCTTCTTCCTGCTCGATGGTGCCCTCAGGTGGGCTTACCCACCATTACAGGCCTTACTTCAGCCTCACTTTTTGGCCCAAACATGCCTGAAAGTTGTGCACATAAAATTTTTTCAAGTCCTTTAAAACAGAGAACATGTAAATTCCACAACCATGGGTCTCTCAAATAAAACAACAGACGACGACAAGTAAAGACACAACTTGTTTATTGTTGCTATGGAACTGCTGGATGTCAAAGACTACTGCATAACGAAGCATGAACGACAAACCTCTATGGACCCCTCTATGCGACCGGGTCTCTGAAAGCTTCAACCTTTTCCTCCCTGAAGGCAGAGAATATCCGTTGGCCATCACAAGAAAGCAGCAACAGAACAGCAGCTTCCAGCAGCAGGTCCCACGCCATTAATTAGCAGTCTTTCACTTAACATCCAGCATCTCCACGACAACAATAAACAACAACAAAAATTAAGTATATTGCTGGTTTTGAAAAATGAACTCAGATATATCTGAGGAAAAGAAACAAGCTAATAAATATATAAAACACAGGAGTAGTCATTTCAATTTATATAGGTGCTTAGGTGTAAATATTCAGTGTATTGTGCCTTTAAAGTCACAGTGAAATCATTTCAATCTCTAGGAGTTTAGGAGTAAGTTTACCAAAACTTATCTTCAAATCAGTCGTCCTAACTTCCGATAATCTCAATTTTATAATCAGATATGACATACACAAATTCACAGATTAAATAGTTCACTGGGACTTTAAATTACATCTGATGACATCTAAAAATTAACTGTTTTATTTCCTTTATAGTATTTAAGTAAAAGATAGCAGCCGACTTCCCTCTTTAAACACAAATGAAAAATGCTTATCAGCATCCTCTCTGTTCTCTCTCGACTTTCTGTTCCACGCCTCTTCTTCTTCTGATTTGCGCTTTTATTTCTCTCTCTTCTTCTTCTTCTTTTCCTTCTTCTGCCTCCAGTCCGTGATGATTTCTTCGGTAAGGCTCCTTGCCTCCACTCATTCCCACATCTGCTTGTCATATCATTCCCAGCTTTCACATCCTCCTGGTTCCTTCTTTGTGTTTGCTTTTATTTTTATGTCTGTGCCGCTTTTATAAATCACAGACCTAGTTTCCTAAGATTGGGATGAAAAACAATATTGTGAAAGGAATCAATACTGGCTTTGACTATAGCTGTCTGCAACATGTTTCTGCTGAGTTAAGAATTCTTTACCACTGAATCTGCAGCCGTCACTCTGGAGGTGGCTGATAGACAGCTTGAGTTTAATAACAGCATGAAAATGCTGTAAAAGAATGTTTATGAACCCATGCTGAGTAAGAAAAAGTCAGACTTTTGCAAAATTATAACTAAAGATAATTGTCATAATGCTTCACTTTGGTGTAAATAAGACAGCTCAAAGCAGAACAATTAATTTGTCAAAAAAGTAAAAAATTGAAGCAACAAATTAAAACATTACTTTTAGAAAAGAAGGGAAAATGTGGCAGCTCCAGTATCTGAGCTGTCTGAAACTCTGAAATCAAACATTTAAATAGATTTATTCTCACACTTCTGCCTGTGCAGAGAGCTAAAATATCCAAACTGAATGTTTCTCTGTGCACAACACAAACCATCCCTGCTGTAATCAACCCTTTGCTTTATAAAAACCACTGTGCTTTCTGCTTGTGTTTTATGTTTGTGCATATCTGCCTTTTTATGTTAAATTTCTGCATAAAGGTTGGGTGCTTGGCTTTTTCTGCAGATTGCTTTCTACTTGCATGTACAGTGTTCAAAAAAGTAGAAATATATAAAATTAAATAATTACATTTGAATGTGATTAAAATGTTAATCAAGCCTTAATTTTTTTACAACTAGGAAAAGCTCCGATAGTTTTATTTGATGAGAATTATTAAGAATATAATGGTTATTTCTTGTATTTTGAGAGGAAGAATTATTCTGATTGTTTTGTGCTGGTGAGATTTTTTTTTTCTACAAAAAGCGAAACTATCACAACTTAATGTCAGGGATTCCAAAGATGATCAAGTTGACAAAAATATCAAGCCCTTTTTTTAACAGAGCTTTAAAGTTTCACTGTTCTCACTGATATTTAATGTTTAACAACAAACCCTCCATTTATCTTCCATTGTACCATGGGAGCTAAAATCATTTACCCTTCCATTAATACTCTTTTCATCTGAAGTAAAAAATCTTTACTCCATGTGGAGATTTTCTCTCATTTACTCCCTAGCAGGCACTTTCCTTTGCTGTTCTAGATGGCAGATATGCCACAGAAGAGTCTTGGAAAAGCTCTTAAGTTATTGATTGATGGGTTTATTGATTATTTATGCTGTGTGGAGAGTAACAGAGTGTGGATGTGACTGTTTCAGGGATGGGGAAGGAGGTGGAGAACCTGCTGACAGAGAATAAGCAGCTCCTAGAGACCAAGTAAGAACTCAGATGGCTGTTTCTTCCTCTATTACATGTTTTATATCCATATTAGAACCTATTTATGCATTTAAAATGTGCTTGAGTGATCAAGAAATCAAGGTTTCAATGCTTACGTGCAGTACAGTCCAATGTCCATTTCAACCTGTCATCTTTAGGCGTTCAGATGATGCCGGTGTAAAGTTTTTAAATCCACACAAACTCAATAAATCCATGTAGGAGGCTTGTGGCTCTCCTCTGTCAGTATTGACGTCTCTCTGTGTCCTCCTCTCGACAGAAATGCTCTCAACATAGTGAAAAACGACCTTATAGCCAAAGTGGACGAGCTGTCGAGCGAACAGGAGGTGCTGAGGGAGGAGCTGGAGGCAGTGAGACAGTCGAAGAACAAGGTGGACGCTCGAGTCAAAGAGCTGGAAGAAGAACTCAAGAGGTGAATATAAGAGGCAGATATTTCAGTAGGAATAAAACATTATTACTCTGTGATGGGATTTAGAAAAAATATGAAGAAGGGTAAAGATTGGAGTGTCCTATGTACGCGACAGTAGCTGGCTCCTTTTCCAAATGTCATTCCCCACTCTCTCATTCCTGTTTCTGACTCCTCTTTATGCTTTCCTCCTCTATATTAAAGACAGAAAAAGCCCTAAAATAAATCTTAAGAAAAAAAGATTTAGTCATTTTTAGTTTCAGTGTTTAAGGATTGCAAGCAAACTCCTCAAAGCTGTTCCTGATTTTTTATTGACATCATTTTATTCTTTAAACCTGTGCCGCTTTGACCAGGAAAAAAATAAAGAAAATAAAATCCATCACTACAGGACAAGCAAAAGTGTGGAGCAGTCAGAGTCTTCTCTACATCTACAGGGATTCACAAACTGCTGATAAGCAGAAATGTTGAAGCTGGTTTTGTTTGGTGCTGCAGGTTACGAGCTGAGGCTCTCGGTGCATCTCGAGACTCAAAGGATGAAGGAGGTGATGATGTGAGTAAAACAACTTCCCCTCCCTCCCCAACTGAATTTCTCAAACTTAAATCACCCAAATCCTTCAGCCGTACTGTGCGCGTGTCTTTCTTGACAATTAAAAAAGGGCCCTATGCTTTTATTTCCCCAGTTTTCTTCACCAATGCAGGATGGTGACATGACGATGACGCAGCGGCGGCGGTTCACACGGGTGGAGATGGCGCGCGTGCTGATGGAGAGGAACCAGTACAAAGAGAGACTGATGGAGCTGCAGGAGGCTGTACGGTGGACAGAGATGATCAGGTAGATGAAAGACAGAAGATTTAGTGTCCTGATTTCTTCTCTAAGATTTCATAAACATCAAATTTAACTGTTTTATTTTTTCATTGCAAAGAAATGCAAAAGAAGTTGTCCATACTCCTTAAAACGAACCAAACCACTTCAGTTAAGCCTTTCTTTTCCTTACTTTAGCATACGTTTGTTGTACTTTAGCATAGCGTTGTATGCAGCGCTCTAAAGAAATAAACCCAACTTCTGCATCTTTTACAGACTCCAGTAGAGCTTTAGAAGCATCAGTCTTTGCAGACCAGGGATTTTCAGCGCACCTCTGCTGCTCTTGTTTTCCGTTAAAATCATAACTGAAGATCTGAAGTTTTTGTGAAGCTTTGAAATGTTTTAATTCTGTAATTTAATAGCAGAGATTGTGTGGTTTTATAAAAATACAATAGCTAAAAGTAACAGAGAACTGAACATTTTGTAGTAAAAGAAAACATTTGAGCGTCTTTATTCTGTTCGCACCACAAAATGAGGATATGTTTGTGATGTGGCACAAAATTGACCAAAATGGCTGCCAGTTTCTTTAAAAGAAGCTGAACCATTAAAGAAAACTGTTTCACCTTCCTTTTTTGTCCATTAACACAACCTTTACTCTCTTTTCCTCTCAGGGCGTCCAGAGAAAGTCCTCAGATCCAAGAGAAAAAAAAGTCCACCATCTGGCAGTTGTAAGATTCTGCTTTCTCTAAACATTTTTACCAGAAAAATAATGGAAATGTTGATAAATAAAATCCTGTCTGCCTCTTCCCCCCTCTGTCTTCCAGCTTTGCACGTCTCTTCAGCTCCTCGTCCAGCCCTCCGCCCGTCAAGCGGCCGTACTACAGCGTCAACATCCACTACAAGTCTCCGTCTCCGGCTGGTTTCTCTCAGCGACGCAGCCACACCATGTGCCAGATCTCCACCTCTAACCGGACGCTTGAGTTCTTCCCTGAAGAGTGAGCAGCATCCTGATATATAACTTTATTAAAATCACTAAACCTCCATCTAACCTGCCTCACATGGGGAGCACTTGGTTTTTGCTTGCTCGCTTGCAGCAGCTTTGGGAGCCAACGCTTCGAGCTTAAGCCAGCTATTGTCTTCATTCTCTCAGAATCAGAGATTTATCAGGGTTCTTGCAGATCCTTAAAAATCTTAAACTGGACTCTATAAATTCAAGCCATAAAAAATATAATATTCTTTCTTTCCTGCCTACATTTATTCGATTTTAATCATTCCTTTTTGAGTATTTGATAGATATCACTATACCATATATTAACCTAAAAGAAGAGGCTTTCAGTGTGCAACAAATCATCAAATTTTGTATCTTTGTGACCAAAAAAATCCCTTGCCCTTCATCAGTTGACATTTCATCAACAGTAAATAAAACCAGATAATTCAGCTTCTTCTAGTGTACCCAGAAAACTCACATCCCTTTAATTTTTGACCATTTGCACCACGTATTGTGGCATTAATTCTTCTCAGCTTAGGTCTTTAAAGAGTCTTAAAATTTCTTGAATTTAAATTCTTCAAAGTGTAGGACCCTGTTTATTCTTGGGGAAAATTTTTCATCATTACAGTTGTACAGAAAATGTTGTATTGAGGTGAAATTAATTAGTAATTAATTGGTAATTGATAGTGAAATTATTCTTTAAATATCAGATGTGTTTATTCCCTTTAATCAGTCCACAGCCAGTCATAGAGCTTCACTTTCACTCTCATTAAAGAACTTTTTTCCAGCTTTGGCAGAACTTTGCTCCTCTGCCCTGCATTAACTGTTCTGTTATGGATCTGAAGAGAAAAAAGATCGTAGGATCTTTTCCTGCACTTCACTGAAGTGTGATAGCATCTCTGCTTTGTTGTGGCTGTGAGAAAGCGTAGTTTAACTCGCGCTGATGACTGCCTTTGCTTTCCTTCCCTCTTGTAATCTGCTCGCCTCTTCTCGCTGATGGCTGGCCCGGCTGCTAACGCTTCGCTCTTCCTCTCCTCCTCTCCTTCTCCTTCCTCTCTTCCTCTCCCAGACTGGCGAGTAATGGTGTTGCGTCTCTCCTCAGCGACTCTGCTCTGTTGGCTCGCCGTGAGCAGCGGCGTGAACAGTATCGGCAGGTCCGGGAGCACATGCGGCGTGATGACGGCATCATGCAGGCCTGTGGGTGGAGTGTGCCATCACGCTTTAAACAGGTAATCCTACAGGAATTTAAACTAGGATATGATGATAGCAGGAACTCCAATTCAATAAAGTTGGGGCGTTGTGGGTTAAACGTGGATAAGAACAGAAAGCAGTGATTAACTAATCCTTTATAACCTCAAATACAGCACAACGACTTTAATGTTCAAACTGATCTACTTTATTGTTTTTTGCAAGTGTGCACACATTCTGGATTGGATGCTAGGAAAATGTTCCAAAAAAGTTTGGACAGGTGCATGTTTACCACTGTGTTCCATCACCTTACCTCTATCAACACTGTAAACATCTGAGGACTGAAGACACCGTTGAAGGACTGAAAGTGGAATATTTTCTATTCCTGCTTCATGTTCATCTTCAGTTTCTCAACAGTGCAGGGTTTCTATCTGGACTGCATGCAGGTCAGTCTAGGCCCCGGCCTCTTTCACTGTGAAGCCATGTTGTTGTAACTTGTGCAGAATATATATATATCTTGGCGTTGTCTCGCTGAAATAAGCAGGAATGTCCCTAAAAAAGGCATTGTCTAGATGGAAGCATTTGTTGCTCCAAAACCTGCATGTACCTCTCAGTATTAATGCAGCCCTCACAGATGTGCTAGTGACCTATGCCATAGGCACCAATACACCCTCACACCACCACAGATGCTGGCTTAAGGATGGTCCTTTTCCTCTTTAGCCCGGAGGACTCAACAGCATATTTTTATTATCCTGTTTTTGTGCTGTTTTATGGTTGAATATTAGTTTTAATATGATTTGCAAATCACTGCATTCGGTTTATATTCATATTCAACTGAGGTTTGTGAAATGACATTATGTCCATACCAAGTTCTATACTAGAATCAAAAATGCAAATCCTAGGCATCTAATACTGAGTAGTTTCATGGTTTTGAAAATGAAGATTTGCAGGTCAGCTTCTTTTTTTGAGGATTTTTTCCTCTCTTATGCATCTGTCTGATAACATCAGTGTGATTTTATGAAGTTTCAGTACTTCTCCATACTACTGAATGATTGCATCACTTTAAAAGTATAAATATAAAAGTTTGACAGCTTTTAGAAAAGGGCTTTAATTATTTAAGTTTTGACAGAAATTATAGTTTGTATAGGTGTACAAAAACATTTAAACACAGGCTAAAATTAACTAACAGTGGGAATGTTACCTGGATCTCTCTCTCTTTGCATTACGTTGAAGTTACACATGAAAACAGGCATTTAAGCCTCAAGAACCAAACTTTTCCCACTACTGCCCACTTACTCGTGGGCAGATGGTAGTAGCTGCAGGCCTGCAGGCAGAGTGTGTTGGTAGGCAGGTGGCTCTAACTCTGGTCTCCCACAGACTGGAGGTCAGACGGACAGCGCTCAGGACAGCCCGCTGAAGAGACAACAGGCAAGTGAGACCGACAGAGTGTCCGCATGCGCCTTCACGGCTTCCCCTCCCTTTAACTGTCCTCCTAAAACCCAGAAACCCCAAATAACTACTCAGTAAAAACAAAAAAACATAGAAGAAGAATTTTGCTTTTCAGTAAGGCACTATGAGCTACGTGTGAATGTACAAAGCCTTGTGTAAGAAAAAATAAAATCGCATTATTCTGACTGTTTGCAAATCTGTGTGCATATTTTACAAACCTGTAGGTGTTGACTTGTAAACCATGCATATAGTTATAAATCTGTCTGCATGGAATTGTAAAACATTGGGCCAGATAAAATGCTTTTATTTTTTCTTACCTGAGCCTTGCTGAGCTCTGAAAACTAAACAATCTATTTTTAAAGATCTGACAAACTCTGCGACTCTGGACATGCATGAAAAATCTGAGAATATTTTATTTTAGGCATGAAATATAACCATAAACATCATGACTGCATCCCTCTGATTAACTTTTTGTGGCGCTGACCCCATTAAATTTTCTATGCATCTGTTTTTAAAGTCCTTTAATCTCTGTCTGTCTCAACCTGCCCGACTAAACGTGTTGGTTTTGTCATGATTTACCTCTTCCTGCTTTTGTATCTGATGTTTTTATTGAAAGAAAAATCCACTCCTTAATATTTTAAATGTTAATGAGTGATAGTCGATGGTTTCGGTTGGGTTTTTGTATTTCGTTTTGTATTATGAAGGCATGGGGTGATTTTAGAAATGTAAGGTCAAAGCATTTGGGATTCACTACAGTTAGATTTTCCTTAAACATTTTTAAAAGTTGCCTGAAAATCTTAAAATTTGCTCCATCCATCCCCTCAATCCATCCACCCATTGATTGATTAATTAACTTATTTATCAAACCATCCATTTAACTGGTCATCCATCCATCTATTCATCCATCAACAAATCCATCCATCCATCCATCCGTCCGTCCGTCCGTCCGTCCGTCCGTCCGTCCGTCCGTCTGTCCGTCCGTCCGTCCATCTGTCCGTCCGTCCATAAATTTATCCATCCATCCATTCTTAGATCAGATACAAGATGCCCTTACTTCAGTCTAAATAAATAGAATAGAGTATATTTATGTGTAAACTAAATCTTTCCTCTTGATCACATCATGGTGCTTTTATTAAAGAGTGGATTCTTTCTTTCTTTATCTTCCACAGTTTGCATAAGCAGAGAACATTTAGCTGTAAAAAGCAGGAATGTTTGAGTTGCATCCTGAACAGAAATATGATGTCTTGGTTTGAAATGTATGACAGCGTGTTAACCATGAAGCTTTCCTGTAATGTTTGCTGTTTAAGTTCATGTAAATGGCACATTAAGGAAAACTGGATGTTTTTGTCATTTATTTATTTGTGTTTGAAACAGGGAAGTTGTTTTGATGGAAACACTAATATAATTTAGTGTTGAGATTATTTAATGTTTTCTTTTAGACTACGAATGAGAAAGAGGATAACCGCATGAAGAATGTTCCCGTCCCCGTCTACTGTCGTCCTCTGGTGGAGAAAGACCCCAACAGGAAGGTGAGATGTTCAGGGAGCCTGGGTCATAGAAAATGGTGACAAGTATCCTGGTCTGGTAACTGGCTGGGTGCTGTATGGATCAGTCACAGTGTTCTGGGGTTAGTTTCTGGTTGTCTACATAAATTTTACCATGCTGGTGTTTGTAGCTGTGGTGTGCAGCTGGAGTGGATCTCACAGGATGGAGGGTCAGCAGTCAGGAATCACTGCAGAGCAAAGCGCTGTCAGGCAGCAGCGACCCACTGCACGCTGAGGAGGATGGAGACAAGAAGACCCACAGCTCCCCGGAGAAGAGGAAGGTAAAAATAAAAAAAGGACATCTGTGAATCATGCTACTTTTATGGCGCGGTTCAAAAACAAGCATTTACTGCTGTCTTCTAAAATATCCAGTCAAAGGAGCTCCAAGAGACAGACACCATGAGCAGTCGGGTGTGGATCCTCACCAGCACACACTCCGCCAGCAAGGTGGTCATCATTGACGCTAACCAGCCGGGCTCGCTGGTCGACCAGTTCAATGTCTGCAACGCCCACGTGCTCTGCATCTCCAGCGTGCCAGGTGAAACAAAACACTATTTTGAAACCACAGAGACTTAATTTTATGAAGATGGGGTGTTGAGTGGAAATCTACTTGTGTTTTTTTCACAAATTAATTTTTTTTAAATGAAATATTTCTTAATTATACAGAGGAAACCTGCAGCCTGCTATTAATTTGCCAGTTGTGAGAGTTTTTTAGATGTGTTTTTTATGTATTTATTTAGAGAGGAGGACAGTGGATATAGAGTTGATAACAGGGTTGAGAGCGTGGGGTAGAGACATGCAGGAAAGGAGCCACAGGCCGGATTGAACCTAGCCTGCCCGTGTACATGGGTGCACCTTAACCACAAAGCCATCTGCACCCCGTGCAATCTTCATCAGATTTTTTTTAGTATTCCAGAATTATTTTAGAAATTCCCTGAGATTGCAGACATGTGCTCCAACCAAAGCTGCCAAAACAAGTGATGTTATACAACAGTGGTTCCCAACTGTTTTTTTAAGAAAAATTGTGACCCAAATTTTGGCAATTTTTTTGGTCAGAGTTACTTAATTAAAATAAGTAGAGCTTGGGCCTAAAACAGTACAAAAGATGCAACAAAACAATGAAAAAGGACAAAACATGCACATTTTTAAAGAGTCTCATTGACAATTTGGTATTAATTATTTCTTACCCACATTTTCTTTTCTTTTGATGTCATTCATGTTTAAAAGGATAATACTTAAACTGAATTTCATCACACACGTCAATATTACAACCATTTGCCACCTCTTGGTCTATTTTTTGATCTAAAGTTAGTTTGAGAGAGCGTTTTCATTTTGTTGGCCTTCAAATCCCCCTTTAGTAAAACTTTATTGATATTAATCAGGCCTTGTCCAGAAATTTCTGCAGCCTATGATTCTGTTTTGAAAACCAAAATACAGACCTGTAAATGACAGCGAATTAACAGATTTACATGTGAATCGTAGACAGTTTGATAATAAAAAATAACATAAATTATTAAAGCTAACTCTGGAGCAAGCCGACATTGTTCCTAACATGCAGCATAGATTAATGTCTGTGTTATTGTGTTTTTTCATCTAGCTGCCAGTGAGAGCGACTACCCAGCAGGTGAGATTGTGTTGGATCCAGGTGACGGAGGAGCCGGCGGAGGTGATGACAGCGGCAGCGTGGAGGGAATGTTGGCTGGGATCACTCTGGTCGGCTGTGCCACAAACTGCAGCGTCGCACGGAGCAACTGCTCGTCACGCACCGACACGCCCATCATGGACAAAGGACAAGGTGAGTCCATCTGTGACGCCCCTGCATCTTTGTTTCTGTCATAGATAGTTACACTTAATAAAGGCTGGAATGTGAGCTAAGGTTGGTCCAGCATGGAGGAAGCTGATCTGTCAGACTGAAATAACAAAAAGAAGAAAACCGTTGGGCTTCTTTCCTCTGGTCCTCTGCAGAAAATTACCAGTAAATGTTTTTGTACCCCAATTCTGCCGTCCTCAGATGAACTCAGACTCAGCATGCACATTTGAGACTTTATTTTACTCAAATAAGAGGCAAAATCATCAAAAACTACACAAATATCTGCCTTCCTCTCTTCCACACTCCAGCATTTATTTAAGGGAAAATTACACATGAAGAATATAGAATTTAGGATCCATGGCATAGATGAAAAACTAAAACATCCTTCAATTTCCTCATTAATTGTGATGTTTTTGTACTTCAGCTCCCACAGCTCCCCCCATTAACGGGAAGATTCACCCCGCCCAGTCGGCTGAAGAGGCCACAGAAGCCACCGAGGTTTCCGAGTCAACGACTGGCCACACGGAGCACGGACCCCCAGGACCGTTTACCGAACATGTCTTCACAGACCCCCCGCCTCGGCCAGCAGACTCCTCGGACAGGTACGCCCCAGGGATTCCCTGTCATGAAGACTTTTCAGCTTCATATAAACAGACAAGAACTAAGAGATCACATCTACCCTACACTAGTCTCTCTGCATTGATCTGGGATGTCTGTTGTTGTCATGTCTCATTTGTCGCTGTGGTGTCCAACAGGAGCGCAGGTCAGTCCAAAGAGGAAAGCTCTCAACCTCCAGAGTCAGAGGATGGAGGTGACGAGACCAAGAACTTTACCAGTGTGGCCCCTACCATGTGGCTCGGGGCCCAGAATGGATGGTAAGTCCCTCAGGACATCTGCTCAGTGGCTCCTGGAGTTCAGGAAAAATTTCATCATCTTTTATATCCTTGATGGAATAAATACAGCTGACATTTACCTTCTCAAGATGGGGCATGCTGACATTTTTGTTAATATTATTAAACACAACCTTTTATAGCAGAGAACCCACCATACCATTTTATTTATTTTAATTTTTATTTATTATTATTATTATTATGAACAAACAGATAAATGGGTAGCAAGTTTTGGTGTTGATTTAAAAAATTATATACACGTTAAAAATTAAAGAGACAAATTGAGAAAGAAAAAGAACAAGGAGGGGAAAAAAGAGGAGAGAAAGAAAACAAAAAATAAAAATAAAATAGAGAGATAAGAGCAGAAAGACAAAGGAAAAGGACAGTCAAGTCAAAACACTGAAGCAACCACATGATCTTGAACGAAACAGAGTGGTATATTTGGCATATTTGTATTTCATGATGTGTTTGTTGTGGTAAGTTACCTTTGAGATTCATAAAGATTTCCATTTTCAAATTCACAAATTTTCACCATACCATTTTAAAATTAACTTAGAGAAAGACACTGGGGAGAATGGTTTGTTTGCAAATGATAATGATGTTTAAGTCAGAGTGGATGTTTGTGTACGGCCTGAAGAAAATACCTCGACAGATTCTTGAGCCATCACACTCACAAGAAAGGTTTAGATGAGCAGATGGACAATCTCAAAACATAATTTCTCTGCTATCCCTGGCACTGAGGCATTAAAGTGATCAAAAATAACGGAACTGAGTTTTATGCAGTTTGTTTTTCTTTGTTCTCTTTTTAGGCTCTATGTCCACTCTGCCGTTGGAAACTGGAAAAAGTGCCTCCACTCCATCAAACTCAAAGACTCTGTGCTCAGTCTGGTGTAAGTATTAGCTCTCAGTTACTCTTACATTTTACACATAGACTGTAGAAAGAATTGGACAAAGCCTGTGTGACGTCAGCGGTCTGCTTACAATAGGCGGACTCAAACTGCTTTTGAAGCCAATCTGCGGCGGGCTCCATATTGAAATCATCTCAACCAAACTTTGGATCAACCTAACGGCCCGACCACTAAGCTCAACTTCCTGTCAGCTAGTCAGCTAGCATTCTAATTGACAGAAACCTAGCTTCTGCCTGCCAAAGTATTTGTCAATCAAATGAGACGCCCCAGTCTGTGCTCAGTGAGGTTTTTCCTAAATATAATCTTAATGATTGTGGTACAAAAAAATTCACCCCCCCATACAGTGAGAGCACATGAAGACATTAGCTAATGAGACACGTTTGGGTTTTTGAACCAGGCTGTAAACCAGTTTATTTCTTGTGTAAAATACAGATGGGACTTCCAGTGTTCCTGCAGCCAGTCTCAAGTGCAATTTTTTGCTCTTCCACATTGGCTTCATTTTTCAGGACCAGAGGTTGCCGCTTGATTTTACATAATCTGCTGCTACAACACTCGGTGAATTTACATGTATTTAGGAAAAGTTGAATTATTGTGTTTGTCTGACTAAAACTGGACTCTAACACTACATCTTAACATGTTTGAAGACCAAGACACCCAGAGTAGACAATGCAGTTGGAGAATGATTTGCTCTTGGATGTACAGATCTTCAAGCAGACCTTAGTGGACTTTGGTTCCAGTTTTTATGCTAAGCTTTAAACTGGATGTTAAACAGCACAAATACTAAGAATTGCATAAGTTGTGTTGTCCTCTTCCTTCAGATATCACCATGAATTGAGGATAACATGCTGTGCATTGTACCACAAGTAAAGAGTAAAGCATATGCAAATGTAAAAGCTGTGAAATTGTTCATGTTTTTGGTTTTTGACAGTTAACCGGTTAGCTGCTTGCTAACTTGCTTGCTAACTAGTATCTACCTTAAAGGGGGCCTGTTGCTACGTAGCATAGCTTCCATTAATAAATCAACAATCACTGTGGCCAGTTAAATGTTCTAATCAAGCTTTACCATAGCTCCACTTACCTCTTCATGAAAACCTGATGAGTCTCCCTCTCTCTCTCTCTGCAGACATGTCAAAGGACGAGTGCTGGTTGCTCTCGCTGATGGGACTCTCGCCATATTTCACAGAGCCGAGGGTAATTATCTTTTTTAACTCTCAAACTTAAGATCTGTTGGAGGTGAATCGTTCTCTGAATTAAAATGTTGTATCTCAGCTAAAATAACGTGCAGTAAATTTGGATTTTCATGATTTTTGTGCAGACTTCTAAGAATTTCCTGCAGTTGTATTTATTTTTTAATTTGACTTCTGATTCTGTGTTTGCTGACAGACGGCCAGTGGGATTTATCAAACTATCACCTCATGGACCTCGGCCGGCCTCATCACTCCATCCGCTGCATGGCGGTGGTCCACGATAAGGTCTGGTGTGGCTACAAGAACAAAATCCACGTCATCCAGCCCAAGAGCATGCAGATCGAGGTGAGCTGTGACTTTGATTATATTTGTATCGTTTAAGTGTGGTAACGTCTGAATTATGAGTCGATTTCTTCCTTCTTGTGCTTATATTTCTGTTCTGTAGAAGTCTTTCGACGCTCATCCTCGCAGAGAGAGTCAGGTGAGGCAGCTAGCATGGATTGGTGACGGTGTGTGGGTGTCAATCCGGTTAGACTCCACGCTGCGTCTGTACCACGCACATACACACCAACACCTCCAGGACGTGGACATCGAGCCGTATGTCAGCAAGATGCTAGGTGAGAGCGTGCCGGCTTGTTTTTTAAAAGGCTGCTGCAGACTTATATGATCAGTAAATTAAAAGGCATTTTATTCCTCCTCTTTAGGGACTGCTAAAGCTGTGTTTTCATGGGCATGCAGCCTTTTCAGTCTCACTTCATTTTCATCATTTCCTCTTCACAGGAACTGGAAAGCTGGGCTTCTCTTTTGTGCGAATCACAGCGCTTCTGATTGGTGGAAATCGTCTCTGGGTGGGGACAGGAAATGGTGTGATCATCTCCATCCCGCTGACAGAAAGTGAGTCTAACTTCACTTCAACACAACAGAAATGGTTAAGTAATAATCCAACTGAAGAAGAGGCTTCTTTAGTCTTTTGTGTCTGCAAAAACTAGATTTTTATCCATATTTGAAAAAGTTGTTGAGACTTAAATATTTTTATCTTTATCAGAATCTTATATTAGGATTTAAGAATCAGTTTAATCCTCTCAACAGGGTTAGGAACATCTGCACAGAGACTTTTTATAGTTTGATCTGTAAACTTTCTCGTCTTTTCTTTGCATTTTTTCTCTGAGATTTAGTAGACTTCAGTTACATTTGTTACAATATGGCCACTGGTAAATGAACAATAAGTTTTGATCTTTACTCCAGTAGCACCGCTAACAAAAACACTAAAAACTCTTCTCAAGCTTTTCAAAATGCAAGAATGAGTTTAGAGTCAATATTTTAGCTTTATTCCTGTCTTGTCTTATTGATTTTTTGAAGACTTTCCCTTAAAACCATCTTTTGCACTCAAAACCACCTCCTTATGCTAAAATCTGCTCTGTTTGTGTTTGCTCTTAGTTTTGAAGTTGCTTGATCAAATTTCCTGTGCTCATGCTCAAACCATTCTCCTCTCAATCAGTTTAACCTCTGCTTGATCAAGTTTGAATGAAATGGTTGTCTTTACATTGATTTAAAATGGTTAACCTCTGAAAATGAGTCAGAGCTGTCACAGTTCTTCTGCAGTAAAATCAAAAGTTCAGTTCAACTAAGAAGTTGATGATATAGTTGTTGGGACAGATGCAGTCAGCATCATAGTTTGAAGCAGTTTTTTAGCCTGCAATGCTGCAAATGCACAGTCAGCCAGGACAACTTTGTCCTGATTTGTAGTCATAAATACTTTCTTAATTATCAGTTATTAATTTGCTCTTATTGCCATATTCATATTTGGCAGTGTGGCTGTTCTGGGATCCCCCTGCTCTTCCATGAGCCTGTGTGGAAAGCATCAAGCAGGAACAGCACTCATTCCTGCCTTTCCTGGCCTATAAGGAAAGCCTAAGACAGGGAGAGAAACAGCAGAGGAGGCATCATAGAAAACAGAATGACACTGGTTACGTCAGAAGCAGAATAAAGGAGGAGCTGGGGTGGAGGAGAGTTGCAACAGCAGCTTAAAGAGGGAGCAGTAAAGCGTAGGCAGGCTAGAGCAGTTTAAAATATGATGGCATGAGTGTGATTAGCCAATAGCATGCTAAGAGCGGATCAGCTGGCAGTCAGCTGATGAGGGCTTGCAAGATCAGCTGATCTCAGTTATATGGTAGAGCTTGACTCCGTGGCCTGAACTAACGCTATACGCTGGATATTTAAACTCCAGTGCTAAAAAGCCGTAATGTCCTACGCTGAGTCATTACTATTAATACAGGATGCATTAATGAACTTATAGAAATTAGGTCAGTTTATTGTCCAAAGATCACATTCAATAGCCAATCCTGCCATTCCCACTTTGCTTTACTTTTTTATTATTATGTCAGTTAATCAAACGACCCCTGACACAATCTAACACTGTGGATAAGAGTTTGAAAACATCTGACCTCCTCCTTTATCAGATTACCAACCCTGTTAGTTTTCATCTGAAGAAAAAAAAAAGTTAAAAAAAGCCTTAAAGGCTGAATACCTGTGCCCTTCTTCACCATCTCCTCCCCATCTTCTCTCCTTCTCTGTTTTCCTTTCTCTTCTCAGCGTTTTCTCCTCTTTAACAAACAATCCTGGTTTAACTTTTACTGTTGCTGTCTTCTTTCTCCTCCTCCTCCTCCTCTTCCTCCTCCTCCTCGTACTCGTGTAGCCGTGGTCCTTCACCGGGGTCAGCTCCTTGGTGTGAGGGGTAAGTGGGAGCTCTCCCTGCCTCCTGATGTTGTGATCTTCCTTTTCTTTTGCCCACCTTCAAAACCTTCAAACCTCCTGAGACGGTGTCTTTATGTCCTAAGAGTGAAGAGTTCAGGTGTGAATGAAGACACATCAGGCTCTTTAATTTAGCTACAGGACACAGGAAGTTTTCTGAGGAGGATTTCTTTACTCCTTTACGTTAACCAGAACGGTGTTTTTATCCTTTATTTCTGCTGCATGCTGTTAAACATTTTATTTCTTCTGCTGGTGTTTAAAAGTTTTGTGCAGCAGATCCGTTGCATGAAAGAGCTGTGCTGAACTTTTCAAATATTCTTAATCTCTTCTCATTTCCAGTTGTGTAATGTGGATTTTGTTAAATAAATCTTCAGTTTGTCATGTCGTTCTACCTCATGTGATTTCTTGGCTCACGCTCCTGCTTGGTTTGTTTCTGACTCTCGACTTCCTTGTCTCTCAGCCAATAAGGTGTCTCCCACGTCGTCAGGCGGGGTGATCCACGTCTACGGAGACGACGGCTCTGAGAAGAGCAGTGGCAGCTTCATCCCGTACTGCTCCATGGCTCAGGCTCAGCTCTGTTTCCATGGACACCGAGACGCTGTCAAGTTCTTTGTCTCCGTACCTGGTAGGCATCGACAGATTCTCACACCCTGTATTTCCTATGAATTCAACTTTCTATAACTTAAAAACATCCCTGCTGTTGTCTTTTGATAATTCATCTCTGATTGCAGCATTAACCAGAATGGCCACTTTTAACAGCTTTTCTCCCTCACTATGTAAAATCCTTCCATTATACTAGAACATTAGCTTACTGTTTAATAAAGCAAAGAGCAATTCAGATGAACAGTCCTCCATTCAAAACAGAAAACACTCCTCTTTGGCTCTGAAAGAAGTCGCCAGAATGAAAAAAGACGTCTGACAAAGATTTAACTTTAGCATTACTTTTACAGTTAGCCTCTGACTCTGTAGAGGTTTTAAAAAAGCAGGATTGGGTTAAAGAAAATTACTTTTTAATGTAGCTGGTACTAATTGCATCCCCTTGTCTTTAACTTGTTTTTAAGTTCACCTTCTTGTTTCTTCTCTGTGTGTGACAGGAAATGTGCTGGCTACCTTAAACGGCAGCGTGTTGGACAGTCCATCAGAAAGTGAGGGCTCAACCGCGCCCTCCCAAGAGACGGAAACCCAGAGTGTCCACAACGTGCTGGTGCTGAGCGGAGGAGAGGGATACATCGACTTCCGTATCGGTGAGAAGTCAGATCACTGCGAACTCCACTGAAAACTTTAAAAATCTTTAAAAAATCAGCAAAATTTGGCAAAAATGAGTAAAAAGTGACTAAAATGGGCAAAAGCAGCAAAAAGGTAGGAAAAATGGGCAAACGTGGGAAAAAGTAGCATTTAATGGCCAAAAGCAGCTTGAATGGGTGAAAAAGGTGAAAATTGGAAGAAAGTAGTAAAAAGAAGTGGCAAAAAAGGGGCTAATTGCAGCAAATATAGATCAAAAGTGGCAAAAAACAATAAAAAAGCCACAGCAGCAGTCTTATAAGAGAACATTTCTTCATTAAAATGAGAGCAAACAGCCACACTGAAAGCTTCTCTTTGCAGAGAAGATGTCTTGCATGCCTCTTGACCAAATTCTGAATTTTTATCTTCCTGCTTGTCTGTTTTTGTCTTCAGGAGACGGCGAGGATGATGAGACGGAGGAGGGTGAGAACACTGCCGGTGGGGCTTCTCAGATGAAACCGTCTCTGTGTAAAGCAGAGCGGAGCCATATCATCGTCTGGCAGGTGTCTTACATACCTGAGTGACACCTGGGTCTGCTTTAACACCTCACCCACTCCTCCCCCTTATAAAAATCTCCCCTCCTCCCTCTTGAAAGCTTCCAGCAGCCCCAAACCTTGTAATTACCCCCGGTCATGTTAAAGTCCCCGTTGGCTCTGAATTGACCTTCCCAGCCGTGTATCGTCCCCTGTAACTATTCTGCCCCATCGACTTGTAACTTTAACGCCTTGTAAGTACCTCCTCTGATCTGTAATCTGCCTGCCATGCTGTTTGTCCCTCACAGGGCACTGTAACTATCTTCATGAGCCCTGTAACCCAGCCTCATAACTACCTCCCTCCTCTGTATCGATCTTATATTCACCCTGTAAGCACACTCGATCTCCTCCTATATTTACCTCAATTGTCCTGCCTGCATCTGCCCCCCCCGCCGCCCCCCCACTTAGTTTGTCCTCTGTGAAACCTTCAACCCCTCTTAAAGCGACGCCCAGAGCCCCGACATGCAACAATTCTACCAAAAAACAAAACCGGCAGCAGCAACAGGAAGGTGATCGACAGCACTGATGGGCTTTTCCACCAGGAATGTGTCTGATTTTTCTGCAAACAGCCAATCAGGAATCCAGAATCATTAACACCAAAATGAGGACCCAGTTTAGATGAAGGAAATGGTGCAGATGTCAGATTTTATGGCTAAAAAGGGTGTAGAGCATGAATACAAATCTATGAAAAGGCTTGTTTCTGCCTTTAGCAGAAGGAGGGATGTCAGACATTTAGATTCTTTAAATCGGTTCAAGAGCTTAAACTCTGGGAAAGATCTTTAGTCATATTTTTAACCAAATTCTGTTGTGAGGGAAAAAGAGCATCTTTGAATTCAATGGTTTGCAAATACTGACTCAAATGAGGACTCAAGTCCTTTTAGGGTCTTAAAAATATGCAAAAATCATCATAAGGTCTTTACAGTGCTGTGGATTATAGCTGCAAAACAAAGAAGAAAATACTTTGCAATCTTTTCACAGGACTGGTGTGCAGGAGAGGAATGAGCCCCGCAAATATGACAATATTTTGTGAAATTTATTCAGTGTGCAGGCAAATTTTTGATAATCAAAAACAATGAATAGCACAATATTGGATGCTTAGGGTGTCTATGTTGTTCAGGTATCAAAGAAGTATTGATTAGGGATGGGAAGGATTTCCAAATATTCTAATGTTCATTTAATAAAAATCCAACATTTCATATCTCAATTCAAAGATGTCATGTCAAAGTTTGATATCCAGGTTTTAAATTCTGGTGTTGTGACAACCCTAGCAACTGGTGTAGGAGGTTTGGATAGTGAGACATTTGAGTGTAATTAAAAGCTTACAGGACAAACACTCGTACTTATTATATATCATGATGGATTATTGCTCATTTTTCTTCCGCCATTAAGAATTCCACTCAGAAACAATGTTTAAATGGGCATTATCAGATCTTCTTATACATATCTGATGCAGCTGATTGTAAACTAAAGGATCAAAAAGTTGTGTAAACAGGGTTGTTATTGTGTCATGTCGAGGGTCTCTTTTCTCTCCTCTGATTGGCTGTTGATCAGACGGTTCGGTGTGAAGCAGGCGATCAGTGATGTGTCGTCTTTACGTGTACAGGGATTATTGTAAATCTGCAGAAACACCGACGCCCATCCTCTCCGTTCAGTATGGATTCATGCATCGATCTATCTGTGTGGATTAAATATTAAACATATTTGTGTGCTGAAAACCTCAACGGTGCATCTGTGCTCTCTTTATCTTCACAACACAGAAACAGAACCACACTTTAAGGCTTTTCCTGGAAGATTTACTGTTTTGGATCAAAACAGACACTGGTAAATGATTTTCAAACAGCCTGAACATGACAGAGGCAAAAGAAAGTTACATGGATATAAACCAGTTTAGTCAGCACAGTTGGTTTAAATGTTCAGAGCTTCAAACCAGTTCTCTTTAAACTCCAACACTGATATTCAACTAATCCCATAAATTTACAGATGATTTTAATGCTAAATGAAAGTCTTACATGTGTAGAAAAGCAGCAATTGTTCCTTTAATCTCTATTAAATGTTAATGGCTTTTATTGCAGGAAAAACTATATAAAATGAATAATAATAAATAATAATAAAAATAAATTATAGTATATAAAAGATCAAACCTAATCTAATATAAAATAATTTAATCTAATCTAATAAGATATAATATAATATAAAATAATATAATATATAATATAATATTATTTTATCTAATCTAATGTAATCTAATCTAATATAAAATAATATAATATAACCTAATACAGTTAATCCAATCTTATCTAATGTAATCTAATCTAATGAAAAATATTATAATATAATTAATATAATATATAATATAATATACAGTGATCTAATCTAATCTAATCTAATCTAATCTAATATAATGTAATCTAATGTAATCTAATATAATGTAATAATATAAGATTAAAGGAGAAATTTAAGAAAGTAACGAAGCACCTTTCTTTATCAGTTAGAGAATTCGAACAGCGAAACACCTAAATACTTCCGGGTCGTCTCACTCAGCTAGGAACCTTCCTACAGCAAGCGGAACACTTGCGCATCGCAGCCTCAGTCGGAAGATTTAAGCCGTTGCACTGTGTGGTGGCCATTTTGGCTCCATGTGAGCTTGGGTATTTGACAGTTAGGATGTAGCTCTGAGTGAAGGTGACCGTGGTTCAGGTTTGGAGCTGTTATCATGGCTTCGTTTCGTGTTTTTAGGAGGTTTTTCTGTGCAGCAGCAGAAACAGCAGCAGCTCCTCCAGCCAGCAGATGGGAGAGACTGAAGAACAGCAAAGCGGGTGAGAAACAGAGAAAACAGACATGCGCAGAAGCCTTAGTCATGGGTTAGCCTGGTTAGACCGGGTTAGGTCCACCGTACATTTAGATTTCTGAAAGAATCTACTGTGTTAAAGGGTTTTATAGAACTTGTTAAATAGTGTTTGCACTAATATCGTGCTACACTGTTTAAATAATGCCATCTGACTGATTGTTACACTTTTAGATGTTTTCTTTCTCTTGATAAGATGATTCTAAGAATACTACTCTTACAGACTACTGAGACATTTCACCATTTCATGAAAAATATTAGCTCATTTCGAATTTGATGGCTTCAACACATCTCAAAAAATTAGGGACAGGGCAACAAAAGGCTGGAAAAGAAAGTGGTACTAATTTTAAAAAGCCTGCATTTCTGATGGTATTAGTGCCTATGGCGTTGGCAGCTCTAACATCTGGAAAGGAACTATCAGTGCTGGAAAGTAGAGAGAGGTTTTAGAGCAGTGATACTCAACGTGTGGCTCTTTGTGATTATCCGTGGCTCTTTTATGTCTTAATTTGGAATATTATTCCCCCAGAAAACCTTAGAAAAGGGGAACTTTTTTTGCCCTTTTTCGCCATTCTTTGCCACTTTTCACCCATTTAAGCTACCTTGTGCCATTAAATGCCACTTGTTTTCTATTTCCCCCCCGTTTTTGCCACTCCTTCTTGCCATTTATCCCAGTTTTGCCACTTTTCACCCATTTAAGCTAACTTTTGCAATAAAATGTCACTGTTTCCTATTTTTCTGCCCACTTTAGTTACCCTTAACTCATGTTTTTGCAAATTTTTTCCACTTTTGGACCATTTACCTTTTCACCACTTTTCGCCCATTTAGGCTACCTTGTGCCAATAAATACCACGTTTCATTTTTTTTGCCCATTTTTGCACCTTCTTTTTGCCACTTTTTCCCCATTTTTGCTCTCTTCACCATTTTTTACCCATTTGAGCCACCTTTCCCATTGAATACCACTTTCCCTTTTTTGCCCATTTTTGCCACTCTTGACTGTTTCCTGCCCATTTTAGTCACTTTCACTCATTTTTCTTGCCATGTTTTTGCCACTTTTGGACTATTTTTTTGTCACCTGTAACTCAGTTCTTATCACTGAAAGCATCTGAAAGGGACAAATCCAGGATGACCCAGGACTACTGAGCAGCTAGAATCCTACGTCAGGCAAGAATGGGACAACATTCCTCCACCAGAAATTGGTTTCCTCACTTTGTTAACATTTACAGACTGTTGTTAAAGAAGGGATGCTACACAATGGTTAACATGTCACTGTCCCTACTTTTTTGAGATGTGTTGGCTGCCATCAAATTCAACATTTTTTTTCATGAAATGTTAAAATGTCTCCGTCTCAACATCTGCTATGTTGTTTATGTTCTGTTGTGAATCAAATATGATGATCATCGTCTTCATTGACATTCTACACAGTGTCCCAACTTTTTTTGGAGTTGGGGTTGTAAAGTAAAAACTATAGAGGGTTGCTGAACTTTACTAAGACCTCCAGTAGGACTAACCATCCATCCTCTTGTCTGCAGGTGTGTGGTGTCGCAGTCTGGCGTCCGACTACAAAGAGGCATGTCGAGAGATGGTCGTCGGTGCGTGGGAGCGACCAATCAAAGCCTCGGTATACGGCGCTCTGCTGGGCGGGGTCTGGACCTGCTTCTACACCAAACCTGACCAGTCGTCATTTGACGCCGCTCTACTGGAGCGCTCCAACCAGCTGGGCCTGCTGTCACCGTGGATACGTAACGCCACCTCTGACGGCCACGTTCAGAGTCTGGTGAAGCTCCGTAACGAAGGTCGGCTCCGCCACATCAGCCTCGGGTTGCTGACGCTGGTCTACCGGGCGGATTACGACCCGAATGTGACGCTGTACGAGGCCCAGTGCTCCAACCTGTCGGTGCCTTGGAGGGAGCTGCCTCAGCGAGTACTGGACGTGGGCTTCGTCGGCTTCTGGTGGATCCTGGACTTTAAGATGAAGGAGTACGATGTGAACGAGGATGAGTTCAAACACCTGCCAGCACACATGCGGCACACATCGCCCCCTAGTGTCCAGGAGGTGGAGAAGAGCGAGAGGCTGCACAAAGAGTCGTGGTTACCGCTGATGGTGGAGGAGGAGGAGACCAAAGTGGAGGACAGAAAGGAGGAGATCATCGAGGTGGAGAGTCAAACCAAGGAGGTTCAGACTCCAGCATGAACATGGAGGAGACTTTTTAAATATTCTACTGAGGATCGTTATTTTTCCTTTCACAACATGCTGACTCAGCAACAAAACCTCAGACTTCTGTTTTTAACCTTCAGCTGTCCTGAAGAAAACATGATCCATTCTCTCTAAAATAAGACCTAACAGCCCTAAAAATGAAAGGTTTATATTTATTGATAAATGCTTTTTGCTTCACATAAAGTGTTTAAAAAACACACTATAAACAATAAATCTGTCGTTAAATCAAGATATCTCTCTTTTTGTCTCACTCTCAGCTCCAGAAGGTCAGGGTGAGTTAGCTCTGGAGTTTTTTCAGTAAACAAATGAAGAATGTGTGTCACAGTACCAGAATATACCAATATTTGGCAGTTAGTTTTTAATGATCAAAACTGCAGCTGAGCTCCTTTACACTGTCCAAACTATAAAAACGTTACCCACATTTCCATAAATAGAGGTCTCTAAATATCCTCCCCTCTTAAGGCTGTGGGTCTGGATCCAGGTACATTGATCCCAAAGTGTGTTTCATCTGATCAGTGTGAACTAGAGCTGTGCGTCTCGACTGACCGCATGATTTGATTCTGATTATCATGCTAACAATCGATATCCCTGTGCATCAGGATTCATCCTGTTTCTCTGTATTACTGCACATCGCCACTCTTTTTCTATTGAGGCAATCTGCCAAACAAAACAAAACACAAACTCCTGATGTCAGTTTACATCTATTTTTAAATATCCTTTTTTCATTTAACTAAATGAGATCAAATGATGGACTGCACAGCAGCACAGGGGTTAGCGCTGTTGCCAAAGTTCCCAGTCAGGGCCTCTCTCTTGCATGTTCCCCCCATGCATGTGTGGGTTCTCTCTAAGTGCTCTGGCTTCCTCCCTCCACCAAAGACCTGCTCGTTAGGTTAATTGGTGACTCTAAATGGCCATGGGTGTGAGAGTGCCTGGTTGTTTGTCTCTCTATTTGGGCTGGGCAATTAATTGCAAATTAGATTAAATTGCAGTATGGTATGTCGCAATTTTCAAATCACAGTGCAATATTAACTTGATATGTGCCAAAATTACAGTTGGATACTATCTTTTTTCTTTGTTTATTCTCTAGACCAGTGTTACTCAACCCTGCTCAACCAAAGAGCCAAATTGTTAAAAAAAAATACAAGAGTCACAATCTAGGTGGTGGAAATTGGTGAAAATGGGTTAAAATGGTAATAAAAAAAGTCAAAGTGCTGAAATGGTCAAAAAAGTGGCAAAGAAGTGGCAAAAAATGGGTGAAAGTTGGCAACAATGAGGAAAAAAGTGGCAAAAATTGATTAAAGAATAAGTAACAGGTGGTAAAAAAGGTGAAAAAACAGTAAAATGTGGTAAAAAATGAGTAAATAAGAGAAAAAGTATCCTTCAATGGCAAAAAGCAGCTTAAATGTGCAAGAAGTGGCAAAAATGGCAAAAAGGGCGGAAAAAATTGAAAATAGCAAAAAGAAAGATAAATGGCAAAAAAAATAATAAAAACTGATTTAAAAAAAGAGTAACAGTTGGCAAAATTGGTAAAAAAAAAAAAAAAAAAAAGACAAGAGTGAAAAGAGACTAAAATGGACAAAAGTGGCATTCAATGGAAAAAGGCAGTTTAAATGGATGATAAGGGGGAAAACATGGCAAAAAACGGCAATAAGCAGGACTAAAAAGAAAAAAATAGATTAAAAATGGCAAAAAGGGGGTAAATCACAATTAAGGGCAATGGAAATATACAAACAAAAAATAAAGGTTGACAATTTACGCCAACTGTGGAAGTGTGGGAAACACACCGATTAATGTTACTTGCAATGTTTGACTTCTGAGGTTAAGGTTTATATTTTTAAGGTTTTCTGGGGGAAAATTATTTCAAACAAAGACAAAAGAGCCAAAAAAACATCACAAAAGAGCCATGTTTTGAGTATCACTGCTCTAGACTTTATTCAAACTTTCAAGCATCTTTTTCATTATTGTGGATTTTTTCTACAAAATTCCTGCTTTTCTTGCTTATGTATTTGTTTTTCTTTATCAAAATAAGAATAGGAGAAATGATCATCCTTTAATATAGCAATTGATATCAAATTTAGCCAAAAATGAGATATCTTTTTTCTAAATTGTGTATCTCTACCTTAATTTATCAAATATTGTGCTTGTTATAATATAAAATGATTTCTTTCTTATGTTTATTGAACAAATAAGAGGAGCAACCTAAAAATAATTCTAATGTTCCAAGCCTCTCAAGTCGGAGTGCTGTTGCAGGATGCCGCCACCAGAGGGCGCTCTAGTGTAAAAGACTCTACACAGCTGAGTCCATATAGGCAGATAAAACATGGATCAGAGAACTGGACTCTACTTAAATACAAGTATTAACATCCTAAATATACACCACTGTCTGTCAGTTAGAACATAAAATACCAAAAATCAGATTCAGCTGGAGACTTCTGAGTTTTTCAGCTCGATAATTTCACAGCCTCTTTAGAACATCATGTTCTTTTTTAAACAGATCTGCTCCTGCTCTCTGATCCAGGAAGTCTCAGCCCATTTTATGATTAACTATTGATTGAATAATGATTGGTCAGGTTTTGTCGACTAATCATCAAATATCTTTCTCCTTCCTGCTTCTTGATCCATATTCTCATTTACAGGATTACAGATAAACCTAGAAATAAAACTATTAGTCCTGTAGACAATTGATTCTCTGACTGGACTTCATCTATCCTTTCCTTCTCTCACTGAGGCTGCATTATAGTGACCTTTGACCCATATAACACATGGTCATTTTGGATACAGACGGCCCATAGCGCCACAATCTTCTTCATGAGTCTTTTGGGTGTCCGTCTGAAAGGCATTTTCACATGAAGCACTGTTGTCTCATACCATGCTCAGGCATGTTTGCTCCCCTCTCCCCCGCTGGCCGGCTTTCATGTTATTAACAGCATTCATGCCTGAGCACACGTCCATAAACAGGAGGTGGTGTCATGTGTTTAATTGGTTTGCAAATCCGCCATTAAGAGAAAGGACGAAGAAGCAACCACAGCAATTCACGCCAACATTGGCCAATGCTCAGTGCAGACATGGAGTCAAAACTATCAGTCATATTTCAGATTTACACTTCCACATCAATCAGGCCCCTCTTGCTCTGATTTTTAAGTATTTTTGGACAAATAATCTGTTGCAAAAACCCTGCCCTGACAGTTAAAGGGCCAAATTAAGCTATAAAGAGGCCTAAAATGATGTAGAATATAGCCAGGTTTTCTGTAATGGCTGATTCAGTCGTTAGCTGTTGAGACATTTCACTGAGAAGAAGTAAAAAAGCCAAACCCCTCTGCAGCATTAGTGAAAACCAGACTGACACCACCGTCTGCAGGATTGATCCTCTGGGGATTTAGAGTCTGTGCAGCATTCGTGGTCATTAAAAACCAGTGAGATCATCTTATTTGCACCTCGGTGCCTCTAAATATTCTGAACCTAAACATTTTCTCCTCATAATGAGTCATGAAGAAAGAGCAGAGTGTTTGTTGTTCCTGCCGCTTTGTCTCTGCTGCATCCTCCCAGGCTTCCTCTGCGTGCGTCTCCCTCCATCTTTACCTCATGACCTCCATCGACCCCTCGCTCCCATCCATCCTGCCCCCTCCTCCATCCATCCTGCCCCCTCCTCCACTCAGACAGAGTCTGCCGGCCGGCCGGAGGGGTCAGCGAGGGCGGTCACTGTCAGGTGGTGTTTGAAAAACACGCTGCTTTTTTTTCTGTTTCCATACAAAGACCAGAGCGGAGAGGCGAAGGACGTCAGCGGGTCATCTTTGGAGAGAGATCTGCATTCTCACATGAATACACAGATGTTTATCCAGAGTATCAGTGTCACCTCAAACATTATGTTGTGTTTAATCTGGGATATATATATCTAATATCATAGCTAGATATTTTTGAGCTGTATGGTCATGAATGATAAACTCTGATATGATGCCAACAAAAATCTAACCATAGAGAAACCTGTTTGACACTACAGCAACAAAAACAGACACTCCTGACACTCAATCTTGGGCAATTTTTCAGTTTCAATGACCAAAATTTGCAGCCAAATTCCTGCAGTCTACATTGTCCAAAAACACTGGCAAATGTGAAACTGTTTTCAACACCATATGTTTCAAAATGAGGATGCTTCATTATTTAATGGTTATCAGTATCAAAAAGGACAGAAGCTTCATGATCCTCTGACAGATATTTCTCTTCATTCATCCTTAAAGTTCATTTAAAGAGAGCTCTGTTTATATTTGGATATCAGCTACAACTGAATTCTAAAACCTGAACTCTAGGTATCAGCAAAAATCAAACATCATGCATCCCTAACAGGAAGCTTTGCAACAAAGTAGGGCTGCAGGGGTTAGCACTAGATGGTCATTGCCTTTCTATGCAGAGTGTGCATGTTCTCCCTGTGCATGCGTGGGTGTAACACAGGGGGGAGTACCAATTACCCAGCATCACCCTCCACAGGGAGGGGCCCTTGACAAGCCTACAATGAATAGAATTTTTTTAATTTATTTTTTCTTAGTAATTAGTGTCATTTTTTAATCAAAAGCGACTAAATGAATCGGTAAGCAGATTGCAATTTGAATAAAAAAATAAAATGCAATATTGGGGGCCCCTTCTCCTCCCTTAAAAATGTCAAAATGGTGAAGTCCAGAAATAATGCAAGTAAACTCAATTAAACTGTTGCTCATAAATGCTGGAAATTATGGTGCAAAATATTTTAAAATGCATAGATATTTGTAAAAATTACACATTTGTTTAAAGGGTTAAAAGGAACTCTGGATGATCAGATAAGTTCATCTTGTTGGATAGCTTTTTGTATCTCTTGTATGAACAAAAAACTCACTAGATATCTGCATTTTGAGTAAATTTGAGTTTATACACTCACCAGGACGCCGCCATGTTTTGGTCTGTGCTGGTAGTGTGACATCACAGCTCCCTTTGAGCGCTCCTCTCTGTTCCTATGCAGTAACCGCTGTTTCCGACGGTTTTGCTGCTTGCAGCTGTTGCTGCCATAACAGCTTTCATATCAGACAAAACCAGTCACCAGTTTGCTGCGTTTTGGTTTTGTCTCCCTGCTGTCAAAGCTCTGTCATTCCTTCTAACCCGTGATTTCCACATAGGACGAGTGCGCCGTGCACCGACGCACCGCGGGTTTGGTTCAACCGAAGGTGAGCGACCTCGCCCACTGGAAGTGTGTCTAGAGCGCAGTGCCGCGGCGCACAGCCCTGATCAGCAGGAAGAGATCACGGTAGAACTGCGAGTTCACGCAGGAATAGTATGTCAAGAGCGGACTATTTTACCTTTTGGGGTTAATTCATCATCCTTTGTGGTATAAGTACATGATATTATTGCTTCTACCATTAGGTGAGTACATTAGGAAGTTAAAAGGTAAATGTTTGCTTAAAGGATCTGTGGTTTTATGCAAAATTCTTTGGCTAAATATTCCCAAAAGTTAACTTTTCCTCGTCAATGGTGCCGTTGTAACTCTGACCAACTGACCTCTCGTTAACCTTTGCTTTCGCTGCAGGATGAATGTTGATAGAGTGATGATTCACAATTGGGAGTCTGTGTATTGTGTTTTATTTTGAAAGTATCGGATGTTCTACGCTTGTGACTTCCATGGTTGGTGCTTTCTGAATGTCAGTTAATTTACGAAGTTTGGCAGCAGCCGGCGCTGAAAATAGACCTGAAGCATATTTAAAACTAAGTGGAGCGGAGTGGTGCTCCAGGCACGCGCCGCTGCCGGTCTGGAGTGCCAGCTATGGAAATGCTCTGATAGACTAGAGAGGGTATATGGAAACTGGGAGTAAGTTTTACCTCAATAAAACTCCCTGCAAGTGACTGGATTCAGCGTATAGTGGAAGCAGGCCGGGAGCTTTTCAAAATAAAAGCATTATTTACATATGAAGGGAGTTTCTCCAGAGAAATGCTAAACTGGACTTTTACTTTGAAAAGCATAAACTGGAAGTGCTTCAGTACTGTTTTTATCTTTACCTGCAACATTTTGAACCGTGTGGAAACAGAAAGCTTCATAAAGAGTCGATGTTTGGGGAACAACTTTATTAAACCTTCATCTGGTTCATCAAGAAATGGATTTCAAACATATTCTACCGATGTGGATGTAAATATTTACTACAACAAGGTAAATATAGCTCTGTATTTATCATTTTCCTGTCTAGATGGTCAGATAACCGCTCATGGTGCAAATAAAAAATAGAGGAGACCTCATTTTGTAAAATTCTCCTTGTGTGAGACGTGCAGCATCTCTGAGATGCAGCTCTAACACAGGCTGCCAGTCTGAAACGGGGGTTACTGCATAGGAACGGTGAGGAGTGCTGCAGAACTGTGACGTCACACCACCAGCTTGTACCAAAACATGGCCTCCTGATGAGTTTATAAACTTAAATTTACTAAAAATGCTGATATCTAGTGAGTTTTTTAGTTCAATATACATTCAAGAGATAAAAAAAGCTATCCAACAAGATGAACTTGTCTGATCATGCAGGGTTCCTTTAAAGAAGGGCCCTGTGTAATATTCTTTCTGGGGGCCCTAAATCCCTAGCTACGCCTCTGCGTGCATGCATTGGTTCTCTCGGGATACTCTGACTTCCTCCCACAGACCAAAGGTGTGCTTGTAAGGTGAATTGGTGACTCTAAATTGCCCATAGCTGTGAGTGTGAGCTTGCTGGCTGCTGACATGTTTGTCAAAAAGGCAGATATCAGCTGATACTGATGTTAAACCTATGCATCCCTGGTTTAATCATCTAAAAACACGATGATGACCATTATATAAAGGAGTGGTGGCCGTGTTTTTGCACAGTTAAGCCTGTGTGCAGGGTATTCTGCAGTTTTTGGTTGTTAGAAATGAAAAACTGCCAAATATTTGGGACTTCTGTTTTGTAGCTTTGATATCAAACAGGTTTCACTTTGGTTTGTTGGATGGTTTGAGACCACCATTTATTATTCCTTCATAGAAAATGATTGCTATATTGTGTATCCTCATTCAGCAAGTCCATATCACCTGGCCCTGCACATATCTCCACTGTCTTGTCGTGTTTCTTGTTTTAAAGTTCATCATATCTCATAAACTCAACCTGCCCGGCCCTAGGCTGTGCCACCTCTTCATCAGGTAGGCTCTCCTGTGAGGTTCTGATGTTCTTACAAACACGGAGAACCTTTAATGTTCCTCTGTCTGTAAGATCATCCTGACACGACGTGATGCTGGCTGCGTTCATTTTCTGTCAGCTGAGATCAGACGAGCTGTGAGCTGGGTTCAGGAGTGATGCTGACGCCGTCGCTCAACGCCTCCTTCACCTCGACTACACCCACTCACCCCCAGAGGGGGGAGAGAGAAAGGGAGGGAGGGGGGAGAAGGTGATGGAGGAGGCAGTAAGGGGAGAAAAAAAAACACCAACAGAAACCAGAGGGGGTGGGGGAGCCTGTCTGGCCACCATGTTGACCTCATTGACCACAGCAGACCAGGCTCATATGCACACAGACACCGAGCGGCCTAATCAATATGTAACTAAGGAGGGAGGGAGTATGATGGAGGGAGTGGGGAGAAGTTACAGGAGATGGAGGAGGGTGAAGGAGAGGGTTAGGGAAGGTGCTGCTCAGCCTTGATGTGAACAAACAAATGAAGGTGAAATTTTAGAAACAGACATGCAAAAACTAATTGATCACTAGGAATCACCGTGATCAGCTGCAGACTGGGATGAAAATTCTTATTATTTCAGATATATGCAGGTAAAATGTGGAAGGTGCCATGGGAGCATTAACTTCACATGTAAAAAATTAATTCAACGTGGTTTCTCAGATTTGATGCTAACTTTTAAAATGTGAAAGATAAAGATTGAGTTAAAGATGTCTGAAAATCAGAAAGGAAAAATGATAACCAATAAGATAATCTTTCAAAGCTGCAAGCGTCCTGTAGATATCAATCAATCTTTTGTTCACATTTTTGTTGTACATTCAAAATTATTATGCAAATTGGATTTTAGTGCCACAAACCTTCAATTCTTTGGTTTTCAGTTAAACTCATGGATGGTGTTGTGTCTCAGGGCTCTTTGGATCACTGAAATCGATCTCAAACACCTGTGATCATTAGTTAACCAGGTGAGTCCAATTAAAGGAAAACTACCTAAGAAGGACGTTCCACCTCATTAATCAGGACACATGTTTCAGCAATTTGGGAAAGAAAAATGTGCTTTGCTGCTGAAAAGCCTCAAATAGAGCAATGCCTTGGACAAGGAATGAAAAAATGAGATATTTCAGGAAAACTTAAGCGTGATCATCGTACTGTGAATAAATTTGTGGCTGATTCAGAGCACAGACAGGTTCATGCAGATAAAGGCATAATGAGGAAGGTTTCTGACAGACAAATTCATCAGATTAAGAGAGCAGCTGCTAAAATGCCATTACAAAGCAGCAAACAGGTATTTGAAGCTGCTGGTGCCTCTGGAGTCCCAACAACCTCAAGGTGTAGGATCCTCCAGAGGCCTGCAGTCGTGTATAAACCTACTATTCAGCCCCCCCTAACCAATGCTCACAAGCAGAAACGGTTGCAGTGGGCCCAGAAATACATGAAGACTCATTTTTAAAAAGTCTTGTTTTCTGATAAGTGCCGTGCAACCCTGGATGGTCCAGATGGAGGAGTAGTGGATGGTTGGTGGATGGCCACCATGTCCCAACAAGGCTGCGACGCCAGCAAGGAGGGGGCGGAGTCATTTTTGGGCTGGAATCATGGGGAGAGAGCTGGTAGGCCCCTTTAGGGTCCCTGAAGGTGTGAAAATGACCTCGGCTAAGTATATAGAGTTTCTGACTGACCACTTTCTTCCATGGTTCAAAAAGAAGAACCATGCCTTCTGTGGCAAAATGATCTTCATGCATGACAATGAACCATCTCATGCTGCAAAGAATCCCTCTGTCTCATTGGCTGCTATGGATATAAAAGGAGAGAACCTCATGGTGTGGCCCCCATCCTCCCCTGACCTCAACCCTACTGAGAACCTTTGGAGCATCCTCAAGCTAAAGATCTATGAGGGTGGGAGGCAGTTCACATGAAAACAGCAGCTCTGGGAGGATATTCTGACATCCTGCAAAGAAATTCAAGCAGAAACTCTCCAAAAACTCACAAGTTCAAGGTGATATCAAAGAAGGGCTCCTATGTTAACATGGAACTTGACCTGTTAAGATGTTTTTGATTGAAATAGCTTTGATTTCAGTAAATATGACCTCCTAATGCTGCAAATTCAACAAATTACCATTTTTAGTTCTTAACAACCTATAAAATGTTTTAAAACTCTGTTGTCCATAATAACGTGGAACAGTGCATTTTGAGGTTTTTTTATTTTAAAAAATAGTTATCATTGGGAGGTTTGTTCGATAACAATTAATTATGCTCTAACAGTTGATGACTTGAAAATTTAGTTTAGTTCTTTAAAACTCCAATAAATTCACTTATTTTGTGCCAAATCTGCTTTGTAAGTATCTTTAATTCCTCTATTTCTAAATGTTTGTGTTTAGATGTTTTTAACAGACTAGTAAAGATATTATACCTTGGTTTTCTGTCCATGAGTTGATAGAACGCGCTGTCACATCTCTTAAAGTGAAAACATTTCATGCTCACATCAGACATCCTGAATGTGAGAGAGGACACGTCAACACGTCAGTAGATCCATCACGTCATGTTAAAGTCATCCCTGTACAGTGGCCAGCATCGCTGCCATGTTTCAGCCACATGCAGCCCTCTTGGTCTCAGCTACAGCTCATGAAAATATGTCTCCCCATGGATGATGCAAAAAAATAAAATAACTTTTATCACCAATATGAGAAAATCCCAGTACAGTTTCTATTTCCAGACCCAAGCTTCAGAAACATGAGCAGACATGAAACTAATCTATCATGTGATGATTTAAATGGTGCTCACATATTCACAGATATTTCAGATAAATATTTCAGATCAAGTTTCCCATATAAAACGTCGTTTTTCATGTTATAAATTCCTGCAGAAACATGTGATCTCAGGCTCTCTGCATGTGAAAAACTTTATATATTTTATTGAAAAGGAACAAAGCATGCTTCAAATAAATTTCACACACATTAAGCTCACTTTGCAAGCAAAAATTGCTCACGCATTTCTGCTGTCTGTGCATTTTTATGGATTTCTCTAAGATCTTTTTATTCTGTTTTTCACAGCATCTGATTTGATCCTGGTAAAGCTGCTGCTGGTTTGCTGGTAGAACCCAGACTGTCCAGTTAGAGAAGCTCACCTCTCATAGAGTAAATCCACAGGGGGGGTTCCTCAAGGTTCAGTCCTGGGCCTTCATCATAAACTGTCAGTATTTAAATGTATCTTTCTGTTTATATGTTGATGATACTATCCTTTACTGCTGTAAACCTACGCCTGCATAAGCTTCTGCACGTCTTCAGCATGCATATAATCTAGGCCAGAGGTTTTCAACTGGTGGGTTGGGACCCAAAAGTGGGTCACTGAGCCCTTTTGTCAGAATTTTTCAAACATGTTTGTTGCATCTCTTTGTTCACCTGTTTGTATTTTTTATAACTGCTCTATTTTTTTAATCATATTCTGTTTGGTAGAAAGAGCTTCAGAAATGTGGGTTACATTTTTTTATTTTGGAAAAGGAGGCAAGTCCTGAAGCTAAACCAGTTGAGAACCACTGCTCTAGACCACATTTATTTAACAATTTCAGCTAAAAACATACATTTACATGTCAGTGGCATTTTAGGTGCCTAAAAACAGAAGGGTGCTCTCACACGAGGCAGTCCGTACAGTGACTAAGAATGCATAGTCCAGTGCTTTTGACTCATGTGAGTGCTCTGTATTGTGCTCAGGCATGGTACAATTCCTTTGCCCTGGTAAGGATCAACAAGGTGGGCTTCAGCACGGTACTAATGCCCTTGCACACAAATAATAAACACATGGGGACACAGGGAGTGAGTAAAGTCACTGTCACATTGTTTATTTCTCCATAGTCTGTAGCTACAGCATGCAAAGTGCATTTGTTGTGTCATGGCAGGATGAAATATCTGAACTCAGGCCTGACCGGGCTTAGAGCAATGTAAGTGCAGGAAATGTATGTTGGGGGTCAGGAAGTGAGGGACAGCTATTTGGGATGAACGGGAACAGAGTAAAGTTAGTACTTTACAGCTCTAAATGGACCTGTATGCTGCAGAGTTCTGGACTAACTGTAAGCGTGAAAGGGCTTTATGCGAGATGCCGGTATAAAGTGCATTACAGTAGTCCAGGCGTGAAGAAATAAAATAGTGCACGACTTGCTCAAAGTGCTTAAAAGATAAAAACTGCTTAAGTTTCGATAAAAGAGGAAGGTGATAAAAGCCTGATGTAACACTGTGCTGATCTGTTTGTTGAGTTTAAAATCACTGTCCATGGAGACGCCAAGGTTGGTGGCAAAGGGTTGAACATTGTCTCTGAGGGGGCCCAGGTCCATAAGGGGATCAGTGGGTCCAAACAACACAATTTCTGTTTTCCCCTCATTTAAGCAAAGAAAATTTTGGGCCAGCCAAGCCTTGACGTCACCTAGGCAGTTCTACAAGGGTGTCAGGGGGCCTTTATAGGCAAATAAATCTGACAGTCATCAGCATAATAATGGTAGGCGAACACACATTCATTTCAAGGATTTTTGGAGGGCTAATCAGATTTCTGGGGGCCATGGTCGACCCCAGCTATCACTGGCTCTGCCCCTGGAATGCCGTTGGTGTTGCTATTTACTGCCAAAATCCATCATGGCTTTATATTGTTATTTTGTTTGTTTACTATTTACAGTGTTGTCCTAATTTAGTCACAGAAAAAACTGAATTTGACTTGTCAAAATGTTTGTTTACAAAATTAGCCTGGCAGCACCACCCTGCGCTAAAACGAAGTAGTACAATGCAGTTAAACAAAAGCTTTACATTCTGATACGGGCCATGATTCATTTTATTTACAGAATTTGCTGAGGGCCAATCAAAAATGCTCAAACATAGCCTTTTAGTAGAGCTTCTCTATGCAGAAATCCTTTCTTGCCGCCCAATGGGAGCTCTCCATTGCTGCATGAGGTCATCTCCAAAGAACCAATAAGAGGCCAGTAAAGGTTAACCTCATTCATTCACGCTAACATATGTGTATTAGCCATTCTGTTTCTCCACCTTCAAAATAAAAGCGTTAAACTCTTTAACACTCTTTAAGGGCGAAACGGAAACTTGCAGAACAGAGAAATGGATATTTAATCGATCCAGTGTGGAAGTGAGTGTCCAATGCTGGTGCTTTATCTGATGTTTTCCTGCTGTTGGGAAATGTTTACACCTTACTACTACCTGTTCTATTTCATGGCATGGATACTTCAGTGCTTTTGCTGGAGTTTTGTTGTGCACAGCAGTTAAAAACAGAAAACATTTAGCCATAATCATGAACTTTTATAATAATAATAAAAAATAGATAGATGAATCCCTGGGAGTGAGAACTTCACCCTGCTGTGCATTTGAGGATGGGGTGAGAGTGAAACAAAGGAGCAGCGAGCGGGTTTTCTGTTCCAGCGTGTACCGAGGAGATGATCATAAACACAAACAGACAGGATGTGCAGCTGCATCAAAGGGTTAACTGTCTGGCTCTGAGTGCGTGTTGGGGGGTGTCAGTGAGTGCAGCTCCATAATGTCACTCAGTCTGTGAGTGTGAACATGTTTGAAGGAGGAGAGAGCGAAGGAGGGCAGAGCAGGAGAGGAGTGGAGGAGGGGAGTCTGCTAGACAGAAAAAGAGGGAGGGGGAGAGAAAGGGAGAGAGCGAGGGGGGAGGAGAGACGAGCCGAGTGTGCACAATCTTCATTCAAACTGACAGAGGCTGTGGGTGTCCTGGTTTGCACTTCGCTCTCTCTCTCCACCTCGCATCCCCCCTCCTCTCTCCCTCTCTCGCTCTCTCTCTCTTCTCTCCAGACAGTCTGCAGTTTCCAGCAGCAGGAAGAAGACACCGGAGCGCCACCGGAGAGGGAGAAAGACAGGGAAAGAGTGATAAACGGCGGAAGAAAAGGAGGAAGTGGGAAGGAGTGAGGGAGTAAAAGATGAGGAAAGATGAGAGAGAGTGTAAGGGAAAGAAAGAGGCAGAGGAATGCAGAGAAAGAGGCACAGAGACACTACTAATCCTGCAGAAGAGGATGCTGGGTAAGTGAGTTATTTGTTACATTTCTGCAGCTTGGTTGTTGTGCATGCAGCAGGCTCTGATCCTCACATTTACTTTCCATTGTCACGCCGTGGGAGAGGCGGCTGCTGGCTGGCAGACATGAATGCGATGTGACAGTGTGTCAGCGGATGTTTGCCCACACTGATGTGCATGCATGATGCAACGGCGGGGAGGAACGCCCAGGGAGGAGGCAGCCGGGGGGAGAGAGAGAGGAGCAGCATGGACGTGGATGTAGTAAAGGACGGGGAGGCTGCATGCTAAGAGAGCATATTCAGCACAATGAGCATTTTCATTCATGATTTCTCAAGTGATTGGATGTGAGAAAGAAGGATGTGCATGATTTTTAGTTTGTGCACTGGTCTGGCCTCGGGACCCACAACCTCCTAAATGACCCAAATATCTTCAAATTTCAACACTTATCTTTATTCAGTAGAAAATGTTGCAGGTTGGATGATAAATGGAACAAAACATGAGCGAACAAAGAGAAAGGATCAAATAAATACTTTGATATGCATGCACATGTTTTATTTGCAAAGCATGCAAAATTTTGCAATTTCTCAAGGAACTGCCTCATTATCATGGGGAAACTTGATCAATATGTCTAGAAAATGAGATGAGTCCAAATCTTGAGGAAATGACCTCAATTTGCTTGTTATCACTGTAAAATGGCACAGAATTAGATACATGCATGCATGTCCACTTAGGGCTTCCATACATCATATATTTCAGCAGGCACACATTCATGAACAATTAAAACCGGTCCATGACCCACTTTTGGGTCCTAACCTGCAAGTTGAGAACCAGTGTAGTGAGGAACAGGAAGGCTGCATGCTAATGGAGCAGTGAGGATTTTCATTCATGATTTCTCATGTGATCAGATGTGAAAAAGAAGGATGTGGATGATTTTATTTTTTGCATTTGCCCTTTAAGTTAGCAGCTTTTAACTGGTTGAGCCTAAGGAGCCACATCCTCCACCTTAATGGCTCAAATATCTTCAGGTTTCAAGATCTCGAACGTATTTAAATGATAATATTGCAGGTTGGATGACTGAACAAAGAAAAGACAAAAATTACATGTTTATAAAGCATGTCAGACATGTGTGCATCTATTTTTACTCCATTTCTTGAGAGTGCACGGTATATTAGATATTTCTTGAAGGAGCTACCTTATTGTCATGGGTCTTTGGCTTATCATGCCATGAGCAGAAGACTAAAAAGTCAAAACTGTGAGAAAGCGACGTCGCTTTTCTTGCTAGGATGAGACAATGTAATAAAATTAAGTAAAGCAAATATTTACATCCCACTGAAAGCAGCTCCATCACCCACTTTTAGGTCCCGTCCTACCACTTGAGAACCGGTGTAGTGAAGAACAGGAAGGCTGCAAATGAATGTATCAGTGAGGATTTTCAGTCATGATGTCTCATGTGAGAAATAAGGATGTGCATGATTTTCTTTGCAGCATTTGCCCTTTAAGCAGCCTGTGTGTGTGTGTTTGTGTGTGAAGATAAGCATGTTGCCTTTGTGTATGTGCAGTGCTGTGTGTGTTTGGTCTGTCCCAGTGGAAGTGAATGACAATTAGATTAAAGTATTGATCCAGTCTGGACCAGGTAGCTAGACCTAGACTTGGTCATACACCCGGTGGCTGGTGGGAGGGGGGATGGGTTTGGGGTGGGGGGTCATCACTATTCTTATTAACAGTGACATCCACACACAAGCAAGCCAAGCAGACATGAACACAAATACTAATGAGCATTCATAATGTTAGTGATAACTAGAAATCTTTTAAATCAGTACACCCTTTAAAAAAATCAGATCTTTAGGTTGTGTGCGCACATAAAAATCAAGTGCAAACAGACTTGAACTTGCTTTTCAAAAAGGTTTTGCATGCAGATGACATTTTGTAGTTTCCATGCCAGGCCAGTAGTTGGTGGTGTGACTTTGCGATGAAACAACACATGATGAAGTGTAACATGGCCTGACAGCATCGGGAATCATGTAATAACACTATTGCATCAGCAAGCTCCTCAGGCATGGAGAATGACTGGAACAGTAATGAGCATGTGCAACAAAGTCTGTTTTCATGTAACTATGTATATCCTGCCAGTTTGCATGACTAAGTAGACAGTGCCAGTTTGTAAATTTGGCCTGTTTTTGAATCTGCTTTCCAAACTTTACAGGCACGCTGTTGTCACTTCACATGCATGCTAAAGATCTGCAAACGTTGTGCAGACGTTGGTGCACAGCGGTACATGACAGTATCATCTGCATAAAACTGAAAGGTAGAAATTAAAACATTGAGTTGAAGGCTGACAATAAAAGACAGGAAACAGTACTGGGCCTAGGATCAGACCTTGAGGTACTCCCTTATGAATTGTTAACATGGCAAAGGTAAAACTGTCTTACTGAACAGCCGAAACGGCGCTGTCTTGCAAATGAACAGTCGACAAAAGGGACTGTTTTTGGGTGAAATCACTGTGGCGCAAACACGGCCTTAAATACTTATTTTCTGCACTGGTGTTAATTTTGACAGCTGTTTTAAATTCTACTTTTAAGATTAAATGTGTTAGTTTTAGCTAAAAGTTCTAGTGCCAACCCAGATACATTAAAGTCCAGTTCTAGTCCATAGAATGTGATCACATTTAAGATTTGGTACCAGTCATACTAGTGTGGGAAACCTGGAACCCCTCATTTCTACAGAAGAGAGCCAGAAGAGCTACAGATGAGTTGTGTTTTGGTAGATTTACCAACAGTTTAGAAATAACGTGGATTTTAAAAACCAAAAACTACATTCTATTCAAGTCTGGTGTTAGTCTCTGATGAAAGCTTAACTTTTTTCTCATCATCAAAGATCTGTTTTAGCTCATCTTTGTCTGGACTTTCAACATGGAAGCTAACATTTGTAAACACTGATCTGCAGGTATGAATATGGACTAAAACCCTAATAAGCATGTGCAAAAAGTCTGTATTAAAACTATGGACTTACAGTTTATCCAACAGTGACAATAAAGATTGGGTTTCAGAACTTTCCAGGAATGCCACTGTTGTGTAAGGCTGCGTGTCCATAGCTGGCCTTTTTTGCACCTATTGTTGCTACCTTACAAAAGTAAAGGCTGCTTTCCTTTGAAGCAAGTTTTTAAAATAGCTCTATGTGCTTCATATCTCCACATTTCAAGGAAAAATCACATAGAAGACATTCAGGCAATGTAAAGGAAACCTGTCCTGACAGCAGCTGCACACCTGAAAACCACCCTTGATAAAGGACGCAGATAGACCAGTCAGATCGGTTACTCTTCTGCTATTGTCAGAAGTCCTGTCCCTTCTCGCAGCACTTTAACCACAGTGCTGCGGGCGCTTTTCTGCCCAGAATTCAAACTAAGCGCTGCCAGAGCTAAAAAAGCTGGTTATGGACACTGAGCCTTAAACCTTCCTTTTGGCTGAGATTGTTATTGTGTAAGCACGGTCTAAATCAAACATGTGCCAAAGCAGTAACATCAGCATGAAAATGAGAAGAATTTAAAGACTAAAGGAATTCAGATCAGAGTAATAGTGGGCCCAGCATTGAGGCCTGGGGTACCCCCTTGTGAATCTATAGTATGAAAGAGAATAAACCTTCTGACTGACCAGCCTAGGTTCATCTTTAGGCATTAACATGGCACCGTCTTCTAAATGAAAGCTAACAAAAGTGAGTGTTTGTGGATGAAATCATTATGCTGATTTCTGCACACACTCACAAACACACTAGTGAACCAAGCACAGGTCACTTCAGAACACACTCATTTAATCACACACACATGAATATCTTTATAAGCTGCCTAATTGATGAGAGCATGCCTCTAATTCCTTTTAAAAATGTAAGAAATGCACTACTGCACGCGCTCAAAACCCCTGAACGCCTACTAACCTCACTCACCTCACTCTCACAGAAGCACACACATGAATATCAATGAGTGAAGTTATTGATGAAGAAAGGATCACTTCTCCAGGACTCCAGTCTAAAAAATGAACTTTATAAAGAAAAGACAACACAAAGCTGCACCAGCGAACTCGTCTCGGGTCATCCTGAAACACTCTCACTCACAGAACGGCAGAAATGGCGGTGCCTCCCTTGAACTCATTCACCGGGGGGTCACGGGTTCAAGTCCTAAGGTGGGGGAGGGGGAGAAAATCAGAGCGAGGGAGGAAGGGAGGACCACCACTCACTTATCCACCAAGCCTTTAACCACCCCCCACCCCCCATTGACCACCACCCCCTCTCAATCTGTCTCAGCCTCTGACACGCAAACACAGAAGAAGAAATGCAAACAGAATGCAGCCTCGACTCGACGCTGCACGCCGCGGTGTTGATGCAGACGTCAGTGGCATGTTTTACTCTGCATACCTCCGTTTGTCTGTGTGGCTCAGCTGTGTTAAATGTTTATTTTGGCTGCTGTTAGCTGAGCGCTGAGTTCAAACGTCTCTGTGTGTGGTCACAGTTAGGACGGATGCACTTGATGATTTTAGGATGACTGAGCCACAACTTTATCAGGGCGTGGGGCTTATTCAAGGCCTGTTGTAATGGATTATTCATCCAAATAATCTCTAAGTGTGTGATGTCAGTAAGATTTTGATCACTAATTTTCCAATGATCAAAAGTAGAGCAGCTTTTGGAGTTATGGCCACATCACATGTCTCATTAAGACATGCTACAATAGCGTGCCACAGGGATGTTGTATTTTTTTAAGCCAGCAAGTTAGGATCTGTTCTTTAAATGTCCAGGTTTGTCTTTGGGCATGTAAACATCATAGTTCTGATTTTAGAAACCGGGATAAGCCCTTATCCTGATTGGGAGACACCCGATTTTGCTCCTCTGAGAACTCGATGCTGATATATTTGGAAATTAGGATGCAGTGGAATGTTGACCTATCATCTGTGCCTTGTCAGTCTCAGTATGCATCGTTACAGCAAATCACATCACTTCCTTCCTGATGAAGCTGGTGTCTCACAGTGGTGAGGGCATGAGAGGGTGTCTGAGAGTGATGGTCTGCAGCCAGACCCCTCTAGTTTTTTCTACGAGACGTGTGCATCTCTAAGCCAAAACAGTAAGGAAAACAATCAAATCAGAGTCTTATTTACTTTGTTTTAGCAGGTATGCCAGCATCTGTAGAATATGTCACAGGGAAGATAAAGATGATATGGCAACACTTCTGGTTTGTGCTTTTCAACGTAAAAGCCCAGTCTGGCATTTCTGTGGAGAAACCCCCTTGTTTTTTGTTTTTTTTCCAGCTCAGTTGTGAATCTAGTCACTTGTAGAGAAGTTTGTTAAAACTGATGAAGACAGAGCTGAGAATGCAGGCAAACATGCAGCACACGTATGAAAGCATGCTGCAGACAAGTGCTGCAGCTGCCATGCTGCAAACTTACATCCAGTCTGACACAGAGGTTAATGCACACAACTAATTTAAATGTTTGAGTAGCTTTAGCTCAGACACATAGTGGGTAAAAAGCAGATTAGGAGATGCATCCGAGCTGATAGAACCTGCCTTTTAAAGATGTGTAAAAGCTTCAAAATGAACAGGGTGGAGATGTCCACGTGTATTTTGTCATGGAAAACAAAATAGCATTTAGCCTGTGTTTAACACAGACCTTATTCTAGTTATATTACCTGAAAATACATTAATAAATCCCACAGACTTCAGGATGGTGCAACAGGAAGTGCAGAAATTCTAATTGATTCTTAGATTTTTCAGGACTCCATCATGATGACATTAGTGATTTACACCTGTAGAGTCTGGTTGTTCTATTTTTGTGGCCTTAGCATTAAAACGGCTGATAGTGATTTTTTTTAGTTAGATAATGTGGTGTTGTCTTGAGGAGACCTTTTTTTTACAGCAGGATAAAATGACCTGGCAGAAACTTTCTTCTGAGTCATTTAGTCTGGATTCACATCAGGGACCCAGGCCTTGATCCGAGCATGACTGACCCCAAAATCCAGCCTATGAGACTTGGGCAAAGAGCACAAGTCCGCTTCAACAGATCCTCTATGGTATGATTTGAATGGACTAGAGCACTGGAGTGCAGTGTGATTATAGTTCAGTTTGAGGTTTAAGCCTGGTAGCAGGAGTTTTAACACTCCACAGGACCGATAGATGGCTGAGGACTAAAGTCACGTTTGATCATGCGTGTTTCTGTGAGATCTCTGGTGAGAAACTGTCACCACAGACAGCAGGTCTGACGCTCTGGCCGAATCGTCTGGTTTGTCTTTTCAGAGGATTAAAATGTTAAATATCAACTAAAAGCATCCTTCTGTCTGTGGTCCCATGTTTTTAGAATTGGTAAAATCATCTAAATGTTACTAACTGTAATACTAAGATCACCCCCAACCCCAATAAATTTAGATTTTCTTCCTTCTAGCCAACAAGAAGCCTTTCTTCTGATAGATTTATACATTTCTCTGATATCAGCCTTTTCCCTAACATTTCAGTCTTATTCCTGTTAGCATGCCAGCATCCATGTTGTCGTCCCGGTGTTAGAGCGGTGTATTTCTGTGTGCAGCCACTCTGGTTGGAGCTGAACACAAACAGACAGCAGAACAGTCGTGTGGGCAAATGTGTCAGATTTTATTTAAACAGCAGAGGAAGCTCCGACTATTTTTAGCCGTTTCCTCACGTGCCCTTAAGCAAGGCACCAACAACCTGTCTGCATGATCACAGCTGGGCGCTCTTACACTCTCCTGACCCTGCAAGATTTACCTCCCCGTCCTCCAATGTCTGTTTGAAACGTCCTCCTGACTCCTGCAGAAGCATCTTCATCTTTTTAGGTTAATGAGGGGTTTGACGGCGCCAACTAGAGGCAAGAATACAGCAGGAGACACTTTTACTAATGAGAGAAAAGTAAAGAAAAGAGAAATGGTAGTTTGTGTTGCAGAAATGTATTTCAGCTAGGGTGGACATTTCCACAGCGCCAAAAAGGAGGACACTTTGCAGCACTTAGTGAAGCAAGAGTAATCACAACAAATAGGACTGTATAGAGCAGCGTTACTCAACCCTCCTCAACCAAAGAGCCAAACTGTCGAAAAATACCTTTGTAAGAGCCACAAAGTGGGGAAAAGTGGCAAAACAGCTTGAAATATCAGTAAGTTAAAGGTGGCAAAAATGGTCAAAAAGGAACAAAATGGGTGAAAATGGGGAGGAAAAGGGTCAGAAAATAGCAAAAATGGGTGAGAAGTGACAAAAAATGAGTGCCATGTTTTTGCCAAAAGTGGCAAAAACATGGCAAAAATGAGTGAAAAGTGATTAAAATGGGCAAAAAGCAGTCCAGAGTGGCAGAAATGGGGAAAAGTGGTAAAAAGAAGTGGCCAAAATGGGCAAAAACTAGGAAAAAAATGTTATTTTGTGACTAAAGGTAAATTAAGGGGGTGAAAAAACTGAAAAAGGGCAAAAATGGGATAAAAGTGATAAAAAGAAGAGGCTAAAATGGGCAAAAACTAGGGAAAAAAAGGTATTTAATGACAAAAGGTAAATAGTGTGAAAAAACTGGAAAGGGCAAAAATGGGATAAAAGTGGTGAAAAAAACGGGTAAAAAGTTGCAAAAAAGTAGGAAAAAAGTTGTATTTAATGGCAAAAGGTAGCTTAAATGGGTGAAAAGTGGCAAAAAATGGTGAAAAAGGGCAAAACAGTTTTCCTTTTTTACAGGAATAATATTTAAAATTAAGACATAAAAGAGCCAAATGTGGCTCCGGGGCCGTTGACTATCACTGATATAGTGTATTCCTACAATACAGTTTTGTCCATGATACTGATCGTATCATGATAGTGGATCTGAGATGCTCTGTTCATTGAAGGACAATTTGATCCAGGACCGGCCCTGACCAAAGTCAGGCCCTAAGCAGACTCTGATATGAGGCCCCCCAACACTGTCGCCACTAACGCCCCAACATTCTCACTTAACAATACTACAATTATCTTAAAATAACTAAAATAACTAAAGGATATAGTACTACAATAATGATAAATACAAAATCTTTGCAATTTAGCCCGAGTTAGTCGCATGTAAAAGACACAGTTCTTAGTAAAATTATCATTGACTTTAATGATCATATTCCTTGTTATAATAATACGGATATTTTTAATTTCCATCCGTCTAAAAAAGTCACTGTGGGTTAATTATTTTCATCATAATAATAATTATTTTATTGGGGTCTTCTCCTCAAAATTAAACTAATATAAACCAGCTGATCTTGCCCCCTCAAACACACACCTGCACACCCCACTTCCCTCACACACCGCAGCTCATCCGTTTTGCTTTTTCTCTTCCTCTCTATGAGCTTTTGTAAGTTTCTGCTTCAGTGTAATCATCTTTTGTTAAATCACCTTAAAATATATGTTGTCTTTATTTGTTTTTACCCATGATCTGATTTTAAAACAGCTCATCTGCGCAAGGAAGTTTGACAACATCAAATTAATTCCTGATCAGAACCGGTGCAGGAACTTCACAGAGTTTTATCATAAATTCACAAACTAAACAACGGTAGAAGTTGACGATTGACAAGAGAGGTTGCAGAATAACGGTTGAATTTACGGGAAAGATGTGATAAACATTTCTGTGCAGCATCAGGAGAGAGAGGGACACTGCATGCACTTCATTCATCACAGATGGCACCGATCCTCCAAAATAGATATTCTTAGGGTTAATTTACTAATGTGTGACGGCCAGATAAAGTTTATGTTTGGTTAACGTTGTAAATACATTACCTGGATTATATTTAACATACTAACACTGGACTGGTATGCAGAGAAAGAGAGCAATGGACAATATGCTGTGTTACGTTCAGTTGCGACTCCAAAAGGAGGACAAATAAACGTCCGGCTTGAGGCTGCGCCAGATGCTGGACAAGGCATTTTAATTCTGGACTGTCTGGCTATGGCCACCCTAATTTCAGCTAGAGATGCTCTCATGCACAGATCAGACAGGTTTGATATTTATGAAACTAGATGGAGGAGGCTCTGACGTAAAATTATCACAGTGACACTAATTCACACTATCTAAACAAATAACTGGTTGTGAACACAATAATTACAGGGTTGGAGGATGGATCGGTCCTGAATTCAGGTTTAAAACGGTCCTGTGTGCTTTAGGGATGTTCCTAGGTAAATAGTTTCCTTTCTGGTTAAATGTAAATCATGATTTTAGTTACTTTGGTAACCAAAATCATGATTTCAAACCTCTTTGCAGGTTAATGTCCACATTCCTGAGCTGAATATGGTCTCTAAATACTTCGGTTGTATGTAAGTATAATCTGACACAGCCTCAAGACAAGCGGCTCTCAAATACTCAAGCCTCAGGACCCTCCATCAACTCCTCAGTGAGAAACTGCCACCAAAATTTCTTATGTTTTTGGACTAACCTGATTTATTTAATGTAAATCAAAGAGGCAGAAAACTAAAAAGAGTTTAATTGACCTTTTGGTGTGATCTCATTTCCAGGCACACAGTGAAAAGGACCTGCGACTCACCAGTTAGGAGAGAACCGCTGCTCTGGACAACTTTACCCCCATCTAACAGATCAGAATCGGGCTAAACCACGCAGCTCCTTCTAGGGATGCATGCAGTTAGTTGACTTAACGCAGTTTTACTCAACCCTGCTCAACAAAAGAGCCAAATTGTTGAAAAAAAAGATTGCAAGAGCCACAATCTAAGAAGTGAAAAGTGGCAAAAATGGCTGCAGAGGCAATAAAAATAAGTTAAAGGTGGCAAAGATGGTCAAAATGCAGCAAAAAATTGATGAAAATCAGGAGAAAATTGTCAGAAAGTAGCAAAAATGTGTGAGAAGTGACAAAAATGAGGTACAGGTGGCAAAAAATGGTCAAAAAGTGGCAAAAACATGTCAAAAACTGAGTGAAAAGTGACTAAAATGGACAAAAAGCAGTCAAGAGTGGCAGGATTGGGCAAAAAAAAGGAAACAAGTGGTATGTAAAGGAAAATGGTAGCTAAAATGGGCAAAATGTGAAAAAATGGTGAAAAAGGGCAAAAATGGGCAAAAAAGTGGCAAAAAAAAGAGGCAAAAATCTGGGAAAAGGAAACAAGTAGTATTTAATGGGAAAAGGTAGCTTAACTGGACAAAAAGTTGGAAAAAATGGTTAAAAAAGGACAAAAATGGGTAAAAAGAATCAAAAAGAGGTTGCAAAATGGCCAAAAAAATTGGGAAAAATGGGTGTTTAATGGCAAAAAACAGCTTAAATGGGTGGAAATCGGCAAAAATGGTGAAAATGGCAAAAAATTTCCCCTTTTTTGGGTTTTCTGGGGGAATAATATTTAAAATTAAGACATAAAAAAGCCACAAATAATCACAAAAGAGCCACATGTGGCTCCAGAGCCACACATTAAGTATCACTGACTTAACATTTTAGCCATTTTCAGTGGGATGCAGATTTGTGCTAGGTAAAAAAAAAACAATTGTGTCAAAAAAATCTTTAATTTTCTTTTATTTTGAAGGGCATTTCTCCATCTCTTAGTGTTTGTCTCATGTTTTGTTCCATCTCAAGCCCAAACTGATTCATTTTTCATTAGAAATGCCCTGTTATGATTGAAAACTGGAAGAAACCTGGGTCATGATTTATTGATATCGATTCATTGATCAGTGGAGGTGGATCCTGACTGTTGTCCAGTTGAGGATCACTATTCTAGAGATTTTTACAGGCGTGTATATTTACAAGAGCACTTATGATGCAGCCCCATGCAAATGTGAACACACAGGGAAACAGGAACTTTATCTGTGGCCTTCATGTTTGAGGATGTGCACAGGGGATGTGAGCTGCAGCCTTGTACATTACTGCAGTTAAAAGCAGGTACATCTCTGTGTGCTAAATATCGTCTTTAGTGAATATTGAATCCGTCTGTGAGGCGGGTCGCTGTGTGCGTGTGTGGTCATAACTGAAACGCTGCTGCAGCAGCTTGATTGTGTGATGAAGGAGGAGGAAGATGAGGGGGTTGAGAAGGCGGGGGGGGGGGAGTCAAGGGTGAGTGGAGAGAATAGGCCGGGGGGAGGGGGGGTCTGTCTGGGTGAGAGGAGTGTTGATCGATTCCAGGCTTCCAGACAGGCTGAATAGTAAAGGTCAAAGGTCAGCGGCTCTTGTTTCCTATGAAAGAGACGCTCTGTGTGTGTTGTCGTGCTCATGTGCAGACAAATATGCAGCATGCGTGTCAGCTCGACGTCGTGGTCAAACTGTGTTTTTTAAAATCTCTAGTCATGCAAACAAATGCATGTGAAGGGATCTGCGTGTGCGGACTAAAGTCTGCAGTTAGGTCGAGCTTAAATTCATTACTGTTTCAAAAACTGTTTTTATCCAACTTAAAGCTGGTTTAAGCTGCTCTGGTCATGCCTTTAAGGAACAGAGAGCCAAAAAGAGCCCTGAAAAATGTCTCATTTTGAATATTTTGACTCATACTGCAAATATATGAATTTTATTTAAGGGAACAATCATTTTAAGACCATTCTTATTTATGCCTAAGATTGCTCTTGAATGTATGAACGATGTAGATTAAACATCTTTGCTGCAAAAAAAGTATTTAAGTGAGATTTTCACGCATTTCAGGTGAAAGAGGAGCAGGAAGAAGGCCCATGGTAACTAGCTAAAGGGGATATATCAGCTATACTGCATGGGAGGTGGACATGCTCAAAATCAATTCTCTGTCAGAGTTTCCTGAGGACAGTAATCCAGTTAAATATCCTAACTGAGCTTTAACCGTAGCTCGACTTAGGCTGGCTGCACACTAGGGATGTGCATGAGCAAAACAGTTAGAGTCACATTCTTTGGTAGTTTGCACCAGAATTACTGGAAAAAATGCTGCAGCACAGCCACCTGCCAAGAGTAGTACAGAAACTGTTTATGACTGCACACTTATGGGCTCCAGTTGTACAATTTTTTTTTTTTAATTTTAATTTGCTTTATTGGCGTGAATAGATCAGTTACTACCAAAGCAGTGAAAAAAAAATTAAAATGCATTAAATATTTACACATAATATACATTTTTATATTAAATAATTCCACAAATAATCAATGTATAATGAAATAAATCTGAGAATAAAAAAAGAAAAAGAAAAAATAAATAAAATTCAGTGTGTTATCTCTAATACCTGCTTCGTGTGTCCTCTAACAAAAATTTTTAAGCACATTAAGTGTTCATTTTGGTGAATTAAAGTTAGCTAGCAGAAGTTTATTTATTCCAGAGGTAGCCCAACTATTTCTGCAGGGTCCCCTTTGGCAGATGAAAATATTTTCAGGCCCCCACCCTTTATAAACCTCTGTCACACAGATAGAATGAGACAGGTGAAACTGAGGGTCAGTTTCAGGAGTCATGGCTGTGGATTCATTCTCAGTCCTAAATTTACCTGGAAGTCGTCTCACAAAATTTGCCTTGCTTTACTCGCTGTGTAAAGCAGCACTGTTAGAATTTAACCCCCTGGCATCAGTTCAGGGCTCCCTCCCCCAGGAAACACAGCTTTGGACTAAAGGCATGGTAAAACATCTAAATTAAAAATGCCTTTCACTGGTTAGTCAAAAGAAGTAAAACATCACATTTACTACAATATTCTGGTTATTTGTTTTGGATGCAATGCTCTTTTCTTTACGGTGAACTTTGTGACCAAACTTCAGATTGACAAACTAGTTTAGGCGTGGGGTTTAGGGTGAACTTTACATCACGTGTTTGGTCCAAAAGGCCACTGCTGCCTTGTTTGAATTCAGCTTATACTGTGGCTATTTTTATTCTCATGATTTAAAAAACCTAAATGACCATATTTATCTGGAAGTTTATGTTTGCATGTTTTTTAAATCCTGCATGTTTTAAACATGCTGTAACGTTTCTATAAATGTGCCACCATGTTTGAGTGAATCACTTCCTGTTTTAAAGGGGACATATTATGCTAAAATAACTTTTTCAAGCTTTTCTAACAAAACTATGTGCCCCTGGACTGTCCACAATCCCCTCAAGTACCAGAAAAATTCCACTCCCCTTTAAGAAAATGTGTGCTAAAACAAGCCGTTCTCAGATTGTCCCCTCATGATGTCATGTGGGGAGTTAGCCCCGCCCTCAGCTTTGGTTGGCCCTCCCTGCTTAGAAAAAAGTTCCGTCCTCTCCTCTCCTCTTCTCAGCTGGCAGCTGAGAGGAAGAACAGGAGAGCAACATCTATTTCCTGAGAGGGGCGTGGTCAGGGGCAGAGTCAGACAGTTCAAAAATCTATTACTGGAGTGTTTTATCATCAACAAACTTCACAGGCGTGTTTGAGGACCTCTGAGACCAATAAAAACTTGTCTTGTTTAAATATGTCCCCTTTGAATGGCGTGTATTTGCAAGCACAGGTCACAGACAAAATTCTGCATTTGCATGAAAAATCATTGAAATCTTTTTTGTGTTTAGTCTAGTCTATAAAATAGGTGGTTTGAAGCATACAAATCAAAACGAAAAATTCATATATTTATCTTTGCATTGCAGCAAATATAAAGGACAAAATAAAATCAATGAAACGGTGTGGGGAGAAATGAATCAGATCTTTGATGCTGATGTTAAAGCCTATGTCTTTAATGAAGCCCGTAATTGTGTAAAATAAACCTTTTTTTCTGGTTATTATCCACAATAATCCTAATAACACTCATGCACTTTGTATTCCCTGTAGAAGGTTTAGCATGTGTTGATATAAGATAAAACTGATGATGCATATTTGATAAATTTCTAAATGTAGTGACCAATTTTCTCTCTTTTCTGCTCCTGTGTTTCAGCTGCAGGGATGTGAGGAGTCATGGCATCAGCAGTCAGTCCTGAAGATCTTCAAGGATAGTGTGATGTGTGAAACCGGTAATACAAAGATTTACGTGCATCTTTGCCTGCGCGTGATCACTAAAATAAATCAAGATGGCACTGGCCATGATGCCGTAGATCAAAATGAGCATTTTTAAAATGTCTTTATGATTAAATCAGGGTTGGGCACCTGGGGGCCCAGGGGTCACATTCAGCCATCTCTTTACTTAGTGCACCCCAATTTTGATTTGAAATAATGATACACTGAGAAAGCATGAAGGAAGTGTACATTAAAACAACAACAACAACAAAAAACTGTGACAAACAGGAATAAAACACAGCAATCTTCCTGATAATCTTTGATCTTTGGAACATGTTTGCAAGAAATTAGAGGATAACTGCAGCAAATTTAGAGGAAATGATAATAGAAAGGCGTTTGTCCCGTTTTAAAACTCCTATAAAGCACTGCTAAATGCATTTGGGAAAAATGCTCATGGTAAGTCCTTTGTTAATTTTAGAAAAAAAGGGGCCTTCATGCTTCCGTAACATGTTTATCCCATTAAGTTAAGGAATACTCCTTTCCTTTTGAATTTAGAAATATAAATTTGAATTTAATAAATTATGGTGAAAGCTACTTTTTTAAAATTTCTCTTTCTTGTTTTATTAGATTACAAATAGTAACAGTAATATCATTAGGACTTTTATATAATATTTGACAGTCTGGTCCTTTAACAGTTAAAAAAACCTACTGTGGCCCTCCCAGATTTGCCCATCCTCTGGTTTTATTGAGTTCAGTATTTGTTCTGAGGTCAGATTCCTCCATTTTTTTGATCAGCAGTCGTTATTAGATCTCATATCATGTAATGAATGTTAAATAAATCAGATAAAGCTTCCTACCACTGTACTGTTTGGTCAGTTTGCTGCCCTCTGATTGGTCGGTGAGAGTGCGTGCACCTGCAGAGCTGCTGTCTCCTCGTGTTTCCATCGTCCTCTGTCAGCGCTGTCATGGCTGTCCGCTCCTCTTGGCGCTGGAGGACAGGCTGTTTGTTCGCCCGCTGTCACAGCGAGTTTTTCAAATGTTCGGGAACATTCAACGCTGTCGGTGAGTTTGTGAGTCAGAGAAACCATCGAGTGTTGAGTGTACCCTTACACATGAGCTCACATCAGGCTGGAACACACATCGCTGCGGGTGGATGCTCCACAAACTGGACATGGACGGCACACAGCATCCATAGATTTAGGTTCAGTGCTCTAAGAAACACATGTACCAGTTACAGGACTGAATATTATGTTAGGAGTTTTATCTGACATGTCAAAAACATCTGCTGGAAAATCTAAGACAAGAAAAAGAACCAGCTAAGAAATATTTTACAAGCATTCAAAGTCACTCCTCTCGTGTCCAAATAGGGTCACTTCCTTTTACCAAATGAACCGCCATCACCTCAGAGCTTCTTCTCCTACATCTAGAACATTCATAATCAGTGCTGACAGCATTAGCACACTAACAAAGATGTGAATAAGCTCCTGAATTTACACATTATATTTCTAAAATTGCATCAAAATTGTGCTTTATGCCACTTTAGACTTTCCATAGTTGAGCTGCCTAAGCTTTGAAAAACTGTCAACATCCATCTGCACCCCTTGATATCAAACATTTACCTTTTTCAAACCTCACTTATTTGACTTTTACTCATATTAAGTTCTTTTCTGTGGTTAAGCAGTTGTCATTACCAAAAGTTCGTTATTTTCTTTCAAAGTAAAGCTAGTTTTTTGAATATAAACAATAAGAAAAGTAACCTGAGCTCCAAAGTAAAAGCATAACAAAGAAAAGTTTGTTCAGGAAACCGGGAGTCATTGGACGTCATTGAGTCATTTTGTACATACACTCCTATGTTATCATGTATTAAAGCCCAACCATACTCAGGCGGAACGGACTCCCTGAAAGTCTGCGCTGACTCAAAGCGGACGTCTGCGAGGCCTGTGTGCGCAAAGCTCAAATTTTACAACCATGTGGACTCCGCTCCGCGTACTGGTGTCACACAAAACACTGCTCGGCATGTATTTTTCACATTGACCAGCATTAAATGTGACACCGACCTGCATTTTGTTCCTCTGTGCAGCGTTGACGGGTGAGCGGTGACTCCCAGAGTGGAGAAGGAATGGGGCTAGGCATCCAACTAGATCATCAAAGTTTTCAGGTGTCATTTGGAAGTATTGAAAATGTTTTTCCATGTCAATACTTTGCATGTCCTTCACCAACATGGCATACTCCCCTTCCTCGTCTCTTGTGGCATTTAATGGCCGTACATACCGCCGTCTCTTAATTTTATTGCATTGCAAAGCCAGCAGGCTTCGTCAGTGTAGGACACCAAGACAGAAAAATGTAAACAACGGGCAAGGATTGTGGGAAATGTAGGATTTCACGGAAATTTCACAGGGAACTACTACGCGGCAGTGCGCTCGACTACATTATTATTAAAATAAACAGTAGATGTAACAGAAACCTGTTTGTCTGCCTGTGACTTTTTCTAAAGTCCAGTTACCTGTCTGTTAATCCATCTTTATCTACAGCCTCTCACATGAATCCCCCCACATACAGCCACCTACCTGTCCAGGTGTCCGGTTCACATTCATCGCTGTCGGTGGGTTTATGATTCTGTCAACTCGCTGATCGATGAATGACAACCGTGCCCGTGCCTGAGAACGTCTCCTGCATCCCCCGCCGTGATCCGTCACAAGTGTTTGCATGTTCACAGGTGAAGGCCGACTGTCAAACATTTTTCTTATGCATGACTGTAAAAAGAAATGTAAAAAAAAAAAGGTTTTAAGTAAAGATTCTTGAATGAAACTTAAAAATGTGGTCTTTGCCTTACTTGTGGGGTCCAAATTTTAGGAATTACTTCTTAAATAAAATGTGTTGTCCTCTAAAATATAATGGTTGATAAATCTTACCTAAAGCAAGAGAAATAAACATTTAAAGCACACAGGATTCTGTTAAAAGAAACTCTCAGTGTTTAGCCTCATGACTAAAAGACTTCTTTTAGTGTAGCTGAATGTCATTATTAGCTAAAAATACATGAGGTGAGAAACTACAAAATCAACCACTTATTTGGAAAAAGGCCCCTTCCTCACCTCTTCTACTACCCTCACCATTTCTAAGGCATATAAGCAAAAAAAGTCTTATTCAAAAAATAATTTTCCAAAGCATGGAAACACAGTTTAATGACAATAAAGTACACTAAAAACTCTAAAGATTAAACACAGATACGTTATGAATGTGCAAATATTTGCATTTTTGCATTAAAAGTTGAAGAAACACTAAAATTGTAATATTAAATATCAAAGAGAATATTCACTATTTGCTTTAAGACTTTTGATTCAAACAACAAAGCATTGCATGCTTTGAATTTCTGGTTCTATTCTTGTATTTCTTCTTTGTTCATGTGCAGCAAACAGAGAAAATTATAAATGCTCTAGAGAAAAATGAGAGCAAAACTAAGGGAAAACAGTCACGAAAAAACCCAAACGAAGAGATGTAAAGAGACAGGAGAGGAGGAGGAGGAGGGAAGGAGACGCACATTAGAAGAACATGAAGATCAGAGATGACATGCAGCAACATGACTGTGTGTTAGTGTGAGCGTGTCGCCTGGAGGCGCCGTAACAAGGTCACTCAGTGAGCCGTCTGCACCAACAGCGTGGTAAACCGCAAAAACATCAGAGAACGAAGCGAGGAGCAGACAGGTGAGGCATCACACCTGAGGAACTGGTGCTGAGGAGGAAGTCTTACTCAGTCAGTGATTATTTTGGATCAACAGAGAATCCAGGTAGTTTTACCATGAAGGCTCACCTCTGCTCCCCACACGTACGAAAACTCAACCGTCACTACCTACATACTCTTGCTCAGGAATAAGACAGCATATTAGGGCCACACTACAGAATATTAGGGTTAATATTTTGGGGCAGTTTTTTAAAGTTTAAAAAGTCAAACTGAAATGTGGAAATTTTGAGATTTTAAGGTCTAAAATCACTGACTGAGAGGAAGGAAATTATACAAGATGATTTTTTTCTTTTGCACAAGTACTGCCGGTAAGAGCCTCATGAACACTTGTAAGACTTCACCAAGCTGCCTGTGCTGTGTTCCTGGTGCACGGCGCTTTCCTCTGACCAGTGGCGAGCGACCTTGTACACTGCAAGTGTTTATGGAGCAATGCTGAACGTAGCACAGCCCTGAGCAGCCGGAAACTCGATATCAGTGGTGTAGTGGCGTGTGCAGAAGTGGAAATACTCTTAATTTTAAAGGAGGTATACTCCATGGTGGAGGCCATATAAGGCTTTAATACATATTAATATGGAGGCGAGTCAACCATTAATTCCTGTTGGAACGTCTGCGGTATCTAACAAGCCTGCTAAACTTCTCCCAGAATAATCCACCTGTGTGTTCAAACATCTGAACTTTGCAGTAAGTTCCAAGTGTTCCATGGAGCTAACAGGCTATGGGTCTAATCAGCTTCATATGAAATACAGAATGCTTCATGAGTCAGTATGACGGCTGTCAGGTTGTTTCTGAGGTTTGAAATACTCTGTATTTATACGTTAATTAGAAAAGAAACTGGTCTGTTAACATACCATCAAACATTTACATAGCCAAATGAGCTAGCTTAGCTTGTTTTGACATTCATACGTATTTTAAATGAAAGCTCTCATAAAAAATGGCATGCTCCTGGCACATTTACATGTAATATTAGTCCTATTTGGTCTCGGTAATTCTCCAAACACATTAGAATCTACTGAATGATGAAAAATGTCAAAATGATCGTCTCCCTAAGGCTACAGGTAGTTTCTATCAGTCTTCTGTTCATCTGTAAAGAAATGGGGTCAAATTTTTGATACCATGGACGAACATCTTGGTGTAGCTCATGGATAAACAGACATCTACATCTCAGAAAGTCTAAAGCAGTGATACTCAATGTGTGGCTCTTTCATGTCTTAATTTTAAATATTATTCCCCCAGAAAACCTTAAAAAGGGATTTTTTTTTGTCCTTTTTATTCATTTTTTTTTGCCACTTTTCACTCATTAAAGCTACCTTTTGCCATTAAATACTCCTTGTATCCTTTTTTTTTTTTCCATCTTTGCCTTTTTCACCTATTTAAGCTACTTTTTGCTGTTACCACTTTTTTCTTACTTTTTTTGCCTATTTTGTCACTTCTTCTTGCCACTTTTCCCTATTTTTGCCACTTTTTGCCCATTTAAGCTACCTTTTGCCATTAAATACCCCTTTTCCCCTATTTTTCTGCCCATTTTTTGCCCATTTAAGCCACCTTTTGCCATTATATACCACTTGTTTCCCATTTTTACCCTTTTTTGCCACTCTTGACTGCTTTTGCCTATTTGCATCACTTTTCACTCTTTTTTTTTGCCATGTTTTTGCCAATTTTGGGCCATTTTTTCCCACCTGCAACTCATTTCTGTCACCACTCACCCATTTTTTGCTAGTTTCTGACCCTTTTCCCCTTTTTTCTCCCTTTTTGCCCCTTTTTACCCATTTTTGCTGCTTTTTGACCATTTTTGCCACCTTTAACTTATTGTTATTGCTTCTTCAAGCTGTTTCGCCACTTTTCACCACTTATATTGTGGCTCTTGTAAATGTGTTTTTCAACAATTTGGCTCTTTTGTTGAGCAGGGTTGAGTAACACTGGTCTAAAGGAATAAAAATATAAAGTTCTTTATTTCCTATTGACCAATCAGAACTCAGCCTGCATATCGAACATCACCCCACGTGTAATCCTAAATCCTCTGCTGGACATCCATAAATCTAAAGAATATGAAAATAAGGATCTCTTCTCCTCTCATCAGGACGTTCAGGAGAAAAATCTATTGTTGGACTCCATCAGAGATACATGACACCTCGCTATTGCTCTGAGGTCAGCTTTAGGCCTGACTCACTTCCTGTCGGAGGCAGATGGACGCAGAGATCTCGACCTTTGCCCTCCTCGAGCTTTCAGATGTTTATCTGTAGGACGTCTCTCAGCGCTGACATCACAGGACAGGAAGTGACAGACAGAGAGTGAGATGGCGAGGAGCTCTGTGATGAAGATGAAGCCGTGAGGAGCCGAGAGAAATCCTGCAGGGAATGTCGGAACGTGTCCGAGCTCTCAGAGATGAGATGAAGTTTAAGGACGTCTGTTCAGGTGTCAGAGTGAAAGAGACAGACGGCAGGAGGGTTACACATGGACCGCGACACGTCTGTTAGTTTTAGGTTCATTTTTAACATGGATGTAAAATTAAGAATGATTACAAAAACCATTAACTTCTCATCAGCATTTTTTAACTCTCCTGGATGTGTTGGACATGTAGCCTGTTCAGGTGTGAGAGAAGACAGATCCAAATTCTGCTCTTACATGGATGTCAACAAATGCTTGCTTTCTTCCTTTTTATACAGAAAACTCACATTATTTTATTTATATCCTTTTATTTAAATGCCACAAGAAACGAGAGGACAGAGGTGGCTGCATAGAGGAACTCTTGCCCTTGCGTACGTGACTGAAAACTGGAGTCCACCATTTCTGGACACGTCACGGCTCCTGAACCAGAAGATTTTAGAAAAAAAAATTAATCATAACGTGCCACAAAAATAAAAATACATTTATTTGTATTGCACGTTTTAAAACCATGGGTTTACACAGTGGGTTGACACGTGCATAAGCAAACAGAAGAGCACAGACAAAGAACAACATCAACAGAACACCACAGAAGAAGAACCCAGACATAAACACAGACCAACATATTTAACCTGAACATTAAAACCCAGGAACCTGAACCACATAAGCTGAGACCAAGAGGACCAAAGATTTATGTTAGCGTTTTAAAGAGAAACAATGACAAATTTAAACAATAAAAATCAGTAAAAATACTATGAGGAATAATACCAGACACATTTTAAACACGTACGATTTTTAATAAACAGGAAGAAAGAACTAGAAACATGGAGCACCAGAAACAAAAAGGAAGGAATTCAATAAAAGAAATAAAAGCATTAGAAGAGAGACAGAGAAAAGGCAAGAGCATAAATAAACTTTAACCAGAGAAATGAAATAAGGAGATAAAAACTTTTGGTATAACTACCATCAGAGGAGGTTGGGTTTTTTTGGTCCTTTCCTGTGAGCATGACTACATTTGGAGCTACCGTTACTTACAGCAGTGGTTCTCCACATGGGGATTGCAAGACAATAAGAAGGGGTCGCCAGATGCCTCCCAAAAAATAAAAATATTCTTAAAGGTCCCATTTGCAAAATACACTTTATTCCAGGCTTTTCTAACAAAAGTATGTACCTCTTGCCTGTTCACAACCCCCCCCAAAAATCAATGTGTGCTGAAACAAGTAGTTCTCAGATTTACCCCTCATGATGTCATGTGGGGAGTTAGCCCCGCCCCCAGGTTCGGTTTGCCCTCTCTGCTTGGAAGAGAGTTCCGACCTCCTCTCCTGATCCCACATCCATTAAGCCACATCCATTTTCTCAGAGGGGCGGAGTCAGACAGCTCATTAACAATTAAAGCCACAGACACAGAAACAGCTCGTTCTGAGCAGGGCTGAAACAGGAGGGGTTTTTGGGACCTCTGAGACCATATAAACTTGTCTTAGAAGGGTAAAATTTGTGACCGCTAAATAATTTCAAACGGCATATTCTACCAATGTTTATAAAATATGTGCATAAAATTAGTTGGGTGTAAAATAAATACATGGTCATTTGGTGAGACTTATGCTGAAATCAAAGTTAAATAATCCGTAAAATGTTTGTCTGCACACGACTGTTCTAGAACGTGCACATCTGTGTTCTTCTACGCTTCAACCACCTTCAGGTACCATAGGGTGCTCCATCTCTGCCTCTTTATTTTAGGAGTTGTAATGTTTGAGAACCGCTGACTTACAGCCGTCAGTGAAAAGCAGCACTGAGGAGAAACTACGAACATCAATGAAAGAAAACATACTAAGCCGTGATTACTCTGCATGAACAGTTTATTGTTTCTGAGACAACAGGAAGTGAGTACATAAGTGCAGATTGCTAAAAAAAAAATGTAGTTCCATCTCCAACGAAGACTTAAGAGTAAATAACAAAAACCTTTGGACAAGTGAAAAGAGTGAGAGAAGTCATCAAAACACAAAAAGACTGCCACACACAGTCGTCTGCACACAGAACTCAAAGATTCACTGCTTTACTTCATGTTAGTACTAAAACTGTCCTGAGTGCGTTTACATGCACACTAATGAACCAATCCTCTGATGTTACCTCTTTACTCTAGCAGTCACTGTAAGAGCATAATCCAATATTCTTTCTTCAGATCAGATTATGGAAAGTCAGATTAATACACCTCACTTTTTACCCAGTAATCTGAACATTTAAGTGCATGTAAACAGTTTAATCTGGTTAATCTGATAAGGATTGGATTTTGTAGTAATTTCAGAACTCGCACAACCTTATGAATGAGTAATCGAGTACTTGATAATGAAATTCAATGTAAAAAAATAATAATAATAATCATAGACCTGCAGGTGGCTCACTGTTTTCTGTGATTTTTAACATCATGTATTTGTAGAAATAAATCTGGATATTGACAGTCACGTAAACAAGATTTTAACTGAAAACAGATTTTTAAAGTGCATGTAAATGCATCAAATCACATGATTATTATTACCAGATTATTCGCAGTTATTGGTTTATGAGCATCCATGTAAACAGGCTCACTGACTGCAGATAAATCTACATGCACCCCCCACCGCCACTTTCTCTTACTTCCTTTTGTGCAGAAATCAACAGTGCAGTACATTCAAAAGTGCAATATGTTTCCTACTTTGCAGTAGTTATTTTCTACCTGTATAATATATATAACTCTACCCAGGACACATATACGTGTAAATATCTATTTATTTTCTTTTTGACACTAATGAAAACACTAACTGAAAACAGGAGAGGAGCATTTTACGTCCAAAATATATGTATGAAAAACACCACAAACAAGTCATTAGGTGTGACTGTTGTTTTAACACTTTTTTTCACAATATAAAAATGTAAAAATGGATAAATTAGGTCACGTTTTGAGAAGTTTTGGTTGGTAAAATATTACAAAAAATGTATAAAGTGTTTTATTCTCTTGAGATTAAATTATCTTTTGTTATTGAAATAAATACAAAAATTATTCAAATTTTCTTATGTCATCCAAATGGACATTTTGATCTCTGCCAGGACTTTTCTATACAAAAAACTGCACCAAACAGTCATTTAAGGTTAGTTTTTCATCAAAGTACTCATATTTTTCTCTGATAAATAAGAGTTTGAAAAGGGGGAGAACAGTGGATGTAAGGGGCCCCGTTCCTATGTTTGCCTTGGGCCCCAAAATGTTTATATGCACCACTGTATATGATGGTTTATTAGGGCCCTTTATAATACATAAAATGATGAGGATCTCTTTATTTAGGAGAAAAATCGTGCATTTCCCAGAGCTCAAAGTGAGAATTTTTAAATTTTAAAGTCAAAAATCAATGATTGTGTGAAAGAAAATCACACATGGTGGAGCCGTTTGCTGTTGCGTGCACAAGTTCTTCAGATTAGAGTCTGATCAAATGATCAACTTTACTGGGACTGATCAATAAGAATTTTAACATTTCAGACTTTTTAAACCATAACAATATCAGGAGGTTTCTCTAAAAATGTGACTACTTCCTGAAACTAATGGATCCTCTTTATTCTTTGGAGCAGCAGTGATAACATTTACCTGCACTGAAACCTACTCAGCAATAAGATTATCTCCCTGCGTTTGTCCGTATTCGGCTAAATCAGACAAACACATGTAGTGATGCTGCGGTCAGCTGCTCCTGAACTTTACCAGTTATCTGGCACCTTTGGCTGAGATGTGGCACAACAGGCTGTATAAGGACCGGATCATAACCCCAGATGTTTTACCATGAATAAAACTGGAGGGAATTTATCTGAGACTTGTGTATTTGAATCACTGGGCCCAGGTTATAGCACTGACTACTGGGCCACGTTTGGTAGCTAACTTGTAGATGAAGCATGGAGAAACATATGAGGGCCAAATCATAACCAGTTAGAGAACAGGGACACTTCAGTCCATGTGAACTCCCAGCATACCTCTGTCTCATCTTTTAAGCCACATTGTTCCAGACGTGTTTGTACATTTTAAAATAAATCATTTCTAATTGTTTCACAATACTAATAATGACAATAGTTTTGATTCTACTCTGCTCTATCACTGCTGTAAGAATGAACGGTGAAAGAAGCCACACTACAATGGGCGAAGACCACCCTCTAGTGTGTGATTTGTGGTACTACACCCAAAGATCCAGAAGTCTGAATTCCAGCAGATGTCATTAATGCATTTTAAATAAAACATCCCCATGAGTGCGAGCTAAACTTCCCAGAGGTGTTGAATTTGATTATTTACACACAATTAACAGAAACTTGTAAACACATGTCTGATGGATCTTCTAGTGATTAAATGGCTTGAAGGTTTTGAAGTTGAGAGGACTGACGGTTGCATTTCTGTCAGAGGGGAAAAAAAAGAGAGGACTTTTACTGTAAAGATAGCATAAAGTTCACGTCATTTTATCTCCTAAGTGTTGACCACCTCCTGACCTCCTCATACGTCTGCGGAGAACGGCCTTGTTGATCTCCATCAGCAGCGCTTGTTTGTTGATCTTCACGTTCCGTCCTGCTGTCTCCAACAGGAAGTTCATTCTCTCCTGATTCAAGGGGGGCTGGAAGGTGGAGAACTCCTCCATCTTTGCCTTCACCTCTGCAGCATCTGGAGCAGAAAAAAGAGAGAAGATGACCAGAAGAATATTTGATGATGTAAGTGTGGTTTAATCAAATTGTTTCTCAGACCTTTGCAGTTGTCTCGGTTGAAGAACGGCAGGTAAACGATGGTGGGCGCCGTCCCTTTCCCGTCAAACACGTAGAGGCTCCTCGGAAATTCTTTGTCGTCCTCCAAAAGTTTATCATCGAGCTTTGGGAAAGGCTTCTTCACCTCGGCTGCATAGTCTCTGGCTAAAGTCAAAGACTGGGCAGAAAACAGGTGAAGAATATTTATCATTATTTAATCATCACTGATAGGAAATGTTTGTGTTCTTCTAAGTTTGAATTATTGAACTGCTGTCCAGATTTTCTTGAATTCTGGTCATGTATCATTGTAGCTGAAGCATTTGATTTTCCTACATTTGTGCACTTTTTTAATGATGTCTGAAGAAAACCTCCAGAGGAGTTCATAAAAACCTGATTATTATTATCATGACAAATTTCATGGGTTTTCATTTTAATTCTGATTTTTTTCTCCAGGTTTTCAGTTCAGTTTTTGCTGCTTCAACCCAATCTTTTTTTAGCAAGTAAACAGACTTTCTATATTAAAAATAGAAAAATAGGAGGCATTTTCTAATTACATAGACAGTTTCCAGTCTCATTGCCACATATGTCGATCTGTATTTAAAACACAATTGTTAAAGCCTCACCGTGAAGGGCACATCGGATCCATAGTCCACAACGACGAGGACGTCCATGTCTCTCTTTCCTCCAAGGAAGGGTGGGTACGCCACGTTCATGTAGATGCCTGCATCGATCAGCTGCAGGTGTTCCTTCTGACTGATGCACGGCGGCACGGCAGCTCCATTACAGCAAAGACAGCAGCTGTTAGTCATGTTTCTACACTAAACCTGAAACAGAACTCTGGGATTCACTTACCCATGCTGTCATAGAGGAAGTTTTCAGTCGTCCCCCACTCCCACCTCAAGATCAGAGGAATGACTTTACCAACCAGCAAGGTGACTGAAAAACAAACACACCCAGGTAAAGAGAGACTGATGACCAGGAGGGATTTACGGAGCTCCTTAGACCGGAGACCAAGGCCTCCCACTGGGTTCTGATGTTGGAATCATTCATTCATGCCTTTAACCCCTTTGCAACACAATAACTGTACATTTTTCTACTTCTTTATGCCACTTTAACCATTTATTAGATGTTTGTTGCTCTTTAATCCATTTTGTCATTTTTTGTCCATTTTTGCTATTGTTTCCCACTTTACGCCCATTTTTGACATGTCTGTTTAGCACTTACATCCCACTTTTTGATTTTTTTTTTCTATATTCTGTCCCTTTTTTGTCACTTTTGGCCATTTTTGGTATTGTTTAACCACTTTATTTTTCATATTTGACACATCTTTCTGGCATTTCTATCCCATTTTGTTTCTATCTTCAAATTTTTGTCTCTTTTTTTACCACATTCTCCCCATTTTCATCATTTTTTTTTCCACTTTAAACCAATTTTTTGCCATTTCTTGCACATTTTAATGCTCCTTTTTTGTCAATTTTTGCCATTGTTTGCCACTTTATTTCCATTGTGGACACGTCTTTTTGGTACCTCTATTTTTTGCTGATTTTTGACCATATTTTTTAACCACTTTTTTGCTGTTTTCTTCCCATTTTTACAATTTTCGGCCACTTTAAACTCATATTGCCATTGTTTGCCACTTTGTTATCATTTTGACATTTTTTTGTCATTTGCATCCATTTTTGCTGATTTTAACCCATTTTTTTAAAAGCTTCCTTTATTTTTTTTACCCTTTTTTATTTATTTTTTTGGTCCATTTTTGTTCTTGTTTACCAATTTTTGTGCATCTTTGACCATTATTCTAGGAACTTCTATCCCATTTTTGCTGATTTTTGCCCATTTGTGTCTCATTTTTGCCACTTTCTGCCCATTTTACCCACATTTTGTCTATTTTATGCCACTTTTTGTCCATTTTTGCGATTATTTGTCCATTTTTGTCTGTTTTTTTGACACTTTTAAACTATAGTCTAAAAACTACAGCTCAAGTAAAATGGGAACATTGTGATGCTTTGATAATAGTGATTATTATTCAGGTTAAATATTAAATATGGTTATCAAAGCTTAACTTTACAGTTGATCATAATTCTGCTGACCTCCATGGGTCCCCTATTTAGTCGGGCCTCAGAAAGCCTTCCCCTTGTGACCCCCCTTATGCCTTGCTTGCGACACAATAGAAAATTTTAAATCTTTTATATCCAAATAACCATCAAGGTTGTAGTGATTTAAATACTGTCCCTGTGCTGCAGGACTATCTTACAGGACACAGATTTAAAGTGTAAATTAATATTTCCATTTTGAAATATGAAAAAAAACATTTTGAATAGATGGTGAAATGCCCGGTGCTCCAGTGGTCAATGGTAGCTGCTATTGTCTTAAGCTATTTGCATGAAAACCTGAGTTCTGCAGATTTGACTCTATGAATATACTCGATTTTAATTATTTGAAAACCCACCAGTACATTTTGTCTCCTTACTGAAAACTAAATCTGCATTTCATTGGAGGTTTTATTTGTAGTTTTTCTATTTGTAGCCTGTTATCGGTTCCTCGTGGAAAGGTCATTGACCAACATTTTTCTTCATCTTTTGCACTGACAAATTTAACATCATTATAAAGCAGCTCAGATAAGTGGAGGTGAAAAAGCGTGTCACTGGTCATGAAGTTTCTCTAAACACAGAAGTACAGACGAAGATTAAACACAGCGACTCCAGTACTGACCGTAATCTTTGATCATTCCATCTTCCAGACAGTGGGTCAGCTTCAGTAAAGGCTCCACCATCATCTCAATCAGCTGCTGCCACATCTGCTCACGATGCTCTTCATTTGTTCCAAACCATGCCAGCGGGTTTAAGTTCAAGTGTTCTGGAGAACAATTCAAGAGTGACTGCTGAGAGAACATTCTTCTACAGAAGGTCTTTCCTTTGTGCTGTATTTTTAGGGTGAATGATCTCCATCACTGCTGCTCTTACCCTTCATAATCTTCTGCATCTTGTTCACCTCATACAGAACAGCAGGGTCATCTGAGTACCTTTTAATAACCTCCGTTATGGTAAACAGGCTGCTATATCCTCTCATGTAGTAGCCCATCGCCTGCCAGATGCTGTCAGTCTTCTGACCAACTGCAGCACAGAAATGTGAATAAAAACACCTCCACACACACAACAGGAAGCAACTGAGTATTCTCTAACACCATTACCTCCGGTCCAGAGCAAAGCCACATCCAGGAGGTTGTATTCATCAGTAATTGTTGCTCCAATCGAATCTGAACACAAAAACACATTTTTAAAGGTTCTCTACATTTGTAATGATTTCCAAGTTTGTCCATAGACAGATTTTTTTTTTACCACTCAGCCAGTCAGGTAAAAGCTTCAGAAGCTCCATTTCATCTGCTAGAACACTGCCTAGTATTCCTACAGATGGGATAAACAAGGAGAGATGTCTGATTTCTGCTGAACAGTGAAATTTATCTCAACCAAGAGGACTAATGAGAGCATATGAACATAGATTCAGGCTGTAAACATCCATCAAATGACTTAACATCCATCCATCCATCCATCCCTTAACATCCATCCATCCACCCATCCATCCATCCATCCATCCATCCATCATCTATCCATGCATCCATCAACTTAACATCCATCCATGCACCCATCCATCCATGCCTCCATCATCTTAACATCTATCCATGCATCCATCAACTTAACAACCATCCATGCATCCATCCATCAATGCAACCATCCATCCATGCATCCATCAACTTAACATCCATCCATGCACCCATCTATCCATGCATCCATCAACTTAACATCCATCCATGCATCCATCAACTTAACATCCATCCATGCATCCATCAACTTAACATCCATCCATGCATCCATTAATCCATCAACTCAGCATCAATCCATCCATCCATGCATCCACTTAACATCCATCATCCATGCATCAATCCATTCACTTAACATCCATCCATCCATCCATCCATCCATCATCCATGCATCCATTCATTAAGTTACATCCATCCAGCCAGCAATCCATGCATGCATCTGTTAACCCATCCATCAAGTATCCATCCATCTGTTTATCCATATAATAAATTTACATCCATCCATCCATCCATCCATCCAGGCATCCCTTAACTTAACATCCATCCATCCATCCATCCTTAAATAATCCTAATAAGTGATATTTCTCACCCTGTAGTCTGACCATGTCCATCCCTGTCCCCCGACCATCAGGTATTTCATGAATTCTGCTGCCCAGCATAGATGAATTAATGAACTGACCGAGGTCAGTGAAACCAGACTCATGAGGAGTCAGCTCGAACCATCTACCTGAGACGGAGAGAAGACGGAGATATAAAACCAATGAAAACACTTCACAGCTGATGCTTTTTAAGAATAAAGAGTCATAGCTGTACTGATGATGAGTTCAGAGCTCATCTCCAGCTCTGGTCTTTAGGACTTCATTGTGTGTGATGCTGTGTATTTTTTTCAGATTTGTGTGTTTGTTACCTTTTGTAGGTCCATGTAAAAGGCAGTTTTTGTCCACAGCACTGAAGATGGGATAAGGATTCAGGACGTTGGTGTCGAGCTCAGAGAGTTTCTGAGGGTCCAACTGCCCCCCCAAAAAACAACCAAAACGCCAAATCAGTCAAAGATCTGATTGAATCCCTGCTTTGGAGCATTATGTTCATCCTGACCAGGAGCCAGCGGTAGCTTTTACCCTCAGGAAGAAGACGTATGGTCCCTCAAAGTGAGCAGAATCTATTTAAACATTCATTTATGCCCAAGTCCATTTGATGTTTGCATAATAGGTCACGTTCTACTAATTTTGTTGTGCAGTATGTCAGTGTGTGACTGCTGCCCGATGGTGCAAACAGTTTGATGGCATTGCTGCTATTACAGGATGTATAGTTACGGGTTTTTTTAAGTGCTTTATTAATGCATTTTGATTGGGTCCGGGACAATATTCTCTACAGGATCATTAAAGTCTATCTTATCTTGTATAACAAAATGAAGGTGTTTTTCTGTACCTGTCTCATCAAGACAGTGGATGTGGCGAGTCCCCACATATCAGACAGAGAGAAGTGCTCCTCCTTCACTCGCTCCCTCAGCCATGCCAGAGCATCAAGCGGATTGACCAAGGGACCAGACAGCCTGGACACTTGTCTGTCCATGTCTTCACTCCACATTGGCTCAGCATACAGCATCGCCATGGACCTGACCGACAGAGGGGTTAACTGTGTCTGAATGGTGAATTGGCTTCAGCTTGTATGGTTCTTTTCTAGTCGTCTGAAAGTTCTCTCAAGACCACAGGTCAGTTTTTGCGTTTACCATGTAGATCCAGAGACTCCTCCCAGGTAGAGCATGGCATCCAGCAGACCGTCTCTGTCCAGCTGACGGAGAGTCCCCATCACACTCACGGCGGCTCTCTGACCTCCACCTGAAGGCAGCAGGGCGATGTGAGGAACCGTGGACTTTAGAGGAACAGAAACACAAGATAGTCCAGGGGAAAGTTTTAAAATTATACTGGCAGAAAAAAGATGCATCTACAAACTTAAATACGGTGGCCCTGAAGGTCAAACCCACAAATATTTCACTGTACACAAAAACACATCTTACTACAAGGTAAAAACATTTTAATTAACTTATTTTATTATTTTCACAAAATGCTTGACTCATTTCATGAAATGTTGGTTAAAATTCATGAATTTTTAAAATTGTATTTCATCAAATATTTTAGCATTTTGAAATGTGCCTCAAAATCTTTGTGTTATAGAATGTTTCTAATATATTTCTCATACACTTTTTTGTAATTTGGGAAGTTTTTTGGAGTTTGAATTATTTTTTTTAATGTTTTTTACAAAATGTTTTATTTTTTCTGAAATGTTTTTTGCATTTCACATTTTTTTTTGTCTCTTTTTAAAATTCCTAGATTCCCTTTTTCTTCCATTTTCACAGGATGTTTTTTCATTGTGTGCTTTCATTTGATCTTGTATTTCATAATAAATTTTACTTAAAATATTTTTGTCTTTCATGAATTGGTTTAAATGTTTCAGAAATATTTCACAATTTTTTTAATACATATATTGTTTATTCACATTTCATTAAATATTTTTGTATTATATGAGGTTTTTTCTTTTGCTTGTGGTTGTTGGTTTATGTATCTGGAAAGATGTTTTTGCAGTTTACCTTCAGGGCCACCGTACGAAAGCAAGCGCATGTAACCAGAAGCAAAAGTCTGCATTGCAAAACAGTGACAAAAAAACACAAGATGCTTCAAAACTTCTCAATAGTGTTAATGTTTATGGCCCATTTTTACCACAAACTCACTAAATTCCACTGAGAAACTGAACCTGTCAGTTATGCTGTATAGCCTAGCCTACAACCAGAGGCCAACACCACTACTACTGCTACGTACCTATATGGCCCAACTTCAAAAACAGTGAAATATCCCTTTAAGAGGAAGACAGATAAAGAAAGTTGTGACGTGTGTATTTCATACCAGTGAACATTTGACTCCCAGATTGTTGAGTGCCTTTAGAGCGACCTTCTTCCTGTTCTGGATGAACTCTTTCTCCTCAGCAGAGAGCGACTCAGACTGACGTACGTAAGCCTGAAACACACAAGAGAGAAATATTTACATTTAATATGTGAAACATATGTCAATATAGCCCTAACCCTTAACACAATATTTCCAAAAATGACTGAACTTCAGTAGTTAATTGTGATTAATCTTATTTAACTCGTATGTTTAGAATTCAGTTATTTTGAATGTTGATGCCCGCAGTGACTGTGGATCAGTAGTTCTCACGGTGCTGATTAGTGAGCTAAATGAAGCTAAAGAGATGGTCCTGATGATGTTTCATTGGTATTATTTCATTCAGACACTTTTTTCCCCCAAAGAGATGCACATCTGAGAGTTACTAAAACACAGAAGGATGTAGACAGGAACAAACCACCTTAGAAAGAGTCTCAAGGCTGATCAGACAGCTGCAGCCATGCACTTGCAAAATGTAGTGCTGCATGTCCAGAGACTGTAGACAGAACTGGACAAACCCAGTGTGATGTCAGCTGTCTGCTTACAATAGGCGGACTCACTCTGCTCCTCCATATTGAAATGGGCTCTATGCACGAACTGCTTCCGCATTTGGCATTAGACGGCTCCCACACTTCCAGTCGGGAGAAGAGAATGGTGTTTGATGGCAAATTCGTTGCAGTTTACTCGCTGTTTGCATGAGTTGCCTAAGCTGACTGTCAATGAGAGTTAAATTTAGCTGTAAATGTACATTGCAGCACGCAGCAACGATGCCCAGAAGTACTTTTAACCTGTTTTTGAAACGTCATTTTAGCATGTTTGGATTCCAAGTGATGATGGTAGAGTAGACACAAACAACAATCGAAACAAAAAAGAAAACGAAACGGACAAATTAAGGAAGTATAGGACAGTTTAGACTCCGTTTTGGCTTAGCACGTATCATTGGGCGGAAGTTTTGAAGCGGCTTTATTTTCCACTGGAAATACGCCACCCCCTGGCGTGCATAGAGCCTATTACGGTCTCAACCGAACTTTGAATCAACCTAATGGCCCACCCACAAAGCTCCACTTCCTGTCAGCTAGCTAGCTAGCATTCTGGTTGACAGGAACGTAGCTTCTGCCCGTTGAGCTATCAGTCAATCAAATGAGACGCACCAATCGGTGCACAGTTTTTCCTAAATTAAGGCTGTTTTCGAATTCTCCAACTATACTAGCAGCGTGTACTGATTTGCCCAAAATGTAGTATGCAGTATGCGAACAAATGCAAAAGTTGCAGTATGCCAAAAATACCCGGACGACGTACTGATTCGGGAAAATTTCACAGTATGCATCGAACCAGTCTACTTCGCCTACTGTAACCCATAATGCAAAGTGCCAGGTCAGAGTTCGTAATAGCGGAGAGGGGCGGAACTTTCACCGGAGTGGCTGACGGTTACAAAAAGTGCCATTACCTTTAACCTTTACCTCTTAAACATGTACTATAGCGAAATAAGTTGCAATAGGGTCACTGTTGTTTTTGTTTTGCCATTACGACTTGTAACGGCCGGAAAGGTGCTGTCAAGTGTGTCCTTTCACTGCACTATACATGCTGAAAACAACGGCTATAAAAATCCCGAAGAATCAAATAAAATATTGACCAGTGTATGACATACTTCTGTATACCAGAAACCAGCTAAACCAGGCCAAGCATACTACACAATAACGTCTGACTGGCAGTCATACTGCATACTACTGTTGAACGCAGTACGCAGTGTGCAATACATACTGCATACTGCATTTGGCAGGAGTACGCAGTAGGCCAATTCGAAAACAGCCATAATCTAAACCTAACCCAGCACACACACACCCATCTGGAAAACCACTCATAGACAGTGTTTGGGAAAGGGCAGAGCCTTGGAAAACAACTCAGAGGGTGACTGGATGAATGTTCTATCTGTCACATCTTTACAGGCCAATCAGTGCAACAAAACCCCTACCGAGGAGTTAACTCCATAGAGAACTGCATAACGTGAACAATGTCGACTGCAGACATGTCAGTACATGACTTTTGTCGTTTTTGAAAAGAAAACAACTCGCTGCTGTTCTTTGTTCTTCTTTTAACAAAAAAATGTCAAGTTCTGACAAAACAGGCATTTTAGCAGAATCCACGCTTATGTCTACCGCCATAATTGCACTGGCTTCTTCTCGCTGCTTGTTTACGTCACGACTCCGCCATACCCAAAAGTACTTTTTTTTTTTTGGCCACATTTTAACCTCTTTTCACCACGTTTCCTGCCAATTTTGTCCCTTTGTGCTCTCTTTTATTAATTTTTGCCACTTTTTAACCCATTTTCATTACTTTTTGCACCTTTTGCTACTTTTGACCCCTTTTGATACTTTTTGCCCCCTTTATCCTACCTTACCATTATTGTTTGCCACATTTTAACCTCTTTCACCACTTTTCCTGCCAATTTTTGGTCCCTTTGTGCCACTCCACAACCAATTTGCACACGTATCAGCCACTCTCTAACCCCTTTTCACCACTTAATCTGGCCATTTTTTCAACATTTCTGCCAGTCTTAACTAATTCAAAAGAAAATATTTACTAATTATGGCTGAAAAGTGGATTTCTGTAAATCAGATCAAATGTTAAGTCATTCTAAAACTATTTCAATATTAATTATATTTGGGGCGATTTAACAGCTGCACATTTAAAGCCAAAAGACACTCTTAAAACCACAACATCTTCTTTTCCTCTTTTTCTGAATTTAATGATCTTCTTGGGGCCAGACAGGAAGCTTTAGAGGGCCTGACATGGCCCTCGGGCTGCCAGTTGATTATCAGTGGTCTATGGTAAGGGTTTGCTCTGAAGCTGGACGGTGATTTTCTGATTTCCTGACAGCACCAGGCCTCCTAATAAAGATTACTGACATTTTTCAAAGCTTAACTTTAAACTTGACCTACCCCGCCACCCTGAAACATTACATTCATCTCTCACCTCCGTGGAAAATGCTGAATTATTCCTTCCCCTCTCGTCTCTCACTGCCTCTCGGCTCTGAAGAGTTTTGTTCTTTCTCTTGTCCACAGTTTGTCCCAGCGTTCCCAGCATCACCGAGCACGCACCGAGCAGAAGGTAAACCCCACACATGTCTCCACGCAGCATGGTTAAAGGCGTACGGTTCATTCTGGAGGCCTAATCTCTGCTCATGTCTGTTTTATATCCAGCTATCTGACTTAGTCGACTCACTCTGAGCTCTAACAGAAGATCGAACAGTCACGGAACAATGAAAACACGTCTCCCCTGAGTACAGCAGCTCAGTGTCCTCCATATCAGTGTGACGGCGCTGTAATCTGAACAGAGAAGAACAAGGGCTAAAAAAACATCCTGAAAAGAAGGGAGGAACCTTAGTCTCTATGGAGGAATCATGAGAGCACATATCACATAACGTCTCTACCTGCTGGTGTCCTTGTTTAATCTTCATATGAAGAATCAACAAGCAATGAGTCAACATGGGCAGGAACCGCAGGGAGGTTATCAGTAAACTCAAAGACATCTAGATGTCTCTGCTAGAGGACGCTACAGCTGGACAGAAGAAGAGCTGGAATGGTTTTTGACCTTTGACCTTGTACCTCTATCTGCTTATCCCAAGTAGCAACCTCCAGGTGAGGAGTGACCCTCACTCCTGGGATGACTACAAGCCAGCATGTTGTACCTGCAGAATTGTAAACCCAACCTTACTATTGCAAACTCATGCCAAACCTGGTCTGGAGAAGACCAGAAAAGATCATCCTTGAGTCTGGACTGACATCTGTGCAAAGTTTGAAGAAAACCCCTGAAAGCGTTCTTCAGTAATCCTGTCATAAGAACGGCCCAGTAGAACAGAACCAGCACAATGGTTTAATCCCAATCCCACCTTCGCCCTTCAACCATACCCTTATATTTTGTCCCAGGAATCCTGAATCAAATCAAATCAAATCAAATCAACTTTATCTGTATAGCACATTTCATCGGGCGTAAACTCAATGTGCTTTACAGAAGATTAAAAACAAACAAAAAAAGCAATCAGCAATTTAAGCAACAACCCCCCCCCACATACATATGTACAGTGCAAGTCATGTGTACACAGGCAAAATGCTGATATGTTGTACTTTATCTAACAGTCAAAGGCATAAGAAAAAAACAGTGTTTTTAGACCACTCTTAAAAGAACTTAAAGTGTCTACCGACCTCAGGTCAATTGGCAGCTTATTCCACAGAACAGCACCATAGTGGCTAAATGCACCTTCACCTGATTTGCATTTAACTTTAGGCACATTTAGAAGGCCCATACCCGAAGATCTGAGCGACCTGGTTGGGTGATAGTGAGTGAGCATGTCAGAAATGTACTGGGGTGCCAAACCATTCAGTGATTTATAAACAAGAAGTAGCACTTTAAAATCGATTCTATGTTGGACGGGAAACCAGTGAAGATTTTTCAGAATGGGTGTGATGTGTTCTATTTTCTTTGTTCTTGTTAGAATGCAGGCTGCAGCGTTTTGGATGAGCTGAAGGCGATGTATTGTCTTTTTTGGAAGTCCAGCATAGACAGAGTTACAGTAATCTAATCTGTTGGATTTGAATGCATGGACCAGTTTTTCTGAATCAGACTGAGACATGAATGACTGAAGTTTGGAAATGTTTTTTAAATGGTAGAAGGCTGTTTTGGTGATGGCAGTTATATGTTGTTGAAAGTTCAAGTCTGCATCAATGATAACTCCAAGATTCCTGACGTGCTCACTGCACTTACAAGGAAATGAAGATGAAACCGAAGTGAATTCTTGTCTCCGTTTTTGTGGACCAACTAGCAGGATTTCTGTTTTGTCTGTGTTAAGGTGGAGAAAATTCTGTGACATCCAGTGGTTTATTTCATCGATACATCTGACCAGGTGATTTATGGGATTGAGATTGCCCAGGGAGAGTGAAACATAAAGCTGTGTATCATTGGCCTATGAATGGTAGGAGACATTTTGTTTCTGAATGAGTGAACCAGGTGGGAGCATGTACAGGCTGAACAACATACAACTAGACATCATACAGATTGTTATGGGTGAGGTAATTGTGAAGTTGATTATAGACGACTTTTTCTATGATTTACTAACAAAGGGGAGGTTGGAGATGGGCCTGTAGTTGCTGATTATTGATGGGTCAAGCTTGTTATTTTTAAGTAAAGGAGTGATAATGGCATGCTGGAGAGAAATGGGGAAATCACCAGACTGAAGAGATGCATTGATAATATAGAGCAGATCCTGTAACATTACATGAGAGACACACTTAAATAATTTTGTAGGAATGGGGTTGAGAAAACAAGTAGAGGACTTGAGGTGTTTGATAACTTCTTCGAGGTCATTAATGTTCACAGGTTTAAAATTACACATGTTGGTGCGGGAATTATCTCATGTCTGGGAATTATGAATGTCATAATTCAATGTTTAGATCGTTATGGTCTTTTGGGTTTGAACAATCATTTTTGAACAATGGTAGAAATCTTTACTAGGCGACTTCAGTGACTATCGATGACGTATACAGAACCTTAAAATCATCCCTGTTCGTAGGGGAAGGTTTCGAGGAGCAAAGGTTGCAGATGTGATGGCAGGTCTTAGCTCAAGCCCACCATCAGGGTCACAGATCGAAAGAACATCACTCGCCACTTCGACTGAAGGAGAAGCTGGCAAATAAAATAACTGCAATAACAAGGTTTCTAAAGAGTGCTGTTTTTCACACCTAGAAAAATACGACCTCAACAGAACGATGAACTAAGAGACTTCAAAGACTTCCAGCGATCTGCACAGAGCTGGAACTAGCTCTGAAAATCAAACTAGACGCTGCTCTGTGAGGGCTTGTTAACTCACTGGCAAACCTTTCACATGTGAATCAGGTGGTTGTGCTCTCGCTACACTGCGGTGAGGGAGTGGTGCGATTACCTCTCACCTATAGCAGCGCGGTCACCTGTGCCAAGTTTATAAGTTGTGAATTTATGAGGAAAAAACAAAAAAAAAATAATGTTTTAAAAGTCTTAAATTTACATGGGTACATTAAGAATTTTTGACTTGGACAAATTGAAAATTTATGAGAAAAAATCTCTGCATTTCAGTTAAAATTTAGAATTTACTAGAAAAAACTCAAAGTTTTTCGATCATAAATGTTGTAAATTAATGAGAAAAAATTCCGGTAATTCAAGTTTATAAATGATGAATTTATGAGAAAAATTCTCTGAATTTCAGATTTTTAAAATTTTGGATTTACAAGAAAAAACTCAGTTTTCCCATCTTAAATGTTGTAAATTAGTGGGGGAAAAATTGTCAAAATTTCAAGTTTATAAATATTAAATTTATGAGAAAAATTCTCTGAATTTCAGAGTTTTTAAAGTTTTGAATTTACAAGATAAAACTGAAAGTTTTCCCATCTTAAATGTTGTAAATTAGTGGGAAAAAATATCAAAATTTCAAGTTTATAAAAATTTAATCTACTGTATGAGAAAAATTCTCTGAATTTCAGAGGTTTAAAAAATTTTGAATTTACAAGAAAAACCTTTTAAGTCTATAAATCATACATTTATGAGAAAGATTCTCTGAATTTTTTAGTTTTAAAAGTCTTTAACTGAAAAGGACAAAAACCTCTTGTTTTATGAGTTCATGATTTTCTAAAAATTAAAAGTTTTTTAAAAGTCTAGAATTTTGTTAATGTATGAACAAAATAGTCCAAAAATATGCTGATTTTTTAAATTTAAAAAATCAGAATTTTCACACGTAAAGAACTGTAAATTAACGGGAACTAGACCTTCAGCTTTTTTGGATCATAACTTTACAGAATATCCATTTCCGTGAGAGAAAATCCTCCCAGATGACGTGGTAGCAATAATTCATGAGGTACAAGACGAATGTTTTATTTACCTGGAGGCTGAGATTACAGAACTTTGACTCCTTTCACCCAGATTTCATATCATCAAAAACATTCCTAAGGACTGGAAACTCTGTAATTTAGAGCGCTGATTTTAAAACTTCTCCAGCACACCTAAAATAAGGCCAACTCCACATTTACACCCAGAAGGCCTCTTTCAGTCCTGTGTTACAGGACCTGTAGTCTTTATTGAGTAGAACTGAAGTTCCCACAGCGGGACAAAAACAACATTTTTTAAATGTCTGTCTCATTTTGGTCACTGAGAAAACTATAGCCTTTTTAAAAATCAGGATTTCTACGACTCACCACAAACAGAGAAGCCAGCAACATCAGAACAGGAGAAACATGAACCATTTTTGTAGAAAAGTTTTAGTATCCGTAAGAAAAAAAAAAGGAGCTAGTGACAAACGTAGAAATTGACAGACGAGCTTTCTGACAGAGCAGGAGAGCTGCACTCACACCCTGCAGGTGATGGGGCAGTGATTATCATCGATAGTTCTTCCTGCTTATACCTCTCATACTTCTGCCTCTGTAGACTAGAATAAGTCTTAGTCACTGCTGTCTCTCTGTTTCTCTTATTTTCATGTTGAATTATTATATTGAACTGCAGAAACGAGCAATATTTAACAGCTCTGCACTTTTATTACAAGTACAACACTTGTTATTCCCCTAGTTTATGGTTAAATCCAAAGACGGTGATGTGAAACTGATGTTTATGAAATGTACAAATAAGACTTACAGAACTTTGTTAATGTGTTTTACATTTTTATGAATAAATCTGTCAAAAGTAAGTATAAATGTCTGATTGAGTGCCTTTTGTTTGTGTTTCTTTGTTTTTCCTCCGCCTTCATCCTTTTAGGTCATTAATGATCTAAAACCTTTGTACATCATCTTAAAGATCCCCATCTCAGAAAACCAGTGCTTCCAGTCCGACAGGCTGAGGAGGACGCCACCGTCAGCTGTTCAATCAAGAAGCAGAATGAACAGCAAAGACAGCTGAGACTGCTCTGATCCTGCAGCCACAGGCTCACAGAGCTTCTGCACACCTAGTAGTCTACCTGTGACGACTGAGACAGCTGAGCCCTGACTGTGCTTGGCCAGATTTGTCTCCACGAACAAATAAAACAACAGAAACAAGATGGTAACAAGCCAGAAATCAAAACGTTCTTGTTCTTGGTAGCACTGAGAAAAGAGAAGAAACTAAACCACTGTAGCCATGCAGCTGACTGAAAACTAAAACCCCGGGTGGACGGAGGAAAAACTCACTTTTAGATAAGACACAAAGATGACTAGACTGGTGTTAACTTTAAAAAAACATCTGAGAGACAGAGAGCAGGGTGAATAAAAGGACCGCTGTTACAGCAGTGGAGCAAAATAAAAAGCTTTGGTTCTTATAAAGCACTATCATAAATGTGTGAACAACCCTGCGGACTGTAGTCTGACTGACGCTGGCCCTGCGAGGTGATCCACGCTTCATGGGAATAAAAGAAAGAGATGTTTTAACTGTAGGCAGGCTCGTTGATCCGGTTGTGTAAAGTGTGCGTCATTGTAGTCATAATTGCACTGATTCAAAAGTCTTACCAACACAAGGACAAGTAACCCCTCTTTACAGCCTCTCTTCAATCTTTTTATCCCTGACCAGTGACCGCCACCGGTCTGATTAATGACCTAATGACCTGGTTACCTGGTTATTCACAGGTGGGCAAGGTGTGGTGTTTATTCCACAGAATTCAGGAGTGTCTCTGAGTCATGGAGCTAAAGAGAGAACATCTTTGTGATGTAAGTTTCTGATTTGATTGTTGACTGCTGTCACTTTAAGCAGCCACGCCTAGTGTCTGAATTCACTTTAATGGTCCATTCACACCCTGCATTACAGATTACCACTAGATTTCTGATGTTCAGCATAGATGATATCACATGGTATAAATGGGGTCTAAGATTGGCCAGTGATTGAGCACAATAGAGCATGTGTTTTGTCTCATTCTGCAAATGTGGGATTTGTGCCCATTGTTCACCATTGCCCCCTCACAGCAACACAGTCTGTTTGGTTTCTCATGTTTTTATAAATTCATACAAATATTGGGCTTTCTTGGCTAGGTATTGTGTTGTAAATGACACCATTAATCTTTGTTTTGTCGGTCCCTTCATAATAATCAGCACTGCACAGAGCACTGGCTGGACCCTTGATAAACCCAGAGATAGACCCTGATAAACCCAGAGATAGACCTTAATAAACCCAGAGAATGGACCCTGATGAACCCAGAGATAGACCCTGATAAACCCAGAGAATGGACCCTGATAAACCCAGAGAATGGCCCCTGATAAACCCAGAGAATGGCCCCTGATAAACCCAGAGAATGGCCCCTGATAAATCCAGAGAATGGCCCCTGATAAACCCAGAGAATGGCCCCTGATAAACCCAGAGAATGGCCCCTGATAAACCCAGAGAATAGCCCCTGATAAACCCAGAGAATGGCCCCTGATAAACCCAGAGAATGGCCCCTGATAAATCCAGAGAATGGACCCTGATAAACCCAGAGAATGGCCCCTGATAAACCCAGAGAATGGCCCCTGATAAACCCAGAGAATGGCCCTGATAAACCCAGAGAATGGCCCCTGATAAACCCAGAGAATGGCCCTGATAAACCCAGAGAATGGCCCTGATAAACCCAGAGAATGGCCCTGATAAACCCAGAGAATGGCCCTGATAAACCCAGAGAATGGCCCTGATAAACCCAGAGAATGGCCCTGATAAACCCAGAGAATGGCCCTGATAAACCCAGAGAATGGACCCTGATTAAACCAGAGAATGGCCCCTGATAAACCCAGAGAATGGCCCCTGATAAACCCAGAGAATGGCCCCTGATAAACCCAGAGAATGGCCCCTGATAAACCCAGAGAATGGCCCCTGATAAACCCAGAGAATGGACCCTGATAACCCCAGAGAATGGACCCTGATAAACCCTGAGAATAGACCCTGATAAACCCAGAGAATGGACCCTGATAAACCCAGAGAATGGCCCCTGATAAACCCAGAGAATGGCCCCTGATAAACCCAGAGAATAGCCCCTGATAAACCCAGAGAATGGCCCCTGATAAATCCAGAGAATGGACCCTGATAAACCCAGAGAATGGACCCTGACAAATCCAGAGAATGGCCCCTGATAAATCCAGAGAATGGACCCTGATAAATCCAGAGAATGAACCCTGATAAACCCTGAGAATAGACCCTGATAAACCCTGAGAATAGACCCTGATAAACCCAGAGAATGGCCACTGATAAACCAAGAGAATGGACCCTGATAAACCCAGAGAATGGACCCTGACAAATCCAGAGAATGGCCCCTGATAAACCCAGAGGATGGACCCTGATAAATCCAGAGAATGGACCCTGATAAATCCAGAGAATAGCCCCTGATAAACCCAGAGAATGGCCACTGATAAACCAAGAGAATGGCCCCTGATAAACCCAGAGAATGGACCCTGATAAACCCAGAGAATGGACCCTGATAAACCCAGAGAATGGACCCTGATAAATCCAGAGAATGGACCCTGATAAACCCAGAGAATGGACCCTGATAAACCCAGAGAATGGACCCTGATAAACCCAGAGAATGGACCCTGATAAACCCAGAGAATGGACCCTGATAAACCCAGAGAATGGACCCTGACAAATCCAGAGAATGGCCCCTGATAAACCCAGAGAATGGCCCCTGATAAACCCAGAGGATGGACCCTGATAAATCCAGAGAATGGACCCTGATAAATCCAGAGAATAGCCCCTGATAAACCCAGAGAATAGCCCCTGATAAACCCAGAGAATGGCCCCTGATAAAGCCAGAGAATGGACCCTGATAAACCCAGAGAATGGCCCCTGATAAACCCAGAGGATGGACCCTGATAAATCCAGAGAATGGACCCTGATAAATCCAGAGAATAGCCCCTGATAAACCCAGAGAATAGCCCCTGATAAACCCAGAGAATGGCCCCTGATAAAGCCAGAGAATGGACCCTGATAAATCCAGAGAATGGACCCTGATAAATCCAGAGAATAGCCCCTGATAAACCCAGAGAATAGCCCCTGATAAACCCAGAGAATGGCCCCTGATAAAGCCAGAGAATGGACCCTGATAAACCCAGAGAATAGCCCCTGATAAACCCAGAGAATGGCCCCTGATAAAGCCAGAGAATGGACCCTGATAAACCCAGAGAATGGACCCTGATAAACCCAGAGAATGGACCCTGATAAATCCAGAGAATGGACCCTTGCTGTCTCCCGATCTATCAGACATGTTTTTCACCTAAAAAATGGGTCACTGATGACCTTACATTAACTTAGGGAGCCTTAGCTGTGATTTGGCATAGTCACAGGATGAAAACTGGTTCTACTGGAAACTTTAAACCTCTGTGAGCAGTAGGATATTTATTATTCACACACTACACAAACAGAACAGAAGGGCAGACAGCTGAACCATATCATGCATCTCATTTAACCTGCAGGGTTACATACTTCACAGATCATGCCAGCATAAAGAATCCAGCTAGTTACAAAACAGGAAGGCTGTAGAGTACAGTACACTGATGGCCTGCACATGGAACGTCTATATATATCCGTATTATTATTTTGCTCTCCTAAATGCTCTGATAGGTGGAACCTTGTCCATTTTTATCATTTCTTAGATTTATTTTTGGGTGTTTATGCCTTTTTTTTAAAAGAGAGACAGGACAGAGTTAAATAGAGTTGGAAACCAAGAAAGAAAAGGTCAGGACTGGCGTGCGAAAGAAGCAACAGGCCTGATTTGAACATAGCTCACTGCTTTGTTCCCTACAGGTACAAATAAAGGATCCTGATCCCTATCCCAGTGGTGCTAAACATTTCTGTCCCTCCCTGCTCTTAAGGGGTCAAATTTTAATCCAGCATTTTTAGGACTCAAACCGTGTTTGTCCAACGTTTAAGACAGAGTTGAAGACACGAATGGATGGATGTGTGCCACCTTGAATGTTGAGAAAGCTGCTACTGCACAAAAAGTTCCAACCCCTGCTCTTATATGGCAAATAACCAGCCATAGTTTGTGATCTGGAGTAGCGCTGTGGGGGCTAAACCTCTGAATGAGGTGTACACATGCATGAGAACACTGATATCTAACAGAACCATCTAGATCAGGGGTTTGCAAACATTTTGTGATAAAGGAAAACCATAACATGTTAGAGTGGCGTAAGTTGTTGTACACACTCCCATGGCACACCTAAACTTGCCCTGAGGCACATCGGCTTTGCCTTGCAATTAAAGAACCACAGATCTAGGTGTGTTAATGCATGTTGAGTTTTCTTTGTCCACATATTCCTGATTTATTTCAGTGGTTCTCAACCTTTTCAGCGTGTCATCCCCAAAGTAAAGGCGCCAGAGACCGGGGACCCCTGCTGTACCTGAAGGTGGTTGAACGCAGCCATGTACATTCAAAAATAGCCGTGTGCAGACAAGGCCATCCATAAGGAGGGATAAAGGGGGAGGTTTCTGGGTCCCAGCCAAACTGGGGGCCCCTGGAAGTTAGCAAAACCATGGTCCATTGTGAAGTTAAGCTGTGAAAACCGTATTTATATTTCACCTGAATAACCACCACTCTTATCAAAGAAACAAATAACTTTATTCATTCAGTTGTAAAGTAAATAGCCTTCTTTAAATGGAAATAACTTTGTTAAAAACACAATTAAAATGGGTTTAAAATTGCTAAAATTGGTTAATAATGGCAAAAACTGTTGGAAAAGGTGGTGAAATTGGATTTAAAAAAAAACATAAATGAGTTAAAAGTGACAAAAATTAATGTGGCAACAAAATAACCAAAAATAAGTTCAAGTGGCAAAAACAGGTACAAAAAATGGTAAAAGGGAATTAAAAAGTGGCTGAAATGGCTTTAAAATGCAAAAAATGGTGGAAATTAGGTGGAATGTGATGAAAAACTGATATAAACTAGCAAACATGGGTTAACTGTGGTAAAATGGCAAAAAGGGACTGTAAAAATTGGTTGATAGAGGCAATAATGGGTCAACAGAGGCAACAACAGGCAGGAAGTGGCAAGAATTGGTTTGGAAGTGGCAAAAACAGGCAAAAAAAAGTGGTGGAAAGGGTTTAAAATGGACAAAAATGGGTTTTAAGTGGCAAAAATGTGCTAAAATTGGAAACATTGCTGTTAAAAAAGGATGAAAAAGGGTTAACATTTGGTAAAATGGTGTCAAGTGGCAACAGCACAATTTAAAAAATATCCTGTTTTTTAAAGGCATCTGGTGACCCCTTTTCTGTGTCTCACAACCCCAAGGTTGAGAGGCACTGATTTATTTAATGTTTATGCTCAGTTTTATTTTGATATATGACTACCTGTCTTCATATTTTGATTTGCCACTCGCTCTAAATTGATCCTGTATAGCCTCTACTATCTAAAGGAACCCAACATTATAGAACATGCTGACCTCCGAAGACAAACAGAATTATTTTATTTGCCTACTGTACAAAGAAACACTCGATTTATGCATTTTGAGAAAATAAATCTATGTAGGCTGTCATTTTGTGCAATGCATTCTGGGAATAATGTCTGCATTTTTCTTCGTCCTGTGGAGGATCATCCATAAAACCCTTCCAAATTAAAACCAAGTGTGGTTTTTACGGAAGAGTATTAGGGCCACTGAAAAAAAAAAAATTGAGACAATTTTTTTTTTTTTCAATTGTGAGAAAAAAGTCAGAATTCTGAGATTAAAGTCAGAATTCTGAGATTAAAGTCGGAATTCTGAGAAAAAAGTCAGAATTCTGAGAAAAAAGTCAGAATTCTGAGATTAAAGTCAGAATTCTGAGATTAAAGTCAGTATTCTGAGATTAAAGTCAGAATTCTGACTTTTTTCTCACAATTGAAAAAAAAATTGTCTCCAAAATTTTTTTTTTCAGTGGCCCTAATACTCTTCCGTAGATTTTAGTAAGGAAAAAAGGAATAAATTTACTGTATTCTAGAGTGAAATGTCCTGTAGCTGTCACAGATGAAGAACATTAGCACCACCTCCTGGTAGCCCACAGCATTACAACTCTTGCATGATGAAGAGACTACCCTACATCTGCTTTTATACCTTTAACAGGTAGACATTTACAGAACAAACCAACCACTAAGATCATTTTCATCCCTAAAATATTAGACTTATAAAAAGCAACACTTTGCATGTGAGATTTCCAAAGAATTGTTGAATATTTTACAGCCACCTATGCTTATAAGTTTTAGAGGTTTATGCCTCTGCATCAGAGATAGCAAGGACAAGAGGTCAGCCCCCGGTGTTGTGATGATTTCTGCTGCTTTGTCGAAAGATGCTACTGCAGCTTAAAATGATAGAGCCTAGCCAAACCCTCAAACATTTACCCTTGCACACAAAAGTAGCACATTTCAGAAATCAACACAACACCTGTTCTACTGGCTCTAGACCCGGCTGGTCATGGGCTATGCCTCCAAATGCACCAATCAATTATACTGTCCAACTAAAAACTAAAAGAAAATTAACTGGGAATTATTATTTACCTTATCCACTTGAGCAGTCATGAACAAGACATTATAAACAACATTTTTCTGTAAAGACAAAAAGGCTGTAGACTCGTCTTTAGTTATCCCAACCATTTATTTTGGACAGATCTTTTCAACCAAAGTGAGGTTTTACATAAAACGTCTGAAAAACAAAAACAAGCGCAGGAACATAAAAATGTTGGATTGGAGGTTTTTAACCTCAGATGTTAACATTTTTTCCTCGATTATTTTCTGATGATTGGAATGGCCTAGCAGCTCATTCAAGAGTTCCCGTTGTGGAAACCCCCCTCCGGATGGGACAAAGGGAGGGAGAAAAGAGAGACTGGGGGGGAGAGTGAAGGGAGGTAAGGGTGTGTCTCCAGATTTACATGGCGAACAGGATGAGGAACGCCACCATCAGACAGAACAGACCCATAGCCTCAGACAGGGCGAAGCCAAGGATGGCGTAAGAGAAGAGCTGCTGCTTCAGGGAGGGGTTCCTGTGGAGGAGACAGAATGATCAATAAAGGGGATCAGAGGACAACTAAAGGACAGATAGAGGGTAAACACTGAGGTCAATGTCAGCATGACACGCCTGCTCAGTCAGACCAAGCAGCAAAACATTCAGAAACACAGACAAACAGACAAACAGACAAAACATCAACATCTGCTTAGAGATATTTGGACCTGACAGATCCATACTGTATAACGAAGACGTTGAACAGTAGACACTGATATGTGGTCATTATTCCAGTGTCCTGACATTTATTACACATTTACACCAAAGCCACGTTTCCATCAGGTGGTACGGTTTGATTGAGTACAGTTATGTATGCTAAACGCCAAAATAGTTAGCGTTTCCACGGACACCCGTACCCTCACTTAGTGGGCGGGCTGTAAAAGCATGAATGTGAAGTCACAGTCAGCGTGACTCTGCTGGTCCAGGTGCGGAGTTGTAGAAAGGATGAGTGACAGAAATCAGTATGGAATAAGCATTAAACAGCTTTAATTCAGTAGAAAGTGCTTTAAAAAAATAACTACATCCTAATCATGCTGACAGGGTCAGTCAAGATCCTCAGCTGATGGAATACGTGTACAGAAATGTTAAAGAGTCGTAACGGTACGTTAATATGTGAATATATCTAGTCTAGAACAGTTCATACCATGAGAATTTGTCAGCATTGTCATTTTACTACATTATGAATGCATTTTGACTGTAAATCCAGGCTGTTGGCCTCCAACACCTTGGAAATAATTTGCCTTGTGCTTTAGTCATCAAAGATGTATTCACAAATTGTCATGGTACTTAGAAATATATTTAAAAGTAAAAAAAAAAAAACAATGCTGTGTACACTAAACATTGAAAATGGTGTTGGTTGGAATAAGAACATTTGTAAGTTGTCTTGTGAAAATTTTGTGAGAATAACTGTGTATTCTGTGCCATAAAATCGATCTGATTTGTTGCTACTATGAGTTGGATTTTTAACTGTTGCCCTGACAAGAAGTAACTTTTAATGGCACTTTCTGAAGGGATATTTTGACATCAGTAATCTCCAGACTTTGTAGAATATGTACAGAATTAAACAACAGAAAAATACATTTGAAATATTTTGTCTTTTTTAACCCTAACCCTAACCCTGGGTGTGCTGATCTGATTTTAAAATAGGCTGCAGCCTGAAGTTTTACAAACATGTTCATCAACCACAGAGCGATCTGTTCACAAGTGATCCAAGTAAGAAGCAGATGAATAACAAGTTACAATACAGGGAATCAAATGATCTAAAGCTTTGTATTCAGAAAACTTCAGCATTAATTTAGTGTCACATCCATTGCAGATAGACCAGGCTGATGTGAGCCTTCAGACTTTGCTTTGTGTTCCTAAAATCAGGTCCCAATAAACGTCAGGAAACTTGATATGTGGCCAGATACCAACATCCACAGACTAAGAAACAGTTTGGATCTCTGAGTCAGAATATCCCTGATGTAAGCAGATATTTGTCCGTTTTTGCTGCTCCTCACAGATGTCCGTGTTTTGCAGCCCGGAGCCGAGCAGTCATGTTGGGCGCTGACCTCAGTGCCCCTATTGTGTGTGTGTGTGTGTGTGTGTGTAGCTCCACCTTTTTGGTACGGGTAGGTAAGATTGGTACCCCTATGGAAGGGTGCCAAAAAGTGGGATGGTATGGGTCGGCTTTTTGGGACTCTTTCCAACTTTTGCTCTATGCAAATGCAAAAAAATGTGTGCCGTGCCGTGCCGTACTGAACTGAACCAGACCGCTCGGTGACCTAAAAGTAGAGCCTGACAGCACAAGAAGCCCAGTTATCAGTGAAACTGAATGAATCTTTATAAGGGATTATTAAGCTTCAGACCCATTATGTTTTTCATATTTTAGGGGTCCATTTGCTCCATTTTACTTGAACTTTCCTGTATAGACATCTCTCTGTTGTTGTTAAATGTGTTTAGAAAAATTTAAGTGAGACCAACCTACCTAGACTCTTAAAATAGCCCTATTTTATCACCCTCCTGTTCTACATTTCTATAAACATATTCTATCAGAGGCTCAGCTCTACACAAGCTGATGTGATTGAAAACCAGCTTCCATTATTGCAAGCTTCACAGCTCAAAATGTGCTGTGATAGACTGACAAACCAGATCAGAGGGGATGATGGTACTTTTACCATCCTTTCTCCCTCATGAGGTCTTAATTCTGCATGTAAAGGAAACAAGGAATTTACTGTTAAGCCAGGTGTACACTGTGCAATTTCAAGCCGACTGTACGATGGTTGTGACAGAATGTCATCTCGCACTGTGTGACTGAATCGTTTATAACGCACGACCATCGCGCACAAGTTGTGCTCACACTGTACGGACTGTGACAGAAACCTGCGGAGTTTCCTTTTTACAAAGTTTCAGGGTCTGAGGGTGAAGTGTATACAGTCATATTCTCTCTCTCCCGCTACCTCTCTGTCTCACACACACAAACAGCACCATGTCTGTGTCAGCTGCAGGTCCGTGGATAGGAATATTTCCTGCTCGTTTATTTACTTTATCATAGCGCGGGTGGAGGGGCATCAGAAAGTCATTCTAGCTGTTGTCATGGTAATTCAGGACGCTGTCTGACAGTTTACAAAGGAAAATTATCCCCCAAAGTTGTTTATTCTGCTTGTGTTTCTGAGTCATATGACCAAATATCAAATATGCCAGAAATCCTCACGACTAGTCAGGAGCAGGTCATATGGTTGTACAGTTGTAGGACGGGCTGTGGTCGGCACGACTCCCTTTGGAATCGTGCGACTCCAACTTTGTGGCTGAATTACAGGAAAATCGCACAGTGTACACCTGGGTTTATGTAAATGAAGCTTGGGACTGTATGTCTGACAATGATCACCACAGGCTGACATCTACTGCCTTATATTGGTTAAATGAACAAACTCCACTCCTTTTGGCAAAGCCAACAATGTGCAGTTTCTGTGCAGCTGTGTCCCTCTTTTACTACTGTCTGTTTTTGTCAGTTTGTGCAGAAGTGGTTAAAAAGTGGTGCAAACTACTGCCAGTGTGGTCTGTGTTATGGAATCCAGCATGTTCTCAGTCAAATCAAAGTGCCGGCTTTCAGTACTCTCAGTCACCCCCATATATATAAGCTGCAGCCACCTCTTGATGAAAAAAATGGGGCTTAAAAGTGCAGGTTATGCACCAGATTTTACAGTAATTGCTCAGCACTAAGAAAAATGTTTTGACAGGCTGCACATTCAAGCATGAAAAAAAAAAATCAGCTCTATTCTGAGAGCTTTAAGGGAGCAAAAGAGTCCCATTATCATTTAGGCTGCCTAGATGACTGACGTGAACCTTTACTAAAGTATTTACGAGGCACTGCTGCTCAGATAAACGTCCTGATCCCCGACTTCCTTCATTTATGTTTTCAGAGTATTTTCTGATCCCTGTCTTAGCTGTGAAGACTTCAGGATCATTAAAACAGATTAAAAGAATTAACCTGGCATAGCCGATGATGAGGCTGCCGAACACTGTTCCAATTCCAGCTCCTGATCCGGCCACACCCACTGTGGCGGCACCAGCACCGATGAACTTGGCGGCAGTGTCAATGTCCCGGGAGACGGCGCTCGTCTGGAAGGAGCGGGTTAGGACTGGAGACTGGCTGACGGGCAACAGAGCCTGGAAGACAAGGGAGAGGGAAAAATATAGAACATCATTCTAATGCATTAACCTGGAGCTGGTTCATAATCCAGACCCTAAAGAAGTACACCATTTCACCGGTAGTGAACTGAGCCAATCAACTGACAGCATGGACTTTCAAAGACACTCTTCTTCTCATTGATTTTGCTCCAGTAGCTGTTCCGATGCACTGATGTTCAGTATATTTCTCCAATTTTAAAACTTGGCGTTATCTCCAGAAGGTTATGGTAGTCAAAATGTTCAATAACACGTCTTGAACACATGACAATCTCCATGGAGTAATTGGATGATAGTATGGCGAAGCAAAAACTGCTATTTTATAAGACACTTGCGTTTGGAAGGAATGAGTCAGTGAAAAAAAAATGTTAGTAAATTCCTGGACACATGCGGATGTTTGTTCAGATTTGTTCATGCAATCAAAATGGCAGGAATATAAAAAAGTTCAAAGGACTAGAAACATGAAAAATTCACTAACATGAATTTGTATGCATACGCATCTGTAGTGCAGTGACTACACCCTGAAAAAGGCTTGAGCTGTGTGTGTTTGTGTAGTTTTAATATTTCTAGTCGGTACACTTTAAGGCAGTTTATACTGTTCAGACAATCCTGGGTCATCTCCTGATGATTTTGGTCATAAGTTCCTCCACTTAAATCAACGTATTTCCTTCCATGAACACTGGTGCTCTGTAGGACACCAGAAACGTCTCTTTCATAGGTATAATTTTGTTTGATTTACACTGGAATCACTCTGAAGTTTATGATTGTGGTATGTTGACAGCTCTACTCTGCAGCGTGAGCGTAAGTTTGGGAGATTCTTCTTTCTCTGAAAGCTTAATGCTAACCAGGGAAGGATCTAACCAAGCCTATCAGTGATAAAAGCATTAATTTATTGATCAGATTTGTAGGTATAGGATAAAGGAAGCCGAAGGACTGACCTGCTGCTCCACTGTGACTTCAGGTCTGTTGAAGAGGGAGACGGAGACTGGCCGGGCGAGGACTCTGGACCCCCCACGCAGCTGCACAACAGCAGAAAGTTTAACTGTGTTAACACATTTTCACAGAAATCGCTGAAAACTAAAATTCAAATTTCTCCATCGGACTTTGAACACATCACAATAAATAAAACTTCAGTGAATAGACATAAATGTCACTGTGCTCATATTTAGGCCCATAGAAACTCAATGCATCCGTCTGGAATAACTTCCCTCACAGCGCCTCTACAACGGAGATGCCCGACATGCTACAGGTCAGCTGACCTGCAGCAAAAGGCATGGAGCAAACATGGCTGTCACTTTTATGCCCTTGAGGATAAAAATGGGACACCAAAAAGCTCAAACAGCCATGAAACCATAACTGCACTCTTCTTTCATGATATGTTACTGATATTGAACAAGCAGCTTCTACAGGTCATTTCATTTCTTTGTTTCACTGATTTAAAATAATAACTACATATCCCACAGTAATGAGACCTAAAAAGAAGTCAGACACTTGACATACCACAGCAGGAGAAGTGACAAACTTGGCGCAGGCATACATGGTTGGAGCTGCAAAGAAAGAAAGGACACAGTTAGTCATGTAAGTTTTGATTTGATCAAACTTGCCAGTTGTCAGCTTAACAGGAATCAAACCTGGAATTCTGTTGGGATTAGACAGTAATTACTACACAACTAACACCAGGAAGGCTGATGCTGATAGGCGGACAGTGATAACAATGGGCTCCAGAGACATTGGAAGTCTCAGATTCTGTGAAGCATGATAGTGTCAGTGATGACTGTTAGACACATGATTAAACTTTTATGGTTCTATTAAATGAACCAATTTCCAAAACTACATCAATAGAAGTTCCAGACATAATCCAGCTGTCTAGGACTAAAGACTGATTTTTCCTTCAATGATAAATCTGCATGGAAGAATATATTGTAGGCTGGCGTCAGGGGTCAATCAATATTGGCAATTCAGGGGTGAGACAGATTATAATAGTAAATGACACCAATATGGATTTATAATAAGAAAATTCATTTAAGGTGACAAAAGTAAAATGTCATGATTGGAAAAGTAAACTGTCTGGCAGTAACTCTGTTGACACGAAAAACTGCACGGAAACACTCTGTTGCAGCAGGAAAATGTGAGGTGATGCCATTCACTCACCTCACTGTGTCAGTGGCCAATTTTTAATTGGCTAGTACTCATGAGGCTTTAAGCCAATCAGACAGTGTTATGGGCATGTAAGGTGAGACCTTGGAGAGTGAAAAGGGAACCAGAAGGCAGGATACAACTCTCAGTGAAGCCAAAGTGATGCACTTTTTAACTGATGAATTTTAACAGCAAAAGATAAAATGCCAATTTTCAGCCAAATGTCTAATATTGGCCCTGACGATTGGCCAGGCTAATTTGGTCAACCCCCAGCTCTACAGTCCTTAAACCCGGCCTTTGTATGCAGCCTGGTGTACACCTCTTCAAATATGTAACTAAAAGTCAAAACAATGCAGATAGCAAGCAAAACAAGTCCTCCACACTGCCTCCACACTTTCCATCTCCTCCAATGACTCTTTTCTTTGCAATAACTGCAGTATAATCAGCTGATTGTTGTTATTAACCACTACCCTGGCTTCAGCTGCCATGGTTTTCTGCACACCAGCAAACAGAAGTGGTGGGACTACAAACTGTCAATATAACCAGCATAGCAATCCCACAACCACTTAGTGTTCTGGTGGGCTATTCCAGATTGAAGAGCTCACATTGGTGCAGGACACTTCAGAGATTTGATGCAGAAGTATAAACTTAGGCTTAGTTGGGCAATTTCTCATTTTTGATTTCCAAAAGTTACAAATAAACTCCTCCATGCTGTCGAAATTGTACAAAAAAATTGTCAATGTTTCAGTACTGAAATGCTGCCAATCTTTTTTTTTTTTTGTAAAGTTTGTAAGTGTCTTGCAATCTTTTATGCCTTCACTTTCTCTTATGCACCTCTCATGTGAAAATTTATCAAAGCTTTAGTGATTTTTATACAAGTGGTAATTAAAACATCAAATAATATTTTCAAATGCTACAGTACTAAATGTTTTAACAACCTTCAAAGAAATTTCCTGGTCACCGACTACGATCACGTCTGTGCAGAGATATGCCTGTCTGCTGCTCTTGGCAGCTTCAGCCAAGAGGCTAATCCACCTGCAGACACTATAGCAAGGATCAACTGCAGGTAGACCTCAAGATACTTAGACATGGCACCATGAATGGCTTTGAAACTCCCACTATTAGCTGAAGCTTTGAGGACATTAATGCTACATGATTTGCAATAGTGTGTTAGTATTATACCGGGCAATGTTGTAATTTGTGATGATACAATCCATAAATGGTATCGTGGGTCTGCTTGTTTGGTTGTCAAGGAAAATTGAGAATAATCTAAGTTTTGAAGTGTGCATTTCCTAACTCTTAACATACATAACTATAAAGCATTAAAACATAAAGGTGCATCTACAATGTGCAATAGTGGCACTATTGAATATGTAAGTCTTTCTGCAGACACTGTTGTAAACTTTCGACTACTACTCAGAACAAGGATAAGTGCAGCCTTTTGTGCAATGCTGCAGTTGCACAGCCTGACATCACGACTGCAATTAGATTAATTGTGCAGCATTTCTTACAGGACCCCACAGCGTCAAAATATCAGAATATCAAGATTCAACTTGACTACAACTTCATTTTCTTGCAAGGCAAAAAGGACTGTTAACTTGCATGATGGAATCACTGGTTTCACGTTGACTGTTCTGTAAGGTTGTCAAAATTTGGGATTTTTTTTTAATACTCTTTGAAATGCAATTACAATAAACAGTAACATTTCTTTCAGCAATAACAATCTAACTACAGGAGGGCCAAACAAATGCAGTGAATTAATGATGGCTTTAATGAGTGATTAATATTTGTATTTTATAGTTTTATTTGGGTTATTTTGTACTTTAAGTCTATTTTAATCTTTGGCCCACACTATCTAATTTAAGCTACAGCTGTTTGCAACATTCGTTCTTGCAGTTCAAAATATATGAAGCTTTTTCACCATTACATTTGCAACACTTAGCATGAGGGTAGCTGGTAACTATCTTGAGTTTCATCTTAGTGCACCAAATGTGGACAAGCTAGAAAAAAGGCACTGTTTGTATGATTTTTCTTATGATAAATTTAAGCAAGGGATGCAACAATACACTAACATCAGCACTGTTGGAAATAGAAAAACTCACCCAACAGCAAATTGGCATGTACAGATAAGAGATGCACGATACTGGATTACTGCCTATTCACAAAATAAATTTAGCCAATCCTGGTATCAATACTGATATTTAAATGTTGTTCAGACCTCAAAATTTAGCCCTTAAAACACACAATTTAAAGTTTAAGGATGACCAAATTTCAGTTTTAAAAATACACTTTAACTTTCAGGAACAATGAATAAAGGAGACTTCCGCTTGTGTAGGTCTGTTGGTCCAGTCTAAAACCCCATTAATTTGTTAATGCAGCCAATATTTACAGCTAATAAAGGCTGTTTTTATAACCAAAATATTGGTTGTAAATACTGGCAGAAATGTTTTAAATCTGCCAATACCTATAATTCACTTTTTAAGCTAATATCTGCTGATACTTATGATATGCCAATAATATTGTGCATTCCTAGAACACAGATCAATAACTGATGTTTATTGGCTGTGTGAAATTATTTTAATGCTGGAATTTAACCTAACCGCTGAATCAAAGAAGAGATTTTTACTGGGTGGAGGTAGTCGCCTATTGGACGCATTGATCTGATTACAGGGTCAAATGTGAGAAAACTTTGGCATAGTGGGAGTGTCACTCCAAAATAAGTGAAAACTCAAATTTGGTATATACAAGTGGTCTAAATGAGATTTTAAACACCAGTAATGGCCCATAGTTTTCACGAAATTAGTGCAGTTCTGCAGTTATATAGTAAAGACAATGGATCTATTTAGTAAGGCAGGTGCATTAAAGAGAAATTGAGCCATCAAACATTGCATGCAAACTTTTGCACAATGTCCTAATTGCACAGATAAGTTGCCAGTGTTTCTGAGCCCCAGTGTGGTCAATACATTTGTGCTTTTAAGACACTGTGCCTGTAATATTAGATAACTGAAATCACCCAGAATCAGATGTCTAGAAGTCTTATTTTGTTGCTGTGGGATTAAAACAAGTACTGATACAGTTTTATTTTCTATGGTATTATATGGAGGATTAAATTTGTGGTTTCGTGACACCCTGCTGTCCTCACTGAAGCTAAGTAGCTAGGCTAACCAGCCTGCAGCCTTGAAGGTCAAAAATGATCCGCAGACGGTCACCGTGGGCCCGGGGAGCGTGCACGGAGCTCGGCCTGCAGATATACACCTGCTGAGGTGAAAGAGCACGAGACTTTAGGACATCCCAGGTGTGTGACAGGTGTGTCCTTGTAGCTGGGGGTGATTCAGAGCTCGGTAGGCCCCACGCTGTCAGACATTTTACCGTGGAGGTCTGTCAGCAGCTCGGCCGCGCTGTGCCCGCTGGGTGATCCTCGGCTAACACGGACAGGACGACATCCACAGCGGGGGGTCGATAATCATATTGCTGCTGTTTAATCACCTGCCACACAGGTATTCCATGAGGACAGGTATCCGAAGGCTCAGAGGTCTTTACAGGGAACCAAGTCATTGAATGGCCGACCTAGCTTCATGCTAGCCACCGTTAGCGATGACAGCTAGCTCTATTAGCATTTCCAGCTAACACCCACAGCTATCTTAAAAAGTCAGACACGGGCGCGTTTAAAACACTAAATTACGTCAGTCCAGGTGCAGTGTGAGATATATAAAGTCATATATTACCGGTTTGTGAGGCTTTCGGAGGGTCCTGGATTAGCTGCTCTCGCGCACAGCGGCAGTCAATGAATGTAGGAGGAGGCAGACTGTCACCTTGTCATTTATAAGCGCACTGTCTACGTCCTCAACGCTCATTGGTCACACTTTATCTCATGGCAGCCATATTAGCCTATCAGAGAAGCTTTTATTGATCACTCTCTTTCCGATTGGCTGAGAGATTCAGAAGGGCGGGATTACGGGAACTTTCATTAATTTGATTGGTCCGTGTTGCCGGGAATTACGAGTTTACGAGGAACGACCTTTCAAAGTATATCCAGTGTCCTATGTTATAACTGGGCAGTTTACAGGAAGTCCCGCCTTCTCTTTTTTCCCGGTGTGGTCCTCACGTTCAGATATTTTTCGAAAAAAAAAAAAAAAAAAAAAAGGCGCTCCTAATATCTCTGTTCCTTTCTTTTCTTTTTCCCTATCATGAAACTATTTTTTCATTTTGATATTTATTATTCTTTAATTTTTCTCGGGATTAATACATTATCTATCTATTTATGTTTTTTTTTTTTTTATTTGGGTAATTTTAAAAATATTGTTTTTCCCACGTTATTTTTTGCCTATCCTTTTTCAAAAATTGAATGTTGTGAATGTTGGCCAAGGAACTGTTCCAGTGATTTGGTGACATGAACCTTTATTTCAAAGTCTCTGCTGGTTCTGACTGGTTGACAAATGGGATTGTCAACCAGTCAGAACCAAAAAAGTCAGACAAGACAAGTCAGACACATCTGTTGTTTTAAGTTGCAGAAAAAAATTCACTGCCGGCATTATTCTAATATTTTCCCTTTCTCTATTGCAGTGAGATCTGTTAAATCCAAACAAATGCTGCTTTAAAAAAAGAACTGAAAATAATTTATTATCTCCTTTTGCATGCAGACACAGAAACTTTTCTTTGCTTTTCTTTTTCTCAGGTTTAGAAGCATATTTGTATTTTTCAAAGCAGAAAAACCTCAATACACTGATTTAAACACATGCCACATTCACCAGACAAGTCCAGACCAGCATCTCATATTACATACTCCTGAGACCCTGCGTGCACATATGAGGACAGTGTAAATTTTGGCTTTCCTACAACATAGTTATAAATTCTGCCACTGGATTTTTATAAATGATAGAACAGAACTTCAGTAAAAGTTTTACTCATTTGATTGGGATGTCTTTTGGGAGTTTTGGGAATTTGATTGGAAATTTAGGAGGGGAATTCCCTCCAAAATTTTTCATGAAATTTCATGAAATTTTAGAGGTTTTGTGTGGATGTTTGGACTACTCTTTGGGGGAATTTTTCCATGGATTTAGGATGGAATTTATTAGTGTGTTTTTGGAGAGTTTGATTAGAAATGTTAAGTGATATTTGCTTTGAAATTTAGGGGAATTTGCCTGAAGTATTTTTAGGAATTAAATGGAATTTTTGTTGAAAATTTTATGTTTATCCTGAGGATTTTTCCAGAAAGATTACCTAAAACGCGGTGAATATTTGAGAAAATTTTGGGGTATTTTTTAAGGAATCTTTGTAGTTTTACAGGGAGCTTTTAAAGTTTTTGGAATTTGATTGGGTAGGAACTTTTCTTCAAAATGTTCCTGAATTTTAATGGAATTTTAGGGACTTTGAATGTGTTCATGGAATTTAGGTGCAATTTATGTGTAAATTTCGGGGAATTTGATCTGAGAATTTCAGTGAAATTTGCATTGAAATTCAGGGTAATTTGCTTGAAAGTTTACAGGAATTTTCATGAATTTTTTGTAATTTTACATGAATTTCTGGTAATGCCTTGAAAATATATATTCATATGAAATTTCGGTCAAAACTACATCCTGTTTAAAGATAGTACTTGGTTTGTTTTTCTTATCAGGTCCTGCTGATCCTAGATTAATGAGAAAAACTTCTCATTCATTGCAAATGAACGCTCAGGTCTCAGGAGGATATGTATAAAAAGACTATAGAAATAGCTGCAAATGTAGCAGTTAAAAGATTCACTTAAATGTTTTAAAATAGTCATGTTTCTATATGAATAATTCATTTTCTGGGTAATACATGGCATTCTTCAGAGATTTGACTGAACTCTCTATAACTACTCTTCTTTGCTCTGGCCAAAGAACAACACTAGTGTGGTTTTTATCCCTGATCCTGGTCTCCCTCTACATTCCCAGCTGCAGTAAACAATGGCAACTGAAAGCAGCTTTATCATGTTGTAGTTGGAGGTGATAAATATTGATCATCAGCTGATTATACTGCAGTTACTGCAAAGAGGAAAACAGGTGACATCAGAAGAGACGGAGAGATCGACTGCTGAATAATCTGAGACAGAGGAAAAGAGTTTTTTTTTTATACATTCAGGTACAGAGAGAAACACTGTAGAGGAAATACACATCAGACATTGTCAGATGCCATCAAGCAGATTTGATGATTGTTTCACTGTTACTGAGGTTAATCACAGGGCTTGGGTTCTGAATCTTTTTGGTATTTAGTTTCATTTTTGAGGAGGTGCATTTCAGTCTAGTATGGAAGGTTATGTGGAGGTTTAAGGCGACAGAAACCTCTGGCTCAGATTCTTCGCTGAGGCATTATTGAAGTTCTTTGTACGTAAATGCCAAACAGAAAAGGAAAAGTTGACTGAAGGTTGTTTAACTCTAACTGCTGGCATGTAATATTTTTTATCTATCCTTCCATCCGGGGTACACCCTGGACTGATCACCAATCAATCGCAGAGCTGACATAGCACGCTCACGCTCACACCTACGGACAATTTTAGAGTCACCAATCAACCTAACAAGGGTGTTTTTAGTAGTGGGAGGAGGAAGCCAGAGTACCCGGAGAGAACCCACACATGCACGGGTAGAAAATGCAAACTCTGCACAGAAAGACCCTGACCGGGGAGCAAACCAGGAACCTTCTTGCTGTGAGGAAACAGCACTAACCCCTGCGCCGCCACCTGTGTTATCTTTTAGATGATGCTAAATGATAATCTCCGACCCACAAATTACACATACTCCACTTGTGCTGTGCTCCAGGCATGCCTTCACCCACTTGATGCATACATTTTTCAGGATTTTTTGCTTCTACCATGGGGGAGTACATTAGGAGGAAAGGTTTCTGTTTTCTAGAGAAGATCTCAGCACCTAGCTAGTGCCATAGTTATAATGTTGATTTAATGAGGAGATACAGTCAGGGGGTCAGTGCACTGTGTTGTATTTTGTATCTGACTATCTGCTCTTCCATCTGTTCTACATGGACTGATCGTTTCAGCAGCAGCCAGCTTGGAAAATCAACCTGGAGCCCATCTGGGGTTGGAGCAGAGTGGTGCTTCTGGGACATGCCTGACACGGACTGGAGCATGCCGTGGACATGGGCGTAGCACGGGGGGGGAAGAAGCTACTGATTACACAGTAAGGAGAGGTGCTTGCACCTTTCTGCAATGAAAGGCTAGTTTTTATTTATTTTTTCTTCATAATTAGTGTCATTTTGAATCAAAAGAAACCAAATAAATTGGTCAACAGACTGAAATTTGTATCGAATAGAGTGAAATAAAATGCTGGGGGGCCCTGCTTAATCTGTGTATCATTCGTTTATTTAATATTTGATTGATAATTGAATAACAAATAAATGAAAAATGGCTGATTGTTCACTTCTCTGTTTGAAAACCAAATCAAACAATGAAAATAATGCTCATTTTCAGGTTTTCATTTCTGAAAGGAAATCAAATAAACAGGAAATGATGCATCTTTTTGACTTTTACTATTTATGTTGCGATCAAAGGATGTAATACGAAAAAACAGGCGTAAGCAGTCGGTATGATTTCAATATTAATTTGCATAACCTGTTGCAGGTGTTGTGCTCAGAAAAGCATCCTGAGAATCACATTCCCATCGCTGAGGAGTTCACTCATCCTGGAATGATATACAGGACCACAGACAGCGGCACCAAGTTAGTCACACTAGGCAGTCTGTACTGTGCCTGGGTACGTTTGAGCCTAAAAGTCCAGTACATTTGACCAGCATGAGTACATTCATCCGTGCTTGGACGCAGCATGCTTCCCTGGCTCCAGCACAGAAGGACAAGGTGGACCAAAGCATGGCACAGATGCAAATGAAGGAGCACAAGTGTGGGAACGTGACTTAACTTGGTTCAGAAATACATTTAAATGCAAATTGCATATGGTATTTGTAAAAATGATGCAACACCGTGGCTTGGCTAGCTTGTTAAGGGGGGAAGGGGGTAATAATCTGCACACACAGATTATGTTGAAATTGGGGGTAATGGGTTTTGAGTGCAGATGTTAAGTCAATACCAAAATACTTTAAATTTTGATTTTTGGGTTCTTGGGTTCATCTGGAATCATTCAGTCTGTTTTTGTTAATGCATATTATCATTTCAAACTTTCAGCACAACCTCAGAAATGTTTGTTTCATGATTTAAAAAAATCACAAATTTGGACCCTTGAATGATTTTAACTAATTTTTTGCAGCCACTGACCTCCATACTCTCTGTCCCTCCTCCAGCAGATTACCCCCCCAACCCCCTCACCTTCTACTGTACTCTATTTTCCTCCACAGTTTATTCCTCCACTGCACCCATTTTAGCTTCCTCCGGATGAAAACGTCAGCTAAATTTTAAAATATAAATAATTCAGAGCCATTTACTGCAAACACTGAACATGGGAGGCAAGCTGTCAGCTGATTTATGGTCACCACGCTGTCGCCTGATTGGCTGATCTCAGAAGAAGGCCTCGCTTATAAATATTCATTCTAACTTGTAAAAGAGTTATAGATTCCTCCATAGAGATGCAGAGAGGGAGAGAGGTGTAGAGCAGATTAGTTTGACACTCCACAGCAGCAGAGGGCGCCACGAGACAAGACCTAACAACGCTGACTCTGGCAGGGAGACTTCAGGCTTAGGATTTCTTTCTTTCAAAGTTTAGTCAGGGAGTCTTTTTAAATGATAAGTTACAGTTTCTTTCATTCTAATACAAAACTAAGACATGTAGTGTAGTATAGACTGAGCTTTTCAACCAAAAACCTGAACATATAAACTGAAAACATGCAGTAAACACAGTTTACATTTTACATTTATTATCAGGCTTTTAGCTTTTATTTTGATCAGACAACAGGTAGGAGGGTGTCAAGGGGAAATGAGGTGGGGGAAGGAGCCAGGCTGGACTGGATCCTATGCTGGATCCACTTGGAAAGCTACGGCCTCTGTACGTTGCCAACCAAACTGGTGAGCCATCCAGTAGCTTGCGCGCGCGGGGGGTCTGCTTACCCAGACCCACAATAGGGACGGGCCCTTGAGAAGCCTGCAATGAAAAGTGTAATCTTATTTATTTTATCTTAGTAATTATTGTCATTTTTTATTTAAAAGTGACTTGATGAATCAGTCAACAGACTGAAATAGAGTAAAATAAGCCGTGTTTCCGTCAGGGGGTCTGGTTTGATCCAGTACGGTTTGGGACACTAAACCCCAAAATAGTCAGCGTTTCCACAGACACCTGTGCTCCCACTTGGTGGGCGGGCTGTAAAAGCATGAATGTGAAGTCACAGACAGTGAGAGTCTGCTGGTCCAGACACAGAGTTATAGAAAGGACAGAAATCAGTAGGGAATAAGCATTAAACAGCTTTATTTCAGCTGAAAGTTCTTTAAAAAAAATAACTACATTTTAATGATGTTAACGGCGGTCAGTACAGCTCATCAGCTGATTGAATACGTGTACAGAGACGGTTTGTGTCGTAGCTGTACGTTAACGTGAATATATCTAGTCCATAACAATTTCTAAGACAAAATATGAAAGTTTAGAGCATAAAGTTTAGAGTTTAGAGTGAGAATTTGCCGCATTAAAAATGAAGTAAAAGTTCAGCTGGTGTTAAAATCAAACTGGATTAAGTCAGAAATCTGGGTTGCGCTGATCTTGTTTCAAAACAGGCTGCAGGCCGAAGTTTTACATGTTCGTTCAACAACCACAGAGCGATGTTTTCACAGGCCACCTAACGTAAGAAGTAGATTAATAACCTTTTTACAGAAGAGAATCAACTGCTCTAAGGCTTAGTACAGAATTTAAGCATTAATTGTGATGTGAGCCTTTGGGCTCTGCTTTGTGTTCTTTAAATCAGGTCCAGATAAACATCAGGAAACTTGATTTGTGTCCAGATAACAATATCCATAGACTGGGAAACAGTTTGGATCTCCGTTGAGTGCAAATATTTCCGATTTAAGGAGATATTAGTCAGTTTTTCTCACGTTTTTGTCCACTTCTCACAGAGCAGACTCCCGTGTTTTGAAGCCCAGAGGTGAGCAGCTGAGTCGTGCTGATGTGACGTCAGTGCCCCATTGTTGTGTGTGTAGCTCCACCTTCTTTGGTACGGATAGGTAAGATTGGCGTCCCTACAGAAGGGTGCCGAAAAGTGGGACGGTATGGGTTGGTTTGTTGGGACCCTTTCCAACTTTTGCTGTATGGAAATGCAAAAAAATGCGTGCCGTTCCGCACCAAACTGAGCCAGACCACTTGGTGGAAACAACCTAATACGGTACTGAGGGTCCCCCTCCTCCCTTAAAAATTTCCAAATGGAGTGGTTCAGTGCTGCAAAACAATGTAAGTAAATTTAATATAACCATAGTAAAAATATTGCTCATAAATGGGGAAAATATGGTTAATAATTTATTAAAATGCTTAGGTATTTGTACTCAACATTCGTTGCTTAAGGGGGCCCTGTGTAATGTTCTTTCTGGGAGCCCAGAATCCCTAGCTACACCCCTGCCAACACGCATGCACTGATGTCATAATGAATCACAGATGGGAAGGGTCCTGTCTCTGGGGTCTTCAGGGGCCTGCAGGTAGGAGCCTGACACCAAGCAAACATTTGATGCTGCTGTAATAAATGCTCGAACAATTACAAGCCTGAGGTGACTGAGTGTAATGCAGCTAATCTTAAATGGCTCATTTATAACTCAGTGGTTAGACACTGGGAGAAACTTGCAAGAAATGTGGGCGCAGCTAACCAACAGGATCTTTTTTTATCTTGTTTTTGTCCCTGGGAACTCAACTGTCTGAGTGATATGAAAGCTGTTCTGTAAATGCAATTCACAAAGATATTACAGCAACAACCCTCCTCTGTTTGTTCACAAAAATAATCATCTTACTGATAAATGTGTGAGCTGTCAGTGTGGAAAAGGCAAAAAATGCAACTTGAGCGACTGCTAACAAGCTAGAAAGCTCATTTTCACCAAAGCAGACGGATCGAAGTCTGCCTTCACCGTCCAGACGGATCCTGATAATACACACAAATACACACCTACACACACACACATTAGGAGAGACTACCATCTTCATTAGTGCTGAGTGCCAGTGTGGCCTCTGATTTATTGTCAGAGAGAGGGAGGCAGACATGAACTCACACAGCTACACATGCATTAAAACACACAAAACAACAAACATCCACACACACACACCTCCTCAGCATTTCACTCCACAGCAGCCGGGTAATAACCGACGACCACGGCGGGATCAATAGACACACTTTTACATCTTCATGCTGCAGCTCTGCTCTCTGATGGATCGCTGCGTCCACACTGAAATTAACCATGATGGAGGAGTGTGTGAGTGTGTGTTTGAGAGGATAATGGAAACATGGACTGATATTCCTCCCTCACATCCATCCATCAATTTTCTAAACTGCTTCTCCTCTTTATAGTGACAGTATTCTGGAGCGTATCCCAGCATGCAATGAGTAAGAAGCTGATTCCTCTCATGGACTGTATAAATAATAGAAGAACCCACTGTGACGTCAGCGTAGACTGTATATAAAGATGGACGGCATGATTCAAACTTCAAAATCCCCCAGAGACAGGCGCTGAAATCTGGAGTTTGTGTGGTAGCTGGAAGAGTCGTGGTGTTGCAGCTTCCACACAAATCCAGGCTAAAGCTTACTCATGTGGGTTTGATTCACAGCACAACAGATTCTACGGTCAGTCTGAGGCACACACTTGTGCTTTAAAAGGTTCAGTGACTCTTGTGTTAGCGGTCGTTATGTTTCCTCTTACCAGTCCTCTTCCAATCTGATCCTGATCCTATTTCAGAGCACATGATGCAAGAGAATTCAAGTACACTAATAAAAATAAAATTAACCAGAAGTTAAAGGTTTGTGATCACTGTATTTCAAATAAACATCCATGCTGAAAATGAATAACACTACTAACATTTGGAGGGTCTCGTCAGTGGGATGGGTGGGTGGGTGACCATTCCACTAAAAGCTGTGTGTACACTGTGTGATAGTCAGCTGATTCAGACAAATTTTCAGTTTCGCAGCTCTCTTAAAAGTCGGGATAGATTTCTGACATATTTGATATTTTATTCATATGACTGCATACACTCTTACAGTGAGAGCAGAATCCTCAACTTTGGGGCTTTTTCCCTGTAAACTGTCAGACAGGATGTCTGAAATCACCATGGTAACAGCAGGAACTAGATCAAAATTCCAATTTCAAATGAAATTGCATGGGGATGCTAAGAGCTGAATAGTGGAAGAACCGCTGAAAATAGCCAAAAGCACAAAAATAGCTGAACATAGCATAATAATAGCATAAAATAGCACAAAATGGCATAAAAGTAGCTGAAAATGGCATTCAATACATAAAAAAGGATAAAAATAGCTGAAAGTAGCCTAAAAAAGCTGAAAATAGCTTAGGAATAGTTGAAAGTAGCTTCAAAATAGCTGAAAATAGCCTAAAAACAGTGGAAAAAAGCCTAAAAGTAGCTGAAAATGGCATCCAATGGCTGAAAAAGCACTGAAATAGCTTAAAAAAGCATGAAACTAGCTATATTTTAAAAATTATAAATGATAGAAATGAGAAAAGTCATAGCAGTAGTATGACGAAGAAACTGAATTTTTTAAAGTTTAAACGGTGTCGATATGACAAAGTATGAAGGAGGGGATAGCGGAAAAATAATAATAAACAAAATGGCCTAAGCGAATATCAATAGTGTGGATGCTCAGCATCCCCACTAATGACTGATGAGCCTACCTGTGGACCTCCAGCTGACACAGAATATTTATCATTTAGCTGCTAGTGGTGTTTGCTGGTGATGCTGTTAATGTGTGAGAACAGATGATGGAAGTCATCGACTTCCTCTGAGCCTTTTCAAAGGAAACTTTATCAACGTTATCCACAGTCTGCCCTGACTTCACTCAGACTTTGTAAGAGCCCCGCTGTGGTCGACCATCATACTACATAGTAGAAGCACATAAGTCATGTATGATGGTTGTATGGTTAAAAGACAATCTTAGAGAACACCAGACTTAACTCTACGTCACTTTTGATACAGAAAAAAAATCCCTTAAACACACGCAGCCTCCACGACTGTTCTCGGCTTCATTTTTATCTTTGGTGATTTTTACAAATATGAAGACTACGACCTGTGTGTGTGTTTGTGTACATGAGTGTGTGTTCATGTGGTGCTCCTCTGTGTGTGTGGCTGTGTGGGAGTTTTATAAGCAATCTCTCTCCTGCTCTGTGTGGTGCACACCTTCTTTTACTAGCCGACCCCAGAGTAGAGACGAGCACAACACACACCAACACAAACCAACACGCACACACCAACACACACTGAACCAATAAGAACCATGTGAATGAAACCGGCTCCTCGGTTAGGTATTGAGTTCTCTCTCGGCTCGGTTTATGAGGACGCCGCCTCTCGTAGGGGTGGAGAGTGAGCCTGTTTGTGTGTTGGTGGGTGGGTGGGCGTGGGGTGTGTGTGTTTTGTGTGTGTGTGTGCGCGTGTGTGTGTGGGCGCGGGGGGGCAGACATTAGTTTAATTGTAGTCGGGTCTTAAGAAGAGATTCCAGGCTAAAGCAGTCACATCTCAGCCGCTCCTATTTACACAAACAGAGAATGTGCTTTGACCTTTCACCTTCATCAGAGCTAACTTTAATAAAATCACCTGCTTTAAAAACATGCATCCGACCAGTATGAATAAAGCTTCATTAAAGGGCTAGTTCACTGTAATTATTAAAGGGCTAGTTCACTGTTATCATTAAAGGGCTGGTTCACCGTAATTATTATTATTATTATTATTATTATTATTATTATTATTATTATTTTTGTAACTTTAATTTTTATTGATTATTTCAACATTTTATACAAATACTGCCCACTGATGAACATGTTGGCTTTAAATCAAATAAAAATAGTTAACACCAGTTCACTGTAATTATTAAAGTTCTTGTTCACTGTGATTATTAAAGGGCTAGTTCACTGTGAATATTGAAGACTTATTAATGCAGAAAGTCTGGTATTTTTGGAAAGGAAGTCGAGGGCTCATTTGTGAATTTATAAATATCAAAAAAAATCCCCATCATGTTGTCTATAACAACAACATGATGGGGATTTAGCAACAACATTTTGCCCATATGGATATAAAGTGGTTCCTGAATGCTGTGTGTGAACTGATTCATCAAAATTTACGTTAAATTGCAAATATCCTAATGCACTTTTTAAATTGCAGTATTTCTTTTACCTGAAATTGGTCAAAATACCAGTTTAATGCATTTTTAAGCTAAGACGTTATGCTCTGCACATCATGCAAACATTCAAGTGTCAACTTTATTTTAGATTAATTTGTAGAAATCCTGGGGTCCAGACCTCAGACCCCAGCCCATACAGATGCAAAGGGAAACCACCCTTAGACCTGGCTGTGTGATATTTGGCCCAGATTGGTACTGATGTTGGTTTTGTTCTTTTACCTTTACATAGAAAAAAATTAAATAAATAGGATGCATTCCCTATTTGTCAAAAATAAAGATATAAGATTTTTGTTCCATATCACCCGGCCCTAGGTGAGATGATTTAACTCTACTGGACTCAGGAGTCGATCATGGGCTTGTGTGTGGTGCAGCTGTGATGCAGTACTGTTTATCTAACCACAGGGGGCAGTATAGCTATGATGGAGCCTGCAGGCTGTGACAGGCGTTTGTGAGGGGATTCCTTATCAGTGGGTGGAAGGGTTTACTCTGCCGTTGGTTTATTTTTTGGCTTGAAAGAATGAGAAGAAGATCCCTCACTCAGGCTGTGTTGAACTGAAGGAAAAGAAATGTGTGCCTCATTGTGGTGTAAAAATAAAGACGTATTTCAACTTTGCTGACAAATGTTTTATGTTCTTGACTTCAGAAGCAGGCGTTTAAGAGCCTCCATAAACAAAACAGAGCCACTCTTCGTTCCTATTTTCTCTCTCATGAACTTAACCTCTTATTTCCTCTCACTGCTGCAGGTTGAAGATTTGGTGTGTAACTGAGTGTTGACTGCTCCATAAAACATGCTAAATGAAAGGTTAAAAAACTCATTAAAGAAGTATACCTGCTGATAACTTGTTTTATAGTAAAGTGCATGATGAAGCAGATAATTTTCCTGATACTTACATGGATAAATCTATATGCAGACTATTTCAGAGACTCTGGGCCTGACTGCAACCTCTCCAACAACAATCTGGAGGACACGGCCAGACTTAAGGCTCGTTGCAGCTTATTCATCCGTATTATTCCAGTTTGTGAGGATCTGCAGTTCTAGACTCTTCTTTAGCTCCTTTATTCAAAGACGTGACAAATACCTGCATAAATATGACATCGCATGGAGGAATGCTCTACATCTGACTCACATACGGAGCCTTCTGTCTGGATCCTGCATTTATTTAAAACAGTACTATTTCTATTATTGTAAGGATGGCCATGTGTAGGTGCCAACAGATTCAAAAACAACTTTTTTACTATAACATAAGGATGCTGAAAAGGAATAAATCATTCAGAAATGGTAGTAAATTTCTTGCACAATGTCTAAATTGCACAAAAACATTGACCATGCTTTAACTGTAAGCTGTCTTTTGTGAAAACATGATATTGAAAAAAATTCTGACAGCCTTAATAGGACATATATATCAATACAAATACCTGTTTTATAAATTCAAACCTCTGCAAACCGTCTGAACTGCATAAAAAGCTCCACTAGATTTTTTGTGGAAATGTTCCAGAGGTTTAACCAACAGTTGGCATCATTATATCATAGCAATACCAATACCACAGCATTGGTAATTACCAAAATCATTTTTGATGTTTCTGCAATGGTTAATACACCAATATGTAGAAGCTCTTTAACCCAAATGATATTTTTAATGCTGAAATACAATTATTATTGACATCCATGAATTTTCAAATTTACTGATTTACAAAAAAAACCCAGAAAAAAATAGTAAAGCACATTAATATTTCTTGATTAATATGTCAAATTATAGTTATTTACTTGCATTCTTGAACAGAAAAATGAGTTTTAGTGGTTGAATGTTTTGCTTGATTAGTTTCCGACTTCTCAGAGAAGCCCATTGAGTTGACTCAAATTTGGGTATGAAAAGGTGAACTCAGTTTGAAATTCCTCATTCCTGTTCAAAATGGTAAAACATGGAGAGCTGACTGAAAATGAAAGAGTCCGCATTAAAGCACTTCATGATGCTGGATGGTCTCTGAGACAAATATGACAGGTGGTCTGATAAATTTGTTAAGCACTGTATGTGAATGGGGGCCAGCATGTTAGTCCTGTCATTCTGAAACATTTGCATCCTCATGCTGCTGCTGTGAAACTCCTTTAGCACCCATAACAAAGTTTATTCTCCTGCCAGCAGAGATCTTAATGTGAAGTTTCTTTTTCAGATGAAATGATATGTTTAAAGGCATTTTCTTTTGCTTCACACCTGCAGGTAAAATGATACCAAAGCAAGAACAAGCAGCTTACTTTAAAAGCAGCTATAGATTGATCTAAATGTCTGCTGTGGATTGATATGAAGGTCTTTACATTATTTTACGGTCAGCTGCTGCAGGTTTCAGAGATGGGGCTTAAAGTTTTACTGCAGCCGTAGTCGGAGTATGAACAAATAATATCAGAATAATAAAAGTGTGTGTTCATTGTGAGGACGTTTACAAGTCAACGGTTATACTTCACTGACAAATCAATAAGAGCTTTACACCATCAGAACAAAGCTGTAACTGAGGAGACGGATCTCTGCAGAGGTTTAATACTGAGTCTAATGCTGATACACCTACAGTTCAGTTCATGTGCTCAAGAAGAGCAAAATGCATGCCTTGCTTTGAGTTTTTATTCATCCGTTACGGAGGAATAGGTCCTGATGGGTAGTTTGAATGCAATGATTGCAAACATGTCCCACTAAATCACAGGTGTCAAACTCAAGGGGCCAAATCCGGCCTGTGGAACAGTTAAATCCGGCCCGCAAGATGATCTCATATTTCTGTTCTAACTGGCCCATCAGTCTGAGGTCTGCAGATTTCCTCAAGTATAAATATGGGAACTTATCCTGATGTTTTAAGATATCCTTGTTAAGTCACAAAATCTGAAAAAGTAAGGAGTAAAAATATATAGATAAGTCAGGAATGTGGAAAAAGAACTTAATTTGTGTTTTAATTTCACATTTGCAATTCAGCATCTCACAATTAGGACTCAAACTTAGGATTTGACTTTAATTTCATACTATGAGCATTTCAGTCATAATTTTGACTTCTAATATAATATTTTGAGCTTTATGATTCAAACTTTGACATAATAATCCCATAGTTTGACATTTTACAATCACAATTTAAAAATTTGAATCATGTTTAACTTTTAATTTCATGATTAAAATTTTATTTCATATTTTGACCTTTTAAACTCATGATTTTGACTTTCTTTCTAATATATTTGCCATTAAAAACATAATTTTCAAATTTTAATCTTATATTATATTACTGGTGAAACAAGATTGACAGTTTCTGGTTAAATACTGACCCTGTTAGGCCCTCAGGTTAGTCCTGAATCCAGAATCCGGCCCCTGCTGTGATTGAGTTTGACACCCTTGTACTAAATGCATTAAAGGGGGCATATCGTGAAAAAAGAGCTGCATTTCTGCACATGTATTTGGGTATTTTGAGTGTCTACCAACCCCAAAAAATGTGAAATAAGCCAGCCTCGGCCTTTGTTAATCTGGAAACAGGAAATCTGTTCACTTTCTCTCCTTGTGATGTCACAGAGTGTGCTATAACCCTGCTGTCTGCACACGGTTTTCCAGCTAAAAGCTCTTGTTTGATGTTTTTCGGTGTAAAATGTGCAGCTATTTGTGCTGATATGTAAAAAAAGTTTTAAATGGTCTGAACAATCTGAGTCTGCAGTAAACAAACCCTACAGTAGCATTCTTCACTCTGTGAGATACAACAGCAGCATCGTCTCACTCCTCCGGCTGATCCCAGAGCAGCAGGTGTGCCTTTAAACCTCAGACACTGTGCACTGCCTCAAACTCACCTGGACAGGTGTTCACAGGCTGAAACCTGGAGCTGCTCTGCTCAGGCGGAGTGTAATAATGTAGGACAATAAACAGAGGGGTTAATTACAGCTGAGCATGTCTGAATGAAGCTTAGCGGCGGGACACAGAGAGGATAGCGCTCAGATAATGATGTGGTTTAATCATGGGGGGGATGTAAGTACAGGGGGGAGGCAGACTGGGCTGTCTGAGCGGCTCAGGTGGGACGGAGAGAGGTAAGGAGGGAATGAGGGGCTTTCATGTGACATAATTTACCGTCTGCTTGGACGAGCTCAGCTGGAAGAACTCAGGGTTTGCTTTCTGTCTCTCTTCAGTGGAGAAAGAGTCATGGGTTTGGCTGTTGCTTTCTTTATTTCTATTTCATTATTTCTGTCTTTCTTTATTTCTTTCTATTGCATTTTCACGCCTAGTGACAGGGTGTTCTGATTCTTGCTGAAGGAGGGGGAGGGGGAAGTGTGGGACCTTTAAATGGAGATTTTCAACAGACTCCAAACTGAGTGTCATGGGAAATCGTCCAGAGTGTCGTGCAAAACATAGGCAAGATTTGAAAATACAACAGCAACCTAACATCATACTTTAATGTTGTTTCAATGCGTTACAGTCCAAATCGACTGGAGTAGAAATGTCCAGTGCCGTTGTACCATCTTTTCTGTAAATGCTGTAAATGACTACTGATGAGGTATCAGGAACCAGAAGGGTTGTCTGAATTTATAAGGGAAGATTTCACTGCTTGGCCTTATAACTCTGTTTCTGCCCTTGAAATCATGGGTTAGGGGTAAAAGTTAGAAATGGGGCGGAGCTTTGAACCTGCTTCAACAACATCAGTTTCTGTGCACATAGACATAACAGATCACCATGGGGCCCCCAATTTCAGCGTGTGACCCCACAATAACAGTGGCAGAGACTGCTGCAGTGATTTACTGTAATACTATATATCAGGGGTCATCAGGTACATCTGCACAAGGGCCAGATTTAGTCTGGACATGAACTCTAGGGGCCGGACTTTCAAATACACAGAAATTAAATAAATAATTTGGTCTGACTGAAATATTATTGTAGTAGTATTTGTATTTTCTTTACGAATGCAGGACATTTTTAGTCATTACCGGTGAGATCTATCCCTATTATCTATAATGCAGCAGGACACAAGGAGACAGGCCTGGGCCCCTGAAAATCACAGAGAATGGGTCCTCCACAGTTGTGATTTAGCGCCAGTATTAACCCATTTTTGACACTTTATTCCCCTTTTTGCCTCTTTAAACCATTTTATGCAGGATTTGAACCCCTTTTGACTCACTTTCCCTGCATGTTTTATCCCCTTTGTGCCACTCTTATCCATTTTTGCCACTTTTCTTCTATTTTGTCACTTTCTGATCGCTTTTCATCACTTTTTTTCAGCAATTTTTGCAACTTTAAAACCCATTTTTGGCACTTTTAACCCATTTTTTATACTTTTTGCCATTCTTTAACACATTTATTTTGCCATTTTTAACCCATTCAAACCACTTTTCCTGCATGTTCTATCCTCTTTGTGCCATTCTTTTATCCATTTTTGCCACTTTTCTTCTATTTTTACAACTTATTGACCCCTTTTCACCACTTTTGTTGCCTTTTTTTTGTCATTTGCAACCAATTTTTGATACTTTTTGCTTCTTTTTTCCTATTTTACCAATTTTTGCCACATTTATCCCCTTTTCACCACTTTATCTGGTCATTTTTGCAGCACTTCTGCCAACCTTAACCCTTTTTTAAATGTCTAATAATTATGACTGTAAATCTGTGTAAAAACAGATCAAATATTATGACAGTCTAAAACTATTTCAATATTATTTTTTGGGGGGTGGATTTAACAGCTGCAGACATTTAAAGCCCAAGGATAATCTTAAAACCACAACATCTTCTTTTTCTCCTTTTCTGAAGTTAATGATCTTTCAGGGGCCAGACAGGAAGCTTTGGGGGGCCCGATATGGCCCCTGGGCCGCCAGTTGATTATCAGTGCTATATAGCATTTAATTTTATTTCAATCAGGAGATACAAGTTTAACAATCATTTATAAACTATGCATTTTAATGAAAGAAGAATGTGCAAAGTCTTTGGCGATTAAACTCCATCATGACTTCATGAAGAGGTAGTGAGGCAAACCCCAGGAATAGGACACCCCCCTGTGGAGTCTAGACTCTGGTGGTGGTGTTGGTGAGAGATGTGGGACCAGATGAGGAGCAGACTTCTGAGAAGCTAAACCAGGAATCGGTGAGTCCTGTGAGGATCTGGACTAGATGCTGATGATCTGGATGGAGGTGGCTGGGGTGGAGGGGGGCTGCACTGAAAGGACAGACTGACTGTGAAAGAGAGAATGGCAGATTTAAAATATGACAGGCGCATGAGGATTAGTCGAACCAAGTTGTGGCAGAATTTGATTCGCTGAGCACTTGGGAGAGTAAACGCCCATAATCAGCTGATCACCAGAGCTGGATTAGAGAAAGAATAAAATGAGGGAGAGAAACGAACGAGTGGTGACTAATGAAAAGGTAGAAACAGTCTCCCTGCTTGAAATTTTGCTGAACTCCATTGAAAATTTGTTTTCAAAAATAAACAAACAAACATCTTTAGACCCCCACCTTGAAAACTTTTGCACTAGGTGAAATATATCCCAGCACGGATATTTAAAACAGGCTATCTGAAGTGTGTGGTTAACATGACAGCCTCCACCATCAGTGTGCAAAAGTGACAGGAGTAAAGGCTCAACTAAGCTCTACACCAGTGGTTCTCAACCTTGGGGTTGGGACCTGAGACACTGAGAGGGGGTCTCCTGATGCCTTAAAAAAAAACTAAGAATATTTTTTAAATTACACTGTTGCCACTTGATACCAATTTGATCAAATTTTAACCCTTTTTCATCACTTTTTAACACCAGTTTTGCCAATTTTAGCACATTTTTGCCACTTAAAACCCATTTGTGTCAATTTTACACCCTCTCCACCACTTTTTTTCTGCTTGTTTTTGTCACTTCTAAACCAATTCTTGCCACTTTTTTGCCTGTTTTTGCCTCATTATTGCCAATATTATCCACTTTTTACACACCTTTTAACCACAATTATCCAATTTTTACCAGTTATATCAATTTTTCACCAGTCCACTTAATTTTCCTCTTTTTTTTGCACTTAAAAGCCATTTCAGCCACTTTTTAATCCACTTTATCCACTTTTTGTGCCAATTATTGCCAATGTAATCAATTTCTGGTTATTTTTTGGGCACTTTTATCTATTTTTGCTGCTTTTTACCCATTTATGTTCTTTAAAAAATCCAACTTCAACATCTTTTCCACCATTTTTGCCAGTATTCACTAATCTAAGCAATTTTTACCCATTTTCAATATGTATCTAACAAAAGTTATTTTCATTTTGAGAAGGCTATTTACTTCACAAAGGAATAGAAAGAGATATTTCTTTCTTCCATAAGAGTGGTTATTATTTAGGTCCATTATATAATATGGTTTTCACAGCTTAACTTTAGAATGGACCATGGTTTTGCTGACCTCCATGCGCCCTGAGTTTGGCTGAGTCCCAGAAACCTCCCCCTTTATCCCTCCTTATCGACGGCCTTGTCTCCACATGACTATTCTTAAACGTGCATGGCTGTGCTCAACCACCTTCAGGTGTAGCGGGGGTCCCGGCCTCTGGCACCTTTATTTTGGGGGGTCCTGGGCTGAAAAGGTTAAGAACCACGGCTCTACACAATCTCAAGTCCATTTATCATTGATTAAGTCCCTCTATTAAACAAACAACAGTGTCTAATTTAATATTTGTGGTGCAAACAATCAGCCGTGTAACATTTAACCTTGTGCTTGTTCAGGGGCGACCGATGTTCACTGATGCAGGAATTAGGAGAGCAAATAATTTTCTGTTCACTTTAATGAGGCTGTTGTGAAGTGAAACCAGCTTTATCAGGTGAGAGAGGAGAATCAGACATGCAGGCTACTGATCCACATCGGTCACATGACGACTAACAGAGACGTTAGAGATGGAGGATCTATCTAACGAGGCCTGGAGGAAAACATCACATTATATTACATGACATCAAGACTTAAAAAAATGTAGCATCAGGAGGTGAAAATGCATCATTTAAGCCTTCATGTAATGAGAGAAGTGACCTTTAGGAGCAGCTGTCTACTAGGTATCATGTGCCAACTCAAAATGATTAGACTAATATACCCTATATTGCTAAAAGTATTCGCTCACTTGCCTTGACTTGCATATAAACTTAAGAGACATCCCGTTCTTAATCCATAGGGTTTAACATGACGTCAGTCCACCCTTTGCAGCTGTAACAGCTTCAACTCTTCTGGGAAGGCTTTCCACAAGGTTTAGGAGTGTGTTTACGGGAATTTTTGACCATTCTTCCAGAAGCGCATTTGTGGGCTCACACACTGATGTTAGACAAGAAGGCCTGGCTCTCAGTCTGCGTTCTAATTCATCCCAAAGGTGTTCTATAGGGTTGAGGTCAGGACTCTGTGCAGGCCAGTCAAGTTCATCCACACCAAACTCTCTCATCCATGTCTTTACGGACCTTGCTTTGTGCACTGGTGCACAGTCATGTTGGAACAGGAAGGGGCCATCCCCAAACTGTTCCCACAGTTGGGAGCATGGTTGTCCAAAACCTCTTGCTATGCTGAAGCATTCAGAGTTCCTTTCACTGGAAGTAAGGGGCCAAGTCCAGCTCCTGAAAAACAAGCCCACACCATAATCCCCCCTCCACCAAACTTTACACTTGGCACAATGCAGTCAGACAAGTACCGTTCTCCTGGCAACCGCCAAATCCAGACTCGGCCATCAGATTGCCAGATGGAGAGGCGAGATTGGTCACTCCAGAGAAGGCGTCTCCACTGCTCTAGAGTCCAGTGGCGGCGTGCTTTACACCACTGCATCCGATGCTTTGCCTCGCACTTGCAGATGTATGGCTTGGATGCAGCTGCTCCGCCATGGAAACCCATTCCATCAAGCTCTCTACCACTGTTCTTGAGCTAATCTGAAAGCCACATGAAGTTTGGAGCTCTGTAGCCATTGACTTCACGGCTGAGTTGCTGTCGTTCCCAATCACTTCCACTTTTGTTATAATACCACTGACAGTTGACTGTGGAATATTTAGGAGCCAGGAAATTTCACCACTGGACTTGTTGCACAGGTGGCATCCTATCACAGTACCACGCTGGAATTCACTGAGCTCCTGAGAGCGAGCCATTCTTTCACTAATGTTTCTAGAAACAGTCTGCATGCCTAGGTGCTTGATTTTACACACCTGTGGACATGGAAGTGATCGGAACACCTGATTTCAATTATTTGGATGGGTGAGTGAATACTTTTGGCAATATAGTGTATCAAGATAATACAGCTGCATTTTCAGACTTCAAACAGAGCAAAACCAGACCAGACTTTCTGCACATGCTCCAAAGTCTCCGCTGGACTTTGAAGTTGTGTTTCCACCTGCCTGAGCTAAAGGTAAAGCATACTATGGAGCCTGTTGGAGATTTTTTTATGTAAATATCAGACAAATTAACTGCCTCTGAGAACTTTTCTTGGCTTGTCAGCTTTTTGATGTTTTCCATACTTGTATTCATTTCTGGCAGCCTGTGCACGAGAGTTGGCATGTTGGCTTTTCACCAATGCAGCATGCACACGGCTCACGTTTTCAGACTTTTATGGGAATCAGTGGCCAACGGATTGATCGACTTTTCTGTCCCAAACCTTTTACAGCCTCTGCAGGATTTACAAGACGAGAGCTGCTACACTCGGTGAGCGCTGTTAGAAAAAAAAAAAAAAGAAAACCCACAAGAACACACATATTTTAAAAAGTTAATGCACATGCATGCACAATCATGCACATGGTCTGAAATAAGTTCTAAAATTAAAGAAAACACTCCTTTGGAATGACCTTAAGTCTAAATATCTCTGTCTTCTTTATTCCTTGCCTGTGTAGATGCACATAAACACACACAAATACACACATAAACACACACACAGGGCGGTTTAATTTTTTAATCAGTTTATTGCTCTATAGCAGAGGGTTTGTGTTTTGTTGTAAAACTCCCTCAGACCTCAGAGAATAATTAATCAGATACGATCAGATGTTTTATTTCACTGAGTGAACATGACGGATTTATAAAAGTGACATTTAAAGGCATGATTTTTTTTCTGCATCAGATCGATGCACATTTGAACATTTACTGTAAATTACAGTAGGTCAGAAAATGGGAACAAAGAACAAACCTTTCCTTTCATTAAAGTAAACCTAGATTCACAAAGACATACCCATTGAGATTACAGTGGTTTAAATCAGCAGCAGAACCGATGAACTAGGAGTCTTTAAAGGAACATTTCTTAGAGTTTTTCTGATCGTCCAGCTCAGAAAAGTTATAAATAAAGTTTTAACGCAGCTTTGTTGTTTTTACTTGTCCAGTCTCACTTTAATCACAAAAATAGAACTTTCAGTTTGGAGGAAATTTGGCCTCCTACCCTGTTAGTGGATGCATTAATATTGCACGAGGTTATACAAGGTCATCCAGGGGTAAAAAAGGAAAACTTCCGGGTTCATAGAGATTTGCAAAGACACAGTCAATCCCACATTTAAGCACCCACAACTTTTGACTACAAACTTAAATTACTGCTATTATGTGGAAGCAATGAAGATCCTTTAAAACATGTTTGTGCCCCTTTAGTGTAAAAATCCATCCATCCATTATCTATCCAGTTTATCCTGTTTGGGGGGTCACAGGGGGGCTGGAGCCTATCCCAGCTGTCATTGGGTGAGAGGTGGGGTACACCCTGCACCTAGACAGACAACCAGGCACTCTCACATTCACACCTAAGGAGTCAGCAATTAACCTAACGAGCATGTTTTTGGGGCTGGGAGGAAGCCGGAGTACCTGAGAACCCACACGCATGGGGAGAACATGCACAGGAAGGCCCTGACCGGGAATGACCAGGGACCTTCTTGCTGTGAGGCAACAGCGCTAACCCCTGCACTGCCGTGCAGCCCCTAGTGTTAAAATACTCATGCAAATTTGAAATCAGTGTTAAAATTGTTGTTGAAACCAGCAGATTAACAGCTGTCAGCTTACTTTAGCTGTGGGCCAAAGGTTTTTAGAACAATAGCAGAGCAGAATGCTTCTGTCATCCATCCATTCATTTTCTACACCTCTTAAACTATGTTCAGAGAAATGGGGGGTCGGAGGTGGAGTCTGTCCCAGCTGTTATGGGGCGAGAAACGGTGTACGCCCTGGACTGGTCGCTGCCATACAGAGACGAACAACCAGGCACTCTCACACTCACTTCTACGGTCAATTTAGAGCCACCAGTTCACCAAATGAGCACGTTTCTGGTCTGTGGGGGAAGCATGCAGACGGAGAGCATGCAAACTCAGAACAGCCCTTCTTAATATGAGGCAGCAGCTCTAACCTCTGCTCTGCTGTGCAGACCCATTATTAGAATAAAATGAATCCTACAGGAAGCATGTGTGGTTCAGTAGAAATGCACGTTTTCTCCTCTCCTCTCTTTGCCATGAAGTCAAATATTTAAGAGAATCTAAAGTAAACTTGACAGACGTGCCAATAAATAAAATTAGTAGTCACTGGTGCTACAGCAGAGCAAGAATCCAAAATATGTACACTACAGTCTTTGCTTGGTGCAATTCAGCTTTCAAAGGCACATTTAAATGTATTTTGTGCTTTTTATACTAAATGAGTGACTGAAAACAAACACAATCAAACATGCACAGCTGAATCATTGCAATAAAAGCATCACTGCCTAGAAAACACAGTAACGCCTGCTGAAACCTTCGACTCTAAGGATCTTTGAGGAGTTTAATGTCTATTAAAGTGCAGAAAAAGCTCTACAGTGGACTGACAGACATCAGGATGGAATCAACAGTCAGAAAAGCAGAGTAAGATGTTACAACGCCACATGACCACCGTTAGTACCATCAGCTAGAAGTTATCTAAAGTCTCTGCCAGGAGGTTTCTCCTGTAGAAACAGTGAAGCCCAGGAAATTAACAAGAGATGCTTCTCTATTCAGCTAGAAGCAGAAAAACAGTTTCAGGCATTTCTTTTCCATGAATCACGCTAGAACTAGTAAACTCATGGATGCACCCAAATGTGAGCAATTAGCATTTTCTCATCACCTCATTCATGAGTAATAACACACCGCAGCGCCTCTGAATCTCAGAACTAATGGAAGTTAACTATTTATGCACACTGCAGGTCAAATGTCAATTCCCGTGCCACAAATGTAAACCACTGTTTCAGATAGATTTGACATTTCTACAGATTTACTTTACTCTGGTTTGCTTGATATGTACATTTTTAAGGAACCTGCACTCAGTAAAGAGTCCTTCCCAGATTTTTTCTGCTCTATTTAACTATTTTATGAACTCAGACCTCCTTATCCATCCTAAAATCAGGGGTCATCACATACATTTGCACAAGGGCTAGATTTAGTCTCAACAGAGACTCTGAGGCCAGACGTTCAAATAAACAAAAATTAAATTAATATTTTGGTCTGAATAACAAATTTTTGAATTAGTATTTGTTTTTTCTTTCAAAATGCATCAAAAGTTTAGGCATTACCAGTGAGATCTCTTCCTATTGTCTATAATGCAGCAGGCCACAGGGAGCCAGGTCTGACAACAGAACTGGCTGGGCCCCTGAAAATCCCAGAGAATGGGCCCTCCCCGATTATCATTTAGTACCAATATTAACTCATTTTTGACACTTTTTAACCCCTTTCTCTACCTAATTCGGACATTTCTGCAGCATTTTTGGCCCCTCTTAACCCACTTTTGATCATTTGGTCCACTTTTCACCCATTATGCCACTCTTTAACCCCTTTTCACCAATTTGCCAGGCTAATTTTTCTGTATTTCTTGCACTTTTAACCCATTTTTGATACATTTTGCATCTTTTTACCCCTGTTCACCAACTTTCCAGCAAATTTTTGTCCCTTTGTGCTACTCCACAAACCATTTTGACACTTATTCCCCATTTTTGCCACTCTCTAACCCCTTATCATCACTTAATCTGGCCATTTTTTTAACCATTTTTGAAAAAAGATATTTATCAATAATGGCTGACAAGTGAATTCAATCAAATGTTTAGACTTTCTAAAACTATTTCAATATTAATTGTTTGGGGGTGGATTTAACAGCTGCAGACATTTAAAGCCAAAGGATACTCTTAAAACCAAAACATCTTCTTTTCCTCCTTTTCTGAAGTTAATGATCTTTCAGGGGCCGGACAGGAAGCTTTGGGGGGCCCGATATGGCCCCCGGGGCGCCAGTTGATTATCAGTGATTTAGGACTGGGATCATCAACTGGCGGCCCGAGGGCCAAATCAGGCCGCCTAAGCTTCCTGTTCAGACACCAGAAGATCATTGAATTCAGAAAAGGAGGAAAAGAAGATGTTGTGGTTTTAATTTGACCTTTTGGCTTTTTGTTTTTACAGAAATTTACTGGCATAATTATTAGACATTTAAAAAGGGTCAAGGTTGGCAGAAGTGCTGCAAAAATGACCAGATAAAGTGGTGAAAAGGAGTTAAAGAGTAGCAAAAATGGGTGATAAGTGGCAAAATTGGGTGGCACAAAGGGACAGAAATTGGCAGAAAGTTACGAAAAGAGGTTTAAATGTGGCAAAATTGGTAAAAGAGGAAAAAAGAAGCAATAACTATCAAAAATTGGTTACAAATGACAAAAAATAGTACAAAAAATGAGGGAAAGGGGTTAAAAGTGGCAAAAACAGAAGAAAAGCAGCAAAAATGGATAAGAGTGGCACAAAGGGGATAAAACATGCGGGAAAAGTGAGTCAGAAGGGGTAAAGAATGGCAACAATTGTGTTAAAGCGGCAGAAAGTATCAAAATGGGTTAAAAGTTGCAAAAATTGCTGAAAAAATGTAATGACATGCAGTTAGACAGAGGCAAAAATGGATAAAAGAGTGGCACAAAGGGGATAAAACATGCAGGAAAAGTGGGTTAGAAGGGGTTCAAATCTTGCAAGAAAAAAAATGGTTTAAAGAGGCAAAAAGGGGTTCAAAGTGTCAAAAATGGGTTAATACTGGTGCTAAATCACAATTGTGGAGGACCCATTCTCTGTGATTTTCAGGGGCCCAGACCTGTCTCCTTGTGGCCTGCCCCCAGAGTTTCTGTCCAGACTAAATCTGGCCCTTGTGCAGATGTACCTGATGACCCCTGACCTAAATGCTCACCTTTGTCATTAAAATAATTTTGTATACATATGCCTTAAATCTTTTCCACACTTTTATGTCCTGAGGGCCCCAGCCTACTGCCGACCTTTACCTGATGCTAAAACCTTTCCTCCACATTAATGTTATGAATTTCTGCATGTGCAAAGACTGACAAATCTTAAAGAAATCAGATGTCAGTTCGGGATTGTGGGTTTTGAATAATGGAAACAACAAATCTAAGTAAAACTTTTTCAATTTTGTCATGAAAAAAAGGTGAGAAATTCAAGTAGGTAGAGCCAGTCAAACATTAGAAAGCATAGTGCTAAGAGAATGATGCTTGCATGTGTTTAAATCAGCCATTGTGCAGAAACTGGGAGGAATTTTGCTCCTTAAATATATTCAAGCTGCAGCAGACTTCACTTCACAATCAGACACAAACAAAGCTCTAAGATCCAGGACTTTGTGGATGTTTCTGCACTCATCTATCCTTTAAAGAGGATCCTTAAGAATCTGAATTTCAGACGTTGAATTTCATGGTGATTTTAGTGGCTGTACTGTGAGCTGATTGTCTCTTTGCTCCATCATGATAGATTTCATTAAAGTCCTGATAAACTTCTGTTTCCTCTCAGCAGCTTCTCTGACAGCAGATTGGAGAGTCATGGAGACATAGTTCCTGGTTTTACACCACCTCCTCCCTCCGCTCCACGCCGGCGGGCTGGCTCCTGGTCTTGGGGCTGTGGTCTTGGCTCAGAAGCCCCTCCCCTCTAGCTTTGAGCAGCTGATCTGATCCCCAGTGTAGGCAGAGCGGGCAGGGGCACGAGGCTGGGTGAGGCACTAAGCTGCTGGTGGAGTAAGGGCCCGCTGTGGGTGGAGGGAGCCCCCCCGCTCTGTGGTGGTACTGGGAGAGGCGGAGAGCGTCCAGGGTCCTCATAGGGGCGCTGTAGCGACCGTGAGGCGAGGATGTGGGCGAGGAGAGAGACAGAGGATAATGATGGTGGAGCGGAAGGTGAGGGAGATGGGGTGGGAGGAAGGGGTAAGGCAGGGCAGAGGTGGGTGAGGAACGGCTCATCAGCAGCGCCCCCAGGGGGTCAACGAGGGGGTGGGGCCACGGCAGAGCGTGCCTCTGCCGTTTGTCCTTCATCCTCCTGTTCTGAAACCAAACCTGAAAAAAGAGTGAGAGAAGGAGGGGAGGAAGAGAAACAGTTGGTTACAAAGAGAAGACCAACGACCTTTTCACGCCATGCCTGCTGGTCTGCTTTCACATCAGACACATCGCTCCATACCTGAGCACCCCTGCTCATGTTCACAGTCTGATACAGCAGATGACAATATGGAGCCTATCCCAGCTGTCACTGAGCGAGAGGCGGGGTACACCCTGAACCTGTCGCCAGCAGGGCTGACATGTAGAGACGGACAACCAAGCATGCTCACACTCACACCTAAGGCCAATTTAAAGTCACCAATCAACCTAATAAGGGTGTTTTTGGTGGTGGGAGGAAGCCAGAGTACCCGGAGAGAACCCACACATGCACGGGGAGAACATGCAAACTCCACACAGAAAGGCCCTGACCAGGAAGCGAACCAGGAACCATCTTGCTGTGAGGCATCAGTGCTAACCCCTGCACCGCCGTGCAGCCCCTGGCCCAGTCAGTCTGGCTATGTCTGCTCCTATTGGCCAGCATTAGGATGCATGTCACTGATGCCAGCTCTGGGGGACCAAATGAGACAAAAGAAGAAGAAAAACTTGGACATGCCAGTCTTGTTGAATCCCGTTGGTGGGGCAACGAACCGTTGATGATGTCCCAGTACCGGAGTGTTTGTTATTCCCAACCTCCATGCTTGGGCCTGATGTTAGACAGGCCAACATCTGGAAAGATCCACGTTATTCAAGTCTGAATCTTCCACAAACAAGTCCAATTGTAATGGATTATTATCCTGCTATAAACCTGCTGGCTGTTTTATTAAACATTTTAAAAAGACACATTCAGCGTGCACCTTCCTTTTTTCCAAATAGTTTGCTGCAGAATGCACAGAGAAGTGAAGTACAAAGAGAGATATGTAAATGTGAGAGTAAGCGATCTCCCCTCCAGCTACTGTAAAACACCATTAAACCCTGAGCTGGATTACATGTAGATTACTCCTCAGCCCCACCTTTGTGTCCGCCCCACCAAGCCCCAAACTATTCCACCAGTTCATAGAATCTCCCGGAAGGCTGAGCTTCTAAAACGTCAGGTGGCGGCGTTTACGAGCCTCGCCTCGCATTCCTGCTCCGTCATAAAAGGGCGAGCTGTGGTTGGCAGAGAGGTGGGCGCATTTACAGCGTATTAAAGCTGCTGCACTGTGCCGGCGGGCCTCTGCGGCTAACACTGCACCGCTAAAGCTGTCACTACTCAATCGAGCACGGCAAGAGAGTTCAGAGGAGGCAGACGGGTGTCAGAGGTGCTGACGGGGAGGTGAGGCTCTTATTTCTCACTTCCTGTTTTCTGCTGGTATATCAGACATGAGGTGAACAAGAAACAGGGGAAACATTCAGAGAAGACGGTTCGATAAATGCACCAACACCTGGTCAGAGAGTGGCAGTAAAACCATAGAACCATCACCAGAGACAAACTGACTCTACCGTCCTTCCTGATTGATGATCAGATGGTTTTATTGATACGTTAACAGAATTTTAAGAAGCTTTATCAGTTTCAGAGTAGATTTCTCCTTTCAGAAGATTAAAGCTTGATTTCTTTAGGTTTAAAGTCTGTCATAGATTTTAAAGTTATCTTTTCAAAGTACCGTAATGACCCTAATATATACCCTCCAATAAGAAAAGGACCTGCTCTGATTTTAAATCATTTTAAAAACTAATTTGAGCTTCATGTTTTAGTTTCTATGAACTGCTCTGATAGGACCGTACTATGACACATCATGGCCGTTTTCAGCCCGCTGACCACAGCTTTGACCACCTCACCTTGATGGTTGTCTCTGGTAGGTTGAGAGCAGTGGCGAGCTCACAGCGCCGAGGCCTGGACACATAGCTCTCCTTCCCGTACTCCTGCTCCAGCCGGGACAGCTGCTCACGTGTGAACGCCGTCCGGTGGCGCCGGCTGTGATCGAGCAGGGTGCTGCGTGTGCACGGCTCTGTCTGCCGCTCCCTGTCGGGGGCGTGCACGATGGCGGTGGCCCCCACCGGTGTCTGTCTGCCCTCTGCAACTAAAAGGACACAGAAGAACCAGATTTTAGTGGGTGACTTGAAACCAGATTTAACGATAGAGAATGAAGTTTGAGGCTGCATCTTTATTTATCCCTCCAGGGCTGTGGTGAGTCTGGACCCAGTGGATCGCTGAGCTGGTTCCAGTAGTCATGGCTAAGAGCCTAAGGTGGCAAAAAGCCGATGAGGTAAGGGAGCCCAGAGTGGACATATGCACAGCCATACATTTTTGTCTTTATTAGATGGGACAGCTGTAGAGGGACTGGAAATATGGAGACAGTGTGGCAAACATGCACCAAACATGCACTTTAGTTAAAATTCAAACCTACTATGCACGATAAAGATTGCAGTCTTTGGGCGCCTGCAGTGCTGAGCTAAACCCGATAACAAGTAGGTTTTGTTTGTTAACTTAAAGCAGTGATTTTCAAACATTTTTTCCCAAGTCACACCTAAGATTGAGACAAAATTTTGAGGCACACCTTCTCCATATTCATGCAAAATATTCTCTTAAACATGATGAGACATGGCTGTTCAAATCCACAACACACACCTAGACATTTCTGGCCTTCACCATTTGGTAACAACTGGAGCTCACAAAGACTCTCTGTAATGTTTAATTTTGCAACATACATTTTAGCTATATCTGCCTTAGTCACAGTTTTTAATCAAAGCAATCTTCTGCTGCTAATCCAACATTTTTTGCACACATTTTTAGGGATTTTTACAACTAATCATCAAAATGATGTACATATGAAATAAAGCCAGAGCTAGAAAATACCAGAAATATCACAGAAAAAAATTTAGCTTCATAAGAGGTTGTCCAATCTTTTGATACTTAATAATAATGCAAGTTTTAAAATGATACTATTGTAACAATTATTATCTTAATCAGTGATAGGATCAAAAATTACTGTGCAAACACATGAAAGTATCTTAAATTGCTGTGCAAATGCCCGAGGCACACCTAGACTTTCCTCAAGGCACACTAGTGTTTCTCGCCACACCATCTGAGAAACACTGTCTTATTATATTAATATAATATTTACACAATATTAGGCAGTTTTCCCTTTACACCAACTTGTTGAGATCTCAAGTAAAGAATCAAATTAACATAAAATCCTTGAATAATGCTTTAAAATAAAATATCTGCACTAGCACTTGAGGGTTTTGATGGAAAAATTAATCTAATTAACTACAGGTTTATGTGATTAATTATTGCAATTAACTGCATATACACCAGAAATGCGAGAATTGCATGACAGGTCTATTTAAAAATAATAATAGTTATAAAAAATGATCAAAATTAATGTGCTTCTGAAGGGTGCTGGAACTTTTTTCAACCTGTTTAAACTGCAACATTTCTATTAAATGGAAACAAAGCTGGTCATGTGCATCTTTGCACAGAAAGGCACACTGAGGGCAGATCCAGCTCAGACTGTGAGGAATAACAATAAAGAGTGGAGGGAATGTCTGGCTACAGTGGATGGTTGTATAATAACATCAAAGTGTGATTAATGATCAGATATTTTAATTGGTTCCCTTTCTGATTGATCAATGTATTAATTTTAGAGAGCACTAGTCTGCACACATCCTTCCTGCTCTACTAAGGCCGAGCTTTTTAAACATGTTTCTTCTGTCCTGGCTTCATCAACATGTTTTATTCCATCTAAGCCACAGGTGTCAAACTCAAGGCCCGGGGGCCAAATCTGGCCTGTGGAACAGTTAAATCCGGCCCGCTAGATCATATGATATTTCTGTTCAAACTGTCCCATCAGTCTGAGGTCTGCAGATTTCCTCAAGTATAAAAATGTGAGCTTATCCTGATGATTTAAGATTTCCTTGTAAAGTCACTAAATCTGTAAAAGGTATGAAAATAATTAGATAAAAAGTCAGGAATGTGGAAAAAGACAATTAATTTGTGTTTTAATTTTACATTTTCAATTCAGCATCTCACAGTTAGGACTCAAACTTAGGATTTTTATTTCATACTTTGAGCATTTTAACTCATAATTTTGACTTCTTATATGATATTTGAAGCTTTAAGATTCATAATTCTAATTTTTAATTCATATTTTGACCTTTTTAACCAATTAGTTTGTATTTTATCTAATATTTTCAACTCCAAACTCTGGTTTAATAATCCCATAGTTTGACCTTTTAGACTCACAATTTAAAATTTTGAAAAATATTTTGACCTTTAATTTCATGATTGAAAATTTTATTTCATATTTTGACCTTTTAAACTCGTGATTTTGACTTCTTTCTAATATACTGCCATTAAAAACATTATTTTTCAATTTCATATTTTGACCTTTTTGAACTAATAAATGTACTTTTCTCAGATTGTGAGCTTTTCTTATCTTTTTAACTGAGTTTTTTTTTCATATTTTATTACCGGTGAAACAAGGTTCACAGTTTATGGTAAAAAAGGTGACCCTGTTAGGCCCTCAGGTTAGTCCTGAATCCAGAATCCGGGGCCTGCTGTGATTGAGTTTGACACTCCTGCTCTGAGGTCTAAACATTTTCATTGAATAAATTTGGAGCGGTTGAAAGTGGGTGAAAACTGGAGTCATGATTTCTCTTCATGGAGTCAAACTGGAGACAGAGAAGTGGTGTGATTGGTTTGGAGCAGCTTGGACATAAAAATGCTAAATGAATTAAAAACAACAAATATTTCTTTATCAATGCCTCAGACACGAAGAAGAGGGCTGCACAAGAAACTGACGTCCATCCTGATGCCTTTATGTTTTAATTCATCATCCAAGAGATCCACTGATGGAAAACTGTTATTTAACCCAATAAGGAATCATTTTAAGCTCGTGTGCAAAACAGAGACAGTAGAAGTAAAGCTGATAGAATATTTTTACTGTACGTTACATCTCGACTGTCTAGAAGCCAAAGATCCCTGCTAGCACAGTTAAGGTCTGGTATTCTTCCTCTGGCTATTGAGACGGTCGATTCAAAAACATCCCCAGAGAAAACAGACTCTGTGATTCAGCAGAAATAGAAAGAAAGGGTCATGTTATTTTGCACTGATGACCTAAGAGAAGTGTTTGCTTTAGGAAAGGACTTGTTAAATCCTGAAATCCTGCAGTTGTTTGACGAGCTAAAATTGAAATGGCTGTTTAAGTTTGATGTGTTTAAACTTGTTAATTTTGTCTCAAAAGCCTGGAAAAGACATTGATAATTAACTAATTAATTAATTTTTAGTTCGTCTCCATCTTCCTTTCCTGTTCTATAATGATGAGAGAACTACCATGCACCCTGATCCTGGCTTTGTCTGAATCCTTGGTGTCATGTAAGCCCATGTGGGCATATGATTGTCTGAATGACACAAAAATTCAATAAAAACCTTCAACCATCAGAACGTTCACTTCTTTTATATTCTGTATTACATTTTGGTCTACAGATTTTGTGTTGAATTGTGTGTTTTCACATTTTAAAAAGTGAGATAAAACTGAAAAGACAGCATCGTAAAACGATTGTGACATCTGAGTTTATGATGGGTCAGTCTGCTAGAAGGAGCTCATTGTAAGCGCGCTATTATCATAATTAAATCAAATAAAATGCTTTAACTTCTGCAGAAGTCAAAACAAATCTTCACATCTTTGCGGTTTCTCATGCTTCAGTAATAATGACATTATTTGTGTTTGCTTTCAGAGATCCTGCTGGAAAACTTTATTTAAAAATGTGATTTTGATTATTTAAAATCTCCATTCTACGTCTGTTATGAAGTTTATCCTGAACCCAAACATGATCAGTGTGCTGTCTGTCCTGATCCCAAAGGCAGACAGTCGCCTGCAGCCTCCAGATATCATCATTATAGGGGCTTCAAATATGAAGAGCAGGTCTTTAATCGCTGTCAGTGATTCAGACATCTTTTTAATGTAGATTAGAGACCAAGAGGGAATAAAACAGCATGAATAGATTTGGATTATCCAGAAACTTCACTGCTGGTCAAGGTCCAAGCCCCTCAGGAGCCCCCAAACATCTTCATATCAGTCTAACAGTAGACCCTGCAGACAGACTGGGACTATGAATATCACTGAGTGGTGAAATGGATCAATAAATCCAAATACATATGACACCAACAGTGGGAATCGGTTCTGATTGTTCCAAGATGATGGAAAGAGTTTTTAAGGCTCGATGGAGAAAGGCCTGCTGGTCTATGTCAAAGGTCATCAAGTGCATTTTCACAAGGGCCAGATTTAGTCTGGACAGAAACTCTGGGGGCCGGACTTTCAAATACACAGAAATTAAATAAATATTTTGGTCTGACTGAAATATAATTGTAGTAGTATTTGTATTTTCTTTCAAAACACAGGATATTTTTAGTCATTACCAGTGAGATCTATCCCTGTTATCTATAATGCAGCAGGCCACGGGGATCGGGTCTGGGACCCTGAAAATCACAGAGAATGGGCCCTCCACAGTTGTGATTTAGCACCAGTATTAACCCATTTTTGAAACTTTATTCCCCTTTTTGCCTCTTTAAACCATTTTTGCAAGATTTGAACCCCTTCTGACCCACTTTTCCTGCATGTTTCATCCCCTTTGTTCCACTCTTATCCATTTTTGCCACTTTTCTTCTATTTTTGCCACTTTTCATACATTTTTTCAGAAATTTTTGCAACTTTAAAACCATTTTTTTGGCCACTTTTAACCCATTTTTGATACTTTTTGCCTCTTTGATACAATTTTTGCCATTGTTAACTAATTTAAACCACTTTTCCTGCATGTTTTATCCACTTCGTGCCACTCTTTTATCCATTTTTGCCACTTCTCAACCCCTTTTCATCACTTTTGTTGCCTTTTTTTGTCATTTTGTGATACTTTTTGCTTCTTTTTTCCTCTTATACTATTTTTTTTGCCACATTTATTCCCTTTTCACCACTTAATCTGGTCAATTTTGCAGCACTTCCGCCAACCTTAACCCTTTTTTAAATGTCTAATAACTATGAGAGTAAATTTCTGTAAAAACAGATCAAATGTTCAGTCATTCTAAAACTATTTCAATATGAATTGTTTAGGGGTGGATTTAACAGCTGCAGACATTTAAAGCCAAAAGGTCAAATTAAAACTACAACATTTTCTTTTCCTCCTTTTCTGAATGCAACAATCTTTCGGGGGCGGACAGGGAGCTTTGGGGGCCCTGATATGGCCCCCGGGCCACCAGGTGATTATCAGTGGTCTATGTTATTGTCCATGCAGATTTTTAAAACTCCTAAAACATGGATATTTCCTTTTATGATGAACTAATATGCTAGCTTTAGGCTCTATAAAGGGTTAAAACTTCAACCTGTGTCTGTAATTTAATAAAAGTCTTTGCGGTTAGTAATTTTATATTCATATATTCACCAGTGTGAAGAAGGGCAATGAAAGGGTTAATAATGTCGGCATTTATAGACTTAACTCACAGGAACTCTCATATCAATGTAAGATGAGATTTTTGCTCAGAGAAATGCAGACTTGAGGATTTCTACACTGTTTCAGCGCCACTGTCCCAGCTCAGTGACCTCACTGCAGGAATTATTGTGAGTTTAGCTCCTGTGAGGTCACGGTGCAACACTCAGTTATAACTTTAAGTTAGAAGGAACTATTGGCACGATAACCACGGTCTGCTCCTTTAATTTTCACAACTGACACTGGAAATCCTACATGCAGCTCACACTTGTACAGCCCTCCTCTGTTCTCTGGGAATGTTTGAGTCTTTTTCATGAACAAAGTTTGCATAAAGCTGTTGAGACGTGTACTTACGCATCAGGACGTTCCTGCGAGCAGCACGAGCTCTAGATCCTCTCTGAAGTCCTGCTGAAGATGCTGCTGCAGCGATAAAAACTTCTCACTACCGCGCTCAGAGTTCATCCAGGTCTGCTCAGACACTCAGGAGGAAGATGAGGTGTTTTTGTCCTCCTCCCTCTCCCTTTTCTCCCCCCCCCTCCCCTCCTCCTCCCCCCCCTCGGTGCCGTCTGTGTCCCCGGGGCTCCTCTCTCCTCCTCTCCCCTCTCTCCGCCGCTGCAGACGGGCCTCGGTGTGCGCGTCGGCCCGGCGCGGCGCCGCAGCGCGGGCGCAGAGGTGTTAAAGGTGTTTGGGACGAAGCCTTTGGTCTCCTCTCGGCCTTTGTACTTTTGTTATGGAGAATTAGAGACGCGCAGACAGCACAGACAGCAGCCGCAGCCTCATTGTTCCCCAACGTTTGATGTTTGGAAGTCAATCATTACGCGCCTAATGGCTCCAAATCAGCCGAGGAGGCGCGCCACGAGACCAGTTACTGATTAATATCATATCATCCTTTACATCATATTTAATCTGACGATTTTTTTAAAAGTTAAACTGCAATTTTTATAGAAAAAATCAACAATGGTAAAAGAAAAATCTTAATTTTCTCCCTCATAAAAGTCTTATTTTTAAATTAGTCTTTTTTCTGCGTTTGCGCAGTAGGTTTCAGATATTTCAGGGTTTTTTGGCTGCCTTCTTGAACATGCATGCTTGGCAATTAACCGACTTTCAATTCGGTTTTTGCTTCGCATAATTATGAGAACAGGACAGTAGAGATTAAAGGACTAGTGCACAGAGTTGCGCTTAAAAATATGCGTAATTTCAGTTATAAAGGCCGAAACATTTAAAATTAACCTTCATTAAAGAACAATTTAATGTGACTCACTGCTGATTTGTTATGATGTTCAGTTTTAAGGGTGTTTAATCCTGTTGAAAACCGTGATCATGAAATCAATCAACATAATCGTGGTTTTCGGCCAAACATGCGTCTAAAAATGTGATTTTTTTCAGCGCTTTGTTTCCTGCATCCAGCTTCATCTCTGCATCAAAAACAGACACATTTAAAGCCTTTTTCTGATCAAACCTCTGAGTAATAAGCAGGTTTGAATCTGGTCCACAGAGCGGATTAATTGAGCTTCATGTGGCAGTAATAGCAGAGCAGTATCAATCAGAAGCGGATCCTTTAAGTGCACAGGCTGCAGCGCACAGCAGCAGCGGTGTTTTGGAGCTTATTAGGGCTATAATCTGCGCTGATGGTTGATCCTGCGGACACATGATGAGAAAGAGGACCGGCCGAGGACGGAGACAGACAGACGCCAGGTAGGCTGGAGCCACCGCTGCATGCAGGAGATTTATCATTACAGCATCAGGTTCAGGTAGGAGAGAGCAGCTTTATTCTAAAGAGGGAAAAAGAGACAGATTTTACTATAAAAGGAACACGTGGCTTCTACTGGTTTTTAATCTCAACTCTCAGTTCATTAAAAAGACTTTTAAACGTGTATGGAGCTGTGGTGACGTTATTTTCTATCCTAAAAACTGCTGCTGTGTTTTTGGAAATTAATAAACTTCTGAATCAGGGGACATCAGGTACGTCTGCACGAGGGCCAGATTTAGCCTGGACAGGAACTTTCAAATACACAGAAATTAAATAAATATGTTGGTTTGATTGAAATACTATTGTAGTAGTATTTGTATTTTCTCTTAAAATGCAGGACATTTTTAGTCATTACCAGTGAGATCTATCTCTATTATCTATAATGCAGCAGGACACAAGGAGACAGGGCTGGGCCCCTGAAAATCACAGAGACTGGGCCCTCCACAGTTGTGATTTAGCACCAGTATTAACCAATTTTGATACTTTATTCCCCTTCTTGCCTCTTTAATTCTTTTTTTTTTTTGTTGTAAGAATTGAACCCCTTTTGATGCACTTTTTCTGCATTTTTATCCCCTTTGTTCCACTCTTTTATCCATTTTTGCCACTTTCTAACCACTTTTCATTACATTTTTTCAGCAATTTTTGCAACTTTAAAACCAATTTTTGCCACTTTTAACCCATTTTTGATACTTTCTGCCTTTTCAACACAATTGTTGCCATTCCTAACCCATTTAAACCACCTTTCCTGCATGCTTGATCCCTTTTCAATCCAATCTTTTATCAATTTTTGCCACTTTTCTTCTATTTTTGCTACTTTTAAACCCCTTTTTATCACTTTTGTTGCACTTTTTTTCCATTGAATCTTTGAAGTTTTTGAATTGAATCATTTATAACCAATTTTTGATCCTTTTTGCTTCTTTTTTCCTCTTTTACCAATTTTTGCCACATTTTAACTCCCTTTGTTGAAACATGCCACATTGTTGAAAAATGCATTTGCAAGAGCCACAAGTAGTGAAAAGTGGCAATTAAGACAGGTTAAAGGTCGCAAAAATGGTCAAATAGTAGCAAACACTGGGAGAAAAAGTGGCAAAAATGGGCAGGAAGTGACCAAAAAATGAGTTAATGGTGGCAAAAAGGGTCCCAAAGTGGCAAAAACAAGACAAAAATGAGTGAAAAGTGACTAAACTGGGGGAAAATAAAAAAAAGATGGGAAAATGGGCAAAAAGTGGCATTTAATTACAAAAGGCAGCTTAAATAGGTGAGAAGTGGCAAAAAAGGCAAAAAGGGGCAAACATTTCAATAAGCAAGATAAAAGTGTCAAAAATGAGTGAGAAGTTACAAAAAGAAGTGGCAAAAATGGGCTAAAAGTGTCAAACGCTGGGAGAAAAATGGCCAAAAAAGAAAGAAAGTGGCAGTAATGGGTGGGAAGTAACCAAAAAATGAGTTAAGTGGCAAAAACGGTCCCAAAGTGACAAAAACCTGGCAAAAAATGAGTGAAAAGTGACTTAAAAGGGCAAAAAGCATCAATGAGTGGCAAAATGGGAAATAAGTGGCATTTAACTGCAGAAGGCAGCTTAAATGGATGTTGAGGATCACTGCTTTAGTCACGTTGATTGAATAATGTCACTAATTACTAAGAAAAAATAAATCAAAACACACTTTTCATTGCAGGCTTCCCAAAGGCCCCTCGTACTGTGGGCCCGGTTAGTCGGTACCCTTTATCCCCCCGTGCTACGCCCCTGATCATGAGTAGCAAAGGTCCAGATGTAACTTCAAATTTAAGATTATGAATCTAAAAGGTCAAAATATGAGATGAAATTCTAACTTGTGAGTTTAAAAAGTCAAAATATGGAATTCAAAGTCAAAGTTGGGAGTTTAAAAGGGCAAAATAAGAGATTCAACTTGAAATCATGATCTTGAAATTTAAAATTGGCATCTAAAAGTTCACAGTATGAGATGAAAGTCCGAATCCTAATTTTAAGTCAGAAAATTGAGATGCAAATTGAAAATATAAAATAAAAAAACAAATAAATTTCCCTCCCTCATTCCTGACTTTCTATCTCATTATTTTTACTCTTTACTTTTCCTTGTTTGTTATATTTTTTTATGAATAAATATAATAATTATTTATATTTCAAATCTTAAAGGTTAAATCTTTATTTCTACACCACAGGAAATCTGCAGCTTTCAGACCTGCAGGCTGGGTAAAACTGCACCATGGGCCGAATTTGGCCCCCAGGCCTTGAGTTTGACACCCCTGCTTTAAGTGGTTCCTAACTGGAGGGCTGGGACCCCAAAGACGGTCACTAATGTCACCCTTTCTTGTTCTAGTTTGTTCTTCTGGAGCTTTTTCTATCCTCCAGTCAGAGACTGCAGATGGAAACCGACATATTCACAGGAATGCTGATTTATAAATACTGTCCCTATAAAATACAGAGAAATGAAATATCCATACCTGAAAAGAGAAGCAAAATTCTATCATGTATGGAAGCCCAAAGTGGACATATTTCCATACAATTGATCTCACTCCCTGTTGGTGTGATGACGAGTTATTTTCTCCCTGTGACTTTCAGTATCAGAGCATTAATGGTGATGCAGTTAAGGTCCATTATTAGTGCTTTAATGGTTTAAACTGCATTGATCTCATTCCCTGCAGACACAGTGATGTCAAACTAGTCCACCACTGCTCCTTCATCTCTCATGCCACTTAAAAAATGACAGTCAGAGGTCATCAAACATTTATCCTTTCTTCTGTTCCTTCTGTAGTAGTTTTGTTTATGTCATAGTCTCTAATGATCTACACAAAGAACCCAATAAAACACGACGAGAAAACTCCATAGAGAACTGAATAACGCGAACCATGTTGACTGTAGACATGTCAGTACTCGACTTTTGTGTTTTTTGAAAAGAAAACAACTCACTGCTGTTCTTTGTTCTTCTTTTAATGAAGAAATAACGGTTCAGACGGGAGCTTTGCAAGATGGATTCGCCAGTGAGAAACACGGAAACGGGCGGATCTGTCTACTTTGCAAGGTTAGCCTACGTGTGGACAAGGCCTAAATCTCAGATTATTTATCCCGTCATCCAAACAACGCTAGTTCCCCCAAGAGCTAAAACCTCCAGAAAACAAACTAAGGCCTACATGTTACCAGGCTCACCCACAGGCATGCTGAGGCCTAGGGGCCTAAGCTCAGTAAAGGGGCCGGTCTTAAGTCTTTAATGATGACACATGCACACTGGATCTGCAGCATTAGCACTAGCCCCCTGGCTAACATTAGCCTCTTAGCTTCTGGTAGCTTTGTTGCATTAATAAATAATGCAGAGTTTTTAGCTGCAAAATAAAATCTGGTATCATTATTCTAATGTAGGACGGACTACATCGCTGACCTTCATGGGCCCTAGAAAGCTCTGCTGCACGTCCCACAGGCAGCCTTGGTTATCATGGAAAATGGAGTCGAATAAAATGTGTGCATGTCCCTCCAGGGCTTCTGTAATGACACTTTCTAAGCATGTTTGCTCTGCCCTCTCTCTTTTCTCTGTCATTTAAAGCTCCAAGCTGCAGCATTTACTATTAAACACATCGAGGGAGTTGAAAGGTTTCTGGGTCATGATCTGTCATTAAGAGAGGACGCAGTGGCTGAGAGCACCGCTTTGATTTACTGAAAACAAATGTTAAGGTACGACAAGGAGGGCACTGACAAAGCAGGACATAAAACAGCCATGAAACTATATTACTGCTGTTACGAGGGAAATATTCTGTATTAAATATGACACTGGGGCTGTGTATGAGGACATATGAATCATATTTATTCAGATCTGACATCTGGAGAAACGTCTATGTTGCTAAATAAACGTTTAATCTGTGGTGAACTACTGGAACATGTCATCAGTTTAGATGAGAATTAAGAGTGCTTATAAATCGAATATAAATAATAAAACTGTTGAAGTGTTGTTATTGGATAATTCTGCTGCCGTTGACGTTGTCTTAAAGGCAGATTTTGGACTTGAATTAAGGCGAATAATGAGAGACAGATCAGCATGAGTCTGCTCTTCATTTTAACTGTCACATCAGTTTAAGATAAGGAGGTTCTTCTGATTCAACATTTAAATGATTGACCCCTTCAGCCACACCCTCTCCTCCAAATATGGTCACTTCTGGCTCTAGTACAAAGATGTTAAGGCAGGGATACTCAGCGCGTGGCTCTTTTATGTCTTAATTTGAAATATTATTCTTTTAAACTTTGACCTCGGAAATTATCTATTGCAAGTCACATTATTCAGTTTGTTTCCCACACTTATCCATCAGGTTTTAATGGTCAAACTTAATTGTCGACCTTTATTTTTTCTCTGTATATTTCCATTGCCCTTATTTGCAATTTTTTGTCCCATTTTTTTTCATTTTTTTGCCACTTTTAATCCATTTCTGCTGTTTTTTAGCCCATTTTTACCACTTCTTTTAGCCACTTTTCAACCATTTTTGCCACTTTTATTCCACTTTTGCCCTTTTATCATGAGTTTTAGCCACTTTTATCCTGCTTCTTTGCAATTTTTCAACCATTTCAACTGCCTTTTGCCATTAAATGCCACTTTCACCCCATTTTCCCTCCTGTTACAGCTTTTTATGGCCAATTTTAGTCACTTTTCACTTATTTTTTTGCTGCTTTTTGACCACCTATAATTCATTTTTTTGTGACTTTGCACCCATATTTGCCACTTTTCACCGTTTGCTCCACTGTATGCCTATTCTGCCCCTTTCCCACCGTTTTTGGCCACTTTTAATCCATTTCTGCTGCTTTCAGCATATTGTTTTAGCCACTTTTTGACCACACTGAATAATGTTAGGGCGTACTTCCTGACCTCCCTACTGTCTTCTCGTAGCTCTCTCCTCGCTGTGATCTTCTTGTTTCTCGGTCAGTTAAGTCGTGCAGCTGTTCATGTTTGGCGTGTTTCAGCTGACTCTGCAGCACTCCCCCGATGCTGCACACATGTGATGCACGCTTTGCTCAATAAATCTGTGGCTTTGTGTTTAAGAGTCAGTGAAAGCAGCTGCTGCTCTGAACATTACCACTCATTATCAGGCAAAAATGTGAGACGATCACGTAGCAGCATTTTACAGCATGTTGGAAATAATTATATTATAACCACCATGACTTTATTTAACTGTTTAGAGTTATTATAGAGTTTGTTCAGCTATCCTGCTTTCTTTAGAACGTTTCTGAGCTCTCAGGATGTCTACTTCTCCTGGTTCCTGCTGTGAGCTCACCTTCTGACACCTGATGTTTCCCTCTGGACTTTAAAGTAACTAAAGGCACACTCACACTAACCGATCCATACGGCCCAACACTGTGTCCATGCAGGCTTGACTCTCCACAGTTTATTTGACTAGTGAGGGTGGTCTATACCATGTTTAAGGACGGTGCACTTCCTGAGGGTGGAAGCGGGGCAGACGAGTTAGACTGCAGGCTAGGCTAAAAGCGGTCCCACACAAACCTCCTGTACAGAGCATTTTTCTCGCCCTGGCTTACCAGCGGGATGGACGGCGCTGGGCTGCAGATTTCTAACCACCACTTGGACAACTGTTTGCTGCTCATTGTGTTTTTACTATCTCTCTATCTCTCTCTTATTGCAAAGAATAAAAGAGGAGACATCAGAAGAGATGGAGAGTACAGTCACTGAATCAACTGAGGTAGAAGACGGAGGACTTTTTGCACTCGTTCAGCCACTGAGGGAGCTGCACATCTGATATTTTTGGTTGTTTTGGATGGCAAGTATTTTTGACTATGTGTATCTGTCTGCAGCCATTTATCTCACAGCAGAGTACATACAATACGCCTTTAGGCATTAGAGACTAACAGACACTCAATGCTACACGGTGGACCAATCCCACGGTCTCCTTTGGACATGCAGTTGAAGATGTTTGAATCAGCGGCTTGTGAAGGCCTCTGCAAAGGGATCAGGGTTACGAGGACCCACAATGCTAAAAACATAAACCAGACCTGACTGGGCTCACACCCCCCTTTGAATCTGCAACATATAAGAGCTATGATCTCCCAGACTCATCCCATTCACCCCAGTAACATTTGATTTTAGAGGTCGATCTTATAAGTTTCATCTGTATGTCCAAACTACCCCATCAAAGTCAAAAGGAATGGGAGGGAGCAGCTGAGGATGTTACCTGGACTCAGCGAACACCTGACAGTGCAGGGATATCATCTTAGGGGTGATTCTACTGAAAAACTGACAAGCATTTCTCTTTAACCATGCTTTTATCAGGACTTCTGCAGCTGGTCTCTGCATCGTTTACCTCAGCTTCATATATCACACGAGGTGTAAAATACTAAGTCTGGCTCCAGGATTTTACAGCTCTCGTAGAAGCCTAGAGGAGAATGTGGATTATTAGATTTTAAAGCATGGGGCTGCTAACCATGCGTCTGTGTTCAGGTTTAGAACATCTTTGGATTCTGATTGAAAATTTGCCAGTATTGCTGATTTACAAGCCCCCTTTTGTGTGAGAATCAAAGTCTGCAAAATTTAAGGTTGCAGAAGAGCAATTTAGACAACATGAGAACTCAGTGATTTGTTAAAAGCGGACAGAGAAGCGTTAAGTTTACCAGCCCCAGAAGCAGACTGCAGCAGCTCCATCCTGACCATCTGCGATCCCTGCAGGGCAAATTCAACACAGTACGGACGGCTTAAACCCAGCGTGTGGTGATAAAGCAGATTCAATAGCCATATGTTTTACAGATACTAAAGTATTCTTTGATCATCTGATCAAAACTACCAGTCCTGTGGGACAGCAGGGTTTGACAGCAAACAATGGGATACATACATTTCTAAAAGGCGTAAATCAAATCCAAAATCTCATCGGTATGCAAGGTCACAAATGAAGCTGCTTATTCATGTGACAGAAATATGTGCTCAAAGGTGTCTGCATGACAAGTCTGTACTTCTTCTCCATGACATGTGTTTCATGTAAGGCTTGGTTTTAACTCCACGACAGGAAAAATCTCCTCTAATGGGACATAAAGCTCTTAACACGGGAATAAAAAGTCTGAACAGCTCAGTTAGAGGAGAGGTGTTAGCATATGGCTCATGAAATCACAGCGTTATTAAAAAAACAAGAGAAAAGCTGCTGGGGATTTAAAGTTGTCCCTAACTGAACTAAACAACGAAACTTTCCTCCTTCAGCAGTTTTGGCCTGCAAGAACATCTTTAGTCTAATAAAGCCAGTGGTTCTCAACCTTGGGGTCGGGACCCCCTTGGGGGTCGTGAGACACTAAAGCCTAACTAAATCCTAACTACACGTCGCAGTGACACGGACCGCAAGGGCTGTGATTGGTCCGCTCAAAATGTCATCCAGGTCCCTCAGTGGGCGAACCAGTGCGGTAAATTCACCCGTTCTCAGCCTCGACTCGTTAGGTGGTCATACAGACCACCTCCGCAAACATCTTCCCTTCCGCCTGCGCCTTAACATTTGCAACAAAAGAATTTGTTCATCAATATCGATGAGCTTCAACTCCAAACACACCCACTCCACCTCAGTCGCCATTGTTTACTGTGACCTGGAGTTAAACAAGGATTCAAATGTGACCCCTCTGAAACCACACAGCCACACCCTCATAACGGCATGGCGATGGATTGCAGAGCAACGCGCTCCCTTGATGTAGAACTTCGAATGGTCAACGACGGCATTGGGTCGATGGCGTAGAAGCGACGCAGAGGCATAAATCAGGCTTAAGAGGGGGTCTCCAGATTCCCTAAAAAAACTAAGCATATTTTACAGATTCCACTGTTGCCACTTTATACCAATTTTGCCAAATCTTAACCAGATTTCATAATTTTTTCCCACAAATTCTAACACATTTTTGCCATTCATCACTTTTTTGCCGTTTTAAACCCTTTCCACCACTTTTTCTCTGCCTGTTTTTGCCACTGCTAAACCAATTCTTACAACATAAGCCAAATGTTGCCTCTGTTGACCCATTATTGCCACTATTAACCCCATTATACCACTTTTTATGCCCAATTTTTCCCATTTTACCCACATTTCACTATCTGATGTGCCCATTTATGCCAGTTTGACCAGTTTCTTCCAATATCTGCCAATTTGTTCTTTCTCAGTTAATACTATTTTGCCAGTTTATTTCAATTTTTTTTTATTTCCCATTTCATCAGATTGCCACCCATTTTTGCCAGTGTAAAGCCTTTTCAGCTAACCTGACAAGCCAGATGGATGTGTTTCACACATCCATCTGGGAAGCTTCAATAGGAAATGTTTGTGAAAGGTAGAGGCTTTGAAGAAAGCTAAGCGTGTGATTGGATGAAGGTTCTGTCTATCACATCTCTACAGGCCAATCAGAGCAACAAAACACGTGACGTAGCTGCTATCGAGCTATGTGTGCGCAGCTACTGAGGAATAACGCGAAACATGGCGACTGTAGACATTTAAGTAGTCTACTTTTGTTGCTTTTGAAAAGAAAACAACTCGCTGCTGTTCTTTGTTCTTCTTTTAACAAAGAAATGTGGTCAAGTTCTGATAAAACTGGCACTTTAGCAGCATCCACGCTAAGCTCTTCCGCCATAATTGCCCCGGCCTCTTACTGCTTCTTGTTTATGTCACGACTCCGCCGCGCCTGAAAGTACTGCCTCTCGTCGCTGATTGGTCCTGTCACTTTCTAACTGGGCCCAAACCGTTCAGACGGGAGCTTTGCAAGATGGATTTGCCAGTGAGAAACATGCAAATGGGCGTAGCCATCTGCGTTGCAAGGTTACTTTTCAGCCCCTTTTAAATTCCTTTTTACCACTATTTATGCCCATTTTTGCAACTGTAACCCATTTTTGCCTTTTTTCTGTTATTTTTTGCCCCTTTTCACCCCTCAAAACCAAGTGTGAGGGCCATCTCCTTAGAAATGGGACACCCCTTAATAGCAGTTACAATTTCAGACTGTAGAGGGCAGTAATGTGCCAAAATGGTGTAGTCTGTTGATTCAGAGGAAGAAGGAGAACAAGAATGTGTTAATATTCACCCAAATAACATGTATAAACACCACAACCATGGACATATTCAGCTGAGAGCCACCATATAACACAGCCATTGGCTAACGCCAAACACCAGTTGTTACTCGTAGGCTTGTCCACGACGGCACAGTTACCAGCTTACAATCATAGAAATAAAAATATCAAAAACATCCCTACTAACAAAGAAATTTACATTTGTAGCTTGATTTCTACCCCGCGTTTGCCACCATCTTTGAGTGATAACCCTCAATTCCAAGGGAGCTCCAGGAACATCTCAAAATTAAGGGAGATAAAGCCCTCAAACTGGCCCCTTAACTCAACTCTGGGGAGAACTGGGACAGCCCTCGCACATCGCAGGAACGTGCATTTTGAGACTGAGGGTTAAGATTGAGGGTTAAGGGGAAAGATGGGGTTCAGCCTTAGTCCTGCCACCTGCCTGTAAGCAGTATTCAACATTTTAAGACTGGATGTCTCAAACTAACTTTCGATAAACTTGACATCTGGAGCTGAGCCACACTGTGACGGCACATCAGCCTTATTATAAATTACACCAGACATTAACATCCTCAAAGTGTGCGCCGATGAGAAACTAAGACCAGATTATACTGAAACATGGTTATGTCTGTGGTAAAAACAGGTGATCTTGAACAGGTGTGCATCCACTTCTGATTCTGTAACCAGCCTCTCTGCACCACACCGGCTCTATTTTCCAACTATGGAGGTTTCTGCTTGGTAGCAGATCTGGATTCAGCTTTTATTTTGTTCATATGGGGACAGATGACTTGTAACAATCCCCTAAACGAAAAAATCCCAACATGGATAGTCTCAGACCCTCTCCAAGTCCCCAGAGCACATGTAGACTTGATGAGTAAATTCCTCCAGCATGCCAAAACCAGATTTTATGTTGAGTCTCAGCAGAAGAAACAAACAAGAAGCAGCAGTTTTCCCTTAGTTTTACTGAACCACACTGACCACTGAGTTAAGGACATCCTGCATGTTTGAATGAGAGTTTTTTTTTACAGTGTGAAGGCTGCTGGAAGCTTACAACAGGAATACATTCTTAATAACATCCTCCCTGAACATGCTCTTTAATTACTAACAGAGGGTTCAGCTCTGATGTATGTGCATAGACAATAAGAGGACCTGGACCATCTCCAGATCTCTGAGACCAACCTTTAAACAGGATGATAATGTTGGATTCATGTGTGCTACTGCAGCACTGAGGCATCGCTGGTATCGACCAAAACCACAACAGAAATCTTCAGTCAGTAGCAGATGTTCCACAAACACCCCGTGATAGTTTCTTTTTTTAACACGCCGAGCTCTAGGAGAACTTCAGGACAACACGCATACTCAGTGTAAGCTCTCAAACATTATAGAAACATGTGCAGCATGCATACACATGTTTAACACATGCTGCAGAGGAAAGCAACATGTGCATTGTTCCTCAAATATGAATGTAGAGAAAAAAGACAGTTTGAGTGTTTGATCACAGGCAGAACAGGACGCTTCATCGCCCAATATGATGGCCCGACAAACTCCGTTCTCACGACCTCAGAGAGAGGTCAGAGTGTTTCTCTCATTAATGATATTCAGATCACACAGAAAACATCTTTACATTGTTTTAAAGACAGAAAAACAACTCTGATCTATCAAAGAGGTGCTAAACAGCTACTGGGCTGTGACGGAGAGGAGAATGGGAACTTCAACAAAGAGTTAGCCCTGCTCCTTCTTAAAGGTTTGTAAAATTTAGTGCACAGCATCTCAATCAGATTTAAGTCCAGACTTTGACTAGACCACTCCAGAGCCTTCATTTAGTTTTTAGTCCATTCAGATGTGGACTTGCTGGTGTATCTGGGATCATTGTCCTGCTCCATTCAGGATTTTCTGCTAGAGAGCAGAATTCATTGTTCCATCACATCCAAGTCCTGGTCCAGACCACCACCATGTCTGACTGTTGGTCTGATGTTCTTTAATGAAATGCTGTGTTAGTTTGACTCCTGATGGAACAGGATGCACACCTTCCAGGAGTTCCTCTTTTGTCTGGTCAGTCCTCAGAACATTTTCCCAGAAGTCTCGAGGATCATCAGGATGTTTTTAGTCAAATGTGAGACGAGCCTTTGTGTTATTTTTGGTCAGAAGTGGTTTTGGCCTTGGAATTCTCCCATGATGCCATGTTAGCCCAGTCTATTTCTGATTGTTGAATCATGAACTCTGACCTTAACTGAGTCAGTGAGGCCTGCAGGTCTTTAGATGTTGTTCTGGTTCTTCAGGGACCTCCTGAATGAGTCATCCATGCGCTCTTGGAGTCATTTTGGTTGGCTGGCCACTCCTGGGAAGGTTCAACATTGTTCCCAGTTTTCTCCATTTGTGTGTAATGGCTCTCAGCATGGTTGGCTTGAGTCCCAACGCCTTAGGTGGCTTTCACACTAGGGGCCCGGTCCCGGATCTGAGTGCACTTGAGCCCAAAGTTCGGTTCGTTTTGGTAGTGTGAATGCAAACGAACCATGCTGTGCAACGGGCCTGGGCCCACTTGAGAAGGTGGTCTCGGGTGCAATTCAAGTGGACTCTGGAACGGTTCGGATGAGATGTGAATGCAACCGCGCTCGGATACAGGACAGAGCGTTGTATCAGCTTAATGACGTCATCGTAAAAACTAAACTTCTTTCCACAGCGCGGCAGTTTGTTCACATTTTTCCTCAATTAAGGGCAGAAATAATCAGAATCCAGCCAATAAACGGTCTGTTGTGACTCACCTTACAGATGAACACAAGTTGGAGTCAGTGAGAGGAGGTGCAAAGGCAATAAAAGTCTCCTGTCACCTCAAAAAACGCTGTATCTGTGCAGCGCGAGCCCATTTAATCCTCTGAGCTGTAGTAGATGTGCAGATATGAAGAGCGAAGTTGCTGGCATCTTAAAAGTGATTTTAATCATCCATGGCTGCAGGATGGACTTTTTGCCAGCTCAAAACAAAAACAATCTTTGCCCAGGTCATGACCCCAGTGGTGGTCATGGTAGCTTCTTCTTCTTTCTCCTCCTTTGCGGGGTTGTAAACCAGCTACGTGCATACTGCCACCTGCTGTTTCAGACCAAGTCAATACACAAGTGCACCCTGGCACAGTTCGATGTTGCTAGTGTGAAAGCAAGCGGGGGGGGGGATCGCGCCATTCTGCGGTTCGAAACAACTGGGCCTAATGTGAAAGTACCCTTAGAAATGTCTTTGTACCCCTTTCAGACTGATAGATGTCAGTGACTTTGTTTCTCATCTGTTCTTTAGATGGTTCCATGATGAGTTGGCGATCTTTTCGCCTACTTCACTCAGTCAGACAGGTTCTATTTAAGGGGTTTATTCATTCAACAGGTCTGGCAGTAATCAGGTTTGGGTGTGGATAGTCAAACTGAACTCAGGACATAACAAGGGAGGAAAGACTTTTTCACATAGGGCCAGGTATGGATGGCTTTTTCCCATCATTTAAAAACTGCATTTTTTATTTACTCTGGCTATCTTTGTCTAGGAGAACCAGGACTAGTTTCTGTAGTAAAATCTAAGTAAAACCTTTTGCTTTTAGCAACATACTGAATATTTTCCTAGAAAGACAAATTTTCATCAAATAAAAAATATTTTTTAAGAAAATAACCATTCAGGTTTTTTGATGGTACTGGCAATTTGCCCTGATTTTTTTTCTCAGCTGCTTTCAGAAATGTAAAGAACATGAATTTGTTTTATCAGCATTTAGAACGACTTGCAGCTGACAGAGCTGATCTTGGACTTTCTCAAAAGTATGACAGATTTGGAAAATCTTGTGCAGGTGTTGGTGCACAGCAGGTAAGATCATCGGCATAAAATGAAAAGAAGCATTTGGTATAATCTGTTCAAGACAATTGATATCGTTAGCAAATAAGAGTGGACCCAAAACCGAACCCTGAGGTACCCCCTTGTGGATTTGTAGTGCCTCTGATTTGGCTCAGCACGCGGAATGTGATACCATTTTGGCTCCATTTGATCAGCCAAATTTAGCAAAGTTTTGACCTATGTGTGCTTGTCTTTTACTCCAGATGAGCTTAGATTGTTAGACTAATGAAAATCTCATATAACTATTTTCTGCACTATCCCATCTCCTCAAATCACCCTGCATTACAGAACTGGCATAAAGCAGGAAGCAGCACTATTCACATCTCCAGCTTTCTATGCCAGAGCTGAGCCAAATCTACAAACCAGCTCACTGGCTGGGCTGTAAGACTCTTCTGTATAGAATATTAAAGCTATACCACCAAGAATAACGGTGCACCTGTGGTAGAGTGGTGTTACATCCCTCTACAGCAATTTTCCCAGTGTGAGCTGGTTTTCAGGTATCCTTGTCATCAAAATGAGCAGATTTTAAAACCCCATGTGACAAATTTGTATTTGAGCGTTCTGACAATATAAATATCTTTACATTTCTTTCATAATGGCATTCAAACCTGCCATGTTCTACTTCCAGACCCATCACCTCCTTCCCCTCTGTTTGAGCAGGGGGCCGTAGCGCTCATCTCTCCATCTTTCCTAAACTTCTCAGTGTGAGCAGGACAATCACCTGTGCTGCTCTCAGAGGTACAAGGCTCCCTCCTATTGGCCGCAGAGGGAACAGAACCCACACAGGGACACCTCATCAGCTGAACAAAACTCTCCACTGTGAATTAGAATGACCTCAGAATGCTGGATTCTGATTGGCTGGAGGCTGCTTTTATTTGAGCGGAGAGAGGAGGCTGTTTGCTGCAAACATACATGAGAGGAAGGACTTCATCGAGCAAAGAGAGACCATAGGACTCAAAGATGGAAGCAAGAAATCATTAAATCCCCACATTAATTATGCACGATCAAATCATATTAAAAGTCATATATTCATTAAATTTAATCATAAGACACTCCCTCCCCTCCCTCTCTCCTATTCATCCACAATGTTTGTTTATGCATGCACATATTTATGTACACAGATATAAAGGGCTTTAGTGATTGCTAAACATGTAAAATAATGGCATATTTAATAATTCAAAACGTGTCTACTTAGCATTCTTTGCACTCCTTGCACACAGATCTGTATCTACTGGTTAAAATACCAAACAAGAGTTTGTACAAATTTAACTCTCTTCTATTAGATTTATTTATTTGTTTATTCATTATTTAATGAGTTGAATTCTTCATTATAAAATAAATAATAAAAATACATAATATCCCTATAATGCCTTTAACTGAATGCATTCAAAGCTTATCTCTGTTTGGGACCATTCACATTTCTCCTGCAAGCAGATCTGGTTTCCAATAATGCATAAAGTTATTAATAATGATAATAATATACTTCTGAGTTAGAAAATGCAGTATTTCTGATAATCATTAGGACTGTGATGATTAAGACGTTGTTTCTTCATGAAAATCAGTGGGTTTAAATTAAGCATCTTTATTTGGGGAGTGTTAATGAAGGGGAGTTATTTTGGATCCTTTGGACAACAGGACTACTCAGAATAAAAAGGGTTAATTCTGCGCGTACGGTGAAGAGCTCCTCTAAGATCTTTAAAAGCGTGTTTAGACTCATGTCTCTGAGTGCATTTAGTCAGCATTTTCTGAAAAAAAAATCCACTTTTTCTTTTTATACCAAGAATTTCTGTACATTAAATCCAGCGCTGCATCCTCCTGTGCATGTTCCTATTTAATCAAAAGGTTTTAAAAAGAAAAAAAAACCATGCTGCAGCCGTTTCCCTCCTCTCCTCTCACTGAATAAAACCCTCAAATGAACCTGAAAGTCTAAAAGTCTCTGTAACATCATTTTAGAAAGGAATGTTTCTGGTAAAAATCTTCACCCTGAAATAGGAACAGCTGAATGCGCAAGGCTATCACCATGTTGCTTTCTAATACAGCCATGCTGTGCAGGTTAGAGCACCTGAGAGTGCAGGCTAATGCACCTGTGGGTGCAGGTTAAAGCACCTGTGAGTGCGGGTTAACGCACCTGTGGGTGCAGGTTAACGCACCTGTGGGTGCAGGTTAAAGCACCTGTGAGTGCAGTTTAAACGATGTGAGTGCAGGTTAACGCACCAGTGGGTGCAGGTTAACGCACCTGTGGGTGCAGGTTAAAGCACCTGTGAGTGCAGTTTAAACGATGTGAGTGCAGGTTAACGCACCTGTGGGTGCAGGTTAACGCACCTGTGGGTGCAGGTTAAATGATGTGAGTGCAGGTTAAGGCACCTGTGGGTGCAGGTTAAGGCACCTGTGGGTGCAGGCTAACGCGCCTGTGGGTGCAGGTTAAACGATGTGAGTGCAGTTTAAACGATGTGAGTGCAGGTTAAAGCACCTGTGAGTGCAGTTTAAACGATGTGGGTGCAGGTTAAAGCACCTGTGGGTGCAGTTTAAACGATGTGGGTGCAGTTTAAACGATGTGGGTGCAGGTTAAAGCACCTGTGGGTGCAGTTTAAACGATGTGGGTGCAGGTTAACGCACCTGTGGGTGCAGGTTAAAGCACCTGTGAGTGCAGTTTAAACGATGTGAGTGCAGGTTAACGCACCTGTGGGTGCAGGTTAACGCACCTGTGGGTGCAGGCTAACGCGCCTGTGGGTGCAGGTTAATGCACCTGTGGGTGCAGGCTAACGCACCTGTGGGTGCAGGTTAAATGATGTGAGTGCAGGTTAAGGCACCTGTGGGTGCAGGTTAAGGCACCTGTGGGTGCAGGCTAACGCGCCTGTGGGTGCAGGTTAATGCACCTGTAAGTGCAGGTTAAAGCACCTGTGAGTGCAGGTTAACGCACCTGTGAGTGCAGGTTAACGCACCTGTAAGTGCAGGTTAAAGCACCTGTCAGTGCAGGTTAAAGCACCTGTGAGTGCAGGTTAAAGCACCTGTGAGTGCAGGTTAACTCACCTGTGAGTGCAGTTTAAACGATGTGAGTGCAGGTTAAAGCACCTGTGGGCGTAGTTTAAACGATGTGGGTGCAGGTTAAAGCACCTGTGGGTGCAGTTTAAACGATGTGGGTGCAGGTTAAAGCACCTGTGGGTGCAGTTTAAACGATGTGAGTGCAGGTTAAAGCACCTGTGAGTGCAGTTTAAACGATGTGAGTGCAGGTTAAAGCACCTGTGAGTGCAGTTTAAACGATGTGGGTGCAGGTTAAAGCACCTGTGGGTGCAGTTTAAACGATGTGGGTGCAGTTTAAACGATGTGGGTGCAGGTTAAAGCACCTGTGGGTGCAGTTTAAACGATGTGGGTGCAGGTTAAAGCACCTGTGGGTGCAGGTTAAAGCACCTGAGAGTGTAGTTTAAACGATGTGAGTGCAGGTTAACGTGCCTGTGAGAGACGGCTCTGAGAGCCGGTTCAAACGTGTAGATCATACTGGACGATCATCAGGATGACTCAGGTTGACCTGCAATGGTTCTTTACTGTAGACTGTGAACTTCATATTTATTTTTCTTTTGTTGCATTGTTTATTATTTTTGAACGTAGTAAAATGTTCTTGCTGTGTGAACATGCAGCAGCATATCAATCCAGCAGGTTAGAGGCTTCTATCCAGGGATAATCTCTGGGATTAAATCAGAATTTCGTGCATGAGAGACACAGACAGATGATCATATCTCCAGCACCCCCCTTGTTATATGGGGGTGATTTTTATTTGTATGGATTTTTGCGTCTTTAATCCTCATGTGAACGGAGCGCTCATGTGTCCAAATGTAACTCCAGGATGTCCCGTCTAACCTGGAGAGTTTTAAGGAAGACTCCTGTTCGCTGATTTAAACAGACAGACTAAATAGATAGGGTTTATCTTTATCTATTAAATCTAGACTGCAGGTTTGATGCAGGAAAACGTGCAGCTAGAGCTCTTAGTCGAAGTTAGAGCCTTTCTAAAGAGAGCTGGAGTCCCTCTGCAGACGCTGAGATATCAGAGACGATCTCTGAAATATTAGGGGCCAGGTAATCGTGCAGATTGAATCTTCAGCGATCAGGTTGAATAGTGATGATCAATAATATTTCCAATCAAACTTCACAAGTGAAGGGATTATTAATTGGGTAAAAGTCGCTGTTGTGTTACAGATGCAGCGTTATAACACGTAAAAGTCTTCCTTGTTGATAAAATGCTTTCCACTGAGGAGAATTTTCTACAGGCTTAAAATTATTTATTTATATTAATTTGATAACCTGAAAAGTGGGAAACTTTACAGGCATAACCATCTTTGGCTTCCTTCCCAAGGTTTGTGCATAAGGGGCTGCACGGCGGCGCAGTGGTTAGCGCTGTTGCCTCACAGCAAGAAGGTTGCTGGTTCGCTTCTCGAACAGGGCCTTTCTGTGCGGAGTTTGCATGTTCTCCCCGTGCACGCGTGGGTTCTCTCCGGGTGCTCTGGCTTCCTCCCACCACCAAACACATGTTCATTAGGTTAATTGATCACTCTAAATTGGCCATAGGTGTGAATGTGAGCATGCCTGGTTGTCTGTCTCTATATGTCAGCCCTGCGATTGACTGGCGACCAGTCCAGGGTGTACCCCGCCTCTCACCCAATGACAGCTGGGATAGGCTCCAGCCCACCCCCGACCCGGAGTGGAATAAGGGGTATAGAAAATGGATGAATGGGTTTGTGCATAAAAGCCTGTTGGTTACTGCATGTGTCTGTTCGCCTTCTCTTATTAATAAAACTAGAACTGTTCAGTGAAATCAGATCTTCAGACCGGGGAGGAGGTCTACAGGTCTACAGGTCAACAGGTCTACAGGTCACAGATTTAGGAGCTGAGCACCGCTAAAGGTCTGACCCTGGTACAGACTTTAAATGTTGAAGAGAAGATAAAAGCATGGATGTCACAGAGTCAGAGGTCAGGATCAGGAGTTCAGGTAGATTTATGCCAACAGAGACATTTCTGGAAATACTGGACCAACAGCTCTGCTTTGGTTTATCAGAGAGAGGGTCTGACAGTCCACCTGAGAAATCAGTGGTGTGAAAGGACTAAAGGGTCTGGGATCATAGGAACTATACCCCCCCCCCCCAACTCTACTTGACTGTGATAACACTGAGATCCTGCTACTGTAGTTTATCAGAAATGTTTGCTTTCAGTTTGGGCTGAGACTGAGAATCAGTTCTGCTGGAGTCAAAAAATTGTTATTTACATTTATTTGTCATTTGATGATTTGTTGGTGGTAGGGCTGGGCAATAAATCTAAAATTAGATTAAATCTCAATATGACCTTCTGCAATACAAATCTCTAAAGGTGCAATATTTCTTTGAGCTGAAATTTGTGTTAAAATACCAGGTTTAGACTTTTTTTTGTAGCAGATGTAATCCATGACATATCATTCAATCACTAGAGTACCATCTTTTTAGAATAGTCAACAAAAAATCCTACCTTCTTCATTTTTGTCATTTTTTAAAAAATTAAATACAATCGCAATTCAATTATTTTCCAAAATCGCTCAGCTCTAGTAATTGGGAGTAAAATTAACAGGAATAAAATTATTTAAAAAAAAAATGAATTTATGCCTTTGCTATATCTGTTAATGCACTTTGTAAACATCTATTTTTAGAAGTGTAATATAAATAACATTATTAAATTATTACCATATTGTTATTATATTATTATTACTATATCATTATATTATTATTTTACTATTTTTTCTATTATCATTATTATTACTATTATTAATATTATTATTACAATTATCATTATATTACTATTATTATTGTTATTATTATATGATTATTATTACTGTTATTATTGTTATTATTAATTTTATCATTACTATTATTACTATCATAATGAATACTATTATTATTGTTAATATTATTATTATTATTATCATATGATTATATTACTGTTATTATTATTATTAATATATTAATATTATCATTACTATTATTAGTATCATAATGAATACTATTATTATTATTAATATTATTATTATTATTATTATTATTATTATTATTTGTTCATCAGTCTAAAAGTTTAGTTTCTTTCCTTGAATCTGTTCAGCTGAGCATGGAGGACATGGAGGACATGAACACGCTCCCGGAGGAGAAAGTGACCTTTATTTTGAAAAGCTCCCGTTATAAAGGCTCTTATTTTGAAGAATAAATCATGATCATGTCTGATGAGCCTCCTCTTCTTCTTCTGTGCTTTTTATTCCAGTTAATGATTGACCGAGAGCAGCCTGGGTGTTTGTCTTTATCCTGGTTGAACTGGTTATACTGGGCCAAGCCGGTGACCATCGCCGAGACACAGAGGCGTCTCCTGCGTCATCACGCACGCGCTCGCACAGACACAGAGACGGGAGCAGCTTCAAGGTGTGTGGTGGCCTTGAACTTGAGCTCATTACATCTGTCGGTCTCTCTGTCTGCCCCCCCCCCCCTCTGTTTCCGTGTTAAACTTGACCTTGACCCTCAGGGGCCAGCCTGCCCCCCCACCCCACCCTGACCACAAGAGAGAGAGAGAGAGAGAGAGAGAGAGAGAGAGAGAGAGAGAGAGTCTGTTTAGCACAGAGGTTTGTTTACGTGTTCCAAACTTCCAGAGAAGAAAACTGGACTTTTTTATTATTTATCATAATAAAAGAAATAAAACCTTTAGAAGGAGAGACTCTCATCACTCTCTGTCTGCAGCAGCTCGACAAACAGCGACGCTTCCTCCGTTTCTAGGTCAAATCTGAATCTGATAAATGAGAAGCTTTTATTCTCTGTCCGTTTTTATTGTGACTTTTATTTATCAGAGTATTTTGTGGCTTAAATTCAGTTTTAAAAGGAGATTATTTGTCGTGATTTCTTTAAGATTAAAATAAAGTTTGAATAACAGACCTCAGAGGACAAGAGGCTTTTTAAATTTTCTATTATAGACGATTAAAATAAAAAAGTTTCACATGCTCAGCCTTATCTCTATCACCAGGGAATTTTAGGACTTTTGATCAGTCTTTTTGGCATTAAATGCAGGGCCCCAAAACATACGCAAAAAATTAAAAAAAATAAAAAATTATATAAAGATAAACAAAATAAAATAAAAATCTTATTTTATTATGAATATTTAATTTTAAACATGCATTAAAAATAAAATGAAGACATTATTCACATAAAATGGAAATAATTTTGATAAATGATGGTAAAACAAAAACAACAGCCGCATTATAAAAACTAAAAGTGTGGTTGGCCGTTTTTTCCCCTTAATGAAAAAAGTTTAATCTATTGATCACAAATAGGACTGATACATTTGAAAAAATAATCTAACTGCAATTTTTCCCCCAGTATTGTAATTGTAATCTGATATTCAATTATCAGATCATTATTATAATTATTCCTTAACTTTCTTTAATTCCTAAAACAAGTGGAACAATCCTTTAACCTCCTGAGACCCGAGCCTTTGTTTGGAGAGCATTTTTATTTATTTTTTATTTATTATTTTATTTTCTCCCACTTATTTGAAATAAATACAGTCAGAAAAGTTAAAATATCAGTCTAGTCGTTGAACAGGAATTTCTTGGAAGTTTTCCAAAATCCCCCAAAAATCCATAATAATAATTTTTAAAAAGTCTTCAAAAATTATTAAGCATATTTTTAAAGTGCCCAAATATTTCTTCAGTTAGTACTCGAATCTTTTGGTGAAAATTCTTCATAAAGCCTGAAATATCCAATAAAAAAATCCCCCAAAATTCCATGGAAATTCCTGAAAAATTCAAAGGACATTCCTGAAGTCCAAATTCCCAATCCAACTTCCCAAAAATTTGTTCAGAATTTCCCCATATTCCCATGAAAATGCATTAAAAAATTAAATTAATTTAAAGCCATGAAACCCTCTAAAATATACAAACGTATCCTCTTAAAGCAGATTCCCTAAAATATCCTAACAGCAACTTATCCCAACATTTCAAGCAAATATCTTAAACTTGAATCAGACATTCTGAACAATTATTACATCAACTCTAAAACCAAAAATGATTTTTATAATGTAGGAAAAATGTGACGTCCTCATATGTGGATGCAGGGTCTTAGGAGGGTAAAAGTGTCTCATTCTGATGATTTTGACTCGTATTGTAAATTAGACATGAATTATTACACTGAAGGTTTTTGTCATTCTTATATTTGATCAGAAAAAAAGTAGAAAAATGAAGGATGTTGGATTTTCTCTTGACTATTCTAAAATAAAAGCCGCCTGAATGTTTGCATATATCATACATAACATCTCTGCTGCAAAAAAAAAGAAGTTTTAAACTGGCTTTTAACACAAATTTCAGGCCAAAGAAATATTTCACCTTTTGTGATTTGAAATTGCAGCGGGCCATATTTATTTTTCATTACTTTTTTTTAATTGGGTTTTATTTTTTAATACAGAGATACATGGATAGAAAAGAACAAAAAAGCACAGACTTACACAGAAATAAAACAGTCAGTCATGACCCAAAGGAAAAGTTGTTCAGGTCAGTGAGTGTTTTCTGATTGGAGCTCAGCGCTGTTTCCTCTTCCACCTTATCTGTTCTCCTGAGCCGCGTCCTCTCAGCTCACTTTAATCTGTGCTAAAAACAGACAGACTGTCCCTTTAGTTACACAGAGCAAACACAGAGGTTACATTTCAGCCTGACTATGAGAAATGTGTTGTATCCTTTACTAACAGTAGCAGTGCTCACTAGGTGGCGCTATTTTACTCCACAACTTTTTAAACAAATTACATTTTCATTCATTTAAATCAGTTCACAGGAACACAGATAGGTATGCACTGATACTCCAGCCTCCATATTTTCACACAAATCACAGCTTTTTGTCACTGTTACAACTTTCTCTGAGCTTTATGGATCCAAACCCAAGATTATCTTCAGCTTTTAGTCTTCAGTTTGTGTGAAAATTACAGATTTTCTGCCACATTTTCTGAAGGTGGCAACCCTGGAGACAGGAGGTTCTATGATTTATCTCATTTTTGGATGAACTGCCCAGCCCTAGGGAAGATTCACTGATCTGATCTGTTATCGATTATCCCGTTAGAAGCTTGGTATTTTCTAACTTTGACTTTTTTCTCTTCCTTTCTTCAGGATTCCTCTCTTTACTGTGAATGAGCGATGAACAGGAGGAATAAACATCCACTAAAGATTTTAATGATGATCTTCATTTCTTCTTTGTTTCTATCTCGGGTATCTCGACGTCAAAAGACTTTTATTGAGATTAAATATGTAAAAATAAGAAAAAACACGTTAACGCTATCTAAAAATAACTGATGTATTGTTTTTCACACGGCCTGTGTTTCTAACGAGATTTCTAAAATCACACATCACTGAATCCACCAGCGGACAGAGCCAGACTGACATTTAGTACTTTTAGAAGATAGCCTGTGAGAAAACACACAAGATCAACACCTAGATTTAAGAAACATCACAATTTAAAGATTTCAGCTTTTAGAAATAAAGCAGAATTAGCGCTGGTGCTCAGAAAAAAAAAGAAAACTAGGATCAGGTCATTTTTGTTGAACGCAACACTCCTGACTGTAAATGAGCGCGTGCTCTCAGTGAAGCAACACTGACTAGAGGCTGAACCCTGTTTCTATAATCTGGTTTCATTTTTAGAGTTACACTCTAAACTGTTTTAGAAAGCTACACACACACACACACACACACACACACACAAAGAAAGGAGGAGTCATTTAAAACTAACATCAGTAAAGAGAATGTATATTAGAATAATCGATTGGTTATTGATCGATTCGGATCAGTCCTGGTCTGTCCCCTGCATGAAGAGACTCCGCTTCTTTTCCCACTGATTATTAAATAAATGGAAAATCATCCAGCGCTGAACTCTGCAGCTCTCTAAAGGAGACAGTGAAGGGTTATATGACAGTGGGGATAAAAAGAAAAAGTCGAAAATTAAACTGATTTCAATAAAAATTCACGGAGATAAAATGTGGACCAGCAGTCCCAGTGAGGCTGTGCGTAAAAGGAACGCTCCTCAGTAACGTCGCCGTTTAGATTCCAGATTCTGTTCAAACTAGAGCCGGAACCAGATTCACTCTTCATGCTGCAGTTTAAGGTCACGTGCAGGAACATCCTGCTAGATCCTCAGCTGAGACTTTTTTGTCCTTTCAATCGTTTCTGCAGTCCGCAGTGCTTTATCACGTGGTGACGTTTGACCTTAGAGCGCGCTGAGGAACGGTTTCTGTCTGCGGCTTATTTCAACGTTTTCTGTCTGTTGCCACTGAGTGTTTGTGCGTAAAATAAATTTAAACCAAACATGTTGGGCAGTGGTTCTAAACTGGTTCATCTCACTATGGGATGGAGTGAGTCCCACTGAAGTTTCACTTTTGTTGCACATTTTTTGTGTATTTCAGGGGAGAAAACTGAAAGACTTTGAGAGGAAATAGTTTTAGTGGTTGAATGTTATCTCATCAATAGGATCAATAAATTACCAAAAAAAAAAAAAAAAAAAATTCTGAATACATTCTGATAAATGATAAAAATGCCCTGAAGTAGATTATCAGTTACCAGAAACACCTAATATATCAAATGAGATACAAAAAATATACAAACAGTTCTTACCAAATGTATTAGACCACCCTAACCCTAACCAAAGTCAGGTTTCTGCCACAGCTGCCCTAAATTAACAGCATTGGTAATTACCAAAATCATTTTTGATGTTTCTGCAATGGTTAATACACCAATATGTAGAAGCTCTTTAACCCAAATGATATTTTTAATGCTAAAATAGAATTATTATTGTTAGCCATGAATTTTCAAATTTACTGATTTACAAAACACTGAAAAAATAGTAAAGCACATTAATATTTCTTGATTAATGTTAAATTAGAGTTATTTACTGTCATTCCTGAACAGAAAAATGAGTTTTAGTGCTTGAATGTTATGCTTGATTCATTTTTGACTTCTAAGAGAAGCCCAGTGAGCCGGCTCACATTTGGGTGAATTCAGTTTGAAATTCCTCATTCCTGTTCAAAATGGTAAAACGTGGAGAGCTGACTGAAAATGAAAGAGTCGGCATTAAAGCACTTCATGATGCTGGATGGTCTCTGAGACAGATATGACAGGTGGTCTGATATGTTGGTTAAGCACTGTATGTTATATTTCATGGAAATTTGGATTTTTTTGGATTTCAGTAGAAAGTGAAATAAACATTTCAGTTTCAAAAAATGAGAATTTTCTGGCTATAATTTGTGTTTTCAGGCTTTAAGGGGTTAATTCTCTTATATCAAAGTACTATAAAATGAATAAATCTGAGAGATTGTTCATTTTCAGAAATAAAGCTCTGTGATCAGGCTCGCTCAGAGACGTCTGGGCCCTGAGAGGCCCTGCACTCTAAACCCGGATGAGTTGAATTTACTTCAAAAATTTGAGGAAACCCTAAAAAAAAAAGTTGATTTAACTCAAAATCTTTTGCAAAGTCAATTGCTTTGCATAATTATTGCACTTATTAGTTTAAGCCTATTGCACTAAATTACAAGTTGATTTAACTTAAAACGTCAGATAGTACTCTCTGTAAAAGTTTTTTAAAGTTAACATTTCACCTAAGGTGGACACCCAATGAACCAGTAGTTGATGTTTCATGAATCTCAGTGCGCTATCCAACATTCATAGACATTAATGATGTTAACATCGCCCCCTATGGAACTGAGACAGCAACATCACTCATGGTGCATTTTATTAATTTATTTTATTTAACCGTTATTTAACCAGGAGAAAGCCTCTTTAAGATTAAAAATCTCTTTTTCAAAAGTGTTCTGGCCAAAACAGCAGCAGCAGAGTGCATAAAGGTTTAGTGCCCAACGGCATTCTGGGAAAACTGCAGATTTGTCATATGATGTTGCGTTTTACAGTGCAAGATGCTTAGAACCAAGTGAGGGAGAAACCGGTCTCTTTAGCTTCTGTCTTACATGCTTGAACAAGGAAATCGCTTGAATTGCAAGCTTGAATTCAACCAGCGAGGCAGAATTCAACACCTTGAAGCATTTGATATTATTACAAAGTTTAAGTTAAAAAAATAGAAATTTTAACTTAATTCAACTCAAAACAACAAGTACACTCTACAGTCACATTATAATAGTAGAATACACCAAAATGACTTAAGTAATACAAAAACCTTATTTTTTTAAAAAGTAATATTTACTTAAATTATTTGATCACAAACAACTTTCAGGTTAGCAGCGTGTCAGAAAGTTCCACAGCCTGATGTGAAAACATCAGAATGGAGCATCATATCGTTGTGTTGGTGCCAGTATTTTAGACTCGACAGGAACAACTCCTGTCCTTTTCATTAAACACTGGCTGCAACAATAATAACCAAAAATGGTTGGTTTTTTGCTGCTGAAATAAATGCTGAGTATAAATTAGGCTGTTTGTGCTTAAAAGTAGAAAGGACCCTATTATCCCTCCTTGTGGACGGCCTTGTCTGAGACTGGAGGTGGTAGTGGATCCTGAGGCTCCACCAGTAGAAAACCACTGATCCAGGCTAAGTTTTAAATCCAATCCCACTGTTCTCTGAGTTAAACTTCAGAAAGTGTTGCAGATTTTCATCCATGAGCACTTCAAATGTCTCTGTGCGTGAAAAGCAGCACCAGGCGCCGTTTGTGACTCCTTTGCTCGTAAATTTAAATCCATGAGCAGAGACTGAAATGAAGACGAAGATCAGAAACTCTGAAAACCTTCCTGAGGAGCTTTGAACCCAAACTCTTTCTCTCAAACCTTTAAACCCTCCAAATCTCCTCCAGAGAGCTTCCTTCACTCAGGGAGACGTGAGAAACGTCCAAGAGTTATTTTAGTAATTAAAGATTTCTTTAAAGATGGAAATATTCATGGAAAGTTATGATTCTTATGACTACATAAACTTCTTTTCTCATGCATTGGCAGAGCCTGTTAGAGTCTTTAAAGTGACCATAACTCTGAACATTTTACACCAAAGTTTAAATCATTATGGCTCAGTTTTTGATCCTTTCAGAACTTTACTCCTCGTGTCCTCGCTGCATGTTTTAACGGATTGTTTGAAGAATTTTCTGTTGAAATAACAGATCAGATCATACTGACGTTATTTCCGTCATTCTCAGACCAGGCTGACCCCGAAAATGAGCTTAGATAATATTTAAAGCTCTTTGAAATAGTTTCTAATTAAACCTACAGTGTGAGAATGGCACTAAAAGTTACCAAGAGACTTGATACAAAAATACTGATAAACTGTTATCATAGAGTAATGGTTCCTAACCTGTGGGTGGAGACCCAAAAGTGGGCGAAAAGTGGATGATTGATTAATTATGGCATACAGGCCTCTCTACATAAAAGCTTGTTTTACACATTAATACGCATATTTCTTTGTTTGCACATGTTTTTGTTTTTATGTACAGGTGGCTCCAAACCAGTGGCTCTAAACCAGTGGCTCTAAACCAGTGGCTCCAAACCAGTGGCTCCAAACCAGTGGCTCCAAACCAGTGGCTCCAAACCAGTGGCTCCAAACCAGTGGCTCTAAACCAGTGGCTCCAAACCAGTGGCTCCAAACCAGTGGCTCCAAACCAGTGGCTCCAAACCAGTGGCTCCAAACCAGTGGCTCCAAACCAGTGGCTCTAAACCAGTGGCTCTAAACCAGTGGCTCCAAACCAGTGGCTCTAAACCAGTGGCTCTAAACCAGTGGCCCCTACAGTTTTGGTTCTTTGCCTCCTTGATGAAAACCCATGACCCCAATTCCCAAAATTTCCAGCCATTAAATGTATTTGATGACAAATTCTGCATTTTGGACCTTAGATGGAACAAAAACACATGACTCTGCAGAGAGACGGGACAAAAACAAACATGTTTTAAAAGCACATCATTACAGAAGTCCTGCACAGACATGCATGCATGCACTTGATTTTACACCTCTTCCCCTGATAGCATGCACAGTTTGGTTGTTTACTACGAATCCAGAGAAATGAATGCATTGCACCATTGGAAAACCACGATAAGATAAATAAGTCAAAATCTCCAGTTAACAGCCAAATGTACTTGTTATCACTGCAAAACAAGGTCAAGTAAGGTCTATGGATAGATGTTTACTTGCTTTCTTTCATGTTATTTAGTTTTCATTTTAGTTGTTCTGTATTCATATACAGGAGCATTAAGATGTCACTGCACAAACATAATAAATAACAATCATCGCCTTACATAAAGAAAACAAATTAAATATACAAAGAAAACTACCCCCACCCCTCATATTCACCCTCATCATTCATATTCACAATCATACCCATTCAACTACGCACATACACACACACACACAAAGACACACACCCACACGCTTTGGGATCAGCACCGTTCCAACAAGTACATCATATCATATCATATGATGGCGAAGCCTTTCATTATTGTTTTAGCTGAGTCCTCTCCGATGTAATTAAGCATGGGGTCACAAATGCTGACAAACATATTGATGTTTCCTTTCAAGATATAAGTTAATCTTTCCATTGGAAACAATTGCAGAATATTACTGGACCAGTCAGAAATAAGTGGTTCCATGTCATCCAGCCAATGTTGTACAGTTGTCAGTCTTGCACAATAAAACAGTAATGATATTAATTATGTATGTTGTCTTAAGTTTCCACCTGTGATAGATAGCCCCTAAATACATTGGAGAGGACAAGGCTTTACAGTCATTTTTATGATTTTAGAAATGATTTCACACACTTCCACGCAATGTGGAAGTTGTGGAAGATGTTTGCTTCCATGCATCAAAAAGTCTAAGCCACTGTTTTTGCTCACGTACATTAGTGACCCACATCTGGGTCCAGCTGAGAACCACTGCTCTTGACTATTGTGCCACTTTTTTTTTTTTTTTTGCAAAAAAGCAGAATTCGATTCAGGTATGTTAAATGCTGGAGAATGGAACAGTTGTTAAGCAATTTCTCTGCCTTGGCAAAAAAAGCATAGAAAAATATTAAATATGTTATTCAAACTTTTCCTCTTTATCAGAACTATATGCATGGTTGGAAAGTTTTGGTTTGGAGTCATATTTTTGCCCAGGTGTTGTTGCTATCCTTGTGTCCAAATGTGAGTTAGATTCACCGTTATAAAAATATTGTGTCCAACATAACAGTCCTCAACCTTAAAGGAAGGTCAGCTACAGCTTTCTTATCCCAGGACACTGAGATAAATGATTAAAGTATCATAAATAAGACCTGGAGAAAATTAGCTGACTTTACTTGTTATTACAGCAAAACAGGAAACAATAAAACACATGAATGTTTGTCTGCACAGAGCTTCCGTACATCACAAATTTTTTTTTTGTTCCATTTTAGCATATTAAGAATGTCGAAACTTCAGCATATAATGCTTAAAAAATATATCTTACTGATATTATACCTCCAGTACACCATCCATGATTACAAAGTGCTTTAACAGACATAAGAAAGGACAAAGGGAGCTCAAACACTCCCCTGGTGTGTGAGGCTGTTGTGCGCAACTGGTGCGTAAAATAGTTGCGCATCAAAAATCAGATAAAATGGAGAAGGTCACGAAAAGCCAAACAAGAGGATGAAAACTAAACCCAAAATCAGCAAAAACTCAGACGAATAAACTGAATTAAAAACGGCACAACAGGCAGAGCTCAGATGAGCTAACGCAGGTCCAGAACAACACGCTGCGTAAAGTTTAACGTTCAAAAACTAAATGAGAGGATTTTTCTCCTTCCATCTTCATCTCTGACCTTCATCATCAGTCATCAGTCTGTTGATCAGATCACATCAGTCTGGACCTTTTCAATGTGCATGGAGAATGTTAAAACGTCTTTTTAGAGCTCATATTCCACTTTTTTCCTACTCAGCTGCGGTGCAGTTACAGTGACGCCAAACCCAGATGGTGCCATACACGCTGAATTTGGAATATTTCTCAGTTTACCGAGATGGAAGAGTGAAAGTGAAAATAATGTCTCAAAATTTCACACTGTACAAAGAAAAATGGGCAAACTTGTCTGTCCAATAGTTGAGTCAAAAATAAAATATTTTGGTTTATTCCTCTTGGAAACATTGGAACAAACGTCTGTGTTTGAATTACTGACAGGTTATGAACTGCAGTGATATAATCCTTTTGTCTTTGTCCTTAATTGTATCATTCATATTTATTTTTATCAGTTTATTGCTCATATGGGCCCACAGGTCTGAACTCGTCGAAGCGCGTTGGTGTGCGTCTTTGCGCACAGCTAAAAACGAGTGGAGTGATTAATTATTGTGTTCCCAAAGTCATGGTGACATGTCAGTGAGTTTAGGAACACTAAATAAATCACTACACTTGTTGTGCCATTGTTGGAGATCAGACTCCAGTTTAACATCACGCAGCTGCACGAGGAACCCCAGCATATTCATGGAGCTGCAGCACTGCACGCAGCCCCTGCTCCTCTCGTGCCACAGCTCGAGTCTCATAAAAATATTTTTCTTTGAGTGACAGTCTCCAACAAGGCTCTTCTTCTCCGCCCTTTCCCTCTTGTCTCATCACGTGATTATCCAGTCTCATCCAATGGACACGCGCCCTCCCTCCTCTCGGGGTTCGTTGCGTCAAAGCTGCGGCTGAAATGTAACAGGAGGTCCGGCAAGGTTACCGGGAGTCTTTGCCTCGAGCGAGCACCGTCACTTACGGTGCAGCAGGGCGCGTGCTATGACAGAGCGCGTGACAGTACAGGAGAATCACCTGAGCGCAGAGAAGGATCGATGCGTAAAGCTGAATAAACTCGTGCAGCAGATGTAGCAGCGCAGCGCGCGGCAGCAGCGACACAGTCTGAGAAGAAGCGGAGAGTGACGGAGGCTAGCCCGGGAGCAGGAGCGCATATGACCGCCTCCCTGGTGTTAAACCCTCGCTGGCCCGCGGACACGGTGATGTTTGTGTATGACAACAACCTGGACGAGCTAAACAAGAACATGGAGGGGCTGGTGGGCAGCGGGAACCTGTCCACTCAGTGCCGCAACATCATGGCTCACTCCGCGGCTCTGAGCGGCCACCCATCCGGCCTCGTGCACTCCTCGGCGGGATATTCCACCGTGGATGTGTCCGCCTCGGGCTCCACTGAGTCGGCAGCCACCTCGGGGAAGCAGTGCGCGGCCGGTCCGTGCCAGAGCTCCTCTGCCGCCCCGGCGTTACCGTACAGCTACTTCGGTAACGGATACTACCCGTGCAGGATGGGGCGGGGCTCCCTGAAGTCTTGCACGCAGGGACCCGCGCTCAGCTCGCAGTACATGGACACCACAGTGAGTTCTGAAGACTTCTCCAACCACCGGGCCAAAGAGTTCGCCTTCTATCACGGATACCCCAGCCCCTACCAGTCCATGGCGAGCTACCTGGACGTTTCGGTGGTCCAGACTCTGGGCACCGAGCCGCGCCATGACACCCTGCTTCCCATGGACAGCTACCAGCCGTGGGCTTTGACCAACGGCTGGGGGGGTCAGATGTACTGCTCCAAGGACCAGGGACAGGCTGGACATCTGTGGAAGTCAGCGCTGGCAGGTAACGCCGACTCATTCCCCTGTTCGTAGAATCTAGATTTTAAAGGAACTGTGCGTAAAATGACGCACAGGCCCGCTGCGTGACAACACCATGGGTGCTTCTTGTATTGATATGATTTATTTATATTTGTTAGAGATAGATGCATGAAAAACCAGGAACAGACATCCAAGTATGCAAGTATCAAGTTTTTCGCGAATGCCAATTCCGCAAAACTCGCCACTAAGATGGCTTTTATGAGAGTTAAAGGTAAAAAAAAAAAAAAAAACTCAAGTAAGAGGGGAGAAGAACCCTGGAAAGTACATGAAATAATTCAGTAAAATAAAAAAAAGGCCCAGCAATTGAGCCATGCGTGAATGAACCAGAATTGATGAGCTCTGTGCCATTGAGTGGGACTCCTCTAATCAAGCAGATCTGATGACACGACTAAGATGCTTATTAATGAATCTGATCAGAGTAAATGATGAACATGAGGCTCTCTCTCTTTGTGTGGAGCTGCTTCCTTAATGATGATTTCAATCACAGCTCAAACACTCCCCTGGTGTGTGAGGCTATTGTGCGCAACTGGTGCGTAAAATAAATCCAGCTGTTTGACTGAGATTAAATGTGCATCATCACATGTCACTTTAAAGTCCAGAACAATCCTAGCTTTGTTTACGCGCCTGTATGCGAATTAGGTCCATTTATGAATGTAAAGGTCACGTGCTTCCTCTTGTGTTAACGCAATAATTACCTGTTGAAGAAGAGTCTGTTGTGTTGTTAGCAGAGCGATGAAACTCAGCAGGGTGATAAATATTTCTAATTATCATAGGAGAGCAGCTGAATTCAAGTTTTTGATCTGGGATGTTAACAGAAAGATTTTGTTTTATTCTGTCTGTGAAAGTCTCCTTAGTTATAAAACAGGGCAGGCGAAATTACGCACTCTGGAAAAACGCAATTTTGACGCAAACACAAAAAAAGCTTGTGCACTTGAAGGAGGATGCAGCTGCATGCTCGTGCAGAAAACAGACATCCACCATGTTGTTTGGCTGTCGCAGCGTAGCTGACCAATCAGCTGCAAGCACACAGCCTCTGACTTCATCCTCACAGCAGTCATGTCTGTGAAACTTTTACTGAAATTAAGCCGCGTGCCCTTCTTCTAAACTAAATTATCTATGAGGAAAAACGCCACAGCGCAGAGTGACGTAGAGAAGCATGAAGATCCACACACCGGAAACCTTCCGGTAAAGAATTTATTCAGCAACAAGTGACGCCTGAGCAAACAGGAACGTCCTTAAACTTGGGAATGTTCTAGTGAGTCGCCATCTTAAAAAGACAAAAATACTCATGTGACCCAACACAGCTGAAAATCTTTATTTGATAATGAGACTACAAAAAATAGAAATATACAACATTTCAACAAGAGTATAGAAACATGACTTATAGAAAAGTCCTCTAAAGGGGGAAACATCCAGAGTTTTAGGATGTGCGTCATGACTGGAACAGTAAAAGTCAGAATTCTGAAGCAGAATTCAGCACACAACATTCAGATATTTGATGATATTTTTGTCCTTCTGAGTCTGTAGTTTGGCTTTCTCCATCACAGAATGACAATAAAAACATGAAGACAAACATGAATATAACTATACTCATATGTAAAACACTTCACATATAAATGAGGCAAAAACCAAACTAAAGTGATGTTTTCAGGGTCTCACAAATCTTTGCTCTGTCTTCTGTCTTTAATCTTTTAGTCTGTAATAATAGGATGTAGTGCTGTTATTTAACTGCAGTTGTATTTTTGGTTTATTTGTGAATATGAACCCCCATACAAAGATAAACACTATAAAATTATTTTTTTTTCCTATAGAAAATCTTGTCAAAGAGACTTTATTTTTGGACAGGGAGGTCAATCAAGTTCATTTTTATTCAGATTTTTGCCTCATAGTCATGGAAATGTCATAACCCATGTTAAACACTGTGCCAAACACTCTTATTGTGTCATGTGTGGCTCATGTTTGAGTGTTTGTGGTTCTACTTTTGCCACATCACCTCAAAACATCATCAGTTTATTGGATGTTTATTATTGCGTGTTATTTCTGTGTGCTTAGAATGTTCTATTAGAGCCATGTTGAAGTGTTTCAGTGTGATGATGTAAAATCAGTCTAACTGTAATGTCAGTGTCAGCCAGAAGAATCCTGATTAGGATTTCTGCATCGATCACTGATCACAGACTCATGCTGAATGTTCTTCCTCTCTCTGGTACTCATCCGTTCTCTGCAGACGCTGCAGGGCAGCAATACGACTGATTATTGTGTGCTCTAAATGTCAGACCACTTTACATGCTTAACTTTTATTCCTGCAAATATTTAAATCTATCTTTCTGAGTGTGACTTTAATCTTAAAGGTTAAATGTTTGATCTTTGTCCAGTTTTTCAAGGATAAAAATACTCATGGGATAGTGGGGGGTGCAGCGGGTGTTTCATGTTGTGTCTTGGAAAATGCTACTGGGTACTTAAATTTCTCTAGTGTTTAACAGAGGATCCATCCAGCCACCTACCTAGTATCTACCTACATATATCTGCTTAGAAATGCCAGTACAGGTGTGTATTTTATGGTGGTAGTGTGTTTAAAGGGTTAAACACAGTGTGTATGGATCCCCAGACAACCTTAGATGGAATTAAACATTTTAAAAAATGCACCGCTGTTGGATCACAGCTTGTCTTTTGTCCAGTATGAGGCTCGTAGACCATCACTGGCTTCTGCCGTTGGTTCATGCTGTTATTTGCAGGTGGTTGATGTTTGCGTCGATATCGTCCAATGACGACGCTGATCTGATCATTGGTGCATCCCTAAAACATGATGGAGTAAAGAGTGTTTTAAAAGCACGGTTGCAGAAGTCCTGCTAAGACCGGCATGCATTTTGTTTTTCTGGTGAAAACGTAATTTTAGACTTTTACTGGAAATCTTAATAAATAAACACATCACTGGGAAACCAGCTGTGATATCCCATTATAAGGAGATAAATGTAGTAATACTGTAGAAAACTCTCTCAGTTTTATGGCTACCGTACATCAGAGATTTTTAGACGCATTCATGACCCTCGGAAAATGGCACCACGGCCCATTTTTGGGTCCTGTTGATATCAGCTGTTAAATACATTAAACATCAAATACCGCTCCATGGTAATGTCACGCATACGGCACATTAAAATGTAGAACACCAACATTAGATCAGTTTTCCTCCTCACCATGGTTACCAGGCTAAGATTAGACCAGGGCTGTCAAACTCTGGATTCAGGTCTAACCGGGTCAACATTTAACCAAACTGTCAGCCTCATTTTCACCAGTAATAAACCATTAAAAGAACAGCACTGATGATAAATCATTTGGAAATTCAAAAAAAGTAAAAATGATAAGATAAAAGGCTCAAATCTGAGGTAAAAATTCCAATTTATGTTTAAAAGATCAAAAGACGGTATTAAAAATAGAAATATTAGGTTTTTAAGAGCAAATATAGGAGGAGGAAGTTGAAATCATAAGTTTGAAAGGTCAAATATGAGGTCAAATCTGAAATCATGACTGTAAAGGTCAAAATATGACTTAAAATTTCAAATTGTGAGTCTGATCCTTCAAAATATGGGATTAAAAAGCCAAAAATTAGAAGTTTAGGTCAAAATATGAGCTAGAATTCAAAATGGTGACTTAAAAAGATAAATTGTGACTTAAATTCAAAACTAGGAGTGTAAAAGGTCAAAGCATGATATAAAAAGTAAAAATTATTCATTTAAAATGTCAAAATATGAGAAAAAAATTTGAAATGTTTTTAAAAGTCAGAATATGAGATTAAAAAGCCAAAGTAAGGAGTTAAAATGGTCCAAATATGACTTAAAGTTTAAAATTGTGAATCTAAAAGATAAAAATGAGACATTTAAAGGCCAAATTATGAGCTGAAAAGGTCAAAGCATGAAAGAAAAAGTCAAAATCATAAGTTTGAGTCTTAATCTTGAGATGCAAAATTGAAAATGTGAAATAAAACATAAATTAATTTCTTTCCCCACATCTCGAGCTTTTTAAAATATTTCTTACTCTGTTTTAGATTTTTATCTAGCATGGATATTTTAAATAATCAAGGTGAAGTTTACATTTTTATACTGGTGGAAATCTGCAGACCTCATACTGGTGGACCAGTTAGAATAAAGGTATATGAACTCGCGGGCCGGATATAATCGTTCCACGGGCCGGATTTGGCCCCCGGGCCTTGAGTTGGACACCCGTGGATTAGACCGGTGGAGACTTCTTAATTATTTTGATTAGACTCAGACCTCTAATTGGTGCTTTTAAATTGGATTTCTTCTCTCTCCCTCAGATGTGGTGGCTCATCAGCACGACGGCTCGCCTTTCCGCCGCGGCAGGAAGAAGCGGATCCCGTACACCAAGGTGCAGCTGAAGGAGCTGGAGAAAGAATACGCGGCCAACAAATTCATCACCAAGGACAAGAGGAGGAAGATCTCCACCGCCACCAACCTGTCGGAGCGGCAGATCACCATCTGGTTCCAGAACCGGAGGGTGAAGGAGAAGAAGTTCGTGGCCAAAGTGAAGAGCAGCGCGCCGTAGCGTGCGGGCTCGTGCGCTCTGCACGGTTCAGATGAAGGACCTGGATGTTTCCTGTGTGTTAGACATGAAGAACGAACTGAGAGAAATCCTAATAAAGAAACTCGGTGGTACTCCTCGTGGACTGGGGCTGTGCGTAAAAGCGCGTCAAGACAAAAAAAGCCCTGTTCTGTACATACAGCACCTTCCTGCCTGCTCTGATGTATCTGTGTGTCTCCTGTCCCTGTTTTATTGTCTGTCTGTCCGTGTTGTTCGTGTAAACCCTCTCTGTGCTGTTCATACTGTTTATAACGCCTGTAAGCCCGTAATCAAAGTATAGTGCATCACTTAATAAACACCTTTAATCCCACAGCAGTCTCCTCTACATCTCATATCTTTACATTTCATCATAAACTTTGGATCCGTGCGCGCAGTTCGCTTCTGGTCGCCTCTTCTGCAAAACTATTCCCGTAAAAAGTGCAAACTAATCCGCAATCAAAGGCGGGAAGATGATACCCGCAGAGTGGAGGCTGAAACGTGTTTATGAGACTGTGAACATCGCCACAACAATGCCATCCAGCCCCGGCGCGCAGAGGCCGGAGCCGTGGGAACAAAACGCGCCAAACTAAAGAGGGCGGAGGAAAATGATCCAAAGTAAAGATGCAGGCTCACAGATATTCTTCGTTTCATATCCAAAACCCTCACACAGGGCCTGCTGGGTTTGTTTCATGTGAAGACTGAAGTTCCTTCAACAGATTTAAACTTTTGAAGTTTAACGTTATTTAATGTGAATGAAAATCTAAGAAAGAAAAATGATTTATGACAGAATGGCCAGTCAAACATCCATCCTTAAATCTTTGAAGCACTGCACATGCGCGATAAAACGATCATAATGACCAAAAGAAGAAAAATAAAACAAGATAATTCATCTTAACTGAAAAAATTATTATTACTGGTTTTGTTTTTTTCTTTCCCGCAATTAGAAATAAAAGGTTTGATTCTTGATCATTATTGTTGTCGGTTTACATATCTAAAAAAACTAAAACTAAAAATAAATATATAATATTATTATATAATTAACTGATTAATAAATGATCATTTTAAAAAATAAATATATAACAATTCATTTAATTTAATAAGAAATGTAATAATAATAAAAATTAATTTCATATTATTATTATTGAATAATTATTTCAGTAGCGGCTCCAGGAATTAGGTGGATAGGCCGATTTCATCCAAAAACATTTTCTATAGAAAAAAAAGCCGAACACCTCTCAGCATAAGTAATAAAATGCAAATGAAAACTGGATGTGCAAAAACTGCAAAAACTCCTCAAATCTAAAAAAGAGAAATTATTATTATTATTATTATCATTATTATTATTTAAGGCTATACACGGAAAAATCACGGAAAATAAAGGAACATTTAATAAACAGTAATTCTAACAGTTAAACATCTGCTGGAACGAAAACAACAACAACAACACAAAAATCCTGACATGTTTTGTCGCTACTAGAAATGTTCGGGTTTTAGTGGGAGTTTTTAAAAAGTCCCGGGTTTTGTTAAATAATTGTGCACATTTAAGAATGTAATATTTAGAAACCCGTTTCCTGACATATTTGGAGGCTCAGGGATCTATGTTTGATGGCCTTAAGGGCCACCGTAGCCAGCAGCAGGAAGACTCTGAGTCCTGTCTGTGTTTTTGTCGCTCTGTGTTTGTCTGTCAGGAGAGAGAGAGAGAGAGAGACGCCCTTGACCTTGAAAGTCACGTGATCAGCTTTTTACGACAGCAGACCGATTAACTGATACAGCTGCAGCCACGGATTCACCGCGCGTTCACGTGGAGATGCGCGCCCACGCTGCCTGTTTGAGGTTTGTGGGTCACCAGCAGGAGACGGACTCCTGGTCTGGACTTTCTTCTTCCAGGTTTTCCACAGAAACCTCGACTCACTCCAACTGTAGAAAGTTAACACCCAAACAGGAGAGACCTTTGAGAAACCGCGCATGCGTGTTTGATCATTTGAGATTTTATGGAGATTTATCCCAAACGCACGGAGCTGCCGTTTGTCTGTCTCTGTTGAACTGTGATTAGAATTCTTCTCATGGTGTGGAAGGACTTCATCTTCATCTTCATCATCATCATCATCATCATCATCAGAGTCAAACTAGAAATTCACATCCAAGAGGAGGAGGAGTTCACAGCTCCACATTCACTAACGGATGATTGAATCAGATATTCCTTTAAATCAGTGATCAACTGGCGGCCCGGGGGCCATATCAGGCCCCCCAAAGCTTCCTGTCCGGCCCCTGAAAGATCCTTAAATTCAGAAAAGAAGGAAAAGAAGATGTTGTGGTTTTAAGAGCATCCTTTGGCTTTAAATGTCTGCAGCTGTTAAATCCACCCCAAAACGATGAATATAGAAGTAGTTTTAGAATGACTGAACATCTGATCTGTTTTTACTGAAATGTACTTTTCAGTCACACTTATTATTTATTTTTAAAAAAGGGGTAAGGCTGGCAAAAGTGTTAGAAAGATGATGGGTGATAAATGGTGGGCACAAAGAGACAAAAAACAGTGAAAAAAGTGATGAAAACAGGGAAGAAAGAGGCAAAAGTAATATAAAATGGGTTAAAAGTGTCAAAAATAGGACAAAAAATAATGAAAAGGGGTTAAAATTGTGCAAAAAATGGTGAAAGCATAAAAAGTAGCAAAAAGTATTAAAAATGGGTTAAAAGTGGCAAAAATAGTGCAACCAAGTAATGACAAGGGGTTAAAAAGTGGAAAATAGAAGAAAAGTGGCAAAAATTGATAAAAGAGTGGCACAAAGAGGATAAAATAAGCAGAAAAAGTGGTTTAAAATGGACTAAAGAATTGAAAAAAGAATGAGTTAAAGAGGCAAAAAGTATTTAAAATGGGTTAACAGTGGCAAAAACAGCAGAAATAGCCTGGCAGAGTTGCAAAAAGGGTTAAAGAATGGAAAAATGTGTGAAAAGTGGCAAACATTGATTTAAAAGTTGCAATAATTGTTGGAAAAAATGTCATGAAAAGGGGTTTAAAGTGGCAAACATTGATAAAAGAGTGGGTAAAACATGCAGAAAAAGGGGTTAAGAGGGGTTCAAATCTAGCAAAAATTGGTCAAAGAGGAAAAAATGGGCAAAAAGTATCAAAAAGGGTTAAAAGTTTTAAAAATGGGGGATAGATAGGGATAGATCTCACTGGTAATGACTACAAATGTCCTGCCTTTTCAAAGAAAATACAAATACTACGATAACATTTCAATCAGACCAGAACATTTCTTTGATTTCTGTGTATTTGAAAGTCCGGCCCCCAGAGTTCCTGTCCAGAATAAACCTGGCCCCTGTGCAGATGTACCTGATGACCCCTGGTTTAAATGATTCTGTTATCAAATTACAGCTCATCTTTACGCACACTGTCATTCCCCACGGTGCCCTAGAGCGCAGAGAGGGAACACATAAGAAGGAAAATCACATTAATATAAAAAACACCATCAGGGTGTTTGACTGCGACAGTGAAAGCAGCAGCAGCAACTTGCGATGCCCTGCTGAGACCACAATTACAGCAACGTCTCAACTAATTAGCCTACCAGTATCTCAGCTCCACGCAGAATGACGCAGAGATTGCGCTCATTTTTGTCTGCGTTTATATTTGACTTGGTGGTTTGCGCAGAGAACAAAACATGCTGAACAGGCACTGAAGCAAAAGGGTTGATTTATTTGTTCTTTCTGCACACAGCAGAGCATGCGTGGTTGTGTTGAAGGAAGGAACATGTTCCCTTTTTAAAAAAGACCGCAGTGATTAATCACTAAATTAGACGCTGGGAATAAAAGTCTCATAAGAATAAAAACATGTAATTATAAAAGCATTCTAGTAAAGGGACAGTCTACCCAGTCAATATTTTATTGATTAAAATGGATCAATGTCAAACACGATCAACTGAGTTGTGTCCAAACCGTTTAGGCCTTGAGATAAATTAAACTGTCTTTAGTTGGAGGATTAAAGTTCTAAAGCACTACGATGCAAAAACTGAACAACATGGAGTGATGCCATTTTTGTCCTGAAGATCGCTGGGAGGGCGAGACGCTGATGAATTATTAAAACTCATTTCTGCTCGACCCTTTCCTTCACAGCAGCCTCAGCTCCTCTGCTGCACGGTTCTCCCGTTTTTTAAATTCACGTTTAACCAATCAAATCAGGAATTCTTCTGCAAAGTCATCTTTATTTCTAGGAATCAACCAACCAGCATTAAGAAAGTGGTCACGATCGAGACTGTGGGCAGAGATTCATTCTGCAGCACAATTCACCAGAAAAAGCCAACAAAAAAATAATCTAAAAAGGTAAAAACATTTTACAGTCATAGCGTAGCCAAAGTAAGAGAGACAGAATAAACCTCTCTCCAAAGAACGCCTTTAAAACTCCTGCTGCGCCTTTTACGCACGCCGATAGACCTTCGATCTCTGAAAAAAGACCTCTATGTGTTGACTCATGGGGTTATTTTACAAATTACTGACTCAGTCCTTCTCATTTTCAGCTTCTCACTTTCAACAACCATAAACATCCTGAAAATATTCAGAATGCGCATGTGCGCAAAGGGTTAATGCCATGTTATTCCTGCATGCGCACGGAAAACAAAGAGAGGAACTGTTTAAGCATGTTTGTTGTGTTGAATATAGCCACATTTTGGAGCTGCATTCAGGGCTGGCTGAGGGACTCAGAGGCCAATGTGGGCCATAAACAAAATATAATACAGGTCCCAAATCCAGAGAACTAGGACATACCCAGATCATAAGTCTGGATCCCCAAACAGCCAATCAGACATTTGGATTTATTGGTCCATTGCACTACACAGTATCCGCCAATTCATTGTTTCAGTAGTCTATAGCAGTGTTACTCAGCCCTGCTCAACCAAAGAGCCAAATTGTTGAAAATTACCTTTGCAAGAGCCACAATCTAAGTGGTGAACAGTGGCAAAAATGGTCAAAAAGCAACAAAAATGGGTGAAAAGGGGAGAAAATGGGGAGAAAAGGTGGAAAAATGGTCAGAAAGTAGCAAAAATGGGTGAAAAGTGACATAAAAATGAGTTTCAGGCGGCAACAAATGGTCTAAAAGTGACAAAAAATTAGTGAAACGTGACTAAAATGGACAGAAAGCAGTTGAGGTTGGCAAAAAATAGGACACAAGTGTTATGTAAGGGCAAAAGGTAGCTAAAATGGGCAAAAAACTGTGAAAATGGTAAAAATAGGAAAACAAGTATCAAAAAGAGGAGGCAACAATTTGGGAAAAAAAGGAAACAAGTGGTATTTAATGGCAAAAAGCTTATTTGGACGAATAGTGTCAAAAAATTGAAATAAAGGGCTAAAAGTCGCAAAAATTGGGGGAAAAAGAAGTTGCAAAAATGGGCAAAAATGGGCAAAAGGGGCATTTAATGGCAAAAGGTAGCTTAAATGGGTGAAAAGTGGCAAAATGGTGAAAATGTCAATAAAGTTTCTTTTTTTAAAGATTTCCTGGGGGAATAACTTCTAAAATTAAGACATAAAAAAGCCACACGTTTAGTATCACTGGTCTAGAGATTTAGTGTACTTTCATTAGACTGATAGACATTTGGGGGCTTTTTAAAGGGGGCTCAGACCTCGATGTCTGGGCCAGGGGTCCTCCACAGATCATCAGAATCTGCTTTAATGCAATTTTATTCACTCTTGACTCCTTATTTACCTTAGAATACAAGTCTTTAACACTGAAAGGAGACTTTAACCTCTTTGTTGATGCACACCTATACTGATTATATCCTGAGGGCCCTTGGAGCGCGTGGCCCCAGGTGACTGCCTACCTTTGCCTTTTGGTAAACCTGTCTTTGTGGCTGTATTATAAGAAAATTAGCTTAAAATATAAATTAGTTTATAGGCTGTGCTGAGGCAGTTAGATGTGATAAAAGAAAGTTTCCAATGCCTTTAAAAGTGAAATTAAACTTTAAATTTGACATTTAAGCTGAACAGTGAAATGAGCGTCAAACACAGAACAGGAAACGTGAAAGAACCACGATTTGACAGGTGCAGTTTATGATTTATCATGCAAAAAGAATTAGATCTGATGTTAAATTTAAAAAGAAGGAGCAGGAATCTGGCCAATAAAAGCTGGTTTCATTCCCCTCTCTCTCTGAGTGGGTGTGGGTCAGACCGTTAAACATTAACATTGAACTTGACAAACGGCGGTGTGCTCTGGCGGCCTGTTGACTCTCTTTACAGCTCCGTCTCTGTCCTCCTTTAAAACCAACAATACGGACGGAAGCCCTGAAGCTCATAAAGCTCTGTCTCCCCTTTAGTCCAAATACCAGAGAAGTGGGGGGGCAGACTGCATCATGGTGCCACTGGTGTGGTCTCTCTTCATTCTCTCACACATCAGACGGATTTATGCAGAAAGCTGAAGCTCCATTTGTATGTCTGTTTACCATTTTCACGTCATATTCAACTGAACTCTGATGTCTTTTTATGTCATGTATTTGCTTAAAGAAAATGTTGATTTTTATTGTTTCAACTGGAGTGTTGGCTAGTTCATAGCTGCTGTAACACTGGATGTTTTGTCAAAGAGTGCCTCATAAGAGCGGCCTCCAGAATTCTAGAGATGAAGAAGAAGTTTGGCACCAGCAGGACTCTTCCAAGAACTGCAAAACTGAGCAATCAGAGGAGAAGGGCCTTGGTTTCTGTAGCCTTCCCCAGATCTGTGCCTGTCAACAATCCTGCAGCTCCTCTGACCTCATGGCTTGGTTTCTGCTCAGCTGTGAGGCCTTCTACAGAGAGGTGTGAGCCTTTAGAATCATGTTTAATCAGGTTGATTTAGCACAGGTGGACTCCAGTCAAAGTGTAGAAACATCTCAGACACAGGAGGAACCTGAGCTACATTTACAGTAAAGGCTCTGCATACTGATGTCAACATGATATTTTTAAAATTTTAATAAATTTGCTAAATAAATAAAATATAATTGTGTTTCTCCTTTGTCATGGTGGGGTGCTGAGTGTAGAATAAAGAGAATAAAAATCAATTTAAAAGCCTGCAGCATCAGCATAAAACTGAAAAAGTAAAAGAGTGAAGGGGGTCTGGATCCTTCTTGCATGACTGCACTGAAGACTGACTGATTAACTGCATTTAAAGCACATTGTGCTTCCCTATGTGCTACAAAAACAAAGACTGGCTCAACATGACTGGAAAGAATTTTTTTTTCAGTAGTGTCCGATTACTCTAGTTCTTGCAGTTCTCGTGTGTTTTCCCATCACTTTTCCATTTGAAACTAAAGATTTGTCTGTGCATGCTGCTCTGCTAACTATGGTGTAATGTTCAAATCTTAAAGAGCATTCTAACACCATGTTACCAACACAAAACCATCTGAATAATGTGTTCCCCTTTGCCATAGGATATCCAAATATTTATCTGCAACATGCACCAAGAGTTTACCTCATTATGTGTTCAATTAAAGTAAATTAAAGGAGGAAATGTGCTGGTTGGGAGCAACAGAAAAGCTGCATGGGAGAGAGAAAGTATGACTCTGCCTGCTTCATACTACAGATGAAATTTAGATGTCGTGCACATTTATAGAGACATGTTTCTGATAAGCTGATTAATGCTCATGGTGCTAATTCATTCACATTTCAGTGCTTAGAAAAAAACATAGTAATAGGATGATTCCTCAGCGAACCTGCAGCCTCAGACCAAGAAAACTACACAAAGAAAGTCAATAATCAGCGACATCTCTGTCTGATAATTCATGAAACAAACATTCTACTAGAGCTGAGAGGATTTTAGTGGGATTATTACAGAATACATGCTTTTGAGTTCCTTTTTCAACCTAAGGCAGTCAGGGTTTTGTTGACAGCACTGAGTGGAGACGTTGGCGAGTGGTTTGACCTGCTGTGGTCGTAAAAACGGTGAATAGAGACAGAGAGGATTTTACATTCCTGGCTGTGGACAGCTGCACGCTCAGAGAGGAACGATGGAGAGACAGAGGAAGATTTCAGTCACAAAGATGATAAAAACAAACTACAGGATCCAAGAGGAAATGACAGAGTGAAGATTATTACATAAAATACAAATAATTCTCCACAAGTCTGCAGGAAAAAGGTTGTTTACAATAGGCTCTCATTTAAAAAATATCCCTCATGAGCATCACTGATAATATTTGATCCATAAGAACAAAATAATAATGCATGGACAAAGCTAAGCTGTGGTTTGTTAAATGTTTGTGTAGGGTAGACTACACCAGCAATCATCATGAAGATGTAAAAGACCAGATAAAGGAAACAACTTGGATTAATGAATTAAACTCTGCATGTGAGAGCATTTTGAATAAGACAGCAGAAACGGTCAGAACACAGGGCGGCAGTCAGCTGATGTCAGCATGTTAAAACCCACACATGTGGATATATTTCCATCATTCTGGGAGGAGAGCCAGTCAGGACTCCAGATGAGATAAGCTCTGATTTAAGGAGGGAACTGAACATCGGCAAAATGAAGTATAGAAAGATAGTTAATATCTGTGCGAGTCCACAAGTTCACCAGCACTCACTTCTCTCTCACAGTTCAGTGTTATTAAACAGGTTTGTATTTTATTTTTCATTTTCCTCAGGATTCCTGTTAAATCTCGTTCAGATCTGTGCACTTTGACCCCGTTTACACTGTGCATTAACATGGATCCATATCCATTTTTGACAGACACCAGTGATCATCCTTATTGTTTTGCATCTAAATGTGTACTAACACAGTTTGGTATCTGATAGTTCTGATACAGAGGTGGTCTAGTATGCCTTCATCCTGACTGGACTGGTTTTCTAGATGCAGCAGGTACTGGTATGCAGCGCCCTGTCAGCTCACATGATTCTGCTAGTAAACAAAAAGCACAGCTTTATTTATGTCCGTCTAGAATCGCTCAGTGTGATGGGGATTGTGGCTCCTTTTAGAGATCTGGATCAGGGGTGTCAAACTCAATCACAGAAGCAGCCGGATTCTGAATTAAGGTCTAACCTGAGGGCCTAACAGGGTCCACATTTAACCAAACTGTCAACCTCATCTTCACCAGTAATCAATTATGGGGGAAAAATTAGCACTGATGATAAATGATTTTGAGACTAAAAAAGTCAAAATGAAAAGTTACAAGGCATAAAATCTGAAATAAGTCAAACGTATTAGTTAAAAAGGTCAAAACACAAAATTAGATGTTAAAATAATGCTTTTAAAAGGCAAAAATATAAAAAGAAAAGTCACAGTCATGTTTTAAAGGCAAAAATATGAACTACAAGTTAAAGTGGTGAATCTAAAATGTCAAAATATAAGAAAAAGGTTGAAAGAATAAATTGAAAAGCTCAAAATATGAATTAAAGCCCAAATAATCAATTCAAGTCATAATCATGCGACGCAAAATTGAAAATATGAAATGAAAACACAAACGCATTTCTTTTCACACATTTTTTTGTCTAATTATTTGTACTCTTTATTTTTTCACATTTTTATGACTTCAGGATATTTGATATCATCAAGGTTAGGTTTACATTGGAGGAAATCTGCAGACCTCATATTTTTGGGCCAGTTATAATAAGAATATGATATGATCTTGCAGGCCGGGTGTAACTGTACCACGGGCTGGATTTGGCCCTGGGGCCTTGAGTTTGATGCCCCTGATCTAAACTATTTGTCTCGGCTCAGGAACAAGAGCCGGTCTTTAGGCTCCCAAAGGTTCTTCATTTGGTACCAGTTTGGCTTTTTTATGTCTTTGAAACAGCAACAATAAAGGATAAAGTGGAACCGTCTCTGGTGCGATAAATCATTGATTAGCTGCTTATTAGCATGCTAATTAGAAGCACACCAACTGCTTATAAGTCATTATTAATAGCTTAATAATACTTTATTCTACAAGACCATAATCTATGGCTAACAGGCTGTTAGCTGAGTTGTCCCTTAATAACCTTGTTATGACTGTGTATACAGGAACCAGCGTTTAAACCGTGAAAACTACATCATGACTCCCTCATAGTGCGCTGCCTTAAACAGAGTTTTCATTTAAATCTCACCTCTACCCCACAGGACACACATCAGTGCCCTTTAAAAGCATCTTTAGAACTGGATGGAGAAAAGCGGTTAAAGAGGCACTGGTAGCCTCTATGCTTTTGGTTAATTAGCCTCCATTCATTCTTATCACCGGCAGCTTCACTGCACAGAAGAATCAGGACGCCCTACACTTAGATCAGGGGTGTCCAAACTATGGCCCGGGGGCCAAATGTTTGATTGGCCCTTAAAAATGTTCTTAATTACACTAAATATGGCCCTCAATAGAGCATAAAGCTTGTGCTACACTGTATTATTCTTCTTAGTTTCGAAACAAGGCAGTGCTACCATGCTAATACTGTAAACAAACATTTTGACAAGGAGTTGTAGCAGTTTTTTTCTCGGGACTAAATTGAGACGACACTATAAATGGTAAAAATATTGGCAACCAAAATATAAAGATATAAATTTATAACGCCCTAATGGATTACAGCAGCAAATAGTCGCACCAATAATGTTCCAGAGGCGGGGCCATGGTGGCCAAATCTGATTGGCCTCCCCAAAATCCTTAAAATGATTGGGTATTTTCCCATCAACTAGCCATTCAAGCATACCCAATCACAGCATATCTTAACCAACATAAGATTAGTTTTACTAACAGCACTCAGGAGGACGCCATTGTTGTTGTAGTCCACCAAATCTCACATGGAAACCATAATGAGCATGTGCAAAAAGTCTCCATTTTGAGAGGAACTCCAAAATTGCAGTTTAACTATGAAAATGATGCATTTTATCAAGGTCCCCTAATGAACAGTTGTTACCGTGACCATTTTCCATTAAAATTAGCATTATGTAAATGTGGCTGTAACTATAACACTGTAGCCACAGAAATAAAAAGTGCTTTTCTCTATTTGATGCTATTCTGTTCTATTTGACAGCAGTTTATAGGACACAGGAAGAGGAGGAGAGGAGCCACCTCCTCTCACACTAAAGTCCCCCGAGAATCCTTTATGCTTCAGACCAGGAATGCAGGACTGAGGCTCGTTTTTCTGTCTCAAGTTCATGTCCAACAGACCCCCCCCCCCCTCCTGACTCTTTCCCTGCCGGTTTTACCACCTTCCCTCCTCCTCCGTCTGCATCGTGGAGCGTCTTTTTGTTCCCTGCTCGGACTCTTTGCAGTTGAACTTGAGACAGACAGACAGCTTGTAAACAGTTAGTGGTCTGGCCTCTGTCTGGTCTGGAATGGCCCAGGTTGGGGGGTGGAGGGTGGCCTGGGGGTGGGGGCAAAGGGCGGAGAGGGGAACGGACAACAGTCCTGTTAAAACACAAACACCTTTGAATGAGTCTGGAGGTTTGAAGTAGGGATCCAGTTTTAAGATACAACCAAGATTTAAGGCAGTGTCATTTATATTTACATGATTATAGAGACGCCAGCTCTAATGCTGAGCAACAGGAACATGATTATTGATGACAAGATGATTATTTTGTTTGATACCACTGAAACTAAAAGAGTTCTACACATCTTATAGTGGGGAATTTATTATATTTAATCATCTCAACTCCTGCACAGTGTCTCACTAGTAGAAGTAAGTTGATGACATTTGGAAAAGTTGGCAGGTAGCGAGCCCCTCGCCAGCTCCACTCAGTCCAAATGTTGCTAAAATATTTGCTCAATTTAGACCGTGCTCTCTGTATGGATAAAAATCTGACTGAGGGGCTCTGGTTTGGTTCAGCTGGTAGAGCGCCATCATGCTGGCGTCACAGTCCTCCACCCACAGGTTGCAAGATCTGTTCCCAGTCTCTGCACATGTCTTATGCAGGTTTTATGTCCATGCAGGCGGCAGGATGCGCCGAGTTGTTTTACAAACCTGCAGAGAAGAAGAGACAACCACAACAGCCACATTTGTTTATGCCCTGAGCAGACAGAGTCCACCCTGATACGATGGATGTTTTTATTATTTTGGAGATGCCAAAAACGACCCTCTCCCTACACATCTGTCACCCTCCTCTTCCACATCTGATGAGAAGCTCAGAGGATGACACGGTCCCGTGCTGCACAGATATACATAACACCACTTAAGTAGAGTACCCCGTACCAGGGCATGGTTGCACTCATCTCAAACTCGAACCAGGCATGAGGCCGAGTATGGCTCAAATGAAGTGGACTTTGGGGTCAAGTGTACTTGGATCTGGATCTGAGTCCCAGTGTGAAACCACGCTAAGAGTATAGAGCATTTTGAAAATCCCTGCATATAGAAAACAGATGGGTTTGTATGATCTAGACAGTAAATGTGAGATTGGCTGCAGTTTTTGGTATTTAAAGCAATAAATTGCCCGTTACTGCGTGTCTAGGAGGTCTATTTTTGCTGCTGTGGCATCAAACAGGGTTCTGATTTTTGCTAGAATCATATTGTCGTTTGTCATTGCAGTATGATGACAACAGTGCATCCTTTCTTTACAAAATTATATGTAGAAAATAGACATGGATCATGTAGCTAAAAGACACACAGCCTTCATTTAAAGACTTTTTCATTCATGGTCACACAGCCTGAACAACATCAGTGGGGTTAGGTTAACTGCAGGAAAGGAAAGAAATGTGACTTATTTATTGAAAAAAGTGAAAATGAGCTTAAATTTGGTCTGTAAATAAAATAAAAGTGAAACAGAAATTCAGTTCAAATCCAAGATGGCTGCATTCAGACATTCTGCAATAATAAACAGACTTTACAGTGAAAAATGCAGTGAAATATAAGCAGCCAATCAGAAGCATGCATGTGTGTGTGTGCATGTGTGAGTATTTTAACAGCTCTGGAAGAAAAGGAAGTGACAGTAAACGCCACACAGACGGACGGGCCTCCAGCAGCCACGGTGGGTGGCGGTGATTGGCGGCTGGACGTGACATCATGGTGTCATAAATGAAGTGCTAGGCAGACTCTGAGTGCTGCGTCAAATACTACGGGAACAAGACTGGCCCACTTTTGGCCAAAAGCTTTTCACTGTTTCCTTAAACTGGGTGCTGTTTTCTCTTAGTGAGTCTTTTAACCCCCCAGAAACACAGAGGACATTTAATGGAGTGATACGGCAGCTCTTATGTGGACACAGTGAAACGTTAAACCCCCGCCAGCGCTGATCATGTGATCAACGGCTACACTGACGGACGCGGTGATAATCTGCAGAGATCACATCCTGCTGCTCAGGGAGGGCAGAGAGAGACCACATATCTCTTTAGGTGGTTCTTTTGGTGACTCACTGTAAAAACGCAATAAAAGAAAAGTATCAAAGTAATTCTGAATGAAGCGAACCACAAGAAAACTTTCATTTAATGAGGCAAAGTGTTGATGGTAAACTCGACCAAACATCAGAAATATGCCACATCAGAGTAAATAAAAGCATTCTCACTGTGGTAAAAATGTTACTGCTCTGATATTTTATGGTATTTTGAGAATTATGAAATGTGACATCTGTTAAATCTGTGCTGTAAAATCAGCAGCATGTAGGAGAGAACCGAGACATTTCAACATCTAGTCAAAAACTCTCACTTTCACTTTCAACTGAATCTTCAGTTTTGTTTATCATGCATTTCCCTTTAAGACGTTACATTAATTGTTATTATTTAATAAGCCTCAGCATCAGCGAGGCCAAGACCACAGGCTCCAGGTTTTCAGGTTGTTCATCCACAGCTCAGGCAGGCCAGTCTTCTGACTCAGAGAACTCTTTGAGGGATTTTCTTCACATTTTGCACTAAAGTCCACAAAGATTTAAGGATTAAATAATTATATTTTGGAGTCAAAACTCACAAGTATAGGATATATAAGTCAGCCCTAGCATGTATAATTTTATGCATCATTTCATCTTTTGTTTTAGGATGATAAGAAACTGCTTGACTAGTAATTGTGCCTTTTTTGTTTTTCAATTCGATGGTTCTTTCACACTTTTCTTATGGTTTAACAGCCTGGTTTCAAATCAGTCAGTGATCAAATCCTTAGAGCACAGGTGTCAAACTCAAGGCCTGGGGGCCAAATGCGGCCTGCGGTGCAGCTTTACCCGGCCTGACGATCATATCTTCATTAGAACTGGCCTGCTGCTATGAGGTCCGCAGATTCCTCCAGTATGAAAATATAAATTTAACCTTGAAGATTAAAAAATAATCTTTTTTAAGTTATAGAAATCGGAAAAAAGTAGAGGGTAGAAATAATTAGATAAAAAGTCAGGAATGAGGGAAAGAAATTCATTTTTGTTTTCATTTTACATCCTAGGATTATGACTGAAACTTAGGATTTCGACTTTTTATTTCATATTTTGATCTTTTAATTCATAATTTTGACTTTTTCTCTCATGTTGTGACCTTTTAGATTCACAAATCTTCATTTTAAATCAAATCTTGACCTTTTAAACTTATAATTTTGACTTTTAATCACATTTTTCACTTTTTAAACACCAGATCGAGAACTTTTTATCATATTTTTACCTTTTAAAGTCACAATTTTGAATTTTATCTTCAATTTTGACTTTTTAAACTCATGATTTTAGGTCTCTATCTCATATATTTACCTTTTAAAAACCTGATTTGATTTTTGATTTTGTATTTTGACCTTTAGAACTTATAAAGTTGACTTTTTATCTCAGATGTTGAGCCTTTAAGTCATTTATTTATTTATTTAGCATTTATTTGACATGGACACAGAAATATTGATGCGGTGATATTTACTCATTTTGAATTTTTTTTTAGAAATTTTAAAATCCTTTATCGTCACTGTTTAATTCATTACCTCTGAAAACACAGTTGACAGTTTTCGGTTAAATCTTGACCCTGTTTGGCCCTCAGGTTAGACCTGAATCCAGATTTCAGCCCCTGCTGTGATTGAGTTTGACACCCCTGTCTTAGAGTGTCTCTATAACCGGGCTCTGAAAGTCCTGGATAAAAAACAAAGTAGACACCATCACTGCCATGTTTTAAACAAATACAAGATCTTAAGTTTTAGTAATTTTATTAATTTCCACAATGTAAAGTTTGTGTTTAAATGCTTAAATGGACTTGCTCCTCCACCTTTCTGCACATGCATAACGAGACTCCAGAGCAGCATCAAATGTTTGATTTCATTTGCTGCGACTGTATTCCCTGTGAAAGGAGTTAAAATTCGGGAATTCTCTGAAATGATCACAAACTTCACCACCTTTTAGAGAGCTACCAGATCCTGGTTATTTCAGGGACAGAGCTGCTCTCATGTTTGATTTTCTATAACATCCTCTCTGTTTCATGTGTTTTTATTGTCTCTGTTCTACCCAGTTCACTTTTTCCCTTTTTAATCAACTGTTTCAGCTTTTTATTCTCACAAAAAGCCCTTCTAGGGACAGGTGTCGCAAATTAGCATTTACTACAAACACTATGATGCATGGGATGCCTGTTCTCAGTCGTCTATATATGCTGTATCTGTCCCTACAAATAAACCTTATAATAATAATAATAATAATAATAATAATAATAATAATATGATAATAGTAATTTTCACCACAGCCTTTCTTCTTGACCCGCCTCTGTTCTTTTACTGTCCCGCTACTGTAAACTTTTCAGAGGCGTATACGCCCAGGTGGTAGTTTTTGTTTTGTAATTATAACTTTAACTTAAATATTTCATTTATTAATTGACATAAAAGGTGTTATTTTTTTATAATAAGGTGTGATCTACTCTCCCTCAAGGTCGAAACACGATGGCACTTCAGATATAAAAAAACACCCAGACAGGATCAGTGTGGAGATCTAGTGGCTAAAGAGGTCGACAAATATCCAGATTCACCGATCGAGTTTAGTCCCAACCCTCAGAGTTTTGCTGCACATCTTCCTCCTTTTCTCTCCTCCTCACATCTACTGAGTTTCTCCTGCCTTTACAAGCAAAGTTTGAAAAAAGTCCTCAAAAATAAGAAAGAACCTCACAACCCTAAAAACTACTGTTAGTCAGATTTATTTCCCCGCATTAAACTTTGAACAGCGGCTGTTCAGACACATCACAAAGGTGAAAGCTTATTCAAGAAGCAGATAGAAATATGTGATTATAGATTTGTCTGCTCAATGCTACAGAAATGTTTCAGGACCAGAGGTATTCCTCAGGTAATAACTGAGAATAATTTACTGTTAACACCTGAAGGAACCCTCTGATTAAACTGTTGTGATTCAGCAAAGATTACTTTGTGGTACTGTGTACTGAGGCATCTCTTTGTCTCTCATTCGTATAATCTCCATGAACTAATCACCCAAATCAGCAGCAGATGCTACAACAAGAGAATTACAAGAGAACTACAAGTAGCATTAAAGGAAGATGGCCTTTCTTTGTGTCCAGCATGTACAGCTTGTTTCTTTGCAGAACTTTAGCAGGTTACAGCAGTGTTCATTTTAGCAGCTATTTTGAACTTTAGTCTCAGTTTTAGTCTTTAAATGAAATGCATTTTAGTTTTAGTCTAGTTTTAGTCCATAAAAGTCCTCACATTTTACCCTTTTTAGTCCAAGCATTTATTTTCTTTGCCTAAATCTGGTACCAAATCATAGTAGAGTGTTCTCTGGCAAACCTGGGGTTCCTGCTTTCTACAGCTGAGAGAGTGAATAGATACAGATACGTTGTAACTAACCTTAGTTTTGTCAGTTTTAGTCATCACAGATCTATTTTGTTAGTCTTAGTCTAGTTTTAGTCATGGAAAAAAAGCTGTCGACAAACATTTTTACTCAGTTTTAGTTGATGAAATCAACACTGGTATACAGTCAGGGAAAAGGGAAAGATTGTGGAAAATGCATTAATGTGTATAAACTGAATATTGCATTTTCTAAAATACTAATCTGAACACACTTCTAGAACACACACATGTAAAAACACACACACTCCTGATTGTCATAAGCAGCAGACAGTGAAACGTCTCGTCCTTTTAAATAAATCCAGCGTCCGTTTTAGACTTCATTCTGCTGTTAAACACAAACACGCTCCACGCCGGCGCACAGTCATGTGTGTCATTTTACAGCCACAAACAGCAGCGTTAACCTTATAAAGGAGGCTGCATGTGCCTGTTTAGCATGGAGCCGTTTGTCTGATTTTCCCCCTCGGTTACACCCGCTCATGTTGGACATCATGAAACAGGTGAGACGCTCATTAGAGAGCCTTAATTACCGCTTTGATTCTGTGGTTAATTTACCCGTTTGCACAGAAGTTAAGATGTAAGAGCAGGGATGGAACACAGACGTCTGCAGCACTGCAGACTTCAACAGTCCAGAAAAGAGAATAAATCAGTGAATCTGTGCAGTATTTCTGTATTTGTGGAGAGTTTGTTATGCAGAGGTTAGAAAGAAACCCTCGTACCAGAGGCTGGATGAAGGTAAAGATGCACCCATGCATCAGCCACATGCCCGGGTCTGGACCACTTTGACTGGGAGACTTTAAGAAATGTTGACTGTTTAAGACTTTAAGACTCATTACTAGGGTTACTGAGGGCTGAATCTACGAAGATCACACATTAAGAGTACAAAACTACATATGCATTCCTTTATGCTGCATGTTTGGTTTATGCCACGGAGAGTTTGGACAGAAGGCCAACCGACAACAAGCACAAAATTAAATTCAGTGCCATGGAGCTGGAGGCATCAGCAGAAGAGGCAAATAAACGCTCTGAGCCACAGAGAAGAAATCTGGATAAACAAGGTAAACAAGGAGAACAGATGAAATAAAGATGTGAGAAATAAGGTAAAAACAGCTGAAAAATGACTAATAATAAAACCTGAACTCTCCCCGAAAGTGCCGGGTTACTGAGGATGATGATTTGAGTCGCTAAACCGGAGATGTTTACTCTGAGCTATGGCACGCAGACAGGATGCCGTACACCATCACTGCACACCAAACAGCTGGCCAGCGCTCCAACTGGTCTGACAACAGCCATAAATGTCCAGGAAAGAGGGACTGAAGACAGAAGCAGGGGTTAGATCTCCTGATCCAAGCAGAGAGGAAGGAGAGGAGTGCACTGGGGAGAGACGTGCATCCTCGCCTCCTCCGTGTTCATTTCTCTTCCTCGCTGCAGCACCAGCAGCCGTCTGTGAGGAACATGGGGCATCTAGGCACTTCTAAGGCAGGGTGGGACATTGTTTGTGCTTTTTCTGATACCGATGCTAAATAGAGACTTTCATCAGTGGTTGATACTTTTAAGTTGGGCTGAATGAAAACAATCTAATTGCAATTTTTTTTGTTTTGTTTTGGTATGCATTCCTAAGTTCCTCATCTTATGTATTTTCCAGCAAACACAAATAGTAAATTATTCTATTTTATAACCAACTCATTATTAAATTAAACAAGAGCTAAACCATTTCTAAAAGATATCTATGACGATTCTGACTCGTGTTGCAACAGATAAGAATTCTCACATTGAAGGGACTGATAACTTTTATGTCATTGCCATACACAATAAGAAAAATATATGAAAAGGAAGAAAGTAGATTTTTTTGTAGAATATTTTTTAAAAACTGGACTTGAATGGTTGCATGATATGTAATACAAAACACCTCTGCTATAAAAACAGTTTTTAACTAGCATGTTGCCATAAATTTAAAGTTAAAGAAATACTGCACATTCTGTGATTTAAAAATTGCAGAGGGCCATATTGTGATTTAATCTATTTTTTTGATTAATTTCCCAGCTCTACTTTTAAGAGAATGTGTGATATAAGTTTCAATCCAATCCACTTTATTGATAGCACATTTTAAAAACATTCAAGTTTACAAAGAGCTGCACAGTAAAATCTAGGGATGCACGATGTCCGATTTTTGCCGATATCCGATATTTACAGATTCATTTTAGCCCATACCGATATTTAAATATGTTTTACATAACTAAAAATTCAGTCCTTTGAACGAAAAAAGTCCTTTGGATGAAAAAAGAAAAACTTTTTTTTCTTAAAACACATTTTAAAGTTTATAGAATGAGAATGAATAAAGAAAAAGATCTCAGCTTACATAGGTCTGTCGGTCCAGCCTAAAACTCCACTAATCTATTAGGATATGTGGCCAACTTTGACATTTGATATATGCTGGTATGCACAGCCAAAATATCGGATGTAAACATCAGCAAAGATGTTGATATCTCTGATACCAATATCTGACATCCCTAGTAAAATCACAAAAATAAAAAAATCACAAACACTGCAGAAGTAAAAACATTAAGAGGTCGGTAGGGTGGGGGATGTTTTAATTTCTACTGGCATTTCGTTCCACAAATTGGAGAGCCATCGCAGAGAAGGCTCGATCGCCTCGATCGCCTCGGGTTTTTTAATCCGGTTTTTGGGACGAGCGGGGGTCCTTAACATGTGGGGATGTAGACATTTAAAAGGTCAGAGATGTACTGGGGTGCTGATCTGTTTTAAGATTTAATAACAATAAAATTTTAAAATGAATTCTAAAATGAAGGGGAAGCCAGTGTATGGACGCCAGGATCGGAGTGATGTGTTCATATTTTCGTGTCCCTATTAAAAGAAGAGCAGCAGCATTTTGGACCAACTGTAAACGTGCGAGGGAAGCCTGGTTAACACCAACGTAAAGAGCATTACAGTAGTCCAACCGTGCAGAAACAAAAGCATGAATTACTCGCTCAAAGTCATTAAAAGATAAAACCAGGGGCACACCGGTAGTCGAGTGGTTGAGGTGCTCACCATGTACGCTGGTTCAAAACCGGCCTGTGGCACCATTTCCTGCATGTTTCTCCTCGTCCTCTTCCCTGTTTCTGAGTCTATCCACTGTCCTCTTCTATCTAATAAAGGCATGAAAAGGCCCAAAAATAAACCTTGAAAAAAGATAAAACTGATTTAATCTTGGCTAAAAGCCTCAGATGATTAAAAACTGGATTTAACAACAGAATTTTTTTGTTGATCCAATTTAAAATCACTGAACTTTTACACCAAGATTTAAAACTGTGGGTTTAAAATAAGGATAAAGAGGGTCCAGGTCCCAGAGAGGAGCCTCCTGGGCTCCACTGGAGCCAAAAATGATCAGTTTGGTTTTATTTTCATTAAAATGTAAAAAGCTCGAGGCCATCCAGTCTTTAATGTCTTTAAAACAGTCTAGCAGACGTTTGAGAGAGCTGCCATCATTCGTCTTCATTTTCAGGTAAATCTGAGTGTCGTCTGCATACAGATGGTCAGATAATCCATGCTTTTTAAAAATCAAGCCAGGAGGAAGGAGGTAGAGGGAGGAAAGGACGGGACCAAGAATAGAACCTTTGGGAACTCCACAGGGTAGCGGGGCACAAGAAGAGACACAGTCACCAATTTCACTTTAAAACATGTCTCAGACAAGTAGGACCTGAACCAGTCAAGAACAGTTTGAGTGACTAAAACAGTGCTCCTACACGCCAAGACCTTTAAAGACCTGAATAGAGAAACATTAAACCACTTTATGCACAGCAAACTGTCAAAAATAAGAGGAATGAGATTCCTCAGTATGCCAGACCAGGACTGACTTAATGAACTGTTCATCAAATGTTAAACGGTGCAGGGCTGCAGATTTTTTGGGGTCAAAAAGGCTAAAATTAATGATTTCTGTCATGTTTAATGCCTCTATTTTATCAATATACAGTATATTTATGTGTATCATAACATATCTTTGCATGTTGAGCTGATTCTAAACACTTTAACTATTAAAAAGCAGAAGAACACTTTAATCAGTGAAGTCCTGTTATAATAACAGTGGGCTGCACCATTCTTTAGTGGACGACCTGGTGGCCCAGATGTTAGAGAAGTGGGCCAGAGTTAATTTAATCAGTGAGTCCGATCAAATCAGAGAGAGGTAGGGCTCCTCCAGGAAATTTAGAGCATCAAAAACTGAACTCTGGAGAATATCTATGCAACGATTTAGAGAGGAAGAGGATTAAAACAAAGACATGTCTTACTCAAAGGGCAGGCTAAGATTTAAGACCTCTCACCACTAAACATCAGACTTTTTAGGACTTTTAAGGCCTTAAATTTCAAAAGTGCAATTTAAGACTTTTCAAGGATCTGCAGGACTCCTGTAAAATCAGTCTCAGTGTTGTAAATGATTCAGAAAATATCTGTCAAAGACACCAGCAGAACAAACAGGTAAAGGAAACCACAGTATAATTTCTTTATGTAGGAAAGTTGAGCTAAATTCATACTGCTCTGCTGAAATAAGAGAGGTCCAGATAAATAACCCGACCTAAATAACCCATTCTTACATTTTAAGAAAAAGCAGGATGATTTGATGGAGCTTTTCAGAGGCATTGCCTCAGCCTGCACATTCCTAGAGCCGGACTCCATCCGCTGCCAGCTAGTAACGCGGTATGGACAGAAATCAGTAGCCAGCACTCATCTGCTTGTATCTGGTATACCTATGAAGGAGATTTTTTACTGGACAGACCAAGTCTCTGATTGGACTAAATCTAATCTTTTTCATGGTCGATGGGAGGCATGCGTAGAGGGAGGGCTGCAGCAGAAAAAGTGGAGAAAAACATCGGTTTCAGTACGAACCATCATGTTCAGATTTGGAGCTTTTCCAGCTCAAAGCTTTGCTAACGTAGGCCCCCGCCAAACGGTCACATGACGCCGGGTCCTGGGTGGCACTGACTGAAGCCTTAAAGGTTTGAAATGTTTGACTGAAACTCCAAAGATGATGTGAAACATAAACCTCTCTGCCAGCTCTTCCCTCCAGTCCACCGCTCATTTACATGAACACACACCACAAACCGCCTGGCACAGGTTAGAGCTACAGCTGAGGAAACATCTGAGCGTTTAGATCCATGAGGATAAAACTTAAGTCATCGTACTCGGGTAAAAGAAAAGAACCAGGAGATAGACTCTGAAATAAGTCACTGGGTATGAAGTATGTTGTACCCAGTCAAGAAAGTATGTGCTGTTTTTAGCTTCAGGGCCATGGATAAATAATGCAACAGCATTTGATTTGATATTTTTGTGTTTTATGTAGGAAGAAAAATGCACAGAGAAGAGGAGAGGTGATGCAGCTTGTGTGAACTTTTACAGTTTTTAATAGGGATGCACGATATAACCAGCCTGATATCAAAATTTCTGCTGATATTTAAGTTTACATCCAATATTTTGGCCATGAATATCAGCCTACCTATAAGCAGTTGAATTTGACCATATATACTAATAAAAAAAAAGTTGCCTGCAACCAGAGCAGTTGTTGGCAGCAAGAAAGATGCACTCTTGACTTATATCTTGGACTTGTAGTGTTTTTTCACAATTAAGTTGACAACATATGTTGCAACCTGTGAAAACAACCAAGATGGATGGTCAAGGACACCTCGGAGAGAAAGAACGGGAAATTTCCATCAAGAAAAACCCAAAAAAGGTGAAAAGAAGACCTCAACTACAACTCCTGGCTAGCTTAAAAGCTAACAACAACTGCTGGTAACTGCAACAGAACGCCGCCTGATCAACAGGAGGCTACTGAATGTTACCTAGCATGGGGTGGCGCGTACAAATGCAGCGGCATGGCGCTCCATCACTAGCAGCAAAACAAAGACCTACACTCATACCAGAACTGACAGCATGCACATGGAGTTTACATCTTTCCCGACGGAGATTATCCAGAGAACGGGGCGCTCAGAGAAGGAGAAGGATGTGGAGCAGTACGACACTGACAGCCAGGTGGGGAGGAGGCAGAGACTGCGTTGTGCGAGAAGGCGGAAGCGGGGCAAAGAAGCCAGGCTTGCAGGCTAATCTAAGAGTGGCCCCACACAAACCTGCTGTACTGAGCATCGTTCTCCTGGATGCCCGCTCCCTCGCCAAGGAAGGATGATGTGAGGCTGCGGATTTCTAACCACCTGCTGGTTTGCTGCTACATAACAGAGGAGACTGTCAAACATAATTCAATTGTGTTTTTACAATGTAATGACAATAAACGACTATCCATCCATCCATCCATCTGTCTATTAAAATTAAAGAGTTTTAGGCTGGACCAACAGACTTCTGTAAGTTGAGATCTTTTTCTTTATTCATCCTCGATCTTGAAGGATGGATCGCTTGACTTGCGTTTGTTTGACTTTGTGCAATTTGTTGTTCCCAAAGTCTGAACTGAGCTGGGAAAGAAGGCTTTTAGGTTTCCTGCTCCTTTTGTGTGGAAAATTCTGCAGAATGAATTTAAACTGCAGAACCTGGTGTCTCTGAATGTTTTAAAATCTTTAGTGAAAACTCTTGACACCACTGTCTGGATGCCTCTGTTTCAGCTGATGTTTAGTTATTACTGTACCTGTCATTTATTATGAGTGTGTTTGATTTTGAAACTGCATTGCTGCCATTCTAAATGGGACTAACCGGGTTAAATAAAGGTTAAATATATAAATAATCCTCATTCTTTAAACTTTAAAGTGTGTTTTAAGAAAAAAAAGTTTAATTAATTTCATCCCCAAACCTTAAATTGTGTTCAGAGGTCTAAATTTTTGGTTAAATAAAACATATTTAAATATTAGTATTGATATTGACATTAAATATCTGCAAAAATCCAATATGGTGCATCCCTAGTTTTTAAACATGCTATTTTTAAATTCCAATGCCTCCACAATCCTCTGTATCAGGGCTGCTGGATTATGACAAAAATCGCAATCATGGTTAGTAGTTTGATACTGAGATTAAGATTTTTAAACATGATTATGCATTTATATCACAGCAAATGTATCACTGATTAATCGACTTTAACAATGAAAAACAAGCAATGAATGAAAACAAATAGTATAAACGGAAATATATAAAAATAACAATGGAATATAATGACAACATATAAACAAAAACATGTCACAAATAAAAATATAAAAATAAAAATATTGAAGCATTGACTACAGAACTAGAAAAGCACAACCTAGCATGCAGCTCAGTTATCATTTCATCATTAATATTCTGTTTTTATCATCTTTGGAAGTCAAAATCACAGCTGAATCTTCACTGAATTTATATTTAGAGCCAATGCTGGATTACTGATTCCCTTTCTGAAAGCACAGGCTAGGGCTGGGCAATTAATCGCAAATTAGATTAAATCCAATATGGCATTTTGTAATTTTCAAAAACACAGACAGTGCAATATTTATTCAGCTGGGAATGTTTCAAAATAGCAGTTTGATACTCTCTCTTTTTTCTTTGTTTAGACATTATGCAAACTTTCAAGTGGCATTTTAATTCTTTTTGTACAAAAATCCTTCTTTTCTTGATCATGTTTGTTTTTCTTCATCACAATAAGAATATGAAAAATGATCATCCCTTTAATATAGCGATACATGTCAAATTTGCTATAATAGCCAAACACGCAATAAGATATTTTGTTCGAAATTGTTTATCTCTAGCTAAATTTATCAAGTATTGTGCTTGTTATAACATAAAATGATTTCTTGCTTATGTTTATTGAACAAATAAGATTAGGAACTTAAAAATAATTGCATATTAAATTGTAATATTGGAGGAAAAAGATCACAATTAGATTATTTTTGTAAATTGTTCAGCCTTAGCACAGACAGTGAGAGATTACATTAGATAACACAGGTAAAAATTCATCAACAGAGCGCGCTGCTTCACACACCATCTGCACCCAGGCACTGAGGGTTGTCATGGTGATAAGAAGCAGATGTTTGTGCGGTCAGCTGACCTCTGAGAAACTTCCTGCTCTGACCGCCATGTTGTTTCTCCCATAAAACGCGTAAAGGAAGAGAAGATCTCCACCTGGGTGGTTCATTAACACCTGCATGTGTGAGTACGTGTGTTCCTCTACAGACGTCTGACTTCAACGTCTATGATCTTTATCTCTGCTTGAAAACACGACGCAGGAAATGCACTGACACGACCATGAGGAAAACCCGTCTGCACTGAAATATGCTGCAGGGTTTCAGGGCCTCTTTTCACATTTCACTATTAAAACTTATTTAGAAGATTGCAGCTGCAATCCTTACAAAAATCAAATTTTACTGTGATGCTCAGGCAAAACTGGCTTTATGACTAAATTTGACTTTTTTGTCTTTTCATAAAAACAAAACTGTGATGAGGACACTCACTTCTATTTCTTTGGTCTTGATGGTACACGCTGCAGTTGCATAAAGAGAAGGGGTTAAAGCAAATGTAAATATTTGTCCTTGTGTCTGATATTTCCTCTTTTGCTCAGTATGGTACGTTTTGATTTCTATTTTATTCTAACGACTTCAGGAAAGAAAGGTGAGCTCAAAGTCTCCCTCCTGTATTCATCAATTCTTCTGGTTGTTTGATTTTCTCTGTTGGAGAGGTTTATACCCAAATATTTAAAGATCGGCTCTGTTTAAAAACAGTGGATAGAGACAAGAGTGAAGGAGGATGGTGTTTTTCTTTCAGAGCTGAAGGCAGACGTGACTGGCACCATAAATCACCGTAAAACCAGGACGGACAGACGGGCTCAGCAAGAGACTGAATTTGACCGTTGACTACGGAATCAGGTAAGGGTCAAGTTCAAGTTTGCCTGTGAGTAAAAGTGTGTAGCTGCAGAAGTATTTTTGTGAATGAGTTAGCCGTTTTACTCAGAATGAATTCAAACATTCATATTTGTGCATGAGTGAATTTTTAACCTGCACCATAAAGCTGAAATCTATCAGACATTTTTACCAAATTTAACTTTTAAACATTTTAGAATTCTTTACTACAGATCAGCATTTATTCTTTAAACTGCCAGAATTATTTCAGAATATTTGCCTTTTAAGTAAAGTAGATTTGTCTGAATTTACCATGAGAGCCTCCTGCAGACGGCACACATCTCAGACCGTCTGTGCAGAAAGTCCAGGATTCAAAGACTCGTCCCTCCCTGGACTGGAACTCCAGTTAAACCGTCATTCTGCAAGTATTTCTTATTGTTTTTCCTTTGATCTATTTGTAAAGGAATAATGTTTACTATCAGACATTACTGTTAGACGTGTTTTAGTGGGCTAAAAGCTAAATTTAAAGACTCTTCACTTACTTGTCTGGAGTTGTCGGGCGTCGTTTCTGGGCGTTTCCTCCTTCTTTGGCTGCTCGGGACTCTTCAGTTGGATTCCTAAAAACACAAGACAAAAATATGGAATTTAAGACCATGGAATCATTCATGAATATGCTAGAGAACAGGATCGACCGAGGGTGTTTTTCTTAAAGATTAAATTACACGTATTCAGCTGCAGAGCTTCTGCTTGTCTCATGTTTGGAGAAATAACTGATCCTGCAGCATGAAGACAAATAGAGGATAGATTTGAAAATGTGAGAGGAAAATCAGATGTAAGAATAATATAAAACCAAGTGGAGCAGAGTGATGACTCTAAAAAAAAGGGTTTAGATGGTTTTAAAAACTCAGCTGATGTCAGAGATCCGTCCTCTGGCTCTAAATCTGCAGATTTAAAATAACAATAAGGAACAGGAGTCATGGGACTTATTTATGTTTAGAGCCTGAATAAGATCACATTTACTCTGCCCATCTTATTTTTGTTGGTTTTATTTATTTTGATCCTTTTACACATTTATCTTTTATGTCTAGATATCATACTATGTTTTATCTATGTTTGATGACAAATGTTAAAATTGAATCATCATTTCATGGTCTATGATTTATAATACACTCTTTATGAACAAATTCATGTTGAAAAACTTGCCTGCAAAAACAGAATGATATTTATTTATGTTTAAATGTTGCCAGCGTGTGTCTCTATGCTCAGAGAAATTGTTTCTATATTTGTTTCTTTTATCGCTCAGTACGACTGGACTGATTTTTCTGGTCTGTGTTTGGAAATTTGTCTTCGATGTGGCAAACATTCACCTGCCTTCACAATAAAATAAAAAAACTTAATCAACAAGTAAACAGAATCTCCACAGAGGAGCAGCAGTGCCATCAAAAGTCTGTTTGTCAAAGTGACATTTTTTATTTCATAGTTATTGTGGTTTTGTTTTATTAACATTCTGTTAGTAAAAGTTGTGCTATACTTACTGCACATGATTCTGCATATTTCTGCACACTGACAAACATCACATTTGTTTCTTCTGCACGCTGCAAGTGCACGGATCATTTTACTTAAAACAAAAAACTCAAGTATCATGGAATTTTATGTCTAAATGTGTATCTTATTTTGCTATTTTTTTAAAGAGAAGAATTCTTGAAAAATTTTTATGCAGGGGAGTTTTTGAAACTTCTAGAGTAATTTTGAGACCCCAGGCAAACAGCAAGCAGCCCTTTCCTATTCTGCTAAACGCAAACACAAGAATGACCACAGAGCTGCATCAGTGCAGGATAACAGTGGTTCTTCATTCATGTCTACTGCCATTTTAGTCTTTTATGTCCATTTTATTCTGTTGTATCGTGTGTCATTCCTTAAAAGCCTAACCAGGGACAAATACTGCAAATTAGCCATGGTTAGAAGTCTTGTACACTTTGCATCAGTTGCACTGTATTTAAATGCAGCAATGCTTATTTACTGTCCCTGACAAATAAACGGATAAATAAATGAATAAACCTAAATCTGATCAGGCAGCTCTCACTCATCACGTCCGTGTGAAGAACAAAAACTCAAAGTCTCTCAGTATTTTAACACCGAGAGAGAAGATGGAACTTTGAAAATCAACATAAATGGTGCTAAATGGTGTAATATCACAGCCACAAATCCTTATTTGATTTTAATTTTATACTATTTTACCACACAATAATGTGCTGTTTAATTATCTGGATACTTACAGATTGATCTCAGTAGAATTTTGTGATATGAAAACATGGTGGAGCTTTAACTTCAGCTCAGTTTTGGGGGTAGGTGGTCCACGGTTCTATCCAGGAACATTTTAGGACTATCAAACTATTTTGATTCTATTTTTTAATGCACAATGGGCATCATATTTACATTTTGAATTCATATTCATTATTGAAATGTTTTCACATTTTATGCAAATTTGCAGACACCGTGCAAGAGGCCCTGGCATGACCGTCCTCTACCTTCCTCTTCATGCATGAACAAAACCTTCTGTTAAAGAAATACTTTAATCCATGCATGGATTATTCTATAAAAAATTATAGAATATAGACATGTAAATATTAAAGCCAGAGGTTTCTGCATTTTATCAATAGGTGCATCGAATGTTTACACAGTTTAAAATTCCAATGAAGACTCTAAATAGTTCAGTGGTGACAGCAGGTTTACATAAATACTGAGAAATAACCAGGATTTACTTCTTTTCTTTTCTGTTAAAGCTTTTGACTAATATATCTGTCAAATACAAAAGGACTGTTTGATTTTGACCCCACTGTTGACTTGGTTTGTTCACATTAAACATGCACAGAAATGCTGAAATTTAACAGAAAGAATATCTGCCATAGAAATCACAGCTGTACCTTTTTGGAGGAAATAACACACAAATTCATGGAGTAGAAACAATCCAGGAGTTCAATTAATTAAACAGTGAGGAAAATGTTAAAAACCAATCACTGTATCTATCAGTCTATCAATACTATATGAGGATTAATTAGCTAATAAAACAGAGCCATAAAGTGAACAGGAGCTGCAGGCTGTACTGTAAAACACGGTGGTCGGTAATGTGTTAAATATGAGTCATATTTCCATGATTTTATGTTCACTGCAGGGAGGAAAGAGGAGGAAGGGGCTCGTTACTTCAGCAGTAGTGGCTCTATGGTGCTCTTTCTCCATCTAGTGGTCAGTTTAGTGAACTGCAACAGAGTGGACACCTTCAATAACCCCTGTACTGATATAAACTACAGATGAATTCATGGTGGAAATCTGATACTGAGAATGTTTTCATTTTCTTCTACATTTACTCTCACGTGTGACCAGATCAGAGTTCATCCAACAGGCCAGATCTTCAGCCCTAAATCCTTCATCAAATCAGGAGTTAGGTTAACTAGATACCAGCATTATATTACACCAGAGATCACCACATTACCTGCTAATACATGGGTGTAGTACAGAGAAGGGTACTGATTACCCTGGCCCACAGTGGGGTAGGAGCCTTGAGAAGCCGGGAATAAAACATTTGTTTTTATTCATTTTTTTCTTCTTTTTCCTCCTTAATTATTGCCATTATTGAATCAAAAGTGCTTAAATATCAGTGCGTCTGAAAACATTAGCAGCAGACAGCATGAGGCCCAACAAAATTAAGGAGACGCCTGGAGACAACACACCCCAGTCACGTCACCAAGCCACTGAATGTCTTTAAAAGAAGACTCACTGAGTATCGACAGCAGGAACACTGCTCGGTAAAGGCTACATCAGTTACCTGTCAGGCACAAACAGCCTCCTACATTACTTGATGTTATTTCAATGAATTCAAAAATGCGTAATCTGTCAGGGTTTTTGTTAGGGTGATCGAGCCAGCTGGGGCTTGAAAACTCCCCCTCGTTCAAAGTGGGGAATGACCAAAAAAGTTTGCGAAGCACTGCTTTAGACAGTTATAGTAATAATGCATGGTTGTGTAAACTCCCACAGCACACCCAGACTTGCCACACCATTTGAGAACCACTGCCAGTGAGCACACTCACTTCTAAATACAGAGTAGACCTGATAAAGAGCTTATAAACCCAGAGTACACACCTCTGCATGAGCCACTACACCACTGTCCCCAAAACCAAGCTCACATAACGGTTCAGTATCTTCAGATCAGACCATCTAACATTTATAAACCTAATGCTCACCTTTCAGACCAGTTAGCAAAGGGGGCGAGTATTGGAACATAATTCAAATGAGTAATTTTAAAATGCTGCCCTATAGGGACCAGCTATAACGCACCAGGTGTCAGACTTCTTACCTTTACCTGTGACCAACCATAGAGTGACGTTGAAGGCCGACTCAGCCGCTTTTTAAAGCTGTAGCCCCGCCCACTGGACGGTTAGGTAGCAAAATCCCCAAAAAAGATGTGGTTTGAAATAAAAGCGTTAAAGCTCAGCAAACCTACAGCAGTATCTGCCATTATCGCCTTATCTTTACCACTTAAAGGTTTATCTGCAGTTTTTACTGAGACACAGGTGACACGCAGTTTAACTCACCTTCAAACTCGCGCCAGAATCTCCTACTTAGAGGGCGGAAATGGTTCGGTACGGTTTCCTCTATCCAACATGGCGGCAGGCGGAGGAGCGGAAGTGGAGCGCACGTGGACAACAGGTGAGCAGAGGGAACGTTTGTTTGTGTTTCTGAAACGTTAAAAGCTGAGTTAACGCAGCTTTTGGTCTTATCTGATGAGGCTCAGACATCAGAAATGAGGATCTGGGTTATCTGGCTGTGTGGGGATTGCTGTGAAGGTTGTTTGTTGTGTTTGTTTGCGGCTTATTTTCGCGGGCTGACTGCAGTTTGTGTCCGAGTGTCTCCTTTAGACACCTGTCAGCATGTTCAGGTGTATAAAGATAGTTTCATGAATGCCTTTTGGCGCCCTGTGTCTGTTTATTCAGCCTGACTTCTGTTTAATGCTAAATAATCTGTGCTCATCACTGAAATAACCCCTTTATGTCCACTGTGTTTAGAAGAAAACTACATGATGATACCTGCTACCAAATGCAGAATAACTACCACATAACAATGTTTTTGGCGGTATTAGGCTTCTAACATCAGAATAACTGCAGGAGCATTAAACTAAATAAATCAGGACATTGAAGAGAATCTCTTTTTTCCTGTGATTTAATTCAACAAATGATAAATTCTGATATATTCTAGATTCATGCTGTGAAATCTTTAATGTAGCTGAAATATTAGAATTTATCGAAGGCATCAGAAAAGGATTTATAAGTCATAAATGTCCTCTTCATACCCCGATACTTGGTTGGAGCTGAATGCATGCATGAATTACTGCATCAGTGCAGCAGAGAGCAGAGGTGATCAGCCTGTGGCACTGTTTTCTAGGGCTGAACGATTTGTGAAAATAATCAACTGTGATTTTTTTTCCCCTTAATATTGAAATTGCGATTTAATGTTTTTTATTTTTAGGATCTTTATATTATATATTTTTCAATAAATACAAGCACTAAAAATAAAGCTTTCTAAATTATAATCTACACAAAATTAGATGGAATACCCAAGGGCAAAACATTTTTAAACAAATATCTAATGGCATTTTTTGGCTCATTCTGCAAATTTGATATCAATTGCTTTATTGAAGGGATGATAATTTTATGACATCTGGTTTTAAATAAGAAAAACATACAAAAGTAAAGCAGGATGTTTTATTCAAGAAAATATTTGAATGTTTGCATAATGTGCATAAAATGTCTGCTGCACAAAAACGTCAGACTGCTGTTTTGATACATTTTGAGTTTTAGAAATATTGCAGATTTTATGAATTTTAAATTGCAGCTGGCCGTATTGCAATTTATTCTAATTTACAATTAATTTCCCATCCCTGTTGTTGCCAGGGCTACCCAAAAAAGACATGATGGGCCCCAGAGAGGCCAGTGTATGATATTTTAGCTGGTGTTTTATTATATTTACAGTTTATCATAAACTGTTTGAGTCCGACTGTGTTTGATTTTTCAAACTGTTTTGCTGTCATGTTTTGGTCAGGTTTCCAGTGAAAAAGAGAGCTCAAAGGGCCTAACCTGGTCAGATAAAGGTTAAAATAAATTAGATTTATTATCCATATTGACATTAATCAGACAGTATTGTAGGATAATAAGGGAGACTGTGGCGAGTTAAAGAACAGAGCAGAGGAAAGACACAACTCGGAGCAGAGGCAGAGTAGTGGACTATTCTTTAACTGATTAATCATATCAGGACATGATTAAAGCAGTGGTTCTCAACCTTGGGGTCAGGGCCCCCTTTGGGGTCGCGAAACACTGAGAGGGGGTCTCCAGATGCCTTAAAAAACTAAAAATGTTTTTAAATTACTCTGTTGCCACTTGACACTAATTTTGTCATATTTTTTACTCCTTTTCATCATTTTCCCACCAATTTTAACACATTTTGGCCATTTAACACCTGTTTTGGTCAGTTTCCACCACTTCTTTTTCTGCCTGTTTTTGCCACTTCTAAACATATTCTTGCCACATAGGCCAAACGTTGCCTCTGTTGACCTATTATTGCCATTATTAAACAATTTTTACCACTTCTTACACCAATTTTTCCCAAATTTTAACCACATTTCATCATTTTTTATGCCCAATTTTGGTAGTTAAACAGTTTTTCTTTCTCAGTTAACCTTTTTTAGCAGTTTAAATCAAGCTTTCATCCCATTTCACCTGCCACCCATTTTTGCTCATTTAAAGCCATTTCAGCCACATTTGAACTCCCTTATACCACTATTTATGCCCATTTTTGCCACTTTATACCAATTTTGACATTTTTAATCTAGTTTTTGCCACTTCTAACCCATTTCTGCTACTTTTAAAATTCAACTTTACCACCTCTCTCAACATTTTTTGCCATTATTAACCCATTTTAGAAACTTTTAAACCATTTCCTTTTTTCCCTGACAAAAGGGATTCACATTTTTAAGGCTTTTTACTACACACATGAATAAAGATATTTTTTTCTTTGATGAGAGTTGTTGTTATTCAGGTCAAATATAAAATATAGATATCACAGCTTAAGTTTACAGTAGACCGTGGTTTTGATGAACTCCTTGGGCCCCCAGTCTGGCAGGGCCCCAGAAAGCTCTCCCATTTATCCCCCCTTATGTGCAGCCTTGTCTCCACATGACTAATCTTGAATGTGCATGGCTGTTCAACCACCTTCAGGTACAGTGGGGTCCCCGGTCTCTGGCCCCTTTGTTGTGGGGGTCGCGGGCTGAAAAGGTTGAGAACCACTGGACTAAAGTAAAACCCATAATCAGCCAGGTCAGTAATCAGGACCAGTATTTGGTCAGTCCTACAGTGGACCAGCAGCTGAAAACATGGCGCCACAAATCTTCACTGATTATGAAATTAGAAACACTGGAGTCCAGCTTCTTGGATTCTGTGCCTGTCCACTCTTCATGCACACTCTGAGACTGTGATTTACAACAGAAATACAACATTTACTTTCATTTGAAAAGAAACGTTGGGCAACTGAGGAGCAGGCCAGTGGTCCCAAGTCGTTCCAAGTCGTTCAGTGTTGGTCAGACATGGATTTCTCTATGCATGGGAGTCTGACTTGTTGTTGACTTTTACCACAGAGAGGTTGGAAGACTGCAGTCATGAGAGGACTTGTTCTTTTACATTGAGAAAAATCTCCCTAACTTGCTGGTTGGCTGGCTAATGAAGGGACTTTGAGCACAGACTGGTTAGCTTCTGTGCACCATGTCGTCTGAATAAACTCCCTTCTGTCTAAACAAAGACATGAAGGTTTCAACATGTCACATTTGGAGTTCTAACGTCAGAAGTTAGATTTTTACAGTCATTGTATGCTCATGATGGCAGAACTCCCCTCAGGCCGTGGTGTCTGGGCTCTGCTGCGATAAAGAAGCAGGCTGCTCTTTGACTCAGTCTCAAGGTCAAACCAGAGCAGTTTGGGGTGGCTGCTGCTGGGTCTCTGACTTTATAGAGCCCAAAATAAAACCCCGATCACTGTGTGCTTTCTATCTGCTTCTCCTCTTCCTCTGCGTGACGGCTCGGCCACTCGTTTTTCACAGAAAGTCGCGTTTTATGGAGCGGCAGCCCGCTGACGGGCAGCGAGCGTGTGTTCAGCAGACTTTAATTGTCTGTCGGTGGCAATAAAAGAGCCGGTGAAATACACAACCGTAAAAGAGCTGCAGGCCTGAGCCCCAGTGCATCCTGGGAGACGGAGATGAGCTGGGTGTTTGGGGGTTTGATAGTGAAGAGATCAGACAAAGAGCCGTCACCTTAAAATTTAAATGAGTGGATGAATTTGAGCGAGGAAATGACTCCACATGAAACGCATCAATCAAGATTTTTCCATTAACAGGGACTTTAAATTCAGACGGTGATGTCATCGCCAGGGCGACAGGGTGATATTAAACATTTATCAAAAATGTGCCTTTAAATAGGCAGACACCAAATGAAATCAGGCACTTCAGTATGCAGGCTACTTTATTAAGTGATCATAACTTTAATGCTCAGGAAACAGGATCAGAATCAATCATGCAAAATGCCAAATTCTGATTTATCTCACCAACAATCTCAGTAGATATTTGGCATTTATTATTTTCACTCTGCAGTACTTATAAAGTTCTCAAACTGCAGATATCCATGCTCTTTCTTTGTACAACGCTGCCACCTAATGGCCGTAGCTGGGTACAGAAATGTTGAGTTTGAGATGGAATTTTCAGAACATCTCCATAAATCCAATGAATTCTCCCTCTGATTATTTAGATGACACATTTTCACAACATTTAACACCATTCCTGTTTGTTTGTGAGACTTCAGAGCAGTTTCAGAACATGAGAGTACCAAATGACTGATCCATACCATGCCACCTTTTTGACGCCCTTCTTTTTGGGTACCAAGTGTGCCAGTCCAACCCTAAAAGAGGAGTTACACTCACTGCAGAATGTCAGTAGGATGATGAGCTGCTGTCTAAAAGCTGGGCTCTTATTTGGACGGCAGGAGTGTCTCTTTTCTCATTTTTGTTTTATTTATTTCTGTTAAACTGTTCTAACAGTTCTAACTCAAAGGAATACATGAATAACTTTATCAGAAGCTCCCGTCTGAGCCGTTTGGGCCCGGTTAGTAAGTGACAGGACCAATCAGTGAAGAGGGGCATGACGTATACAAGCAGTGACAAGAGGCCGATGCCGTTATGGCGACATTAAGAGGTTAAGACATTAATGTGGATGCTGCTGAAGCATCAGTTTTTATCAGAACTCGTCGACATTTCTTCATTTAAAGAAGAACAAAGAACAGCAGTGAGTTGTTTTCCTTTCAAAAACCACAGAAGTCGTGTACTGACACGTCTATAGTCGTCATGGTTTGCGTTATCAGCTCTATATGGAGTTTATTCCTCGGTGGCGGCTACGTCACGTGTTTTTGTTGCTCTGATTGGCCTGTAAAGATGTGACAGACAGAACCTTCATCCAATCACCCTCTGAGTTTTTTTTTCAAAGGCTCTGCCCTTTCCCGAATGCTGTCTATGAGTGGTTTACCAGATGGGTGTGTGAAACACATTCATCTGGCGTGTCAGGTCACTTTGGAACCAGTTCCTATTTTAAACGTTTTTCCATGCAAAGTATTCAGTGGAAATTGAAGTGTATTTTATGAGTATTTCTACTTTTATTTAAATTTACTCAGTAGTACAGATAAAATTACAACCAAGCACCTGTTAGTGCTTCATGGTTACTCTCATTAGCAACGGTGATGTCAGGCTGTGCGGTAACATAATGCATAAAGGCTGCAATTCTTTCAGTAGTGCAGTAAACGTTTATCAAAATATCTGCTGAAACACCTTAAAGTTCACTACAGTGCCACTTTTGCACTTTATAGAAGTAGCTATATTTTTTTTCTTAAAAAAGGAAAAACCTATTTTTTAAAAGTTATTTTGACAACAGTACTGTAAAAACTTCAGGTTTAATAATACTTGATATTTGTCTATTTTGAGTTGACAAGTGCACTTTTCTAAACTCTCATTATTCTCTACTAAGGTTGTTATAGTTAACTAAAATTAACTAAATAACTAAAAATAAAATTCAAAAATCATTTTAGTTAACTGAAATTAAATAAAAACTAAGCTTTACTAAAAACCCACTGTACAGTGCACTTACAAAACTAACCAAAATAAAATAAAAATGGAGACAAACTGTCCTTAGTTTTAGTCTTTGACACAAACAGACTGACTGACTCCTACACCAGAGTAAAATGGCCTGATCTGATTGGTTAAGACTTAGCACAGTGGTAGTTTTATGTCTGGAGTTGTGCTCTAACATCATCATTAAATAAATAAATGATAAGTGAAGAGTAGCCTGTTAGAATATGTTTTTAAAAATGTATGACTCTCACTCAGACCCAACATGTAAAAAACTAAAACTAATAAAAACTAAACTAAAACAAAGCTTTTTTTCAAAATAAAAAGTAAAAATAAACTAACAAACCAGCAGTAAAAACTAAACTGAAATCAAATGCAGAAAGTGAAAATGAAATAAAAAGAAAAACAAATGAAAAATCCAACACTATTATAACCATGTTCTCTACATTTTCACTGGAAGACTCATAACATTTATGGATTATATTGTTATTGGACTGGGAAATTAATCGCAAAATAGTCTGCTGCAATTTACAAATCACAACAGTTGCACTATTTCTTTAACTTGAAATGTGTCAAAATACCAATTTAATCCTTCTTTTGCAGCAGAGATTTTTTGCACATTATGCAGACATTTTTGAAGGAAAATTCCCACCTTATTTATGTATGTTTTTTAAGCAGAATGAGACTAAAAATGATCATCCCTTCAATATAGCAACTGATATCAAATTTGCAATATGAGCCAAAATAATCGCAACTAGATATTTGTTAGAGTACTCTAGGGCAAAATGATTTCTGTCTAATATTGTGTAGGTTATAATAAAGATTGATCTATTGCTTGTATTTATTGAAAAATATATGATATGAGAAACCTAAAAATAATTGCATATTAAATCAATATACTGGGGAAAATAATCACAATTAGATTTTTTTGTGAATCGCTCAGCCGTATATTGTAATGGTAATCATGAATGGTCCAGTGTAAACAATCACACAGTTTAACCAAATATCACGTATACCAGTGTATGTGTGTGCAGGGTTTTTAGTGGTTTTTGCAGTATTTGTTATGTGAGGACGTGCACCCTGCCATGGCACCGTTACACCCTTAGAAGTTTAAATTTTCAGAATATGTGTCCTTAGTTCTCACTAAGGAGGCGGCAGTGGGTCCTGGTCTAGACCAGCTGGAAATCCCTGAGCTGGATCATTTTGAAACACAAACCACAGAATAAATATGTAAATCAAAAGAATGTGATGCACAGTAAAGTGTTCATACAGTTAATACAGTTTAGAAGAAGCTCAGCGTCCACAGCTGGAGCAGCAGTAAACCATTTGCCACCAGTGGAAATTAACCACAGACTTTAAATGAACTGCTCCAGATTTCTTCTTCTTCTCATATTTATTTGGCAGAAAATCTTTGAGAGTGACTCAGATATTTCACACAGACCACATGTTCAGAAACGCACACACATCTGGATCTGGGAGGAATGACTCTCCAGAATGCAGCTTCACAGCATGAGGTCGAGAGCAGCAGCAGCGTTTCTTCTTCCTGAGTCTTTGTCTGTCCTCTTTCCCATGCGGCCTCTGGATCTGGAGACTTTTAGTCAGTGATTGGACGAGTTTGAACTTTAAGTGCTTTTATGCATTAAATGGAGCTTTCTTTACAACTGCTTGCACCGTTAAGCCTTCATAAATGCCATGTTTTATCTTATTTCAGTGGGCGGAGTCGCCCTCTCCTGGCCACTGGAAGGAGTGCAGCTTTAAGGCTTCCCTCTTTAAAGCAATAACTTTGTCTAAATATGATTTGTTCTAACGTGGAAATAAAATTAGCAGTGCATGAGCTCCTTCTCCTCTACTGTGACCACACAGAGGCGACTGTCTGTCCAACGATTCCAATGCAAAGGAGGTAGTTTTCACTTATTAGACGGATACTGAAGATTTATGGCCGTGATAGCACTCTGAACAAGGTGATCATTTGTCAGACGATGTCAGACTTAGGTTTTAATTCAGGAGAATATTCAGCTTTGTACTGAGTCACTGACTCCAAAATATTCTGCTTGATTTTACTGGATTTTCATTTGTGTCCAAAGTTCTGTCGCATCTGTGTTGTCTGTTGATCGTGCGTGACATTTGTCTGCATCTACAGCGATCATGATGGTGAGTAGAGATGTGCCAGGTTAACCCTCAGGCATCACTAGGGACATTATTGTCCATTTAGGAAAATTTTTCCTCTTTCTCTTCTCACCATTTTGACTGTGTTGGTGCATGTGGTCTCATTTTTTGCAAGTAAGTTTCTTTCTAGGCAAATTTTCAATTTCAAATTTCAATTGCTCTAATAGGTCAGGGGAACACTGTGAAACAAACGTACAACCCTTTAAAGTCATTAAGGACAAAAATGCCCACTTCCAATAAACTGCTATAAAAACTTAACAGAGTGATCTTTTTTTCTGCTTTTTTTGCATAAATCTCTCAAACAACTTCAGCCTAAAACTACCAAACATTCAGTCGTTTTGAGGATTTTAACCCAGAAACTCAACTGGAAAATAATTAATGTTTTGTGTATTTTTTTTTTTTAGAAAAAATATGACCATCCTATTATCAAACTGGCATTTAAAGGGTTAAAATCCTGAGAATTATTCAATATTCGATTGTTTTAACCAGGACTGAAGTTGATCAAAAGATTTGACCCAAAAACTCAGAAAAAATATGATTGTATACTATTTCTATTGCCATTTCTGGAAGCTGATGTTTTTGTTCTTAATGACTTAAAAGGGTAGTAAATTTTAAATCAGATGCTATACAAAAACTAAAAATGCATCAAAGTCAATGTTTAGGCTAATCATGGACAATTCCAAGCTGGATTTAGAAATAATGCCCTAGACATCCAGTGTTTGGTTTGAGGAAGATAACACATTTTTTGCTTTTTTTCATAAAAACAACATTGGCTTTAAGTAATCAAACTGGCATTTAAAGGGTTAAAATCCTCAAAATGACTAAATCTTTTGTAGTTTTGAGCACAGCTGAACTTATTTAAGAGATTTATGCAAAAAAGCAGAAAAAAACATTAATGTTTGATATTTTATTGCTGTTTTTGGAAGTGGACGTTTTTGTCCTTAATGGCTTTAAAGGGTAGTAAATTAAAGTGATGCCTGAGGGTTAAAAAATCAGGGCCGCTGTTTAAAGTAGGGATGAACAGATGCATTAAACATGGATATCAGCTGATATTAGTCCTGCCATATTAACACAGAATGATCAGATATCAGTGTTTATCTGTGGTGTCAGCAGTTTTAAGCTGGCGTCTGATCTAGCTGCTGATTCATGTTAGATTTTTACAGGGCAGATAAGTGGCCTTTTGGACAAACTCATATCTGATTTCATGATCACACATGAGAGAAAATGTTGGCATGCTTTGACTCTTATGAAAAACCATCAGCTAAATCAACAACACATCCCCCATATCACTAACAGAGAAAGCTAGATCTGCCCACCAGAGAAGCTCTGAATCTGTTATCTTCATTAAAGAGGTCCTGGCATCATGACTGCCCGGGTATCTTTAACAAATTTACGGTTAGATGTGTTCCTTATAAACATTTACCCCACCCTGAGGAGAGCCCCAGATCTTCCTCTCTAATAAAGTTTGTTTTTCAGCAGCAGAGCTGCGTTAGATTCTGCAGACGGAGCAGGTCACCGTATCGATCCGATCACTGAGACTTCATTTAATCCCGGGCGACCTCGACCTTCAGGCTCTCAGAAGGTCACAGAGGGCCGTGTCTGTGTCTGTGTCAGAAATGTAAATGCTGCTCCATAAATACGTTTCAATCGTGCTAATGCGCTCAGTGGCTCGGTTTAATGAAAAATGCCTCGACTCCCCTGAGACTCGTTTTTATGGAAAACAACTTCAGAGAGGGAGAGACGACTGAGAGCGCCGACATGGATTCGGTTTCTGCTTTTCTGCAGCGACACACTCAAACACACACTGACAGAGAAGAGAGGCATGGTGGGAGTTTCAGGTCTCTTTCTGTGCTGTAAAACTTTACTGCAACTCTGGGGGCCCGTTGTCATGGTTACCAGTTATACGAGCTTGGGGTGTGTATGGGTGGGGGGGGCATTCTTTGCTGAGTGTGTGTGGGCAGCTCCTCTGTTTGTAATTATGGGGATAGTGGGAAATAAGGAGAGAGAAGGCTCAGTGTAATGTCATTTTTCAAAGCAGATGTCTCCTCTCACCAAAGCTTTACATTAGCATACACGCTTTTACAGTAGGAGCCGGTGAACCGGGCCCCTCGCTCCTGGATATTCAACATCAAAAATGGCCAAAAGAATGGGGATGGGGGTAACAGGGGCAGAGAACTGCGGAGTGTCATTTGGTGATGTCCAGATCACTGATCTGGACTTTGCTGATGATGCTGTAGATGTCCTCTCTCTTAACCTGCTGAGTGAGGAGGCTAAAGCGTTGAGGATGCACGTCTCCTGGGCCAAAACAAACATCCAGGGATTTGGGGATGCTGCCATAGAATCTATGTCTGAATAGTGAGAGCGTGAAAGTTGTAGAGCAGGTCTCCTGGCTTGGCGGAGTCATCCATCAATCAGCTGACTGTGAGCCTGAGATTAATTGCAGACTTGGACTCACTGATCCAGACAGTGTGGTGTTCCTGGTATCTTAGTGTGCAGATGAAAGTCAGTCTTTCTGTCCTTGTCCATTCTGGTCTTAATGTTCTCCTGTGAGGCCTGGATGCTGATGGATGGCCACAGGCTCCAACTGGACTCTTGTGTGATGACTTTTCTTGGCACATCTTCAGGTATCGCTGTTAGACCGTATGTCTAATGCTGACGTGGTCAGGAGAGCTGGGATGGGAAGGGGCAGTTGCCTGGTACAGGGATAGCAGCTGGCTCGCTTTCCGGCTCACTTCATACTGGGTGCCCAGGACCAAGTGGGCTGGCCCAGATGCCGGGGGTGTTTGCATGCGTCTTGGAGGGGTTCAGCTGGGAGAACACCTAGAGAGATGGGCCTGGAAGATGGCTGTCAGGAGGCCAGAGCAGGACAGGACCAAGGTTGAAGCAGCATATGCTCCCAAACCTGACTGATGCTACAATATTTATGATCAACCTTGTGTTCACAATCTCAAAATAAACTCGTGAATGGATTGTCCAGATTCCATGTCTGCCATCAGGCAGATCCATCTTGCAAAGCTTCAAGATGAAACATTTGTCCCCAGTCTTAGAACAGAGAAACCAAATAGTGTAATTTAAGGAGAAAGAAGCGGTGTGTTTTAGTTTTACTGCAAACATGTGAACGATGATTATCTCAGCTACAGCAGCAGTTTGATCAGAACTGGAACGTTTCTTCTTTAAAAGAAAAGCAGAGAGCCACACTGAAAGATTTCACTGGTTGAAAAGATGTTTTTGCTCTTCTCCTGACCAGCTTTCCTCCCCAGTTTTCCAAACTACGATGGAGAGATTCCTAATCCAGTGGATGATCCACAAATGTGCTAATGATGCATGCATGCATGATTTGCATGGTAACCTCTTATATTAAAATTAAAAAAGTTAAGTTGAGCAACTTAAATAACAAGGAAAACAAAAATCCTCTATATATCAACGAATAAAACACAAGCAAGAACACAACTGATGTCATTCATTAACTAGCATTCATCCAAGGCTAGCTGAGGACAAATAAACTATTTTTAAGACCAAAATGAAAAAATGAGAAAATGGCCAGTTTTATTTCTTTTTTGGGGGTTCAAATGGGAAATTGATCTGTCAGCAAATACACCAACCCATTTATTCCCATCCTACTAGAGCTGAACAATTTTGGAAAATAATCTAATTGCATTTTTTTTTTCACCAATATTGCAATTGTGATTTGAAATGCAATTATTCCTTAACTTTTTTTAATTCCTTAACAAGGGCTGCACAATTCTTTGAGAGTGTCTAATTCTGATGATTTTGACCCATATTGCAGTTTGGATATGAATTACTGCATTGAAAGGTTTTTGTCATTCTTATATTTAATAAGAAAAAGTCGAAAAAATGAAGAAGGCAGGATTTTTTGTAGACTATTTTAAAAAAAATGCCACCTGAATGATTGCATGATATGTCATGCATAACATCTCTGCTGCAAAAGAATTAATTGCCCAGCGCTACATCCTACCTGTCGATTTGACTTAATTTTGCCTGAAAAACACTGGTAACATCTCACCATTGCAGCTAATTTTACTGTGATGTCCTGCTTTTATTTTTAAGCATATACATAAAGGGATAAAGACAGGTAGCCTAATCTTAATTCTCCTTGGATGAGGCTGAGCATTCAGCTTTGGAGCCCCCTATTGGCTTGTGGGGCCCTCTGCATTTGCATAATCCGCATATAGCAAGAAACGGCCAGCTGGCTCCACTGATGGTGAAAATTGATAGCTTCTATCTGTGGAGCTCATGTTATGTAGCGGCCTAGCATGTCCACTCCATCCTCATGTCCTGTCACAGCTGGACAGACAACCTAAAGTCATCATAGCTTGAGCTCAAGCTATCAGAACAGAGAGAAATAGTTGTAGTCCAGTTCAGCCCTCCTGAGCGAGTCTTTAAACAGTTTTCTAACTCTCTGATGATTTAAATGAATCATGAAGGATCCTCTTAACCTTCACAGTTCCTACCGCAATAACAGACGTGTGACATTCTAACGTGTGACAGACGAGTGTTTTGCATTTCAACATGTCACTCAGACTGGAGACCTCACGAGGCGTCACTCTACTTCAGTCTTTGACTCTTAGTGAACTCTGCTGTGGTTTGGATTAGCGGTCATTTAAAAACACATTAGACTCATTATCCTGAAGTCTGAGTGGTTGAAGATCCACAAAGTGACATGAGAAAAGAATTAAAGGACGATCTGGACTCCATGTGTTCGCTCATCATCATCATCACACTGCAGATGATTTCATGTTTTTATTAACATCCATCTGAGCTTCACATGCAGAAAAATCATTAAACTCTTCTCAGAACATGTGGGATGTTTTTGGCACCGACGACTTCCAGGAAACTGTGAAACAGTCTGATCTCAGTTTGAAGTCATCGTGATCAATCGCTGATTCATTGATCATGTTTGTGATGGGATTGGGTTTCAGATTAGAATCTGAAGTATTAAACATTTTATAAACATGGCTGATGAAATATTGAAGAGTTCGGTACACAGGAGTCTGTAAATCACTCATGCTTTAGTAATATAGATGATTTTAGAGCAGTGAACTTGTTAAATAAAGTTAAAACATAGTTTGCATTTCCTCCTATTACTCTGTGACTTGTTTGTCTCTTTTTGCAGATTTACAGCAGAAACAGGGACTGTAAAAGGAAATGAGACTTCACTTCCACACATGGATAATATTTGACTTTCAAAGGTTGGTCTTCTGGGTGCCGGTTTGGCTCAGTGGGTAGAGCAGGCATCCATAGTCTTCCTCCACTCCCTCTCTCTGTTTCCTGTCTCTCTTCAGCTGTCCTATCGACACAAAGGATAAAAGCTCCCACAAAAATCTTAAAATGGTGGGTTTTCACCAGAAATGTTTAATTATCTGAGATGAAATGAAGTTTGAATAAATGTCTCTGCAACAAGAGTGCTAAATGAGGGTATGTGCTGAAAGGCACTTCCATTAAACGTATTAAACATGCCTGACAACAGTCAACAACTCAAATGTGCTGGAAGAAACATTAGAGATGCAGCAAGCTTTTTCAAATTAAAAAAAGGAAAAATCTGCAGATCCACGTCATTTATGAGAGGAATAAGACCATCAAAGCATTCAGACCAAATGAAAATAAATTAAAATGACATGTTTCTAATGAATGCAGAGTGATGAGCATCTTTAAAAAGTTTTTGGTGTTGAGTACAGATATTTTCTCTTTAACTGAGATGTTAAACACCAGAAAAACAAGAGTGCGTCTGAGATAGAGACCATTTGTCTTTTTCATTTATAATGGCTTAAGGGATGGAAATTTCTGGAAAACATGTAATTGATGCTGTTTTTTTCTGGTTGGATAATGCTGAAAAAATTAGGATGTGTTTCAGAAATGAACCTTTTTATGGCAGATTTTATCTGCAAAGCCTGATGGGAGAAAAAGCTGAATGCACTGTTAAATACAGAGGTGGAAAAGGAACGTGCACCTTTGTCATGACTCCTAATCGATCTGGGGTCGGCCACGTTTTATGCATGACATGTAAATAATAGGGATGAGCATCAAAATCCAGGACTAACACCTCCAGCATCTACCGGAGTGAATTACAACAGATTTCAGTACTACTACCCAAACGCTTCAGTGCCGCCTTAAATCAGTGGTTCTCAACGTTGGGGTCGGGACCACATTTGGGGTCACGAGACACTGAGAGGGGGTCTCCAGATGTCTTAAAAAACTAAAAACATTTTAAAATTACACTGTTGCCGCTTTACACCAGTTTTTCTGAATCTTAACCATTTTTAATCTCTTTTTTTCCCACCAGTTTTGCCAATTTTAAAATACTTTTGCTACTTAAAACCCATTTCTTGTCCATTTTAAAGCCTTTCCACCACTTTTTCTTCCTGTTTTTGCCACCTCTAATACAAATCTTGCCACTCTCTGCCTATTGTTGCTCTGTTGACACATTAATGCCACTGTTAACCCCTTTTACCACTTTTTAAGCCACATTTCACAATTTGATATTCCCATTTTTGCCAGTTTCTGATTATTTCTGCCTCAGCTATCCCTTTTTGCCAGTTTATATCAATTTACATCCCATTTCACCAAATTTCCACCTATTTTTTGCCACTTTGAAGCCATTTCAGCCACTTTTGAATACCCTTTTATCACATAGTGTGCCTATTTCTGCCACTTTTATGGAATTTTTGACATTTCTAACCCATTTCTGCAATTTATAAAATCTAATTTCACCACCTTTCTCACCATTTTTTGTTATTATGAACCAATTTTAGTTTTTTTTTTTTTTATGTGTTTTAATTCTGTTTTAACAGAAGGATTTACATTTTAAGAGGGCTACTTACTACACAAAAAGAATAAAAATGTGTTTCTTTGATAAGAGTGGTTATTATTCAGGTTAAATATAAAATACCACAGTTTAACTACACAATGGACCATGATTTTGCTGCCCCCCTCCTCATGGACGGCGTTGTCTCCACATGACTATTCTTGAATGTTCATGGCTGTGTTCAGCCTTCTTCAGGTCCAGTGGGGGTCCTCGGTCTCTGGCCCCTTTATATTGGGGGTCACGGGCTGAAAAGGTTGAGAACCACTGCCTTAAATGACAGGAAAGAAATGCCCCATGGAATTAGTGTGATTTTTGTGTTGGGTTACACCAGTTTCTTTTTCCTACCCCATGCCTGACTGGCATCTTCCAAAGATATTTCTACGGATCATTTATGATACCCCGACAGCTTTTATTCTCAGACTGACTCTCAGCACACTTTTTCTCTCAAACGTTTAGTTCAGGCCCCCTTTAGGTATCATGTAATGAATAGTACATCCTAGAAAGCCTCTGTCAGCCTCAGCTTCCCAGAGCTGACTGCAGGAGTTTCAGAGAGAAACAGTGACGCCCGGTGGCAGAAATGGTGTATTACACCTGGCAGCTCACAGGCTTTTTCTAGTCTGTTTAAGGTTTGAGCTCATGATTTTATTTCACTTTCCTCTTCCTCCAGAGTCAAGATCTTTGAGAAATTCACAGAATGAACAGCTGATCTTCTTCTGTTACTAGAGATTTTTTTTATATTTGTTCGATTTCTGCCCATGCTTACTGTGTATCAGAGTCTCCCTGCAGAAAAATGACATTTAATTTTGTTTTATAGTCATTTTCAAAAAGCAGAATTCACTGTAATTTCCATTTAAGATAATAATATTTCTACCAGTAGAAATGAATCATACTTTTGTGTATTGTGCACAATAATTCTGTCTTTTCTTCAGTGGTGACAAAAACATAACGAGTGTACTTCAGGTGTTTTACCAAATATTTAGAATTAAGTTCTTAAATCCTAAAGAATTATTACCAATCGACAGATCTTTTATTTTTATTGTATTTAACATGTGACGTAATATTCCGATTTTTGGTCCTTTTTGGCTGTTTGTGCGTAAAACCGGCACGGAGCTTGCGTGGATTTTTTTCCTCAATTTTAAGGGCAAAGAAAAAACTGCATAAAACTTTATAAACATTGAATTTTCTTTGATTTTCGTGGATGAAAAATGGTTTGGATTGAAAACGATTAAATGCGTAAATGTCTCTGTGCCATTTAAATGCATAAAAATCTTCCTGCAGCTGCAAGTAAACCAATCAGAGGAAGATTAGAGATTTATTTGAGGTTGGATTTAATAAGTCGTGGCATTTTAGTTTGCACTGATTTATATCCATCTCTTCTTCCAGGCTTCTTTTTCAAAGATTGAGAACCAAATCTCCTGCTGCTCCATCCGGCCTCGTTCTGACTCTTAATCGACTCTTTCTCCCCTAATTGTCCTAACTTCATGCTCAGAAACATACTCCACAGAGAGTCCTCGTTACTACAGAAATGTTCTGCTCTAATTTGGGCCTGGATTCCTCCGCAGGCTGCTGCTCGGAGCTGGACTCTAATTGGTTTCAGACCCGGACTCCCAGCGGCTCCTCCAAGGCCTCCTGCCCGGTCTCAGGCTCCGCAGCGCCGCGTGGTTCTCATTTGGAGCCTCGGTGAGTTATGGGCACGGTGAGCCGAAACGGGGGAGGGTCGCGTTTTCCCGTTATAAATAATAAAAAAGGAAGAAAGAAGCTCGGGGGCGGGGCTTGTCCGTGAACCTCAGACGGCCATTGGCCGCCTTACAGGAAGCGTTTACAGTCAAAGTCTGTCTCTACTGCCGTCAACAGACTCCTGGTCCCTCCTCCTCCTCCTCCTCCTCACAGAAGGTCTCCAGTAATGTCAGAGTAAAAACACTCTTCATCCGGGCAACATCTCCATCAGCTCCCCGAAGCCTGCACATTTTCAACACTGATCGTTAATGCTTCAAAATAACGGAGCGTGGTGACGTCAGCGTCTGAGAATGACGCGTAAAGAGCGCAAGGCCCAGGTGAAACGGAAGTCCACTAAAGGTGATCTAAATGTGAGAGGGCTTCAAACATTTTAAGGGTTATCTCTGAAAGAAATTCAGCTTTATTTTCATCTTTGAAAGGTGTGCAGATGGAAGCTGATGGAAACATTTAAACACACTGAGTTTCTTATAAGAGTTCAAACACACTTTGATGGCATGTTAGTAGATCTTTGGTGTCATTCAGGTGTTTCCATCAAACTTCTATAGGTCCGGAGTTCATCAGCAGCAGATGGTCTTTACTCTCCAGATTTACTTTTTAAGATTCTATGTGTGCATGAAAGTCTGTTCATCCAAAATAACAAGGCTAGATCATGTAAATCAGTGATCATCAACTGGCGGCCCGGGGGCTTCCTATCCGGCCCCTGAAAGATCATTAAATTCAGAAAAGGAGGAAAAGTAGAAGTTGTGGTTTTAAGAGTAAGTAAATGTCTGCAGCTGTTAAATCCATCCCCAAAACGGCAAACAATTATTTAAATGTTAACAAGGATGTAATGAAAAGGAGGCAAAAGTGGATAAAAGAGTGGTTAAAACATACAGGAAAAGTGGTTTAAGAGGGGTTTCAATCTTGCTAAAATAGGTAAAAGAGGAAAAAAGGGGAAAAGTGTCAAAAATGGGTTAAAAGTGGCAAAAATAGTGCAAAACAGCAATGAAAAGGGGCTAAAGAGTGTTAAAAGTAGAAGAAAAGTGGAAGTCAGAGGATAAAGCGTGCAGGAAAAGTGGTTTAAAAGAGGTTAAGAATGGCAAAACATGGGTTAAAGAGGCAAAAAGGGGTTAAAAGTGGCAAAAATATGGCACAAATAGCCTGGTAAAGTAGTGGAAAAGGGGTTAAAGACCGGCACACAGGGGCGATAACAGGCAGCAGAGTGGCAAAAGGATTAAAAATGGCAAAGTGGATAAGAGTGGATAAAACATGCAGGAAGTTTAAGACGGGTTAAAACCTTACAAAATTAGGTAAAAGAGGAAAAAAGTATCAAAAAGGGTTAAAAGTTTCAAAAATGGGGGCTAGATGTGGATAGATCTCACTGGTAAAACTAAAAATGTCCTGAGTTTTGAAAGAAAATACAAATACTACAATAATTTTCAGTCAGACCTAAATACACAAAGTAACTTTAAAAACGCACACTGAAATTCATGAATGTATTACTTGTTATTCATGAACTGTATTTCCAATTATAGTTATTGTTCTTACTGCGCACATCTCGTGGGAGATAACGCACAAAAATCAGGAATCAAGGAAACGGTTTATTCAATCACGCAGTAAAACGTTGACAGTACCAGCCATCCTTCCAAGTCCAAGTTTCAGTGTCTGGTATGACCTCCATTTGCTCGCACCAGATCGGCCACTCTCCGAGGCGCAGATGTTATGAGGCCATTCATCTGTCTGTGGGATCGCCTGCCATTCCTCCTGAAGAGCTTCACGCGCCTACACGTTTTTAGCCAACAATTTATCCCATCCCAATATTTCACTCACCCACCCAGTTTATACACTGGTGAGTACAACTCTCATGAACTGGTCTGTGGTTGAGGAAAGGCACAATCAGTCAGAACAAAGGTCTACTGTGTGTCTGAGAAGTTGTTTGAAGCATCTGAGTACATCTCATGACAATTCTAGCAAATTTTCCAATGTGCGTTTTTAAACTTAGTGTATTTCTTTCATTTTTGTGTATTTGAAAGTCCGGCCCCAGAGTTTCTGTCCAGACTAAATCTGGCCCTTGTGCAGATGTTGATGACCCCTGATGTAAATTAACCTCCACTGTACTCCTTTTGAGAAGGACATGTTTCCTGGCTTCATAACAGCTCAAATTTTTGACGAATTCAGATTTTACGCACGGAAAAATGCGCTAGAAATGAAATCTGGTGCTGGTAACGTTTGATTTCTTCTGTTTTCTGTAATTCGGAGATGCAATGAAAGTCACCCTGAAAGGGTTAAAGCAGAGAGACAGTAGAGACACAGATAGAACTAAATAAACCGGCCCGGCAGATGTTTCTTTAAGCTTTGGACGCAAAATAGAGAAGTGGCAAACAACAATGACGCATGCGTACTTAGACATGTCAGGATTTTACACCTGGAATTTATTGATCTAATTGACTTCGAATAATCAGGACAAAACAGAAGATTTTAAACAGCTGTCGTTTGGACTTCAGATCAGCCAGGATTAATGGCTAATAAATACATAGATACAAATATAAATACAGTTTACACTGGGGTATATTTATCACTCTGGGCTGTCGTTTATAGTGCATTCCTGATTTTTCTACTTTAATTCAGCGTATAAAGGTAAACTGAAGTGGGAAATGTCCACATATTTATCAAGCTGACCAATCAAAAGACATTTTCCATCCTCAGGTCGAGCTAAATGGCGCTTTAAATACGAGGGAAAAGTCTAAATGGGACCATAATAACGGGCTCTGACAGTCTGATTTATTTATAAATCAACATTTTCAAAGTTTTTCTAAGATGAAGAAACAGTTAAACTCACTGTGAGCACAGATCTACCCAGAGCAGACCTTACTCTATGATTTTAACTTTTAATGTTCACTTTCTCCAACCTGGTCCCGCTCGCGCTCCCCCCGGTCTCACCTCGGCCCCGCCAGGTGCGCACGAGCTGTGAAGGCAGACATGTTTACAGGATGGAGCACGGCGCAGTGAGACAAAGTCCAGGATGAGCGTTACGCACGTGTTGACTGTTCAACAAAAAAGGACCCTCACCCTCGCCCCCTCCCCCCGCTGCATCCCCCTCCTCCCCCTTCACCTACGTCACCCAGGAACCGAACCAGAATCCGAGGTCCAGACCGTTTGAGCCTCACAGATCCACCGCTGCGTCCTTTTGGAATTTTTATCTGCTCGATCCTCTAAAGTCCAGGAGGAAGGAGGATTTCCACCCCCATCAGATCCGGATCCGTGCACGCGGAGATGATCGCCATGCAGGTTCCCTCTTCAGTGCAACCGGTGGGTCTTCTGCCACCATCGGCGAGCTGCGAGCTTCCTCCAGGATGACAGAGAAGCAGACTGAGAGGAGAGCTGCTGCTGCTGCGCTCAGACGACCAGAGGAAACAATGAAAGACGTGTGTCACTCCAAAACGGGCTCGGCTGCTGCAGGATGGAGCTGGCTGTTAACCCGGGAGAGCAGAAAGACTGAGGTATGAGGGATGTGAAAGAAGAGAGAAATGAAAGGAAGGGGAGATCACAGGAAGAGGAGGGATGCTAACTTTAGAGAAAGAGGGAGAAAGGTACGGAAGCCCACATGTGCCAGCAAAGCATAAATATGAGAGCTCAGCATGTATGGAAAGAAGTTACGTCATAATTACGGGATAAACGTCACTGTTAGGCAGAATTATGAGGATTTAAAAGGTCACAATCTTTAGACAAGAGCCAAAAACAGCAGAAGGCCAGACTCATCGACCCTCACCCACGATCACTAGGAGGCTCCTCACAGCAGATTATCAGTCCAAATAGTCCAGTAATAATGATAATAATAATCCTGTGTGGTGTCAGTGTGGAAATTTTACCGTCAGACTGGATGAATAGAAATCCTGCATGAGCCAATGAGAGCGGGCGGCATCAGCGTGGATGTTACGCACTTTTACAGCTAACAAACACTAATATGACTCCACTCCTCATCTTTCTTTTTAACAGTAAATCACAGTCATCCTCCGTGGTTGTTCATCTTCTGAAGTCAGGGAATCCTCAGAGTTTTTGTGGAATCGAATCATTATTGCAAAGAGAAGCTGCGTGGTCTCTGATGAATCCTCTGGTGCAGGGGTTCTCAGCGTTACACTGAGAGGGGGTCTCCTTTAAAAAACAGAATATTTTTGAAGCACACTGTTCCCACTTCCCACTACACCAGTTTTGCCCAGTCTTAAATTTTGATCTCTTTTTCCCACCAGTTTTGCCAATTTCAACACATTTTTGCTACTTAAAACCCATTTCTTGTCCATTTAAACCCTTTCCACCACTTTTTTTCTGCCTGTTTTTGCCACTTCTAAACCAAGTCTTGCCTGTTGTTGCTCTGTTGAAACATTATTGCCTCTATTAACCCCTTTTACCACTTTTTAAGCCACATTCACCATTGATATTCCCATTTTTGCCAGTTTCTGACTATTTCTGCCTCAGCTAACCCTTTTTGCCAGTTTAAATCCATTTTTATCCCATTTAACCAAATATCCACCTGTTTTTGCCTCTTTAACTTCATTTCAGCCACTTTTGAATCCCCTATTACCATTTAATATGTCCATTTTTGCCACTTTCACCCATTTTTTGCTATTTTTTGGTTATTTTTTTCCCACTTGTATCTAATTTTTGGCATTTCTAACCCATTTCTGCAACTTATAAAATCTAATCTCACCACCTTTCTTATCTTTTTTTAAAATTTTTAACATATATTAATTCTGTTTTCAACAAAAGGATTTACATTTTTAAGAGGGCTGCTTACTACACAAAAGAATAAAAATGTGTTTCTTTGATAAGAGTGGTTATGATTCAGGTTAAATATAAAATACCACAGTTTATCTTTACAGTGGACCAGGATTTTGCTGCCCCCCTCTCCTCATGACTATTCTTGAAAGTTCATGGCTGTGTTCAGCCTCCCCCAGGTACAGTGGGGGTCCCCGGTCTCTGGCCCCTTTATTTTGGGGGTCGCGGGCTGAAAAGGGTCTGGGTCTGGAGGACTATGGTGTTTGAAATCAGTTGAAACTGTCCTCATGTGGTCTGCCTTCTTAGAGCCTGGGTCCTCTGTAAGTTTATCGTGTAAAGATCATGGAGACTTTCTGTCATCATTCTGACTAATGAGTCATGAACATCATATTCATCTTCTACTTTTGACTTTTTCCTCAAATAGAAATATTCTGATATCACTACGATGATTTTTCCACGTATTTTGTTTTTATTGGTTGAAATGGGCTTCCGTAGAGAAGATGGAGGCTGAATGAGAAGGAAAGGCGGAGCCTGTTAGAGAACAGATGGAGGTGAGCATGCAGCAGACTGTTTAGTCTGCAGCAGAGAGAAGGTGGCTGATCCGTCTGTCTTTATTTGGCCTTTATGGCGCTGCTTCTCACACACAAAGACTCACTTTGTGGCTCCTCCAAATGAATTTATTGCTCGGCTTAAATTGCTCTCTTCCTGCGTGCAGCAGACGGACAGGATGCGGAGCCGCAAACTTTACAATCCCCGCTGTTTGGCGCTTTATTCTCGGCTACATGCGGAGAAAAGTGGAGCGGAAATATTCAGAGGGAGACGAGCTGGATTTCACAGTGAAAACATGAGTTTGAAACAAAGATATTCATGATGGGTGACTCCGTAAAACTCCGGATACATATTTACAGGCCTCAACAAATCAGATTGAAGCAGCTCTGCAAATAAAAGAAAATTCACCAAGTCATTTCTTTAATTTTCCGAAATCTTCTTTTGCCTCTTTCCCCTTTTACCTTCACAATAGTCGACATTGTTCCTTTATTATCTTCATCTAATATCTAAAAATGTCAACTTCCTGTTTTTATCTAATAAGCAATTAAAATTCTTTCACTTTTATTAGAGGAATTAATAAACCGATGAGCCATCGGCAGTTTCCATATTTCGGTTTTATTCTTTAATTCTAACCTTCTGAATCTCTGAGCTTTTATGTTTTTAGGGACATCCTTCTAAAATGGAATATTTCTTATGGCACGCGCCTGTTACTCTTTTTAGGCTTTTTATTTGCTGCTAAAGAATTTAATTTAAAATTTTAAATATGATTAATCATTAATAAAACTAAAAACATTCTCTGGAAGAATTGAAAATGATTACATTTGGGAGTGGAAGCAGATTTTGAGGACAAATATTTGTCCCGGATTTAAAACCGGAATAAAAGGAGGTTAGAAATAAAACATGTAGTCTAAATGTGTTCCTGTTTTTAAAAGTTCTTCAGGAACCACAGCTTGGACACAGTGGGGTGAAATTCTAGTGGATGTTTGGATATTTTTAAATGTTTTCACCCAGAAGGTACTCTTGAAAAGGTGAAAAAGCAATCTAGATCACCATAATATGCTTTTAAAAATCCTCATGTGCTGCAGGAGTCCGCGCGTAATGAGGCGCAGTAACGAGAACCTGATGCGGAATCCACGCAGCGCGTGCAGTATATCTCTGTCTATGGTAAAGTCATTCTTTGATAAAACCACAGAGCTTCGTCCTGAGACAGAAAGCAGAGCCGCCATGTTGAATTTTCTCAGCAGGACGAAGAGAAGTCACCATAAATAAAAAATATGAACCCGCAGGTTTCTGCCTGGAACTGGAACACACTCACAGAAACGTAAATCGAGCTTTAATCGTTTTGTGATCTGCTGTGGGAGTCTGATCTGCTGCTGGGAGTCTGATCTGCTGTGGGAGTAGAAGATAAAGACGACAGAGACTTTCGAACATACGGCAGACTGTAGAGTATCAGTTATCACCCTGTGCGTAAAAACAAGGGCGTTTTTACGCACATGATAAAGATGCGCTTTAAATCTTTAATGCCAAAAATGCTGTTTTTTAATTTGTCTGTGAAATGGCTGAAAACATTCAGAGAACTAAGAAAATAGCCCTCGCGCTCTCAGGTTATTTGTTTCATCTGAAGGCCTTTTTTACGCAGAGACGTTTCTGTTCACAGATTTCCTGAAATCCTTCCCTGCAAAATTACATTTCCATACATCAGTGCTATTCTTCTCATCAGTCCCTGATGCTCAAATCTCTACTGAGACATCAGAGTATATTGTCTTAATCTTTCATATTTTCAGAGGATAATTTCGCTCCTCCGGTTGGTTGTTTTTATTTTGTTGTATATTTATTATTTTTGTTTTTGATGTTATTTGACACTCTTGCTGTTCTAAGTGTCGTTTTTCGTCTCTGTAAAGCACATTGGATTGCTTTAATTGTTGCATTAATGGCGCTCTTCAAACGCAGTTTTGCGTGTCTTAATTGAAGCGAAGTTTCCAAAATTAGCCGAAGTACTGAAGAAATATTTGGACTGATGAGCTAACTCTGCCGTCCTGTGATACTCCTGTTGCATATTTAATGTGATAGCGGTAACAAACTGTAGTTCTAGATAAAATGATAATTATTAAACGGTCTTGCTGTGGCTTCTCCTTAAAATCAGCCTAATGCGTCTTTAGCTTCAGTTTTAATTCTTAGATTACGGTGGAAAACACACAACTAAAAAGTGAATGTCAGCAGAAATTTAGTCTACTTAAAAATAACTGAATAAACAGACAAATAAATCAAACAGCTCCATGGGCTGGCATTTGTTAATCCTTATTTTCCATGTTTTTTTTTCCACGTGACACCACATGACTAAACAGCAACCCAAATTTTAAAGATTAAAAAGACAACTAGTATTTAAAAACTTTCTTTCAAATCATATGTGTAAAACGGACTCACAAAAATATATTTCTTTATCCACATGAATGTGTTGAATTGTGATATTAAAGTGAAAATATTTAATTATGATTTATTACTTCTAATTAAATGTATTATTGATTTTTATATTTTATAATTATTTTAAAATTAATTTCGAATGCTTTCAGAATATATATTGTAGACTTTATATTTTAAGACATTTTTTCAAATTATTTAATTTGATAAATATTTTTTTGTAAAAAAATATATATACAGTGCTTAACAAATGTATTAGACCACCCAAGCCAAAGTCAGGTTTCTGCCACAGCTGTCCTAAATTATCAGCATTGGTAATTACCAAAATCATTTTTATCTTTCTGCAATGGTTAATACACCAATATGTAGAAGCTCTTTAACCCAAATGATATTTTTAATGCTAAAATAGAATAATTATTGTTATCCATCAATTTTCAAATTTACTGATTTACAAAACACTGAAAAAATAGTAAAGCACATGAATATTTCTTGATTAATATGTCAAATTATAGTTATTTACTGTCATTCCTGAACAGACAAATGAGTTTTAGTGGTTGAATGTTATGCTTGATTCATTTCTGACTTCTCAGAGAAGCCCAGTGAGCTGGCTCACATTTGGATGAATTCAGTTTGAAATTCCTCATTCCTGTTCAAAATGGTAAAACGCGGAGAGCTGACTGAAAATGAAAGAGTCGGCATTAAAGCACTTCATGATGCTGGATGGTCTTTGAGACAAACATGACAGGTGGTCTATTATTTTGTTAAGCTCTGTATATTTTTAATTTTTATTGTAGTTCTTTTAAACAGCGAATAGGCTTCAAGCCACAAATTAAAAACGTTCTTACAACCTCACAGAGACTGGTACTCTTAACCCTTCCACTCCCAGTCTAAAGTAATAAAGAGGAGAGATTTCTCAATTTCATTGCATCCAAGTCGAGTCAACAGAGAGCGAGTGAAGGACCAAAACAAAAAGGGGAGGGGCTCTGGTGTTACTCATCTACTTATTTGATCTTTTGAAACATTTGTTTTTTCCTGTTTTGGCTTGTAATTTAACTTTCTGAGACTTTCAGTGTTCCCTAAACCCCAAACTCTGACTAGACAGTATTTTAGTGGTTATAGGATCAGGGAATGGGACGATTGTCTCACATCAATTAAAATGACTGTTGTGAGAACATTTAATCAGAACCCCATGGTTTTAGAAAAAAAAAGATTTTTGAGTAGCTGTCTATCATAGAGCCCACTGTGTGTGAAAGGATTAATGTGAATGAGTTTTGTGTTGTCATTAAAGCTGCAGCTACCAGTGACACGTTTCACTGTTTTGTGCAATCATAAAGAAAATCTTTTATTTGAGTTCTTAATGGTTTAGTTCATATTTAGATAGTTGACTGTTTTGTCTGTGTTTGTGCTATTTTAATGAGGATGAATCCTCCCCTGCATGCACTAAGATCTGCTCTCTCCTCCATCCTCTCCAGGTGAAGCCCATCCCCCGGTCCAGGCTGCAGACTGCCGGCTGAAAGCGTCTGACTGTCGGCTAAACGGAGAGGAAGAGGCGCCGAGCAGCCGAGCCTCGAGCTGCTGAGCTCTCCTCGTCCTACCTGGGCTGACAGCGCCACCTGCAGATTAACATGAGCACTCACCTCACCGACCTGCAGGTAAGAATCTGTGAAACCAGAGGATAAAGATGAGGAAGGAGCCACACGCCGTCACCAAGGTAACCGATGGACTTTTATTAGTAGGAGGAAGGTTTGGCTGGGAAACAGAGAGTAGGAGGGATGTGCTCCCAGCTGTTCACACACACACACACACACGACTCGTGTTTCAGCTGGCCTCCATGACTCAGTGGATTAAAGATGACTTCCAAAGTTCTGATGCCATTCATGGCTTTCATGTTTCATATCTGGCCCCGTATTTCTCACAGACAACTTTAACCAAGGAGACTCTAACAGGACATAAAAGTATTGAGACATCCCATTCTCATTCCTGATGCTTTGTGACAGCTCAGAGCGCCTCGTGCAGATGCTCTCGGCGCCCTTCAGTGTCCACATGAGGCACGCTGTAAATAACCGTGGAAATCAACGTTTTCGGGTGAAAAGTTCCGCGTTTAGGATTCCACATGAAAAAGCACTCGCTCTGATTTATGCAGGGGATTTTTTTTTGGCTTCTTTTCCAACAAATTAACTTTAAATTTGGACCCTTAAACTTTGGACTGAGCAGTGATCATCACCTGCACTGGAGGATTAAAGTCTAAAGAAGAGTCAGATTTAGATGAAGAGGAGAAGAAAGCAGAGGAGAGGACGTTTCTGGAGGAGGGACATCGGTCTTCATGTGTTCCAGCGTTATCTCCTAACATAAGTCTGAATAAAACTCAACTGACTTTGATTTTCATCTCCCATCCTGGCTGCCTGGACTCTCTGACTCATGGTGAGTGTGCTTTTTTTTATTATGGAAATGTTTTTATAAACGCACAAAAACCAGCTGATTATTTTATTATCATCCCTCAAATGATTGTTCCAGTGGTTCATGTCCATACCAGGGCTGAGATCCATCAGTGTGATGGAAATGTACTCTATCTTAAATGATTCTAGAAGTTCTTCTAGCTCCTCAGCTCCCTTTATGTTTTCTATTTGTTGTCCTTAAATTTTAAATAATGCTGACGGCTTTATTGTTATATTATTTCATTCACATAAATAACCGAATGAGTAAACTGGCAATATTTAGATGTTTGATAAGTATTATTGTTTTTTCTGTTTTTTCCAACTATATTCTGCCTAATACCTGGATACCTGCTAGGTATCCAGGTGTGTGTCTGTGTCTACCTGTCTCTATGACCCAATAACACTGGAGTTTACTTAGTTTTGCACATGCCCAATAGTTGATTGTCTTTTTCTCTCTCTCTGTATCTGATTGGTTGAGACGGTGTCAGGGCTGTCCTGGTACTGTAAGGTGAGCTGAGCCTCAGGATCAGCTGGCTGAAGGAGCTCTTCTCCAGGGTCTGCAATGTCCTGGGCTTCTGTTCAGCAGCCGGACTATAAAATGAGAGGGTAGGATTAAATACGTTTATTCTTTTTTTGCTAATGTCTGAGAGACTTAAAGGTGCAGTGTGTAAATCAACATCTAACAGTCAGTTCTAGATTGCAGTGCTTATTTCTCTGGTGGAAACTGGCAACCAGTGGATTTAAAAGAAAATGTGTATCTGTTATAGGGCTGAACGATTTTAGAAAATAATGTAATTGCAACCCTCCTCCCTCCCCGCCCCGTATTGTGATTTGATATGCTATTATTGCTAAATTTTCTTTAGTTCCTAAACAAGGGCTGAATAATTTGTTAAAAATAGCTAATTCAGCTCATTTTGACTCGTATTGCAAATTGGATACGGATTGCTGCATTGAAGGATTTTTGTAATTCTCATATTTAATAAGAAAAAAGTATAGAAATGAAGGTAGGATTTGTTTGTAGACTGTTCTTAAAAAAATGGCACTTGAATGATTGGATATGTCATTCATAATATATCTGCCACTGCAAAAAAGTTAAAACTTCTAATTTGACACAAATTTCAGGTCAAAGAAATACTGCACCTTCTGTATTTGAAAATTGCAGCAGGCCATATTACAATTTAATCTAATTTTTGATAAATTGCCCCGCCCTAATCTGTTGTTTGGTCCCTTCTATGTTACCATAGAAACATGCAAAAGGCAAAAATCCAAGATGGCGTCGTCCGTGGAGGGGACCCTCCCTATGTATGAGTCAAAAGCTTATCATGAGTTGATTTTAAAAAATATAAGTTTTTATATTTTGATGGTTAAACTGTAATTTACGTTGACCTACTTAAAAACATGATGTTTAATTTTGACCAAGCTTGTCTGCTAAATGCGACTAGGCTAAATATTATGAACTGAACCTTGGAGACATAAATATATAACTGTTATATAAGTAACTATATTTAAAAACTCTGCAAAATAATGCAAAATACTTTCATCTGCATCTAAAACCAGTTCTTATTCTTATTATTGTATTATTCTATTATTTTTTATTCTTCTTATTATTGTATTGTATTGTACTGTATTGTATTGATTTTATTAATCCAGCCTGCAGCTACACTGAGGATTTTTTTAGTTAGAGCGACTGTGCAGAGAGGGGCTGCACCGTGCTGCAGCAGTTAGCACTGTTAGCTAGAAGGTCCCAGTTTGAATCCTGATCAGTCAGGGTGTTTCTGTGTGGAGTTGTTTGCACACGTTCTCAAAATGCATGCAAGGGTTCTCTGGCAAAAACACGTTTGTTAGGTTAAGCTCTAAATTGCTCGTAGGTGTGAGTGTCTTGGTTTGCTGTATGTCAGAATGGATGGAGAGCACTCCAGGGTGTGGCACAGCTCTCACCAAATGTCGGCCGGGATCAGCTCCAGCCTCCGTGATTCTGAATGGGATGGGTCGTGTTGATAATGGTGGCCAAGAGGGCCAGCGTCACAAAGTTCCATATGAACAACAAGCTGTCATAAATACAATTATGATACAGAATACACAAGCAAATATGTGCTGTGTTCCTGAGAAATGCCATGGAGTCAAAGTCAGTGAATGCACTTGTACTTTAAAGAAGAGAGAAGCAGACACAACTGTTACTGATCAGCTTCATAATTATATTCATTATATTCACATGTGATTACATATTCAGTCATCACACACGAGGCTTAATGTTATTTATAAGACGAGTAAAAGCTGCTATTCTAGTAGAACCAGAGGTCCTGTATTAGAAAAAGTCAGCTTTATTGATAAAGCTTGCACCATACATGCTAATTCTCAGCCAAGATGCTTCACATAGCTGAACGTCAATGGCAAGACGAGGCACCTTGGAGCACCACTCACATTATCAACAGGCTGCAGTACTTTAGAGACTAAAACAAGGCAAAACACAAGGAGCATTAAAAATGACACATGAAAACACAGAACAAGGAAGCTATGACAAAATGAACACCAGAGATGAAAAGGCAGTTAAAGTGTCTTTTAGGATGAATCCAATAATAATAAAAAAATATTAACAGGATTATTCCCAGCTGTCATTGTAGTAAAGTTCAGCTCCGACCAAATGACCTGATATTCCTGCATGAATGTCTGCAGACTGTTCTCTGATTTCTGAGCTTGGTTTGGTTCTGTGAGAAACATGTTAGTGGTTCTACTGATGATGTATTTCCTGTGAGAGATCGCCCTCTTCCATTTCTGACTTTAACGAGTTCTACTTCCTGCTCAATTCAGCGGAAAAACACGAGAAGGGCAGATGGTGCAGGACACAGAGAGGCGAAATAAAAGACAAGTGTCACTGGAAACAGAAAATACCTTTATTTTTATCCAAACTCTGAGATGTGCATCATTTTGTTATCTACATGATCAGATGCACCAGAGCTGCAGTGAAATGCACTAATGTCTTAATGCTTCTCTTTATAATAATAAAATATTTATAGTACTTTTAAAAGAATGATAGTGGGTGCTTTACACAATTAGAAAATACTGTGATGCATTTGACATCATGTGTCAAAGTAGAGTGTCTGCTAGGAGTGTTGCAGAAGCATTTCAAGTATGGATGTAGAACGAGACATGCATAAAGCAAACAGACAAAATGAGATGAATAAAAGTGAGTAAATAAAGAAAAAGGAATGGATTAAAGATGTGGCGGCGATGTCGACCCTGCAGGGTAGAAGCTCTAAAATAATAGAACAAATGGAATCGGTTTACGACATGCCGGAGGGGATCATACATGCACATAAGGTTATAAAATCGTGCTGCCGTTGACAATCTAGAAATGTTGGGATGGGATAGTTAAGTTCCTCAACCTGGCCATCACCCCGTCTTATCGCAGGCTGAACGAAGGCTCTGAGCGGCCGTGTTGCATGAGAAGCGACCCACAGGGCTTCATTTTGGAGCTTTGATCAGGAACACATGGCTGAACTTCCTCTGTCGCTGTAGCCAGCTGCCGTCGGTCTGTTCGGAGAAGAAAAGACACCAGGGTGAGGGAAAGCAATGCTGACTGTGGGGAGAAAATAGAGCAAATAAAGAGAGGAGGAAATAAACACAGAGAGGAAATGGAGGAAGAAAGGAAAGGTGGAGGGAAGAGTCATAAAAGAGGGAGGGAGAGCAGCGTCGTTTCCGGGCTGAAGGACTGCAGGCGCCATGTTGAGAGCAACATTTCTTTAGCGCCACGCTGTCTCCGGCCTCATCTCTGTCCCGTCTGCCTCCATCTGTCTCTCTCTCCCACCTTCACTTTTTACCACCGGGGTAATTGACCGACTCGTTTATTGGTGGCTGGAGGAAGTTGAGGAGGCAGTTGTACCGGCCGTGTATACGGCTGCATAGTGTGGTTTTACGGCAGCCTTATTGCCCCTTATTGCCTATTGGTGGTCAACAAAAGACACTCCAAAGGACGCTCAGCGCCTCCTGGAAAGTCTGCTCTCTTCATCGTCCTTCCTGTCTGCTTCTTCTTCCTTCAGTCATCTGCTTTGTCAGACAGAGGTGGGAAAGAAGAAACTATAAATACTTACTTACTGTCCTTATGCAGGTTTTTCATGTATCTCCAGTATTTGCCTGACAGCTCTTGCTTTTATCCGCAACGTTTTAGCACAGATATCTGTACTATCTACATTTAAAATCAGACTCCAAACTCTGACTGCATTCAGGAGAGTCATCAATTATTTTATTTTTCATCATTTTAAGTTGCTTTCGGACACTGTGATCAAATCCAGCTTTAATGGGTGAACAATAACTCAGATAATTAGATTTTGCATGCATTAGTGCCCATGACATAGAATGGCTCTATCATACAAAAAAACTTTGTGTGAGACGTGTGAAGATAAATGTTGAGGAAATGTGTTTGATGCAGCAGAGGGGAATATTGAATGATGTTTGTGTTTTTGTGCAATTCCAAGTAGTCTTTTTTTTTTGCCATTATTTGACTACAACTGGACTTTAAAATCCATGTTGCATGTCAGCCTGACTGAAATTGTGCTAAATGAAATTTCTGGAAGTTGGACCAACAAATCAGTTGGCTGAGTGGCGGCTACCACACGTGTCTGCTCAGTCTCATGTTGTCACAGTTTTCATAGCAGGCACGCGTGCTGCATGTTGGCTATGTCTCTACTGTCACAGCCCTGTCTTTTCTTCATCACTTTCACATCAGTAAATCTCCTGCTACTGAATTGATTGCCGTAGAACTGAGCCGGAGAGAAAACCCAGAAAAAAGCCCTTGTTACAAATGAGGTTAGTTTCTCTGCAGAAATGCCAGGCTGGACTTTACTTTGTAAAACATAAATCTGAGATGTAACTGTGCTTTTAATATGACAAACTACTGATGTGGACCTGCATACCTACTAGGGGTGTAACGGTTCACAGGGGTCATGGTTCGGTTGAGCTCGGTGTTGGGACACAGTTTGGCATGGGTTTGGTTCATCCACAAAAGAACATGAAAAAATTTCTGATTTATGATTCCAGGTTTCTCTCATTTATTTGTTTTTCTTTTTTATTAACTAGGACCCCAGACCAGCTGAAATAAACACCGGATGGGATGTTGTAACAATGTCTGATCAGAGTGCTAAATTCAATCTCATAGCCCTCTGTTTGTCCATGCGTAGCCTTTAAAAAGTAAAAGCATTTAATGCTTCCACATCCAGATATTTTCAACTCGGTGCAGAAATGAGGAGAGGGAGAGGAAGCTGGAGGATCCCACTGCTCTGCTGCTCTTCGAGTGTTTAGTTGTGCTGGATTCGTCCTCGTCTTTGTTGGTTTTTAAACAGCAGTTATCAAATACTTGCAGGCATTGCTGCCTCGTAGACTGGCTGGTAAATAAGCGGTTTGCTTTTTTAAAATGGTTGGGACATGTTTGTCATTTGAGTATGTGCACCCAAACCTCTGAACCGTCACATTTCAGGATAAATACAAACACTGTTACATTAGCTTCTGTTTCCTGTCTGTTCTTGTGCACAACTTGTGGTGTGTGAGACAGGCGTGATATCTGATGCTCACACAGGCAGCCTGAGAGCTCCAGCTTGTTAACATGGATGCTGCTGTTATGCTTGATGTTGGCTCACCCAGGCACAGAGACAGACGGTTACAACAGAGCAGAACAGACAGAGCAGCAACCAAGGAGTTAAGAAGGTCCAAGTGAGACCAACTTCTTTTACTGCACGGATCCAGTTTTATAAATGTGTGCATAAATGATCCTTCGTTCAGATCTACACTGGCCTAGGTCTTCTCTACAGCCTTTGCATCAGGCGTCAGCAGAGTGAGATTAGCCAATGGCTATAATCTGGCATACTAACACTGTCTGGTCCTGTGTTAGTATTGCTTCTTAAAATGCAAAGTCTCTCTAATGATATTATTGACCTGGAAGTCAAACTGCATAAATGCTGAGTATAGCAGAGGCTCTGTCATCTGTCTTCAGATATGATCATAAGCTGAAGAGCTACCTGCATCATAGTTGTGCCAGTACTGAAGCATGTGTAAACTTCACAGAGCTGTAAACTTGTTCATGTTTTTGTGGTTTGACTTACAACCAGGTAAGTGCTAGCTAACTATTAGCAAGTTCAACAGGAAGTAGGTCTAATAATAGCTGACTGAAAGGGGGAATATCACCACCTAGCATAGCAGTGTCTGACATGCTTCCATCAATAAACTGATCCTACTGCTGAGCGTGTGTGTGTACCCGGACTGAGACGGTCATCGAGTCAGATATCCTGATGGAGCTCTAACAGTATCTCCTTGTAGCTGTGCAGTAAAAAAGTGACAGAACAGGCAGAACTTGGAGCAAAAAAGATGAAGGTGAAACATCCAATATGGCCGACATACGACAAGCAGCTGATTTAGAGCAGAGACATTTTCCATCCTGCTGATTTACACATCAGAGCAAAGTGAATGTTGGTTATTTTCTCAGTATTGTTCTTTTATTTGAAGCTTGGATGGTTGCAGTTAAATAGTCTCCTAATAATATGGTGTTAGTCATGCACACATTTTAGCAGCGTAACTGCAGCACGTCTGCACAAATGTGCTAAAGAAATACTCTTTTACTTTAATATCTTTACATCATCTCAGGTTAAGATGTTGTTTTTCAGCTTTCACTCAGTTGTTTTTCTGAAGAGACTTCTTCCACTTACTCTCACCGTGATGATCATCTATGAAACCACCTTTTGACATGCTTCATAAAATAAATTCACGTGATCTGACCTCAGGCTGTCTCTGCTCCCTCACAGACTTCTTTATATTTCATCCACTTTCTGTTTTCAATACACGAGAGCTGAAGAAATTTTCCCAAACTTTTTTCTCGTCAGGCTCACACAGTTGGATATTCATTAAGCCGAGCAGAAACCTGGTGCTGAAGGGATTTTACTTGTTACTTATGATTTAGTGCGGCGCTCTGACCTCCTGCTGCTGCATCCAGTCACATGTGTTCTGATCATTTGATTATAACCAGAGGACGGCACAACGTCCAGGGCTGCATCTGTCACATAAAAACCTTAAGTGAGTTATTAGACATGTGTGACTTCTAAACACTAATTCAATTAACATGGATTTGCATTTATAATCTCTAAGGTGACTCCTGGTAAATATAAAACCAAGCTCACTTTTCTCTGAACTTGGTGCAAAGCTGAAACTGATCGTCAAGCTGTGGAGCAGGTTATGCAGTAAAGCTGCTCTTCTGGTGAATTTGGGAGGAATAAACTTGAAGTAATGCATCCTTGGAGACATCCAGAGTCACATTTATTTGTACAAACACATAAAAATTTACACAAACTCCTGGAAGTACAGAGTTGAAGAGAACACACCCAACTATGACGATGCTATGCTGCCATAGAGCTATGAAAACTTACTTTAAACCAAATAAATACTCAACAAGATGTTAGGAGGGAGAATGCAATATGTCCAAATGTCAATTCACTGAATATAGAACCCTGAAACTCAACTCCATTTGACTCACTAATACAGATGACACATGGTGATCTGCCATATTCGGCACTTTTGCGTTCTTCCTGTTTTCAACTGAATTAAAAACCATTTTTCCTCCAGGTTGTCTTGAGCTCTGTAAGAGTGTTTGAACTCCATGTTTATTTCAGCCGTCGCTGCGGTCGGGAGCCGTTCCTCCACATTCAGACTGAGCCGTGTGATGTAGGTAGTTTCAAGTTGTTGGGCTGGAGACGTAAAATCACAGGAACCTGAAACTGCCTGAATCGCACCGCTTTAACTCCCCACAGACGGCAGACCGAGCTCTAAACACAGACTTCAGTCTGTGATCTGATGGACAAAACAATCTGCAGCCTCTTCAGATGGTTGATTCAGCCACATGTGAATAAAAACACATGTTCTCTGAGTATGTGATTTAGAAATGAATGCTCGGCGGTTTTCCTACGTGCTGCTGCATCTGCACACTCAATAAACATTGTTTTTGTTTCTTCAAGGTGCTTCAGATGTCTTAATTTGTTCCTTTCTGGTGCATTTGTACTTTTTATTCTTTTATTAAACGTAATAATTACAGAAGCTGCTGCTCTTTTTCATATTTCAGTTTGCACAGGATTCAGTCGTGTTCATGTTCACTGAGTGATGTAGAAGGATGCATCATCTTGTTGATGATGTGTCTCTCTCTGCTCGCTCTCATTGGCATATATGGGCTTTCTGTTGTAGGCAGTCTGGTGAATCATAAAATCTGAGATCAGGGAGGCTCTGACTCAATCAGGGGCTCTAAAGTAATTATAGACACCAGGAGTTTGAGGATGATTTGGACAAATAGTCAGTCGTGACAAGGCTTTAATCCAGAGGGGGGTTGATTTACTTGGTACACTTTTTTTGTCAGTGGTCACCATGTCAGACCAGGCTGGCCAAACACTGGACGACGTAAAAGGAGTGATGTAGTAACATTCTCACTGTGGATTCCCACACATGGAATGTCACGAACCCTCACGGGATCAGAAGTGACTTCAGAAGAAAAACTCAAATAGAGGATGACTCAAACACACTAAAAAAGACTGAACCCTTACATACTGTGCTTGTTTGTTTACCCAGAGGCTCAGTGAGTATGTGGACTAAAGTCCGAGTCTTTGGGTCCTTGATCCTCCTGGTCTTACTATACCCTTGTGAGACCTGGACACTGACTGATGGACAGAGACACCAGCTGGACTCCTGACTTACCTTGAGCAGATTTTTGGGTATCATTGCCAGATCATGTAGCGTCAGCTCCTGGGTATGGCTAGCTTTCCCAAACCTGATCCAGCTTACTGCATACCTGGAGCCTGTGCGTTAGGCCACGCCTTGAGGGTGGCGGCGTGCATCGTGGCGAGTCATCTAGGATGATGCCTGGAGAGAGGGGTTTATAGGTCTGGACAAACAGGCCAAGGCTGATGTGGAGAGGTACTGAACTGACATATGCTCCCATACCTGACCTGACCTGACCTATCCAAGAGTAGTGATGACTGATAGCTAGCTTGGTGCTAATGCTAAGGTTGCTGAAGAGCATCTGCTGTTTCTCTTTTTTCCATCCATCGTGGTCGTCCCCTGACAAAGCACCATAGGATGTTATGGCCAGAGCTTATTCCATCTCACAAATTCATCGCTTTTCTTTTCCACGGACATTTGGTCTGTTGGAATTATTTATTTGTGGTACTTTTTAACCACTTTTTCCATCCATTATTGCCACATCTTTTTGCCCTTTTTTTCCTCTTTTATACCATATGTGCCCTTCTTAACCATTTCTGCCACCTTTAAACCACTTTCTGCCATTATTTCCATTTTTGTCTTTTCTTTTTGCCACTTACTGTCCATTTCTACATCTATTTGCAACGTGTTGCCTACTTAAATAGTTAAGTAGTTAATTAGTTTTTTCCACTTTATGCCAATTTCTTGCCACTTTTTTTTTTCTTTTGTTTGTTTTCACTTTTTGCCACTTTATCCTAACCTGACGAAAGCTGGGAAAGCATGGGGAACCTGGGAAAGCTTCAACAGGAAATGTTTGGGAAAAGGCAGAGGATTTGAAAAAACCTCTGCATGTGATTGGATGAATGTTCTGTCTGTCACATCTCTACAGGCCAATCAGAGCAACAAAACACATGACGTAGCCACTATCGAGCTGCATGTGGGCAGCAACCGAAGAATAACGTGAAACATGGCGACTATAGACATGTAGGTACTCGACTTTTGTAGTTTTTGAAAAGAAAACAACTCACTGCTGTTCTTTGTTCTTCTTTAAATGTTGTCAAGTTCTGATAAAACTGCCGCTTTAGCAGCATGCTACTTGCTTACGTCACGACTCCACTGCGCCTGAAAGTACTGCCCCTGCTCACTGATTGGTCCTGTCACTTTCTAACCGGGCCCAAAGAGTTCAGACAGGAACCTTTGCAAGATGGATTCACCAGTGAGAAACAAGGAAACGTGTGTATCTATCTGCTTTGCAAGGTTAAATTTATCCCATTTCTGTCACTTTTTAATCACTTTTCGCCTAACCTTGCAAAGTAGATGGACACGCCAATTTCCTTGTTTCTCACTGGTGAATCCATCTTGCAAAGCTCTCGTCTGAACCGTTTGGGCCCGGTTAGGAAGTGACGGGACCAATCAGCGGCGAGGGGCAGTACTTTCAGGCACGGCGGAGTCGTGATGTAAACAAGCAGCAACAAGAGGCCGGTGCAATTATGACGGAGGAGATTAGCGTGGATGCTGCTAAAGTGCCAGTTTTATCAGGACTTGACGACATTTCTTTGTTAAAAGAAGAACAAAGAACAGCAGTGAGTTGTTTTCTTTTCAGAAACATCAAAAGTCGTGTACTGACATGTCTACAGTCGCCATGGTTCATGTTATGCAGTTCTGTATGGAGTTTACTCCTGGGTAGATGCACACGTGCAGCTCGGTAGCAGCTACGTCACTACTGATTGGCCCGTAAAGATGTGACAGACAGAACATTCATCCAATCACCCTCCGAGTTTTATATTCAAAGGCTCTGCCCTTTCCCAAACGCTGTATATCGATGCCATTTTATTTCTGCAATATTTTGTTGCAACTTTTGCCTACTTTGAGTATTTTTTGTCAAATCTTTTGCCACTTTGAGCCCATTTTTGCCCATGCATGCTACTGTTGGCCATGAATCATCATTCATTATGACTACATGAGATGAAACGACAGATTTCTGGGATTGGCAAATCCTTAAACCAGCTGTTGGATCAGGCTACACTCATGCTAGGACTGTGCAGTCTGACCTCAGCGTTTTCATGAAGTTTGCTGGTGATTCCGCAGCATAATTCAGCCTCTGGTTTCTAAAGAAAACAGGAAGTTCTCCATCGATTGCTCAAGCTATCAACTGGGAGCAGAAGCTCAAAATAAGACACATACTTCCCTTAGGGGGTGCTGGATCCAAACTGAGTTATCATGAAGATGCAAAGAAAAGTCTGCACACCAGGACACTCAGATTTAAGGATTTCTGTTGCAGCAGGAAGGGATGTTTTCAGCATGTCTGATGGAGAGATGGGGATGCCTTAAAGTGGGGCATCCTGGTTTTTCTTTGCACTGGGATCAAATATTCCTTTTGGCACTTGAATGTTTTCTTTTCTTTTTGAATTTAGGACTTAAACACGGCAACGTTTCCACTTTCTCTTAAGCTGAAGTTCACTTTTTGGTCTTTTACTAAAGTGAAATATCTGTGCATTGCCCTGCAGAGAAAACATCATAAAAAGCTGCTTATGTTTCACTAAAGAAGCTGCCATTTCTCCTGCAAACACTTTAAATTTCTCGCCGCCAGAAGTAAACTGTCTGGACGTTTGAGACTGTCGGCCTTCAGCGTGTTTAAAAGTCATTTCCACTGAAAGAGGATTTGTCTGTAAAATCAGACTTTGCTCATCAGAGTCAGAGCCGTGTATGTGGGGGGGTAGGCCGTGTGTGTGTGTGTGTGTGGGGGGGGGGGGGGCTGTGCTCCCTCTGTAGTGCTGTGATGATAAACTCTGTCTGTGCTCATTTTCAAACATAATATGTTTTATGAAGTTCAGCACGCTGCCCTGCTGCAGTAAATCTGCTGCCTCTCGTCCTCTCCGGTGTCACTGGCGGAGGGTTTCTGTGTAATTTGCAGTGCGTTTAATAGCACATTAACATTTAGCAGCCACAGTTCACTGTCTGTCTGCTCTGTGGCGCCGTGCAGCAGCCCTGTCAAGCTCCTCGCGCTCACAGCGTCACATCAAACAGGATGTGGACCGTTGTTGACATGCAGACTGTAAATGAAGCTGTTCACTGTAAAAACTCATGGTGCATTTTATTGGAGCCCAATTACTTTTAATCATTACTTCAATGAATGAAGATAACTTTGAGTTTACAAGCTGTGATGTAAAAACTAACAAATTCCTCCTTTTACTACTGAAAGGGAAATTCACTGTTTCTGAGCCTGGGCCCCTTGTTTGACATACTCTGGCCTTTAACTGACTGACAGTCTTTGGCTCAGACTGTAACGTCTGCAGCACAATCACTGATGGATCTACGTGTGTCCATTCAAAGTTGCTGTTTTTGTCACTGACAGGCTCTCGTTGTTATTCTAACATTACAGAAAGAATTCCTGCAGAAATAGAGCTTTTTGTTAAAGAAAAAGATGAATTTTTATCCAAAAAGGCTGTTAGATGTAAGGCTGCAGGCCATAATGACCTGAATCTAGCTTTTATTTTGCTCCTTTGTGACTCAGGATTCATTTTTTTAGTTTAACCCCGTTCTCTCCATGTATCACAGGGATTCTTAAAGGTTTTGGGTGTTCAGCTACCAAGCAGTGTGTGGATTTATCTTGATGCATACTGAACACTGTCATATGATTGAGACTGCCTACAGAGGTGGGGGAATGTTTGGCATTTAGCCAGTTGTCTGTATTGACGTTTTATTTTACTGATAGTTAATAATTATTCAGCTTCAGCTCGAGGTGCGTCCTCCCCCTCTGGCTTTCTTTCACCCTCTAAGCTCGAATGCTGTCTGATTGGCCAATAAACATGGAGGCCTGGGTGCCACTGATACAGCGGGCATATGGCATCACTTCCTGTTATCCTGCTTCTCTATTAGTCTGCCGTTCCTCTGTTGATAGAACCACCCGTCCATTATCTACAGTGGGGTCTCGGGGGGGGCTGGAGCTGATCCCTGCTGTCATAGGCGAGGGGCGGGGTTACTCCCTGGGTGATCAGTGGGCTGACATGGAGAGACAAATAATCACACTCACATCTACGGGCAATTTAGAGTCACCAGTTAACTTAAGGACCATGTCTTTGGACTAGGACTACTCTAGGACAGGGGTTCTCAGCATTGGGGTCACGAGACACTGAGATGGGGTCTCCAGATGGCTTTAAAGAATAAAAATTTTAAATTACACTGTTGCCACTTAGACCAATTTTGCCAAATTTCAACCCGTTGTCATAATTTTTTCCACCAATTTTATCAATTTTAACATATTTTTGCAACTTAAAACCCATTTTTTTCCCATTTTAAAGTTTGGCTGGGCCCCAGAAATATTCACAGCTGTGATTAGCCATCTCCAGGTACCATGGGGATCCCAAGTCTCTGGCCCCTTTATTTTGGGGGCCGCGGGCTGAAAAGGTTGAGAACCCCTGCTCTAGGAGAACCCATGTATTGGGGGGACCATGCAGTCTCCACACAGAAAGACCCTGTCCAACCAAAACTTGAACCAGGAACCATCTGAGGCTATGCTATGCTAACCACCGTGCTGCTGTGGAGCCCCCTGATAGCTTGTAGAGGCTAAGCCAAAGCTTGAAGCCTCTGAGGTGAGACACCTAGATTTAAATAACTGATGTCTGACTGAGAGAGTCCAAGTCAATAGCATGCTTCTAAATACTTCAGTGATTGCTCCAAAACTTCAGCTGCTACAGAAAACAAATATTAACCCAAACGATTCACCATGCCGGCTTCCTCAGCAGACTTAAACCGGGACAAAGATTGGTTCTTATTTATGAACAAGCACTCATTGGCTCCTTCACAGCTGGTGCCAAGTTATTTATTTGCCTACATTTTTTTAGACCATGCAGCTTTACTTCTGTCGAAGTTAAGAACTTTTTGTTTTTCATCTTTGATAAGTATCAGTTTCAAATATGGGTCACTGGTCTCATGAACTGCCAGTGATTGGTATCAGCATTTGCCCTAAAAACTCTGACATCTAGTCTGGGTCTGGGATCCCTTCATCTAGATTGGATTGGTTGTACTGTCACATGGTGTAGTCTCCTGCATTAAAGACCACCCCGTCAGCTGACCTGATCTTAGTAAACCAAAGGCGTGGCTTTATTTCCGTCCGTCCAGCCTTGCTCGGAGTGATGGGAACTGCGGCTCTCTTCAGAGGTCTGGATTATTTGCCTCAGCTCTGTAATATGAACCAGTCTGTCAGTCCTCTTCATCTGGTACGCTCTGCCTGTTTGGGTGTGAATGAGCCTCAGTCTCAACCAAAAGGTCATCTCCTCAGCTCCTGCTGTCACATGTCCCTGATCTGTTGGGTAAGACACTTGTACCTCTGAGTGAATATTTATGGACGTGTATGAACTGGATTAATGCTGATGCTGTACAAAGCAGTCTTTACCATCAGTGTGTGAATGTGGAGTGAATGGATAAGTTTGACCCACCATGAAAAAGCAAAAGAACCATACAAGCTCAAGTCCAGTTTATACTTTTAACAAATAAAACAATCAAAATGAGGGAAAAGGAAACCCTCTCTTAAATGGGAGCCAGCTCCTGCCATTCACAATCAGAGCCAACTCTAGAACCGGCTCTTCCACAGGTGACACATCACCTTCATCTTAACTGTAGTTGTCATTTTACCCCGTAGGCAGTTTTATCATTAGGCAAAGGTAGACGAGTGCCTGAGTCCTTATGCTCCATGGGACCTCAAGATATAGTCATTATAGGTGTGTATCAAATATTAGATATACCTTTAAGCTACTTTTAGTGGTTAAAATGTGTATTTTGATGTAAATAATTGGCCTAAAGTGAATAAAACAGCATCAAACTAGATTTTGATTATCCCTAAAAGATCATGTGGAGGACCTGTGGCCCTAACAGCAAGATCCAAGCCCTTTAAATATCCTCACATCAGTGTAATGATAGAACAGTAGATCCCTACAGACAGACTGGAACAAGGATTCAGAGGATTGCTGTGTGATAAAATGGATGAATAAATCCAAAAGTCTGATCAGAGTTAATAGAACGGATGATAAGTTCCACTTAGACTAGGGGCGTGTTCAGGTGTCAGGATGGAAGGAGTCTGACTTCTGGTGCTCTACTAAGAGCTCTTTGGGACATGACATTTCATATTTGAGTATTTCCTGTAGAATCTGGCTTTTTTTCTTAGATAGAGATGCTTTTACTGATTGCTCTCAGCTGAACGGAGAATAGCCTCGTATTAGTCTTTACCTGGGGGCTCCAAAATACTAAAACCACTCCGGAGATTCTATAGAGTTATTTTGATACCATCATGTCCTTTCTGAAAGTGGAGTATGATGTTTACGCGCCCAAGCACAAAACAGGATACTTAAAAAAAAAAAAGAGCTGATCAAAACGTGGAAACTCTGGTCCATAGCAGTGATTTCTCTGTTCTATTGTAAATGCATCTACAACATAATCTGTGGTTGTGACTTCAGAAGCTAATTTGGCTCTTTTGATCCAAGACCCCATCGCCTCTTCTGCACGTGCTGGAAATCAAAACCGATGTTTGAGAAGCATTTCCTTATTGCACATAAATAAATGTATTCCACTTTAAATGATGTACGGCAGCAGAGAATGAGCGCTGACGGTTTCCTCTGCCAGCTTTAAACACCAGCCAGCCCCCCATGTGCTTTCCTTTATCACTCCGCCGTGCCAGCTGCAGTGTTGGGCAGCAATGAAAAATCAATCATCATTTTAAGTGTTTTATTATTGTTGTTTTATTGTTACTGGCCACCATATATGTTTCCTGTGCCATTTTCTCCGTTTGTGCCAAAGGCTTGAGTAAATATCCGCTACAAGAAAAGAAGCCTGAATTTTTGCAACGTTTCACATAGGGCTGAACAATTTGCAAAAATTACCTTATTACAATTTTTTCCAGCAATATTGCAATTTAAAATGCAATTATTCAGGTTCCTCATTTTTTCTGTTGTTCAACAAACAAGAAACCACTCTATATTATAACAAGTACAATATTAGATAGTGATACTAGGGCCAAATTTAGAAAAAAATATCTTTACTGTGATTTTGGCTCATATAGCAAATTGAATATTAATTGCTTTATTGAAGGGTTGATCATTTCTCAAATTATTGAACAGAAAAATAAATGCATGAGTATGAAAGTAAGATTTTCATATTAAATATTAAAAAGATACTTGAAGCTTTTAAGGCTTTTTTGCCCATTTTGCCACCGTTATCCCATTTTTGCCCTTTTACACCATTTTTTATCCCCATTTTCACCCATCTCATCTACCTTACGCCATTAAATACCACTTCTTTCCTTTTTTTTTTGCCCATTTTTCTCACTCTTGACTGCATTTTGCCCATTTTAGTAACTTTTCACTCATTTTTTGACTCAGTTTTGCCACTTTTGGACCATTTTATGCCAACTGTAACTCATTTTTTTTTGTCACTTCTCACCCATTTTTTGCAACTTTCTGACCCTTTTCCTCCCCATTTTTGCCCATTTTCACCCATTTTTCTTGCTTTTTGAGCATTTTTGCCATGTTTAACTTACTGCTATTGCTACTTCAAGCTTTTTTGCCACGTTTCACCACTTTGATTGTGGCTCTTGCAAAGGTATTTTTCAACATTTTGGCTCTTTGGTTGAGCAAGGTTAAGTAACACTGGTATAAAGCAGAAAAAAAGATTTATCAGACTGATATTTTGACACTTTTCTGGTTAAAGAAATATTGCACTGTCTGCGATTTTAAAATTGCAGCATGCCATATTGCGATCTAATCTAATTTGCGATTAACTGCCCAGCCCTAGTCTCACATAAACCTAGTTCTTCTGAGGGCATCTATAAGATAAGATGTTCCTTTATTAGTCCCATAAGAGGAAACTCCAATTTACAGCAGCAAAAAAGTATCTTGGACAAAAGCAGGCCATTGGCGACAGAACACAATGGAAATAGAGGAAAAATAAAAGTAGAATTACAAGAGCACTAATAAATACAAAAATACAAACTATGTTTGTTATTCAGGGATGCATAATATAATTGTGATCTCTGCATCAGCAGGTATTAGATTTAAAAACAAGGCCATTTCCAGTATCTGCAGGTATTCCACATACATCTGCTGTAACTGTTGAATGTTTATGAAAATCTGTGAGCATTTAAGGAGAACCAGCAGATCAGATGATCACCCTTCAACTTGAAAGTTTATTTTCAGGACTGATGTTTGAGCTCTAACCTACATTTCTATATCAGCAGCAGCTAAAATGAATTTGGAAATCCAATATTGTGCATCCCTAGAATAAAGAGGCCTTGTTCAATGATGACTGTATTGTCTGCAGGACAGTTAAAGCCCTGCTCTTGTTTAAATCTTTCCTTCATCTGACGTCATCAGTGCCAGTACTCAGCATCCAGTATCATTATTCACCATCATTAATGCACAGCTGGAATCTTATCAATGAGACAACTTCATACCAGGAATCCTGCACAATGTTGCTCTTTCTTGCACACTTTGGCGCAAAGGTTTTTCCAGATCCTTCCGCGCTGCAGAGAAGTTTATGGTTTTATGGACACGCGGAGCAGCTGGACTAGCCTCCTCCTGTTGGTATGGGTCTCCGGACATTTGTTGTTGTTGCTGCAGCTCATCACACATTCTCACTCCTCTTCTCCTTCTCCTGCCGGTGCCGTCGCCGTGAGTCCGTTAATAACCCTCCGCTGACTTCATTTAGAAAAGCTGCTTTACCTGCGGAGCTGTAAAGAGGCTCGGGGAGAAGCTGCAGCTTTTCAGCAGAGAAATATGATGCTGTGCAGCCTCCACGCGGCCCTGAGCGGGCTGTTATTAAAATCTATCGCTCATATCAATCACACAGATGATCATGTTCGATAGCAGTTATTGTTGCACGAGCTTTGTCATCAGAAACCTCAGTCAGTCATCATCACACACACATCCATGTTTGATTATTTAAGAGCAGATAATGTGCCTGAATTCAATATTTATAAAGGCAAAAATTAACAGTTTTTACAAAGCATCATGCAGAATGTTTAATGGGTCTGAACTGTCTGCCATCATCTGACACGTTTTTGTTTTGATGTACATTTAGTTTTCTACAGAAAGTCTTTACGCACGTGTATAAACATCCAAAGGTAATTTAGGCTTTAAACGTCCCAGTTTTAAATACATCATATTTACATCATCAGATTTAGCTCACTTATCCACGAGTTTTCCGCTGTGTGTGTGTTGGAGCATTTAAGGAGCGTTTACGCGTAAATGACTCAGACTTCACATGAAGTTGAACCAAAATTCAGACTTTTCTTTTTACCTTATGCGAAAATTCGGACTTTTAAGAGTTAAATAATTATACTATTTAAAGTTATTACTCTCCCTCACATAAAGTACACTTTTTTATGTTCATAGCAAAATATGGTTCTTCTCGAGTGTGCGTAAATTGAAATGTGTGCGTAATTACGCACGGTTTAAATGTAATCCTTCTAAATCCGGATGAAATTACGTCACCTGAAACGTTTTTGTTTTGATATACATTTAGTTTTCTACGGAGTCTTCATGCACGTGCACAAACATCCAAAGGTAATTTTGGCCTTAAACATCCCAGTTTTAACTGCCTCATATTTTTTTCATCAGAATTAGCTCACGCTTGATGCGTTCTTCTTATTTGAAACCAAAGATTTTGGTACTTATTTAAAAGTTCCTGCAGAACTTTGACTCGTTTTTGATTGATTTGATTGATTGATTTATGCAGTTGAAATTCAAAGGAATGCAAACCCTTTAACATTGTGCAGTAAGATGAAACCTTCTATTAAAGATGGCTGATGTCTTTGATGTACAGAGCTTAACAAATGTATTAGACCACCTGTCATATTTGTCCCAGAGACCATCCAGCATCATGAAGTGCTTTAATGCGGACTCTTTTATTTTCAGTCAGCTCTCCACGTTTTACTATTTTGAACAGCAATGAGGAATTTCAAACTGAATTCACCTTTTTATACCCAAATTTGAGCCGGCTCATGTGCTTTACTATTTTTCTTTTTTTTTGTTGTTGTTGTTTTTTTTTTTTTTTTTGTTTTGTTTTGTTTTGTGTGTGTGTGTGTGTGTGTGTGTGTGTGTGTAAATCAGTAAATTTGAAAATTCATGGATAACAGTAATAATTCTATTTTAGCATTAAAAATGTCATTTGGGTTAAAGAGCTTCTACATGTTGGTGTATTAACCATTGCAGAAACATCAAAAATGATTTTGGTAATTACCAATGCTGTTCATTTAGGGCAGCTGTGGCATAAACCTGACTTTGGCTAGGGTTAGGGTGGTCTAATACATTTTTTAAGCACTGTATATATTTGAAATATTTCATTGACTCTTATATACCTCATTTTAACTAGTATCGATGTATTAGGGTGAAGTTTATCTTTATTGATACCTTGGAGGTTAAATTGGTTGTGCAGGGAGGAGTTTCAGTGCCAGAGATAAAAATAACAGCAGCGATGTTAAATAATGCACTGTTCCAGGTATGTCATACATAAAAACTAACATTAAATGCGTTAAAAGCATCTCCATATGTGGAATAAACGGTGTCATGGAAAAGAACTTTTCCACCACGTGCCTTTTAAAGTTTAAAACGTCCTATTATAGCAGCAGTGATCCATCTTCTGCGCAAAGATCCATTTTATTTTTTATTTAGGGAGTTTTAAGGAAAGGCTTCGCACTCTGTCCGTCTATAGAGAGACAAACACCCTGGATTTAACTTGTGGAAAAGTTACTTAAATGTATTAATTGATCATCTCGTCTTCAGGTGCTTTTTTTAATCGTTGATTGTTTTTGTTCGACCCGATCAAAAATGGAGGTTGTGGTTTAAATAGAAATAATCTCCACTAATAGAAATAGTTTCTTTCGTCATTTTGCATTTTCTAAAACGTACTAAATTCAAAAAATGCTGAATTTTGTTGTTGATGATTTTTCAGAGACGCGGTTAGCATTCAGACTCATGATTTGGTTTAAAAGTCAAATAAGAGCCAATAAGAGCAGTGGACGTTAAAGCTGATTGACTTCACGCTTTCAGAACCACTTTAACATCGATCCTGAATAACAACTCTGCCTCTCAGTTAAAAATCTGTTTGTTGTGTGTTTTTGTGTTGTTTTGTTTGTGTCGTTAGTTTTGAAATCTGTATGCTCTTTATAATCAGTGATTTTTTTGGCTCAATGCTACAAAAACAGAATAAAAAGCAAAATCTTACAACTTTTACTGTTCTAATGTTCATGTATCCACGAGTTTTCCGCTGTGTGTGTTGGAGCATTTAAGGAGCGTTTACGCATAAGTGAATCAGACTTCACATGAAGTTGAACCAAAATTCAGACTTTTCTTTTTACCTTATGCGAAAACTCGGACTTTTAATAGTTAAATAATTATACTATTTAAAGTTATTACTCTCCCCCACATAAAGTACACTTCTTATGTTCATAGCAAAATATGGTTCTTCTTGAGTGTGCGTAAATTGAAATGTGTGCGTAATTACGCACGGTTTTAATGTAATCCTTCTAAATCCGGATGAAATGACGGTTTTAGGCTCCAGAAAAGAAAATTACATCCTGTAAACTCTCATGTCAGGATTTCAAACCAGCAGCCTCACTCTCACCTCTTTAACTACCCTCCTTATTTTCAACTTTTCAGGGAAATAAAACCTCAACGTTTTAATTTAAACTCCTCCTAATGATGAGTTCACCTACGTTCATTTGTTTCTCTCTTGTTTAATGATCCCGCTGCTTTATGGTCATTTACTGACTCTTTAAGGGAAATAAAGTTCAATCTTCAGCTAGAGAAGAACAGAGAGACTATAAATGCTCTTTATTGTTCTGTAAATTCTTATTGGCAACTTTAAACTCCTGTTGTCGATTGTTTTTGTTCACAGCTTCACTTGGACTTAAAATCTCGCAGTTTTTTATCACTGTGTTTTATATCAGCTGTGATTTTGGGCCGAATTTCCACTTTGTTTATCTTGATTTTTACAACTCTGCCTCCTGAGGAGGTCTAAAACACGGACTCAGAGCGGAGTGGAGAGGCTGGAGGCTGCATGTTTCTCATTAGGGGCCGTTTGGCCCCTCAAGACCCCGCAGAGGTCTGATTCCTCCGCGTCACGACTGAAGGAAACAAATATTTACATCTCCATATTCATATTCAGTAATTAATGAGCAGTCTGACATCAACATCTCTCAGAGATGCCTCCTAGGCTGTTTCTAATCCGTGCACTCTGTGTTCTGCTCCATGAGCTGTGATTTTCTGTTGATGGGTTATTTGTCCGTGTCACAGCGCTGATGTAACGGCAGAAAATGAAGATGACTCGTAGATAATGTCTTCAAGCTTTTTTTTCAGCACCAGTGTCTCCAATTAAGGCGCAGTCTGGATGGCAGGCAGGGCGGAGGCCCTGCGAAAAATTAAAATTCCCACAGCCTGCGGTCTGCGGGGAGGATTGTGACTGCAAAACATCCCGAGCATCTGCGACTGCAACATCAAGTCTCCCAACATGTCACACACAAGCTGCACGAGCGCGTTCAGGAGAGAGATACAAGCAAATGAATAGGGCTGGGCAATAGACCAAGTTTTTAAGAAATATGTCTGTTAATGTCCAAACGAGACAAAGGCTAAGAGGATGAGTAAAGGTTAGAGTTCAATTAATCATGAAATAGCTGCCAAGCAGAGTGCTCAATAAAAGACAGATTACTGCAAAACCACCAGCAGGTATCCAGACTGGACAAGTTTAGGAGAAATTAGAATATTTTTTTTATTTTGTTTAATTCACCGAGCATCGTTTGAATTCCTGGTAAACTCTAATTAAAATAAAACTTGTTTTAGACTGTGTCAATAAAAATAGAGATCCTACATCCCCAATATTGGGCAGTTTATTGTTTTTAATCATCAATAATTGCTGATACACTCGTGCGTAAAGTCTTAAATGCGCAAATGTGTTGGCAACATTTGGAGAGTGGGTGGAACTGAGGGTTTCCTTCTCTCCTAGCCAGTAGCGCTCACGTTAACAAAAGTTGCCAACATATTTGTTCAGTTTGGACAGTGTTCTCTCTCTCTCTGGTTAAATGTGCTTATTTCTAAACGTAATACTTTAGAGGATTGAATATTGGGACACTGATTTACAGAGGTGTTAACTCTGTTTTGCGCTATTTCGGACTTTGTCTGCAGTTTCTGATTGATAAAAATGAAACTGTCATGTTGGGTGTCTAGGGCTTGTGTTTTTGTTGCAGTGGTATCAAACAGGTTTCAGTTTGGTTTGTTTTTCTAGAATCACGTCACAGTTTATCATTCTAATATTCACTCTTTATTATTTCTTAACTGAAAACATGAAGCCCTGATTGTTGGTTTGCATCACCCAGCCTGACTCTGACCAACCTTTAAGACTCCACGGAGGATAAAGAGGCTTTAAAAACACGTCACCCTCTCACTGCTTTGACTTCTGCTGACTGGAGGTCATCAGAGCTCCTCCAAAGTCCCGCTGAACTTTTGAAGCAGAAACCGATTCATCCTCTAAAAACAAAGACATCAACACTTCACACACTTCCTCTGCTCTTACTGGGTCCCTCTGATCCAAAGGAAGCGTCCATGTGAGCTGCAGCTCGCTCCTTTGACTCTAAAGGAAGGAGGAATGTGTGCGTTCAGGCTCTCTAGGCCAAAACTCTGATCCAGACTCCCGCCTCGCGTTTGAAGAATCCCTGCTCCGAGTTCGTGTTTCTGCTCTGGGATTAGAGCTCAGCCGCCGCTCGGTCTCCGCTCAGACTCATCATTTTACCCTCACCTTCATAAATAACCTCCTCAGACCCTCAAAGCAACGCGTGGTTCATATTTGATCGCCGTAAATAACCGTGTGCGCCGAGTGCGCGCCGCACAGACCGATTTATAACCCGGGCCAGCGGACAGCCTTCAGCAGAGAGTCCGAGGGTCCCGGCAGTGATCGTGGAAGATTCTAGAGAAGGTCAGCGCGAAGTTAAATGTCTGCAGGAGTCTCCTCATTAGACAGCTCCAGTTTATCCACCACAGCAGGGCTGAAGCCAACAGATGGATCAGTATTTTAGCACTTTATCACTGCTGCCATTTTACCAGAGTGATCAACTGTGATTTTTCTAGTCGAGCTGAAACCTGTCTGACACTCTGGGAGCACAAATACAAGTTCTAATATTGGACCATTTTAACTATCAGAAACATTAGCGACACATCTGAGGGTGTCTAAATGATCTGCACTAAACTTCACGTGCTTCCAAATAAACCAGTCACCCTTCTGTTAATGCCTGTGGTATGAAAAGTACAGAAACGTCACAATCGTCAGTCCTATGGCTGAGCCAGAGAGAGTGAGACTGTCAGAAACGGCACAAATACTAAAGCAACTGTTGCTCCAAGTGTTGCCAGCATATCTGTGCAAAAATTTGGCTGCAATTTTGCACAGTATTCGTTGACTAGGATTTCTGTTTGTTGCAGCTAATTTTACTAAAAATATAAACTCGCCTTAAAAAGTCAAATAAACCAAATCATTTTCATCTAACCGGGACCAAAGAGCATGTTCCTGTCTGCGGTTCCTTCTGGAAACAATCTTTTTACTGAGCATGAGCCTGAACAACTCTGCTCTCACTAGAGGCCGGATTAAGTCAGAAATGTTCCTTTTAACACAACATAAACTCTCTGGACATAGAGGATAGTCTTAGTGTCTCAGAACTCGGTCTATTCCCAGCCCTACCTTCACCACGGCCCCAGCTTCAGTCCCGGTTCTCCTGGAGCTCCAGTCCGAGCCGTGCGCCCTCCCGGCAGCCTGTGCGCGGACTGAAGGCTCTCCTCAGGAAGGCAGCAGCAGCTTCAGGCGCGTTTACGGTCCGCACCACCACAGGCCATATATCAGGCCTATAAAAGGCGAGCAGCCGCCCTGATGTAGGATTTTATTACGGTATTAAACGGACTCCAAAAAAAAGTGGTTGAAGTAGTTTTCGCTGTAAAAGAGAGAGGCAGAGCCGCGCGGAGCCGCTTTAATGACGCTCGTTAACAAAAATTACAGTTAATCTGCCAATAAAGCCGAGTCCTACCCAAGTCTACCCCGAGTCACCCAGGTGAATGAAAGAATACAGAGTTGATCTAATCTGGGGGTATTTAACACATTTTACACGTCCTAGAAGCGCACACAGCGCGTGCTACTCTGGAACAGCTTTAGTGGGCTCGCATTAGGAGACAGTAAAGGTCAGCTTGAAGCTGCTACTTCTCTAAATCTACCCAGCTGAGTCAAACGGACCAAACACGCGTAGAAGTGTCCTTCTATCAACTGCATCTGAATTCTACACACAGAGAATGTTTTCAGTCGTTTTTGCCACATCTTTGGTTTCATTTAGGTGTTTCCTGCATAATTTATAGTTCTGATAGCACCATTATATTAGCAGTGCATGCGCACTATACTCCAAGCCTCACTGCTGCTATACTGCTGCTCCAGTTTCCTCTGTAAGTGTAATAAGAAGCTATTTTAAAGCCACGTGCAGTTTATTTATACCACACATCTCATGTGACAGACACAGACTCAGTGTGCTCAAGAACAAGCAGACAGCATGCACGATTAAAGCTGAAATAAAAGCCTGGCATTATAACGAACTTTGATTAAAAATGTGCGTAAAAGGTGCGCCAAAGAGCCCTGGGTTGTAGAACAGCATTGCCATGTTCTAAAGTGTGTTTTTGTGTCTGAATGGTCCACATGTGGAGGACCAAAAGTGGGTTAATTTCTATAAAAACGGACTAAATGATAGTTGAAGCAAAAGCGAAACAACCATGTTTGGATAAACACGCCACTGCGCCGCTTATGCTTTAATAGCAGTTTATTTCTGAGGCATCCAAAATTTTTAACAATGAGCTTAAAAAAAGTGGATGAAAGAATACATGATTAAATCTTTATATATATATAAACATGACCAATATTGATGGCATAATAGCGCACTTGGATTAAAGAGCCCTCAGAAGTAGAGAAGCTCATTATTAGAGCATGTTACTGCTGTTAAAGTGTGTTTTTGTGTCTGAATGGTCCACATGTAGAGGACCAAAACTTATATAAAATCTGACTAAATTATATTTTAAACAAAAGTGAAACAGCTACGTTTGGGAAAAACACAATCTACTGCGATGATTGTGCTTTAATTGCAGTTTATTTTTGAGGCATCCACAATTTCTTACGTTGTGCTTAAAAAGAGGAGGAAGACAGAGTACGTGATTAAAGCTATATATATATATATATATATATTTAAAAAAAACATGACAAATATGGATGACATAATAGCGCACTTGGATTAAAATGTGCGTAAGAGGTGCATGGGAGAGCCTTCAGTAGTAGAGAAGCTCATTATTAGAGCATGTTACTGCTGTTAAAGTGTGTTTTTGTGGCTGAATGGTCCACATGTAGAGGACCAAAAGTAGAATAACATATAAAATCTGACTAAATGATATTTTAAACAAAAGTGAAACAGCTACGTTTGGGAAAAACACAATCTACTGCGATGCTTGTGCTTTGATTGCAGTTTATTTCTGAGGCATTCAAAATTTCTTACATTGTGTTTAAGAAGAGAATGACAGAGTAAGTGATTCAAGCTGAAAATATATATTTAAAAAGACAAAAATGCTTGACACCATAGCGCACTTTGATTAAAAGTGTGCGTAAAGGCGCACTAAAGAGCCCTCAGTAGTAGAGAAGCTCATTATTAGAGCACGTTACTGCTGTTAAAGCGTGTTTTTGTGGCTGAATGGTCCACATGTAGAGGACCAAAAGTAGATTAACTTGTATAAAATCTGACTAAATGATATTTTAAAGAAAGTGAAACAGCTACGTTTGGGAAAAACTGCTTCAGCTATGACAGCAGCACATTTTTAAGCATCCAAAATTTCCTTCAAAGCATTCAGAGTGAACTCTGGAGCAGCATGCAGAGGAAGAATGTTTCAAAAGCGTTTCATTCAGGAACATAAACGTCCTCAAACATACTCAGGGAGTCTCTTTTAATCTGTTAAGTTGTTTTTTTTCCGACCTGTGCAGCGGAGTGTGCAGCTCCGGCACATCTAGAAGCTTCTGAGTAATTAAAGTCAAAGGTGAGGCGTTGGCTGTCTCACATGGAGCCGTGAAGTGTTGGACTCGGACTAATCGTGTTTAAATGCAGACTCTCGGATTGATTTAAGCCTTCACTTTCAGCACGAGTGGATGTACTCTGAGTAATGCGTCTCGCGCGCTTCACACTGGATTGCTCGCGCATCTATTTTGATTAGCTCGGGCCCAAATAAATAAATAAAAACATAAAAATAATGGCGCCACTTATTTGTCAGCCATTGTCTCCGCTCTACATTTCATGCACACCGAGCAGACGAAACATAATTTAACGGATTTCTATAATTCCTCTCTGACAGACACGCAGCAGATATACGCACGAGCTGCTCATTTTGCATATTGCATATAAACAAGACAATTTATTCGGGAGGGGGTGATGAAGAGAGGGGGAGACTGGGAGAGAAGGGAGGGGGCTTGATTTACGCTCCATTGACGCTTTATCAGGCTCGAAGAAGAAAAAGTCCGGCCAATCAGTTTACGCACAAACCCCCGCGCACCGTGCGAGGCTGAAGGCTGTAGCACTTTGTTTCTGTGTGTGAGCAAGTTGTTTGGAAGAGAGAGAGAGAGAGAGAGAGAGGAAGAGAGAGAGGAGGGGAGGGGGCGAGCGAGCAGAGAGGACAGAGAGAGAAAGAGAAAGAGAAAAATCTCCTAATGTCTCTCCTCTTCTTCTTCTTGTCCGTTTCGTGATCTCGCGGCGCTGCGCAGATAATGTCCGAGAATGTCCATTTCTGGGACTTTGAGCAACTATTACGTGGACTCCATCATAAGTCACGAGAGCGATGAACTCTCTGGCACGGCTCGGTTTCCCAGCATGCAGTACTCGGGCTCGAGCCCCGCCGCGGTGGCGGGAGGGAGGCAGCCCGGCGGAGCGGCGCACGCGGAGCATCATCCCGAGTCTTATCCGTCCTGTAGCTTCCAGCCGAAACCTCCGGTCTTCTCCTCTTCATGGAGCCCGTTCAGCCCCCACCACGGCGTCTACCACCCTTACATCCCGGCGCAGCACGTGCCCTCCGCGGACTCTCGATACCTCCGCTCTTGGCTGGACTGCGCGCCCCGCGAGTCTGTCCCGGGTCAAAGCCAGTCGGGGCAGGTCAAACTGGAGCCGCAGCTCGCGCACCTCGGCGCAGAGATCCCCTCTAAACTGAGCGGACAGCACGAGACCTCCACGTACATCCTGGAGTCAACGTCCACGGCAGCGCGCGAGCTGAGCCACCATCCGGCCGCCATCCCGGGAGCTGGGTTCGACGAAAATAAGGAGATTAGTGAAGGGAGTGAGGACAAAGATGGCCTGGATCAAAGTAAGTGATTAAAGCAGGAAATAACAGGAGAGAAAGAGAGAGAGGGAGAGAGAGGGAGAGCTGGGAGTGGGAGATTGTAAACGCTTTTAATGCCGCCATAAAACAAGAACAAAGAGCCGAGAGCCAAAGAGCCCCACGCACCGTGGGCTCCAACTTTACCCTCACATTTATCCCGGGTCATTTAGGACCGGGTTACCGGGACAGCGCCAAAAACATCTAAATCAGGGAATTCTGTGAAGTTTCCTGAAAACAGCAGCTCGGTGCAGACAAATAAGAACTTCAGCCTTTAATGAATGTCAGAATCAGCCAGGGACAAAAATCTCTGCTCATATCTGACTAAGACGAGTTAAAATAACTTTAATGATCATTTATGTTTACTGGGATGAAGCTGTTATTTAAATTAGAATATTTAGCTTGTATAACCTGGAAATATCTCAACTAAAGAACCTGCCTCTATTCTAAAAATACAAATATTTGAGCACAGATGCTTCTGGCAGAAAAGACTATCTAAAGCCAATCAGAAGTAATTATTTCAAACTCCCAGCAGCACCCTGACTTTCATGAATCACTTTGACTTAAAATGGAGAACTGTGCTTTTGTTTTGGTAACTTCTTCTTGTTTTACGCACGGATGTGAAGGAGCGTGCGCACTGCTGTCCTGGGTATTGCGTTCTTAGGTTGTTAGAGCAGGTAGGGCTGGGTGATATGGACCAAAAAATCCCAGCTCAATCCACAATACATAACTCATTTTTCTTCGAAGAAGTAACAAAACAAAATCAGTTCTGGGTCAGATCTATGTGGGCCGAATGCCAAAATGTCACATATGGATCTTCTTATGATCTTCTTCAGCTTGTGTGTGAAAGACTACATCAAAATGAACAACAGGTCAATGAAAATGCTCCTTAAATAATTTAAATTGAAGAAAGTGATGATTCCCCATTCAGACTTAATGCTCCAAATGAATAATCTTCTTGTAAACAAGCATACTACTGTAACCTGTTCTTACTGTTAACTATTTTTTAACTCTGCATTAAGCCTGAAGTTTATTCTATTTATTAAAATCGATATCAAATAAACTATATGGATATAAATATCGTCTTAGCCCATATCTAATCAGAAAATCTCCTTATGTTTTATACTGGGTGTGTTGCCCAGCCCTAATGCCCACTGATGCTGAGAGAGAGGATTCTAAAAATACAGAATTAGAAACTCTTTCAGTCATTTTGACATTAATTTGAGAAATGTGCTTTTGTTTCGGTATCTTCTTCATTGTTTTACGCACGTAATTAGAGATTTCCCCGTAGGAAGAGACCCATTGGTTGGTTTTCTTGTCATTTCTTGTCCCTTTACGCATAAGGTCATCACACACCACTGGCTTGTATCTGCTCATCCTTGGTTTTGACACTCCCTCACAGTCGGTATCATCCAGACTGCTCCTTTAGGACAAACGGGATCAAACCATCTGAAAGTGCGCCTTGCGCATGTGTACGCACGTGCTCGTTACCTTGCTGCTGGAATTAAGAGCCATCTCCAGTCCAGGCTCCAGGGCTGCAGCATATGGCACTGGGCAAACTGGGTTATCTCCAATTGTTGACATGAAATGACGCGATGCTTTCCAAGAAACATTCAGCAGCCCTTCCCGTCAGAATCCGTCTCATAGTTGATTGGATAATTGGAAGTAAATTCTGCAGTCTTGTGTTCATCACTCAGAGACGTATAGTCGTGTGTTTTGGATTGGAGAGCACTTATTGTCATCTTTCTGCTCCCTCTTAAACATCACTCTTAGTGTAAACAGAATAATAAGGATAAATCGGTGTATTGATCACTCCCTCCATCCTTCAGACACCTCTCCTTCCCTCTCTCTCTGTCCATCAGCCTGTCTGCTTCTTTGAAATCATAAAAATCCTTCAGCAGCCTGATCGTCCATCACCGAGCAGCGGAGCGCATTAATTCTCACCGAGCAGAGGCCTCATAACTCAGTCTGCAGCCACGGCTCAGTCCGCTGCACTGGGCTCAAAGGCGCGCACATAATGGGCAGAAATTTCAACGATAACCCCACAGTGGCGCCCGACCCTACAACACCAAGATCATGCCAAAAGTTGTCTTCCCTTGATGTTTTCAAAGACGCACGAGTCGCCTTGCGCGTTTGTATGTGTCACTTTAGTTTACAGTAATATAAAGCTGAATTTTCTGAAGAGTTATCTCCCCTTATATTTAATATTTCACAGTTAAATTTATGTGCGTAAAACCACATGGAGACGACTTCTGCTGTTTTTCAGCTGGGTCACATTTAATGCCATGTGAATGAACATTCACCACAGTTTAGACCATGTCACTGCCTTTTATGATGCCCCTCCGCAAAATAGAGCCATCATTAACGCCAAAACCAACGCGCAATGTTAAATAGTTCCCATTCCGAGCCACAGAAGTAATTAAAAAAAAATCAAAACCGATAACAATACACATTTTAAAGATATCCCTCCGCCAGTTTTAACCACCAGAAAAACTACAGCCAACATGCACAGTGTTAAATAGTTCCCTTTCCGAGCCAACGACCTGATTGGGATTTAAAAAAAAAAAAAAACAGCAATAATGAAATGAAAAACAACTGTATAGATGATATTCCTCCGCCAATATTCACCCTCGCTTTAAGTAGTCCCCCAATACCCAAAGATCATTTAATAAAATCACCGCTTTGTCAGGATGCAAAGACACGTCAATCCTTCAACGCTCTGAAATTTCTTGTAAAATATTTTCTGTTCTTTGATCTTTTATCTCTGAAAATGTGAAATGTAATTGAAAAGACTGTGCGTAATTGTCGCTCCAAACGTGCTTTAATATTCAGATCTCCTCTGCTGTGATTGCTGAGAGTCTGAGAGAGGCTGTTTGATCCCTCTGCTCGCTCTGTGATAATAAAAATATTTTATATGTCATCTAATCGCGATAATGTTGATAAAGAGGCGCGTGGAGGGTTTGGCCAGCGGCGCGCGGGGCTGTTCTGTTTTTCTACCATCACTCTCACAACAACAACACTGCATCCATCACGGCCAGCAGACTTTAAACTCCTTCAGACATGTCTGATTTACTTTGGCTGGTATGGAAAATAATTCTGCGTTCTTAAACTCTTAGTGAGCGCGAGCTTTTTCCCATCTGATAAAGTAAGGTTGTCTTTTATAAAACATGTTATTTGGGGCCGTTTTACATGCGCGCGCTTTGGCCTTTTCAGCGGAGGGAATAACAAATAGGAAAGACATGCTCATACGCATACTTTACTCTTGCACACACAGCCCATTCTCCGTGTTACACACACACTGCCACCTTATTACAGCATGTGAGCACGCTATCCATCAGAGCAGAGCTGGTTAGGGGCTGGATGGAGCCCAGCAGCAGCCTGCAGCCTGAGTTATGACACCGAGCAGCAGTAACGCTGTGTGTCCCGGGCTGGCTCACTGCTGTCAGAGATGAAGGCTCCTCTCTTCTTCTCTCTGACCTCTTTCAGAGGTGTCAGCACTTTCTCTGTGGTTTGTGTGTGCTGCAGTGTTTCTCTGTGGCAGGTAGTGGGAGCTGCAGCCACCAGCAAGTGTTTCTATTGTTCACCAGGCGGCCATTTTGAACACCATGGCTGCAGAAATTAACATTTTTCTCCATGCAGTCCAAACATAAATGCTGACAGACAGTCGAAGGTTTCTAAAGTAGCAAACGACGCCCAAAGAGAAGGCCGGATTTAGACGGAGAGCTGGTTTGTGTAACCGCAGACTCTTTAAAGAGAAAATAAGAGTTTGAGCTCGGCCCTAAGGCTGGAAACATCAACACTGAAGCTTCAAACCTAAGGCTCACTTTTAGCCGGCAGAGTTTGGAGAGCAAACCTTTTCTTGTTGGAACAGCCTTCAGTAGAAAAGACTTTTTGGCTCTCTGACTTTGCAAGTGATAACTCTATTTCTCCTGGCTCCTTTAGAGATTAACCCAGCCTTCCTCAGTCGAGTACTCTCATAGTTGTCTGATTGTATTTTGTGACTGTTTTTGTTTCAAGAAATACTCGCCTTCCTGGTTTCAGTTCATTTATATCCATGCCTAACTTGTCAGTGTTTGGTCCTTCTCTACATTTTAATCCCACATGCTTACAGTGATGCAGTCTGCTATTTTGATGGTCCATCAGGATTTCCATGCAGTGACCTTTAAACAGCACTAGCCTCTGACTGGACCCTGATCTTGCAAAATTTTCAGCGTTCCTGGAGTATGATATGGCAGATATAAGAAATAAAGCAAATAGGGCTGTCAAAATTAACGCGTTAATGCGGATTAATCCATCATCATGATTAATCTGATTAAAAATTTTAATGCAATTCACCCATCTACAGCACAGATTGACTCAAAATCCCTGTAACGTCTCTGGCAATGCATTTTGGGCAGTTTGTCCTGGTAGTGTTATTGTCGAGCATGTCGCCGCACATGCGCAAATGGGCCGTTGATCTGGTAGTGACCAACCAACTTGATATGGAAGACACTAAACAGCACGTTGGCTCTCTCGATGGGAAATTTGAGTAAAAAAACCAAGACGGAACAGTTGCCCGACATAAAGTATTATGCAGAGTCTGCAGGAAGGAGTTTTCTTTTCACCAAAGCACTTCCAGCTTAAAACACCACATTAATGCGAAGCATACATTCGTCGGGATTCTGCTAGCACTTTGGCTAACGCCAAGCTTGCGACAAACCACCCTCATGGAACACCAAATTTAAAAGGGAGACTATGCATAAAAGTGAATATTTTTCTTCAAATTGATTTGTGTTGTTTCTAAATTTGACATTACTGGCTGCTTACCGGGTGCCAAACATGTCTGGCCCAGCTACATTTCTTGGTTTAAAACTTTGGCCCAGTTGAATTTGTAAATGAGGAGCCCTGGCATATATATTCCCTTCTTTCTTGAGTTTGCTTGCTTATGCAAAATGAAATGTGATTAATAAGGATTGAAAATGAATGATATTTAATCATGATTAATCTAAATTAATCCACAGCAACCCTGTGATTAAGCTGGTTAAAGATTTTAATCATTCGACAGCACTAATAGTAAATATAGAAAATGAACATGCAACCATGCAATTTTCCGTTTTTTTATTAACAGTGTTACTCTTAGCTTAAACAGGCTCACAGAATTCAACGAGTCAACTCCAAGGCTCTGTCTTTGATGGTTAAACAGCCTTTATTTACTAGGAAGCTCCCTTTTCACTGTTTTTTAGCTTATTCAAGCTGCTGGATCCTGATTGGTTTGAAGAATATAATTTCAATACGCTGCGTTAGTAACATCCTGAAAGACATTAAAGTCTTAATATCAAAGATAACTTTGAATTTTGTTCCATTTTCACTCGTCTTTCTTCAAAGTTCCATGTCCTTCCTGGTTTGGTGTCTCAGGATGACCGACTCTTCCACACTGACCAATCAGGATCCAACTTTCCTGAGTTTTCAACCACAACTTAAATTTATAAATTAAAAAAATGAGGCAGTTTGGATGGGAGATGGGACAAAACATGACAGAACACACATGGAGTCATTTCAGTTGAACTTAAAGCACATTGTTGACTTTTCCCGGCACTAATCTGTGACCTACTTTTTCTTCTCTACCTATAAATTGAGAACCAAGGATTTAGAAAGCATATCAGAGTTTTCTTGTCATTTTGGGGAATTTGAAACAAGAAATTACCCAATCATCAGTGCATGGGTCTTCTGTTTTTGTTTCAGAGGTGCCAAATACTCCCACATTCCTACAAAGATTAGAAATGGCTTTTCCATCAGCTTACCTAAAGCTCACTAAACACTGCAGAGTATCCGAGTTTCTACACTTATTCTGCACAAACGTAGTAGTTAGGATTTTTCATATTTTTGTCATTCTCAAAGAAAATGTTTTTTCCTGAAATTATGCTGTTCATGCAAAAAGTGCAAGGTTACGGTGACGTGAACAAAACTTAGGGTTATAATTGAATACGTAAATAGAAGTAATACTGGTAGAGTAATGCATATCTCCCCATCTCCCCCGTATAGAGTAATGTGTATCTCCCCATTTTTGATGCAGTGATCCTTTAGATCAGTGTTTCCTTGAACCCTCCCTTCATGTACCTAAGAAAAGCAGAGCCCCCCCCATGGCCCAAGAGAGAAGAGAAAGTGGCACACTGCCATTAAAAATCACCACAGACTTTAATATTTTCACTGATGAAACCCTCAAAATGCAGATGCATGCTTCTATTATCCAAAAACCTTTGTATATATTACTTAATAACTGATTTATCATGGTTTTAGTCAATATTTGCATATCTAGTTTTGGCAGCCTCAGTGCAGACAAAGCCTCGCCCCTGCCTAAGATCTTTAGGGAGGTCGTGTCTTTCTCATGGATAAAAGGTTGTCAACTGACATTTTTAGTTACAAAAATGAACACTGCAAGTAAGCTAGCAGCCAGCTGGTTTGATGTCAAACAGCAAAAACATACAAAAGTTAACATCTTTACATTCTGTGCATGCCCTTCACTGGTACAAATATGATGCATGTCATCTCCATAGCTTGTGGTGATATCCAAATGCAGATGACACCGTGACTTCTACTTTTCTTGGCATTAATGCTGTTTGACTTCCAGGTCAAATCTCAGCACGGAAGCTTTGGAGCGCATCCTCAGAACTCCAAGTCTAGTTTTGGTCTGACTGTAGTGCACACATGCAAAAGAAAATCAATCTCCAACCACATGATGTAGATGTGATAAAGCCAATATATGCTCCATTTGCATACAAAACAGATCTGTGCATTTATAATGGACCACATGGACCTCCACGTCCACTTGTCTCTGTGCACAGGTGAACGTCACAGATATGTTGTAGTGTTCTAACAACTCACACGATATTTAGAAATATCTCATCAAAAAGTTTCAGCAAACTTCCATTTTCCTGAGTATTCTTCTTTGTTGCATTTTGCTGCTCTGGCTTAATCTGTGGCTCACATTGCTCAACACTGCCCCTATGATTACTGGTGGTATTGCAATGTTTGATCTGTCTGCAGGCTTCAAGAAATATGCAGAAATATTGAAGAAAATAATCCATACTATGACGAGGAAGCGTGATCTGCATGTGAATGCATAAATGAACGTTGGGTATGACTTTAAAGAATCTGATATCTGTTTGGACTTTGCAGTTTTAGTCCTAACTGCATTCAAAAGTGCTGACTGAGTCAAGTACTAGATTTGCTGTCTTGGGTTCTTTCAGTCCCTTTTAGGGGGCGGTTTGATCCTCTTTCAGCTCAGACATGTTTGGCTAATGAAGCTGCCCTCTTCCTCATTGTCTTCATCTCCTTCCCTCAGAGCTCTTTGCTCCAGTTCCATTTATACACAAGGGGGAATTAATGTCCAACATTCCTGCATGAGTAAAAAGGCGTTATTGTTGTCTGAGTGGCATGTTTTCCACACTTTCTGACTTCTCACAGTCATATTTTGTTGTCTGGTTCACATAGCTGCAGAGATAATGTAATATGTTAGTAACTAAATGCTTCAAAGAGCCTTCACTCTGTGCGCTAACTCTTACAGCATGGTGGCATTCTTGGGAGGTTTTGCAATTTTTGATTATAAGGGGGAGTTTTTGTGCAGATGGATGATGTGTCATAAGTTTTTTAGACTTGTAGGTTGATGGCTTTTATGTGTTGCCAATACAGTGAGCTGGGTCCATCATAATAATCATTTTCTTCTTGTTTAAAGTCCCACTTTCAAACTACAATGAGGACATTGTGAAGGCTGAATTCTAAATCTGCAGTGTGGCTTGCAGGCAGAACATGGCGATGATCTGAACTTTTTGAATCCAGCCGTTTCTGCAGAAATTCTCCCTGAGAATCTGTGAGATGATGAATGATTGCAGCTTGGCACAGAAGAGCACGACAAATCTGGGCGTCGCCGTCTCCAGGTACACAAAATGGCCGCTGTGTGAGTAACATCAGTGGAATTTTACCTTTAAAAACATCACATCCAGTCAAAGGCGTACAGATTGTCTTTGTGTTACTGGAGCTGGGCGGCCATCCAGAATAAACTACAAGATTACACTTCAGTCTTTGTGCTGCTGCCGGCCCAGCCAGAAAGTTATTACCCCTGAAGTTTATTAAGTTATAATGCCGGGTGAACAACCCCATTAATTGGCGGGCTGCTGTTGGTGGCTGGGTGAGACAGGGTGTAAGGGTCGGGTGGGTGGGGGAGATAAAATACGACTGCAGGAAATGTAATAACGTGCCTTTGGGATATATGAGAGGTCAATTTCTGGAACTATTAGGGTGAAATTGCAAAGGGAGGGAGAAGGAGATGGGATGTGATATTAGTCTTGTAGCCTTTTTGGTCTCTGTTTCCATGCATGCAGCATTCATCACAGCACACACACACACGCATGCAGAGGCCTGCGATTGAACGCTCTGTGCTGCAGGGCCTGAGCTTTACGGGAATATCAATCTTTTCATCCACGTTGTTCCTGTCTGTGTCACATCAGACCATCGTGCTGCTCCTGCAGAGACGACCATGTAGCCCGAAGAGAAAACTCCAATTTAAGACAACACAACCTTTAACATGGCTCTGAAAACACACCCACACAGGCCTCAAATCATGTCATAGATGCTTTTGTGCAGAGGTTCAGCATCTTAAATGCATGCCAATTTTATTTGCAACTAATTTAAATTTTTACCATTTAGGATTTTGCAACTTTCCTGATGTTATGTCTGAATATGGTGCAGTTGCATGTGAAATTATTAGGGCTGTTAAAATTAATCCCAGTGATTAATTAAGCTCTATAATTAGTGCATTTGTTGTTGTTTTTTAGTCATGATTAATCTCATGCTTTGTCTCTCTCAACACACTTAAGCTAATCCATGTCAGTGTCTATGGAGAGAAGTTTTTGTCGTTTTATGCAATCAAACAAAAAATGGATTTAAAAAAATTATTTGCAAACAAAAAATGGATTTAAAATTAAAAAACAAACAAAACTTCAGGAAATGCAAATAAAATTTACTGTTTCATGAAAACAATTTTTTGATTTGTAAACAAAACATTATGTTTAAATGTATCTTATTTGTTATGCAGCATTTTTTAAAATTTTGGTGATAAGTTTTGTTTGCAAATGTTTTTAATGTTAAATCCACTATTTTCGTTTGCAAATCGTTTTTTTCTTTGCAAATAATTTTTTAAAATTTTAAATCCATTTTTCGATTATTGCATAAAAAGACAAAAGTGTCTCTTCATAAGCGTCTCCCTGCAGCCACAGAGAGGGAAAATAAATCCTCCACTGCTCCTGAATGTCTCATTTACCTTTAAAACCTCCCAGACAGACCAGGAATCATCTGGACCTTTTATTATCAAACATTTACACATTTATTTTCCCTTTTCAATCCATAACACATTCATTTTTCCGAGGTTAAAATGCTGTTATTGTTTTCATTGTACCTTAAAGCAAGAAGTGAACTACCCTCAGTTTAAGGCAGTAAATACAATCCAAAATCACACAAAAACAGCTTTGAAATTAAAATAGTGGAAGTTTAAAATGTGATTACAAAAAAGGATGGGATTAATTGCAATTAACTACAGAAAATCTTTGATTAATCACAATTAAAGATTGTATTTGGCCAGATTTTTTTATTTATTGTGACAAAGATGCTTAAAGTCTGAGATCTAATTGTAAGAAAAATGCTGCTATTCAACATCAGTGTGGTCAGCAGATGTTCATGAAAATGAGGTTTCAACTCTAGCAGAAGTTAATTTCCATCTTTAGAACAGGGGCCATCAAGTACATTTGAACAAGGGCCAGATTCAGTCTGGACAGAAACTGGGGGCCGGACTTTCAAATATACAAAAATTACATATATATTTTAGTCTAATTGAAATATTATTTTATTAGTATTTGTTTTTTCTTTCAAAATGCAGAACATTTTTGGTCATTACCAGTAAGATCTGTCTCTTATCTACAATACAACAGGCCACAAGGAGACAGGTCTGCTCACAGAATTGACTGGATCCCTGAAAATCCCACAGAATGGGCCCTCCACAATTGTGATTTACCACCAGTATTAACTCATTTTAACCCCTTTTTGCTTTTTAACCCAATATTAGCCATTCTTTAACCCATTTAAACCACTTTTCCCTGCTTGTTTTATTCCCTTTGTGCCACTCTTTTATCCGTATTTTGCCACTTTTCATCGATTTTTGCCACTTTTTAACCTTTTTTTAAATTAATTTTTTGAACCATTTTTGTCATTTGTAACTAATTTATGACACTTTTTGTCCCTTTTTCCCCTCTTTATCCAGTTTTTGCCACATTTGAACCTCTTTTCACAACTTTATTCTGTACATTTTTGCAGCACTTCTGCCAACCTTAACCCTAATTTTGAATACCTGCTAATTATGACAGTAAATTTCTGTAAAACAGATCAAATGTAAAGTCGTTGTAGTTATTTCAATATTAATTGCTTGTGGGATGAATTTAACTACTGCAGACATTTAAAGCCAAAGGATACTCTTAAAACCACAACATCTTCTTTTCCACCTTTTCTTAATTTAATGATCTTTCAGGGGCCGAACAGGAAGCTTTGGGGGGCCTGACATGGCCCCCGGGCCACCAGTTGATGATCAGTGTTTTAGAGGAAACACAGCTTACTATAATATAGATAGAATAAAATAAACAAACTCATATTAATGCCTCTATGTGACCTATCAGCTTATTAGATCCTCATGAATGTCTGTACGTACTTTCATCACGTAAAATCAGAGCTGTGGTGATTTCAGTTTCAACAGCCAAGATTCTGACTATGAAAAGCACTGACTTAGAAAACGGGATCCATTCTGGGGTAAAAACTAGGGCCTGTCTTTATTCATCAGATGAAATCAACAGAGATTTGGCACAGCTGTGTCCACTGGGGGCGCTGTTGTTGACACCAACCCAAAGGAGCTTTAAGGCATCTTTAAATGAGCGAGATGATCCTGGTGGGGCTCGGGACTCTGATTATGGCTGGCTACACTCAACATGATTTTCTATTCCAGTTTTAAAAACACGAGACAACAGACACGAGAACATTATAATCCTCTGAATGCAGACTATGATGGGGGGCCACATGCGGCCCTCTACCTCAGTCAGTGTGGCCCCAGTTTCAAATACTAATAAATGATCAAACTGAAGAAAACCTGATGAAATCTGCCATGAAACGGAGAGAACAGGAGCATTTATCTTATGCCCATTAATTACTGGAGTATATTTAGAGCTTTGATAGAAATCTGTCGATATAGGGTGCACAGAAAGCTGAGCGGTCTAAGGCGCTACCCATGTACACGGGAGGCCGGGGTTTGTATCTGGCCCGTGGCCCTTTACCACGTGTCTCTCCCCAAAAATAAATCTGAAAAACAAAAAGAAAAGAAAGAAATTAGTCGATATTTGGGCATTTTAATCGCTGTTATTCTCAGGATTTCTGTATTTCAGTTCCCTAACTTTCATTCAACGACATGAGACTCAGAGTATTAACCTTCTCATTTTCATTTGATAAACAGAGATTTTCAAAACAAATGCAGAGTTTTCTGAGAAACTAATGCCACAAGCACTTAACAGTCATGTATGATTAGAGAGCCCCTGATTTAGTTTAAACAGACATCTGCAAAGTCACAGCTGTTTTTATTCTAGTGTTAATCTCTTCAAATATCCGCAGTGACTCCATAATGTTAATTTTTGCCCTGAGCGGTCCATAAAATCCACCAGAATATCTTCAATAAGAGATTGCTCTGTGCCTTTCTATCACACTGCTTTTGGTCAGTCAGCTTTCTCTGTAAAAGCCACGACTCAGTGGAACGATCTAAGAACTCTGATTCTATCAGAAGCTTCAAGAACAAACTTAAACAAACTGAAAGACACTCAACTCTGTAACCACTGATTTTATAACATTTAAATCTGACTGTGTGAATGTGTTTGTGTGTGTGTGTGTGGGCGTGTGTGTGTATGTGCCTGTGTGGGTGTTCTGTAGCTCTGCAGCTTTGAGCAAATCTTGTATTTGGATTTCTTTGTGATGTTTTATAACTCGTGTTTTAATTGTGACATGCCAAAGGACTGGAGATGTAAATTAGCTTTAAGCTAACTCTGGTACAATGCATCAAATGGAAACATTTATGTTTCTTTACTCTACATGGTCCCTTTACAAATAAATACAAATTTAACAAAAAAAAAAAAAACTTTCCTCGTAACGTTAGTGCAGCATAGTTTACTTCTTAACAGAGTGTCACCAGTTAACTCGGCTCCAGTTAAACCCTGACACCCGTTCTGTAAAAAATAGATGATTAAAAGGTGACACATAGATTAAACTTTCTGGCTGTGTTTTTGTTACTTTGTGGACTTTTAACATGTAATAAAGTATTTTAGTACATTTTAAAACTGGAGTTTAATTTTTAAAGTTATGTCGATGGTTTTATATTCATTAAAGGCCTCTCTGCATTGACCCCAGAGGTCAACAGTGGGCCCAGGCCCACACTCTGGAAACCACTGCTGTAGTTAATCACGATTAATCGCACCCTTTATATGGCATTTTAAAATTCTGCTGTTTTACTTTTAAAACTGTTGTTGTGTCGGCCTGGATTTTTCTCCTGTCTTAATCTGAAGGTGACTTCCTGTTTGGCTACAGAGAGGCTCTTATAGGTAGAAGATTTGAACATGACCCTAACCTCAGAAAAACTTGTCATGGATTGAAAAGGAAATAAGGGGACGGTAAAATGTAAACGTTTGATGACTTCTGATCTGTCCACTGAGGTCTGAGTTTTTAAAGGGAAATGAGACGTTCAGGAGCAGCGGTGGACTTTAACCATCACGGCTGCAGGGAGACACTGACGTGGATTCACCTGAAAGGAATAAAGCACATACGCACTCAGTTAATCATGATTAATGTGATTAATCTTAACAGCCCTAGTAGATATGATTGGCTTCTGTTGTTTCTGTAAAACTTGTTTGTATGCATCTCTAAATGCACTTGTGAAAACATAAATATATAAGTAAATATAAATTTAAATAAGTCAGAATCATGTTAAGTGCACTGAAAAAAAACAGCTTGAAACTGATTTAATTCTGTGTTTGTCTCATAAAATGAGACATTTTTATTTGCGCTTGAGTTTAAAACATAAATGTTTTTATAACAGAGGATTGTGAAAGCAGCATATTCTTCCTTTCATTAGTATTTTTACTAATAGCAGAGGTTACACTGAGAATATCTGAGCATCTGCAACTATCGGGCCCTCTGGCATCCACAGTTAAAGCAACACGGCCGTCTTTGTGTCCAAAGTTTCACATCCTTACACGAGACGATTCAGCCAGACTGAGCGCACACCGCCGCTGTGGCGATCCCACAGATCTCACAGAAACCCACGGGATCAAACGAGACTTCAGAAGAAAACCCAGCATGGAGGATGATCGGTGCTGACAGCCGTCTGTCCTGACAGTCGTTCTGTTTTGCAGCAGAAAATAAATAAATAAAGAGAATAACAGTTAAGCTGTAAAATTCCACATCCAGTCAGGATGTTTTCAGACACGCTCAGCTTTAAGATTCTAATTTCATTCTAAATCTACAGCCCAAACCTCGACCACTAACCTGGTCCTGTCATCTTTAGTGTCTCTCCCTTAAAGAAAAAAAACATCTATACAGTCCAGCGACCCCCCCCCCCCAACCACCGCAGCCCCCCTTCGCCGGTTTGTCATCCGCTGTGACAGGCTCGGTCGTGGCACAGCTCCGAGGGTAATGGATGGTCTTGGAGGTGATTATACACCCGGGGAATGCAAAGCACCCACTTTACCGTGTGACAAAAGCAGCCCCCACCCACCCCACCCTCCAGCCTGTCCTCGCCTCTTTACCAGACATTATTTTGCTCTGAGATGAAATCGATCCTCTACATGCCGGCCATGTTGGAGGAAATTGATTCCAGAGGGTATTAATGACGTATTTACTGATGATGGCTGCTAACCAACCTGACTGGTGGGAACATCGGGAGGGGGAGGAGGGGGGAGGGGGGAGGATGGGGGAGGTCTCATCCTCACAGGGACAGAGCCTGATGCTTGTGCATCATAGGCAGCCATCTTGACTCAAGAATCTTGTTCTTAGGCCAGAGTTCCTGCATCAGAGGTGCAGATTTAAACACGCAAACCCCTCAACATTTCCACGTTAACATCCCCTCTTTGCTAATATCACAACTAATTTCAACATTTGATGTCTGTGCAGTTTTCTTTGCTTTAGACTTAAACACTCTGTGAGGACTTGCTGCTGTATAAATCTGAGAGATGAATGAGTCTGTTGCATTAGTTATGACTGCATGATATGGAGAAAAGCCAACACTGATATGCAGTGTTTTTTTTCTGCAGTGCAGCGTGTTACTCCTGTACATTTTTGGCCTTGATAAACTGAAATTTTCACATTCAGACGGCCAGGCCAGTAGTTAGCATTGAGACTTTGTAATGGAGCAGCTCATGCATGCTCACTTCCTCTTCCTGCTGCAGAGCGGTGAGGTGTTAACATCCAGAATGTCTGACACTCCAACGATGAGGTGGGGCTGTTACACAAAGTGAGCCTGACTGGGAGTGAGCAGCACAGACAGAACTCAGGAGGACGCCATTGTTGTAGCTCACCTTCTCATGCATGGAGCCACCATGAGCATGTGCTAAAAGTCTGTCTCAGGGGCAGTTTGCACAATAATGACGACCGTGCATTTTCCAAAATTTTTCACTCTGGAGCTTGTTTCAAAACTTTCCTGAAAACGGTGTTATCATGTCAACAAACCATCAAAATGAGACTTTTTCAGCTAAAATTGTAGTTGTTTATACTCAGTCTAACTTAGGGCATCATTTAATACTTAATAAAAAATGAAGAGCAGTAAATAAATATAAAAGCTTCTTTGTAATTCTTGTTTTTTACACAATACTTGTTTGAAACATTTCTCCTCTGGATCCAGAATTAATCCAAAAAGATTTTTATAACCACTTCACTGAGACAAATGAGTCTTAGGAAGGATGATGGGTAATTTTAACCTCATCTACACACAATAAAGTGTGCTTTCACCAGAGATGAACATTAAAAACCGGTACCAACACATCCGATACCTACCGGACCCAATTACAGCGCAGATATCAACACTTAACTTCAATACCCTGCTGTCCTAATACACCCCCTTGCCACCCAAAGAAAAGCAAGAGCTTTGTTTTGGAATTAGTGTGATTTATGTGTGAAGTTGCACTGAGTTCCTCCTCTTACCGCATGTCTGACTGGAACCTTATAAAGATATTTCTACAAATCATTTCTGATACTCAGACAGCTTGTGTTCTCCCGCTGACTGTCATTTCTCTCAAGAGTTTTGATTCAGGCACCATTTAGGCCCCGGCAATGGTTCTGGATCCCTTAGGTCAGTGAGAATGCAAACATGCTGTTCCTGGGTACCTGCATCTCGGAAACATTTGTGTGCAGGTAAGGCACAGAGAACGTGGCTTCAACTGTGCTCGAGTAGGGGTGCTTGTCAGCGAGTCGTGCTTTAAATGCACTTTTAAACGTGCAGCATGGGCAGTTTCATCCTCTGCCTGCACAGTAGATGTGGAAGCAGGAAGAGGGTGGTTGTCTCTGAAATAATAAAACCCTCCATAGTAGCAGGATGGACTCTGTTATCCACACAGAGCCTAGACTAATGTTGCCACCATAACCGTCTCAGCTTTCTTCTTCTTGGTGGACTTGCGACTCCTCACTTATCGCCACCTACAGTATGGAACTTTAATTCTTTAAAACCTACGGGATCGCTGGTGCTCCCATTTGCATATCTGTTTGTTTTTTTTTTTAAAGGTTTACTTTGGGCATTTTTCTGCCTTTATTTGATAGAGGAGGATAGCGTATAGAGTCGGAAACAGGGATGAGGGCGGGGGGAGAGACATGCGGTGGGGGGCCTCAGGCGGGATCCGAGCCCGGGCCGTCTGCGTACATGGGGCACGCGCCTTAACCACTCAGCTACCTGCGCCCCTGCATATCTATTTTTAACCGCGGGTGGAATTGGAACCAAATAAGAGAGAGCAATAATTCTTTTTGCATATAAAACCAGAGGAGTAACACAAACATATCACACATTTAATGTGTTCCAGAGTTCTGTTTCCTTCTAGAAATATTCTTCCGTCTTTTGCAGAAATTTAGTACAAAGCGCACACATCAAAAACAATATAATATAATCTTGGCTATGAATGTGTAGTTTTCGTGCAGGTCACGAGTCGCACTTATTGTTGTTTCATCATGGTCTTCTGCAAACAAATGTATGCTCTAAAGTATCTGGCACCTTAGAGATTTGATTTCACTCCTGTAAATAGTTTATTTTTTAAAAAGATGCTGTCCTTTTGCAAATTGAGCACAATTTCATTTTATTTTTGTTTTTGCCACAGTTCATAAAGATGAGAGTATTTCAAAAATGAAGCTATGAAAATATTCAAAATCATTTTTTTGAGGTTTGAATTGATCTTGTTCAACTTTTTTACAATCACAATGTTTAGGGATAACGCTATGGCATCTCTGTATTTGGGAAAATGTGTAAAAAAAAAAAAATCACCTTTTCATTTTCCTTGTGGTTTTTTTTTTTTTTTTTGCACCTTTGAGCAGTTTAATTTGTAACTCTGGACTTATCACATGCATGTCATTAAAATTTGGCTTCTAAGGGTTGTATTGATGTATAGACAATTCAAATGCTCCAAAAAATGGCACTACAGCATGTCAAAATGTAAAGATATGCTCTGGCGGACTTGTATGGTAGGTCATAAAGGGTTAAATATAAAACTATCTCCCCATCGCCCTACTACCTGGGTGAAATGTGCATTCACTGGATGAGACCCAGTTGTTTCTTTAAATATTGTAATTTCTCTTATATGATGTGATAAATTCAAACTTTGTGATTACATTCACACTGATCATGCAGCTCTTGTATAGTTTTATGTTTGGTGCATGGAAAGAATCTTATTTTTCATCAGTTATAATGTGATATCAGTTATTATTATTGTTGAACATCTCTCTTTAAGGCTTACATGTCTCAGACAGTTATCATAGCGCTGCTGCACTGATTAACAAATAATGTCTTGCTTCTTGTCTTGCAGCTTCAAGAAATATTTTATTGATCTTGCATATTAGATGTACACAAAAATAAACCTTGAGACAACCAGGATTTGTCACACTATTGGAGCAAAAAAGTAAACTTGACCAAAAAAATCCTGAATCAAAATCAAAACTGCAATGAAAGTGAAGCTTCTCTCAGTTTGTCTCTGCTGTTTAACAGGTTCTTTCTTTCTTTAAAGACCCTGTAAAGCAGGGCTGTCAAACTCAGTCTCAGCAGGAGATGGATTCTGACCTTGGGTCTAACCTGAGGGCCTAGCAGGGTCGATTTTTAACCATAAAATGTCAACCTTATTTTCACCAGAAATGAACTATGGGGGTTAAAATCTTGGCACGGATGGTAAATGATTTTGTGATTGAGAGGTGAACATGATGATGTTAAAAACTCAAAATCTGAGATAAAAAGTCAAACTTAGAAGTTTAAAAGGATAAAACGTGACACAGTTGAAACGATGTTTTTAAAAGGCAAAATATGAGATAGAAGTCAAAATCATGATTTTTAACAGTTAAAATATTAGGAAAACATCAAAATCATGAGTTTCAAATGTCAAAATATGAAATAAAATTAAAAATCATGTGTTTTTAAGTTTTAAAAAATTACATAAAAGTGAAAGTTAAGAGTTGAAAAAGGTCAAAACTTGAGATTGTCAAATCATGATTTTAAAAGGTCCAAAAACTGATAAAATTAAAAATCGTGCTTTTAAAAAGTAAAAAATATCAGATAAAAGTCAAAGTTAGAAGCTGAAAAAGGTCAAAACATGAAATAAAAGTCAAAATCATGACTTAAAAAGGTCAAAATAGGGTTTAAAATGTATGATTATGAATCCAAAAGGTAAAAATATGTGATTAAAAAGTAAAAGTTATGAGATGTAACGGTTGAAATATGAAATAAAAAGTCAACACCATAACTTTTGGTCATAACATAATTGAAAATTTATAATGTAATATAAACATGAATTTCTTTCTCATGTTCCTGACTTTATCAAACTGTTTTTACTGTTTACTTTTTTCTAATTTTTATGACTAAACAAGAATTTTATAAATCATCCAGGTTAAGTTTACAATTTTATACTGGAGGAAATCTGCAGAGGTGGGGCGGGTATGACTGCACCACGGGCCGGATTTGGTCCTCGGGCCTTGAGTTTGACACCCCTGCTGTAAAGTGAAAATAAATCTGTAGGTTTGTTGTGACATGTCACTGTGTTATGAACCCCCAGGTCTAATTTCAGTCAAATAAAACATCTCTAAGTTTGTAAAATTAAGCTTCAAAATCATAAATGAGGCGGTAAAATCTGCTCCAGGATGATGTGGGTGTGTCTGTGGGATGAGCTGAAGCCACGCCCACTCAGGAGAAATATCGTCCTATCAAATTTAAAAAAATGCTACAATCTGAAGTGAGGAAAGCTCTCAAGCTATTATCCTTACTTTGACCTCAAGAGAAGAGACAAAGTGTTTTTCTGGCTCAGACCTCTGTTCTGATGCTTTCAGTGCTCCATAGACCACTGTGGCTGATAGATTTGGTAAATTTACCTCACAATGAACAGAAAAACAGCATTAAACTGACTGTTAACTTTCAGTAAAGGCAGAGACATCAGCTAACAACAGACTGGACTGAGATGAACTGCTCTGTGGTTTTAGATTGTAGTGTTAGAGGGGCGGGGCCATTCCCTACTCTGGACTGATGACATCATGAGCCCACATATTGGCCCCGCCCACATGAAACCAAGCCAGGAAGGAGGTGAAAAACAGTTTTAATCCAGAATCCAGTGACATGTAGAAGTCAGTGTTTTCACATTTACAGCCACCAGATTCCAACATTTCTAGTGTTCAGACAAACTTTGGCTTTGACTTTTCAGGGTCTTTAAGTTTGGAGCTTAAAATGTCATGTCCCATTAATTTGCATCTCTAACTGTGAGAGAGTGTCCTCTTCTCATGGCTCTCCTGCCATGGCTCCTCCTCCTTGCAAACCTGCCTAACTGAGTTTCTTCAAATCATCTCCCAAAAACGTGTTTACCCTGATGTAAATCAGTTTGTTTCTCAGAAATGTCATCTGCAGTTGTGTGAGCTGCTCTGGCATTACAACAAGACTGATTGTCACATCAGTGAAATATTAGCAGTGAAATTGAAGACAGACGAAGCCTCCACCCTCCCAGCATCCATCAGGAGAAAATCCAGCTCCTCGGGGAGGGACACGCATCCTAATTCTCTCGCCTGGCGTCAGCGCTCTGACTTTCCCCATGACTTGTTAATGATAAGATCATCCTCTCTGACATCTCAGGCCTGAACGCTGGGGCTGAATTCTACAAAAGCCCTTTTATAACCCCCTGCCCTGCAGACCTGCACTCATAAATCCATCACTTTGTGGATGTTTTCAGCATCAAGAAAAACTTTTTTGGCTCCAAAAATCATTCAGGATGGGTTTATATTTCCAAATTTATCCTGATGGTTTCACCAAGTCCACTTCCTCCACCTCAGAGCGGATTTAAAATAAGAGGAATAGCTAACTTTAGATGTCTTTACCAACAAATTCAGAGTGGAGTCCCCTCTGCAGCCACAGTGGGTTTCACTAAACTTGAAATAGCTCAGAGATGTTGCCACTGAGAATGCAGAGCGGAAGCAGAAATAATTTATCTCTAGTTTGGCCTTTTTTTACTGCAAAGCTGAATGTTTTTACTTCTGGAGCATGTTTGAGTTTTTCTTTGGCTTTTAAACTAAATTTTAAGACAAAAAGGTGAAACTGTCAACACTCCTACACACTGTCCTCCTAATTTCCCATGTCCTCATTGCCAGGCTCTTCTGTGTAACCATTTCCTCTCACACTAACGCCACTGATGAATGTTTTTTTTAAGCTGTAATCAAAGTAGAAATGGTTTGGTACCTTGTGCATCTATGAGAGACGCCATGAAGTGACAACAGCGTCACTGTTAGACGCATTTGGAAATAAGAACTAGATGGGATTTTTCTTATTTGGTTTTCCAGACTCTAGCTTGTGTTGAGCATAAATCCAGACTTGACCTTCCTCTGTTGCAGCATTTTAGGTTGGCACTAGACTTTAAACTGCACAAAGATGTAGCCACTGATAAAAAAAAAAACATCCAGTGAAGAGGCTGCAGCTTAATCTAGTTTGGTTTCAATTTCTTTAAAGCTAAGGGTAGGGGAGACTGGGGACGCTTGCAACAAGCCTTATTTCTCCAATCAGAAACATGCTAGAGTGATGACACTCACACTGCACATGCTCAGTTAGACCCTCTGCCCACCAAGGAGAGAGAGGCCATATTGAACATCTGGTCCTGCTTGTATCAAGACAAAGTTGTTTTGGGGATATGCTTTTTTCATGAGCTGTGATTTTGTCATACTGTCCTGATCTTTTGTATGAATTAATCCAAGCTTACCTAGTTTGAGTCTTTGTTTTGTTGACTCTTCAGTGACATGGTTAGCATGTGTCAGTGTCATTGTGGCTGGCTAGCACATGATGTTTTGTCATCACTGATACCATGGTAATTAGGCTAGTCATATCAAAACAGACCACACTGCAGTATTTTTGAAGATTTTTAGTTCAAAATAAGCACAGTAAATATATTTCATTGCTCATGATGAACAGACAAACAAAACGTATTAACTATATTATACTTTAGTTTTGTAGGAATACTGTGCTTATTGAGACAAAAAGCAGAGGTTAACTAGTGAAATTTAATGTTTTTTTTAATATGTTGCAACCGTCCCTGATCCGTGTTGCAACTGTCCCCAGGTTTGGGGTCAGATGCAACATCTGAATTCCTCTATTCCAGTGGTTTTCAAAGTGTGAGGCGGGCCTCCCCTGGGGGGCGCCATAGAGCTTCAGAGGAGGCGTGGATCCATAAACCAGAAAAAAGGTGATCTGCTTTGCGATCCTCTGCTGTGCACTGAGCTAAATGGATAAACTTATAGTTACTATAGGGACTACGCTCTAGAGCAGTGTTACTCAACCAAAGAGCCAAATTATTGAAAATACCTTTGCAAGAGCCACAATCTAAGAGGTGAAAAGTGGCAAAAACAGCTGGAAGTAGCAATAACAATGGGTTAAAGGTGGTAAAATGGTCAAAAAGCAGCTAAAAAATGGGTAAAAAGGGGTGAAAATGGGGAGAAAAAGTGGAAACATGGTCAGAAAGTAGCGGAAATGGGTGAGAAGTGACAAAAAAATCAGTGGAAAGTGACTTAAATGGGCAAAAAGCAGTCGAGTGGCAAAAATTGGAAAAATTTTGAAAAAAGAAGTGGCAAAAATTGGGAAAAAAAGTGGTATTTAATGGCAATGGGTAGCTTAAATGGACGAAAAGTGGCAAAAATGGTTTAAAAAAAAAACAGGGCGAACTGGGATAAAAGTGGCAAGAAGCAAAAATGAGCAGAAAAAAAGTGATATTTAATGATGAAAGGTACCTTAACTGGGCAAATAGGTGAAAAAGGGCAAAAATGGGATAAAAGTGGAAAAAATGAGGGGAAAGAGGCAAAAAGAAGTTGTAAAATATGAAAAATGTGTATTTAATGGCATTATAACTGAGTAAGAGGGAAAGGCAGATGTTTAAGGACATTTGCAAACCAAAATATACAAAATATATTGATTTTAAAAATGTTTAAAGATTAGACATAAATGTTTGAAATGTTGAATTTTTTTCAATTTGAAATCCTTTTTGTGGGTGGGGGTCCTCTGAACAAATAATTTCTGCTTAGGGGGGCTCACTCTTCCACACTTTGAAAACCCCTGCTTTATTCAGATGAATATTGTGATTGTTATGTCACATGTGGCCATCTTTAAATGGTAGACACGTGTAAGTTTGATATGTAAAGATTTGGTGTATTAGTCCAAATAGTCTCTGAGTAACTGAGTAATGTAAAAAGTGTTGCAGCTGTCCCCAGTCTCCCCTATTCGCCACACTCTGGGGCATATTTCATTGTTCCATTTGCTACTTTGACAAACATTTAAGGCTGAGAGGTTAGAATTTCAACCTTCAGCCACGTCGGATTTCCAGTTTTCCAGGCCATTCACATGCGCTTTTGCGCAGCCATTTTACGCGTCTGATGTGGACGCCAATGATGGGTTTGCTGCCTGTAATTGAAGAGGGAACTGTTTCAGACCTTGTGCGTCGACAAGAGGCGCAGGATGAAGTGTCTGAGGCCAATATCTGACTCCTTTTAGATTGAAAAGGCTTGATTTCTCCTTTAATCCTCTCCAGACAGCTGCGTTAGAGGAACACTTGTTGGTTTCACTGACTGAAGGGAGAATCTGACCAAACCGCTGAGCGGATTGGTTTTCATGGTTGAAGATCAAATTTTAAAGTGAAAGTAATCATGTAACTACTGAAGATTGTGCTAAACTGGTTTGCTAAAGTTTGCTGTTAAAAGAGAGATGGAAAGGGGGGAATACTTGCTGGATCCGTCCCAGTGAGCGACCTCAGAGCAGAGATGTTTTGGTGCTTTGCACCAAAGGGGAAGAGGAGATAATTTTCAGCCCTAAACCAGACCCATGTGTCCCAAACAAGAGCTGCGCGCTAATTACACCGATCTGAGAGCTATAAAGAGGAGTCAGGGTGGCCTGGCAGACAAGAGAGCAAGAAAATCCATGCAGAGATGAAAAAAGAAGACCAGAAGTCGTATAATTCTCTCTGATCACAGTTAGCAGAAAGCCAATTAAGGAGATTCTATATTTTGAATCACAACCTTGTTATTTTCCTTTCTGTATTTTTTTTCTCGCGCGTTTTGGAGCAGAGATTAAATTCCTCTCTTCCTTTCTCTTTGTCTGATGCTGAAACCTGAAAACCGGCATTTAAGTCCATTCTTTACTTTAATAACGAGTGCGCAAAGAGAGCGTTCAGGCATGCTCATCTTCTGCATAAAACACTTGTGAAATATTGAATCCATGGAAGCGTAATTAAAGGAAGAACAGAAGAAATATTTCCTCTGAGCCCACGAGGGCCGTAAATCTCCCTCCGTTTATTAATTTAGGAGCAATCAGGAGACACTCGGTGACAGTGCGCTGAGCCTCCATGTGATCATCATTCTCACGCACACAATCACGCACTATTAGGCCTGTAAAACATCCTCCATGATGTGTTCGCTGTCATCACAAGAGGGGGAAATTTCAGCTCCTGTCGATGGGAACAAATATAACCAACCAAGGCCCAAATAATTTCTGATTTACTGTCTTTATTTTTTCCACTGTTGCAGATAGAAACTCTGGTGTTAGGGTGATCCCTGAAGGTCACCCTCAGACAGACACTGTGACTCTCAGCAAATCTTTATTTTTTGTTTGGAATGTGGCTGAAATATGTGCATTTTAAAAAGCTGGTTTTGTTTTGAATAAAACAACCAAATCTCTAAAAAGGGAAACTCAGGGGAAAAGGAAGGATGCCGGAGCTGATCCAGTTTTGGATGTGCGCCCCACATTTTAACTTTGTTATATTTAGCTCTGATAGAGGTCAACTTTAATCTCCTTTACCGTATTAAAATATAAAACACTGCAATGCTGTTCGCTTTAGTTAAAAAAAAAAAAAAAGTGGTTTTATAGCAGAAATATCCACATCTGAAATGAGACTCGTTAAGAAGATGGTGATATAAAGGCCAATTAAAGGACGAGCTCTATGAATACATTTGGGATAAAATCACCATTAAACACTCAGACTGTGCCAACATTTAAATATTTCTGAAGCATATTTATTCCATAACTCTTCAAAGTAAGAGCGGGAAATAGATGTACTAAGGAAAACCTCTTGAATGCTCTTCAGTTAAATCAATTACAGAAATATTCTGTGGATTTAAATTTCACTTTAATGCATTAAAGTAGATTTCTTCGACCTTGAAAAGGATAATTATTGGATATCAGATCGGTGCCGTTCGGCCCCTTTGCTCCGCTTTCCTAACCCGATCTTCTAAATGCGCGCTTTGCGGTTTATATTTGTGCCTTCTTGCTTGCCGTCGTCCTGTTTGGAGCTGCTGGCCGTCTGTCTTCCACGTGATGTCAAATAAAACATCCGCGGATCTCCTATGTGTCATATTTGCGCCCCGTGTTGACACCATAAAACTGTTTTACGCACCAATTAGAGTCAGGAAGCTTTTACGCACGGAGAGATGTTTGTTGTCTCCTCTGAACAAACTCACGTGCATCTATCGATGCTGTTTAACTAATCACTCTCCTTCTCTTTCAGACGACCCCTCGGCCAACTGGCTGCACGCGCGCTCTTCCAGGAAGAAGCGCTGTCCGTACACCAAGTACCAGACGCTCGAGCTGGAGAAGGAGTTCCTGTTCAACATGTACCTCACGCGGGACCGGCGGCACGAGGTGGCGCGCGCGCTCAACTTGACGGAGCGGCAGGTGAAGATCTGGTTCCAGAACCGGAGGATGAAAATGAAGAAACAGAGCAAGGACCAACCCAAGGACTAGCGAGGGGCGCGCGGGCGCACACACTCGTTTTTTTTTTTTTTTTTTTTTTTTTTTTGACGCACGCTCATGACAACATGTTACCCTGTAAACACAGAATGGCCTTCAAACAAAGCGCAGAAACACGCACAGACAACGTTTCCAATTAATTTAAAGCTCCAGGCGACTCCACGTGAGCTCCAGCTCCATCACACTGATCAATACATCTGATCAACGGCTTTATTGATCCGGACGGACGCTGAGGACTGAAGGATGATGGCGATAGGAGCCCTCAGTGATGGCGGAGGAGGCCTGGACTTTGGAACAGTCTAGATTTTTGTCAAGGAGGATGATGGGTCTGAATTTATCGACCTGCAGTGATTCTTTTTGGGGATTTTCTCTTTCAGATGGGTCGAGTTTTCTCTTCAGCTGCAGATTGTGTGTTTGGTTACTTCATGAGTCTTTATTTTACGCAGTTTTTCAAAGTGTTTGCTCTTTGATGCAAGGGAAGAAAACATCAAATAACCCCCCATACTAAAGACTAGGGCTGGGTGAGATGGACCAAAAATACAGCTGAATGTTGATTCATGATATTTATCGCTTTTATTTTCTGTACAGAAAAAACAAAAACGTCATCAGCTCTTCGTCAAATCTCCGTGGTCCAAGTGTCACACAGGCACTTTTATTAACAAGCTGCACCGTGGAAACATGAACATTAAATATTCTACATGTTAGTGGGGAGAATAGTTATGTGTAATGCTCCTTTAATCAAAGAATTAAAAAGAAAGTTCTCCAAATAGTTAAATGCTCCAAATATATTCAGAATAAAAGGTCTAGACATCCATGTCTGGGCCATAAATCTAATCATTAAAAACTGCAGACCAACTCCTCCACACGGTCTGAACTGTACCAAATTATTGGGAACATTTACTAATGAGGAGGTTTTCAACCTTTTCCTTGCTCTTAAGTACCGTGTGGTTCAACATGACCAAACCTGTGATTTCAATGATCAGTGGAACCCAAAACCATCAGTGGGATCTGTGATCCGGATCAGAGAGAGAGAGACAGCTGGCAAGAGAGGGCAACATTTGGAGAGAGGGAGAGAGAGCGATCCGTCCCTCCTCTACCTCTAATCAGGGGCGGAGCCAACATGGCTGAGGGGTGGGCACGGCCCTAGGATAGTTTTTCTTATCAGACAGTTTAATGCGCTCTTTTTGTGCACTTTTAAAAAAAATTTAAACTCAAAATGCCAACAAATCTACTCATTTAGGTAACATAACATCATTTTATTCTTAACCTCACTGAGCTAAAAGTGTCGTTATCATTCTAAAATATTTTTACATCATGCTGGGGTCAAATAATTTTCACTTCTGCCTCCTCAAAATGTCTGAAGGTAATATTTTTAGGTTTAAGATTGAAGCTCTGCATTTTCAAAAAAGCACATAAAAAGCAGTTTATTCACAAACATGCTGAAAATGTTATTTTTAGAACAATGGTGAACTGATTTTCACACTGCAGTGAGTGAATAGATGTTAAAGAGCATTAGGGCCGTTAGAAAAATGGTATGTTTTTTTTTAATTCTAAGAAAAAGTCCAAATTCTGTGAAAAGCAAGAATTCTGACATTTTTCTTAGAATATAAAAAAATGCATAGCATTTTTTTTGTTAAATGTTTCTAATCCTCCTCCATGCATACGATCTTAAAAGTAAAAAAACATGGATTTTTTTTTATACTTTTAAAAATTAAAAAAGTACATTTCAATGCTGTGATCATCAAGGCCCTTTTCTTTTTTCTTTTCTTTTCTTTTCTTTTTGCATTTATCCAACATAACACTCATAGACAGCTATACCTACAACCAACCTGAACGTTTTGGGGCTTTTAAGAAAACAAGAAACAAGAAAACAGAGATTTTAGTAAAAATGATCCTGAAATAAAGTGAAGCTTAACATTTTAAATGGATAACCCTGTGGTCATTTTCATGTTAGTGCTTCTTTTTACTTCATCAGGCCTGACACTGGCTGTTTTTAATCATCATATTGACATAAATGATATTTTCTTCCCCTGTGTGAAAATGATCCATACATCTTCAAATCTCCACACACTGCCCAGCCCTACTCACAGAAGCGGAGCGATGTTTTCTTCCTTATCAGGCACTACTTTTTCCTTTTATTAGTTATTTATTGTTCCGTATCTGACACCGACGGCGCGTGAAGCTGCTGAAATCGTGGTTTCACGCGGCCATTAATAAACACGAGGAGCCCACACGAACACACACCTCCTATTTCCCCTCTCTTCTTCAGGAGGATTTGATTAGAAAAGCGCCTGATGTTCGGGGCTGATACTAGCAGCGAGCCGCCGTTTGTTTCCAGCCTGTCGGCCTAAGTAATGAGCAGATACCGGGAGGACCGGGGAGGGGGGGGGCGGGTGTTAACCCGACTCAGCAACCGGGGATCCGATTACTCTGCTGTCGATACGGTGGATCCTCTCCGGATGGTTTATGCGCTGCAGCGGCCGCGCATGTTCGCCTCATGTCCGGCTTCTCTCGGCTGTCAGTGGTCGCTCCCTGCGCGAGCCCGGAGTCAGCAGAGTTTAAATGAATTCAACTACGAACACCAAGACTCGGATGTTTAAAGTAAATCCACGTCACATTCAGGGGAGGCTGGGGATCATTACAACACTTTTACGCATTTCCATCCACTGTTTGTGCGTAATGTTGGATATTTTTATCCAACATTAACCTGTTTTATCAAACGCTTTCCTGCTAAACGCCCACATCAGTTCAAAGGTTACCAAAAAGGATGAGAGAAACGCTGGTTTCAGTTATTTAAGTCAGAGAGGTGGGATTTTCCAGCTGCTGCAAAAACAGTAAAGAACTACATGGATTAAAATCCCCACAGTTCTGCTTTTGTTCTCAGAGCATTTAGTACTCCAGTTTTAATCAGTTATGTGTAATAGTTGATGATAATTTCGTTTTTTAACTTACATGATTGACTTTTAGCTTTCAGGTTTCTGCATGTGGATAAAAACGTCTCCAAAACTAAGAATATCCAACCTGATACTTTAAGACAGAAGTTAATCTTTCACACTCACACGCGTCTATACTGATCACTCCTTTGGGTTTTTTATTTGGAGTATGTCCTTGGCATTAGGATGCCAAATTCAGCTCAGACCCCTCAGTATGCCAGCTTTAGAAATTTACAAAAATTGAGTCCATTTATTCTTCTTTAGGATGGTGCACGTGTGTTTTTGGAGCACCACACAGACACAAAGCATCAAGCGTTTTAGCTTGTAATAAAAATGACATTTATAACATTAGGAGCATTAAAGGCAGCAGAACTCACATGCAACCAGATGTACAGTTCTTAACAAATGTATTAGACCATCCTAACCCTAACCAAAGTCAGGTTTCTGCCACAGCTGCTCTAAATGAACAGCATTGGTAATTACCAACATCATTTTATACTTTTCTGCAATGGTTAATACACCAATATGTAGAAGCTCTTTGACCCTGATGATATCTTTAATGCTAAAATATCATTATTATTGTCATCCATGAATTTTCAAATTTACTGATTTATAAAAAAAAATAATAAACTGTGGCCCAGCCAAACCCTGGTCCACTGTAAAGTTAAGCTGTGGTATTTTATATTTAACCTGAGTCATAACCACTCTCATCAAAGAAACATTTTAATTCATTTGTGTAGTAAGTAGCCCTCTTAAAAATGTAAATCCTTTTGTTGAAAACAGAATTAATATACATTAAAAAATAGCTAAAATGGGTTAATAATGGCAAAAATGTTGGGAAAGGTGGTGAAACTGGATTTTAAAAAGTAGCAGAAATGGGTTAGAAATGCCAAACATTAGATAATGGTGGCAAAATAACAAAAAACAGCAACAATGGGTTAAAATGGCAAAAATAAACATATTAAGTGGTAAAAGGGGATTCAAAAGTGGCGGAAATGACATTGAAGTGGCAACATAGGTGGAAATTTAGTATAAAAATTGATATAAACTGGCAAAAAAGGCTTAGCTGAAGCAGAAAAAGTCAGAAACTGGCAAAAATGGGAATATCAAATTATGAAATGTGGCTTAAAAAGTTTTAAAGGGGGTTAATAGTGGCAATAATGTGCCAACAGAGCAACAATAGGCAGAGAGTTGGTTTAGAAATAACAAAAACGGGCAGAAAAATAGTGGTGGAAAGGGTTTGAAATGGGCAAAACATGGGCTTTAAGTTGCAAAAATGTGTTAAAATTGATAAAATTGGTGGGAAAAAAATGACAACGGGTTAAAATTTGTCAAAATTGGTGTAAGCAGCAACAGCGTCATTTAAAAATGCTCTTTTTTGAGCCATCTGGAGACCCCATCTCAGGGTCTCGCCAACGTTGAGAACTCTGCTCGAACGGCCAGTATTTACGTTCCGCTTTGTTCCATCAGTCCCCAGTCTCCTCTGAGGGGTCTTTGTTCTCAGATTCCGTCCCTGCATGCTCTCACTCTCTAAAGGTTTAAAATCTAGAAACACAGACGCGTCTGAACCAGATCTCAGTCTGAACGCGCCACGGCTGCCCAAGTATTTTCAGACTGGATGTAAAAAGGTCCGATTTTATCCGCACAAAGTCCACGTGCGCTTATGGCACAGGTCTGTCCCCATCTCCTCGTCTTTATTCCACATGAAGACTCATGTCTATTTTTATACAAATCTTACAGTTTGTTGTGTAATTTCTGCTATGCAAGCCGAGTTCCTCTCTTTCAGGAAGTTTGTGCGTAAAGGGGATTTCTAGGACGTGGAAAAAGCGAAATAAAGAGCAAACACGCCCACATGTTTACTGAAAATATGGCATTGCCTCCAGTATTTTAGCAGAGGAAATATGAGTCCTGTAGTCTTTAAAGAGCTTTATAAAAGCAGACATAACGTAAAAGGCCGCGCGGGATGCCCCGGTAGAGTAACAGCTCCGAGAACGATCCGCTTCGAGTCCGTTTATGCAGAATTTTATTGATGTGAGTGTTAAAACCTGAAGAGGCCATGTTGGCCTGCTGAAGTGTCGGCGGAGTTAAACGGCGTCCGATGGCAGTTTTATGGACGGATCATAAACTACACACGGCTTTACAGCGTTTACAACACTCAGTGTGTGTGTGGGTGTGTGTGTGTGTGTGTGTGAGATGAGTGTGTGTTGTTCCAGACCACAGAGGCTGCTCACAGCAACATTGTAAAAACTAAACACACAGTATATAAATACAGCTTCACACACACCGTCTCTAATGAATTCACGGGTCTACAAAGTCTTACTTAGAGAAGCGCGTGCAGCATCAAATCCTCCTTTCACGCGTAAAAATGTTTACATGGTTTGCGCATGCCTCGCGTCATTTTGAGACGTTTTTTCGTCGTTTAGCTCTTTGTGTGTTCAATGTGTCGGAGGGGAATGCTTACAGAAATTCAAATAGAAGTTTCTCCATAGGAATATTCCTTATTTATTGTAAATAAAGTGAGTAACCTCGTCTTTCTTAATGATGATTATTGTTTGTCTTTATGGATTTGACTGTAAATAAGTGTGTTTTTTTCCTTTTCTTGTGCTCACTGTCTGATGTCTGATGATCTTTGTGTCTGATTGGCTCCATTCAAGCCTAATGGGAAAGATTTGATTAAAATGAAGCAATGCCTCATTAGAAAAGATCAGTTTGCTTTGAGTTACCGCCTCCTACTTTCTGCCCTTCTCAGTGATTTCTCTCCAGAGTTCCTGGAGGTGTTGGTACACACACCGAGCTTCAGAAGCCTTGTTATTTCCTTCTGCTTTTTTCCAAATGAGACAAATGTACTCCATGTGTCCACAGTGAGGCTTTATCAGCGGGCAGACGAGCTCCAGTCTGTGTGATCCTCTCCTTCATGTCTCCATGTGTCGCTTCTTCTTCCTCTTCTTGTGCGTTTTTCTCTTCATGTGTTGTTGTCTTCTGTTTCTCTGTGCGATGGCACTGCTGATGCTGGATTCCTATTAAAGAAGAGACTTTACAGAACAAACAGAGCACTGCTTCTTCTTCTGAGCATGCGTGGAACAGTACGAGAATAGTTCGCTCAAGTTAGAGCTATTTTGACTGAAATTTACGCACGTGAAAATAAAATGACAGCTCTATAAATCTACTCAAGTGGAAATGATTCATATGAAGTTTACCCAGAGTAGTGAGCAGTTACTTTAGAAAGGAAAACACCATCTCTCCCTCGTGTGGAATGCAAAACAACATCAGAGTATGAGCCTCAAACTAGGTTTTCAAATGAAAGGCAAACCCATCCATAAAGTGCGCTGGGACAGCTGATTTTGGACACAATGTTGAATCATTCTCAGCCAAAAAACGTTCAGCAGCTCACAAAAAAACCCTTGCACCTGTGTTTTTCCTCAATAGTTTGAATTGTTTAATTTGTAGCTGATGCTTCCATAAAAATCTACTGAAATAAAGTCATTTAAAGACACTCAGAATTACGCAGAAAGCTACTTGGTTACTATCATGATTAAAGGTTTTTAGGTACTTTTCTCCCAAAAATGCAAGATTCTCCTGAGGGGAATTGCAAATTGACAATTTGCATGGTTTGAAGCCTTTGCCACAGCCTTCCTTTCCCCTTTTCCGCTTCTCCAGTTCGCTTTTTGTGTCTGTGGGAAGACGCAGAGACACCGAGGCGAGGCGAGAGGGGGGATGAGGCAGCATGTGTTTAAAATATGTGAGTCTTCACTGCTGAAGCTTAAAGGAGAGGGGCGTCTGTTTGGCTGCAACACCAAAAGACTGTCATAAACCCATAAACACCCCCCCCCCCCACCCACACTAAACTCCCACACACACATTGATGATGAGTGCATTCATTAGAGGCGTCGTCATCCATCCGTCCATTAGGAGCTTGTGAAGCCGCAGTGGTTCCTGTGTTTGTCTCTGCACCAAATGACTGACAGACTCACGGTCTGATGATGAGTCCTGCTTCCTCTCTGCCTCTCATATCACAGTTAGAATAAAAAGTAAGAAGTCTGCCTTCATTTGTGCTCATGAACAGAGCCGGCTCTAGTCTTTTAGAGGCCCTGGGCAAAGACCAGCATGAGGCCCTTCCACGTTTAGCTAAAATCAATCACAGCGAATGAACAAAACCTTCTGAAGCATCTTTTCTCAGGTAAATCTAAATCCACAATTATTCAACAGAAGAGCTTGAACTAGAAGAGCATCGTCACTCAGACCCTGCACGTCCTTAAACTCGGGGGTGTCTCTAGTCCAGGTGGAGCTTAGAGACATACAAAGAGATGCTCAGTATTGGAGACATATTCTTACCCTAACAATTCATTGTTTTAGTCTGTAGCAGTGGTTCTCAGCTGGCTGAGACTCAGAACCCACCGTCTACTCCTCAATGAGGACCTGTGACCCAATACTTGATATTTCTCTACTTCTAATTTATTACATGATAAATGTTCCAGTTTGGACCTCAGGTGGTACCAAACCTTTGCCAACATCAAAGAACCCTCTAAATATAGATTTGCAATCTTTGAGGCCCAAAGCTACCAGCTGAGGATGGATGGATGGATGGATGGATGGATAGTCGTTTACTGTCATTGCATTGTAAAAACACAATGAAATTACGTTTGACAGTCTCCTCTGTAGCAGCAAACACAGTCATCCAAGCGGTGGTTAGAAATCTGAAGCCTCATGCCGTCCGTCCTGCTGGTGAGGGAGCGGGCACCCCTGGAGAGCGATGCGTGGTACAGCAGGTTTGTGTGGGGCCGCTGTTAGCCTAGCCTGCAGCCCGGCTTGTTTGCCCCGCTTCCGCCTTCTGGCGCAACGCTGTCTCTGCCTCCTCTCCGCTGGCTGTAGGTGTCGTGCTGCTGTCGTGCTCGTGTAGCATTCAGTAGTCTCCTGCTGATCAGGCAGTGTTCTGTTGCAGTTACTGGCAGTTGTTGTTAGCCTTTAAGCTAGCCAGGAGTTGTAGTTGAGACTGAGGTCTTCTTTTCACCTTTTTGGGTTTTTCCTGATGGAAATTTCCCGTTCTTTCTCTCTGAGGTGTCCTGGACCATCAGTCTTCTTTGTTTTCATAAGTTTAAACATTTGTTGTCAACTTCATTGTAAAAAACGCTACAAGTCCAAGATATAACTCAAGAGTGCATCTTTCTTGCTGCCAGCTGCTCTGCTTTGATTGGCTAGATACTTTCTGCTTTTATATATAATGAAAATCTATTTTGATGGTCTTTTATTCAAATTGGGCCCCTCCTGTACATAAAAACACGTCAGAATCAATGAAAGTCATTTTAGACATATGACTGATATCTGATGGACACATGAAGACGATATCTTGAGGCCCCTTGGAGCATGAGGCCATAAGTATTTGCCTACCTTTGCGTAATTGTAAAACCACCTTTATAGTTGACTGTAAAAGTCAATACAAATCTATTTTTATTTCCCTTTGGCCCTTTTTTCATTCAAAATATCAAAATATGCAAAGGAAAAGCAACCCTCATCTATGCAAAGAAAGCAAAAGGATCAGACTAACTCCAGTGACCATTACTTCTCTTCTGCAGTTTCAGCACAGGCAGAATGCATCATGGGAAAGAAGGCAGGGAAACCCCGGTTTTATTCAGTGATCAGGACTAGCTTAAAGCTGCATCCCTCTGGGTCAACGGCATCGCCATCACCCTGATCAAGGCCACCTTAAGGGGGGGAAGGGGAAGCTTTCTGGGGCCCAGTCAGGGGAGGTTAAGAAAAAGCTACTTTCCTAAACTCAAGCAAAGATAAATGAGTCTTACTTTGAACTGAAATACTCACCATTCCATATTAAAGCAACACAAACCTGCCTCTTTGTATGGCTGCCTGAGTAAAACACATTATGTAAGCCTTATGTCTCATAATAATATGAGCATTTCTGTGCAGTGTTTATAATCTGGTAGAAAAGAGAGATGGAAAAGAGGGTGCATGTTTGGACAATGACCCCAACTCTAACCTGTTAACAAACTCTAAAGCCTGGCTGAAGCCAGGCCAAACATGTGAATGTTAACCTGGTGCTACTGATCCAGGACGTTTGGGTTTATATCACTGAACCACACATGAGGAGGACCCCTCTCTCAGGGGGCTCAGCCACTTCTGACCCTGATTACAGAAATTAACAGTTCATGTGTCCACAGTAAAACTCCACCTACCTTTAAATGGTTTTGTCTTTAGCCTTCATGTAACTCTGATTCTTAGTTTTATTTCAAATCTGAAAGCCTGTTTTCTTTTCTAAGGCATCAGTCACCCGCGCTCTGTCACGTCCTCTGGCATCATTTACAGATAAAGACTCTGTAAGCTCCTGCAGCAGCTGGCATTCAACACGTCGAGACTTCTCTGGCTGAGGTGGCCCATCTGGGTAGTGAGGGAATATTTTGCTCTTTTTTAGAGATCCAGACCAGTCCGCTTGGCTCACAAAGAGACAGCCCAGGGCTTTCCATCTGTGCTTTTATTAAATCAGACTTATTTAGCACCATTTTGACCATTTTTAGCACCCATGATAAATCCTCCAAACATAAATAATAGCAAACAGAGAAACCAGCTCTCAGACAGGATCTGGCCTCCGTCATTCACATTAAAGATCAGACTCATTTAGGCACAGGTGACTTGAAGTTTGGGAGCAGACACTGAGATATAACTGTAGCTTATTTATACTCAGACTGATGATGATACAGGATCAAATGGTTGTTATATTCTTGTATATTTTTTTACTTTAAAATGTGACTCAACAAAGCTGTACTGCAAAGATTTTTAAGGTCTCTGATAGAAGCTCAGATTGTAAAGGACTTCAGATCTGCAGGTGAACTCCAGCTATGGCTGCAGCAGCTCTAACTTCAAACACTGTTCATTTCTTACTTATGATGGTGTTCATGTTCTACCACAATTTAAATCAGGGGTCATCAGGTACATTTCCACAAGGGCCAGATTTAGTCTGGACAGAAACTCTGGGGGCCAGACTTTCAAATACACAAAAACTAAATAAATATTTTAGTCTGATTGAAATATTATTGTAGTAGTCTTTATATTTTATCTAAAACACAGGACATTTTTAGTCATTACCAGTGACATCTATCTCTACTATCTATAATGCAGCAGCCCACAAGGAGACAGGTCTGGCCCCCTGAAAATCACACAGAATGGGCCCTCCACAGTTGTGATTTAGCACCAGTATTAACCCATTTTGACACTTTTAACCCCTTTTTGCCTCTTGTTGCCTCTTTAAACCATTTTTTTTTGCAAGATTTTAACCCCTTTTGACCCACTTTTACTGCATGTTTTATCCCCTTTGTACCACTCTTGTATCCATTTCTGCCGCTTATCTTCTATTTTTTGCCACTTTTAACCCCTTGTCATCATTTCTGTTACAATATTTTTGTCATTTGTAACCAATTTTGATACTTGTTGCTTCTTTTTTCATCTTTTACCAATTTTTGCCATATTTTAACCTCTTTACACCACTTTTCCTGCCAATTTTTGTCCCTTTGTGCCACTCCACCACCCATTTTGCCACTTATCACCCATTTTTGCGACTCTTTAACCCCTTTTCACCTCTTTATCTGGCCATCTTTGCAGCACTTCTGCCAACCTTAACCCTCTATCATGCATGCATGGGTTCTCTCCGGGTACTCCGGCTTTCTCCCACCACCAAAATCATGCTCATTAGGTTAGTAAGTGACTCTAAAATTGGCCGTAGGTGTGAGTGTGAGCGTGCCTGGATGTCAGCCCTGCGATCGACTGGTGACCAGTCCAGGGTGTACCCACCTGTTGGCAATGACAGCTGGGATAGGCTCCAGCACCCCTGTGACCCCGAACGGGATCAGCAGTATAGAAAATGGATGGATAGATAATCATGAAATTAAAAGTCAAAATATCATTTAAAATTTTAAATTGTGAGTGTAAAAGGTCAAACTATGGGATTATGAAGTCAAAGTTAGAGTTGAAAATATGAGGTAAAAAACAAAATAATTGGTTAAAAAGGTCAAAATATGAATTAAAAATTAGAATTATGAATCTTGAAGCTCAAAATAGTAGTCAAAAATAGAAGTCAAAATTATGAGTTGAAATGCTCAGTGTATGAAATTAAAAGTCAAATCCTAAGTTTGAGTCCTAATTGTGAGATGCTGAATTAAAAATGTGAAATTAAAACACAAAATGTCTTTCCCCACATTCCTGACTTTATCTGAATATTTTTACTCCTTTTTCAGATTTGATGACTTAAGGATATCTTACATTGTCAAGGCTAAGTTCACATTTTATACTTGAGGAAATCTGCAGACCTCAGACTGATGGACCAGTTAGAACAGAAATATGAGATCATCTTGCGGCCTGGATTTAACTGTTCCACGGCCAGATTTGGCCCCCGAGCCTTGAGTTTGACACCTGTGCTCTAGAAACATGACGACTCTCTTTAGGCCCTTGCTCTTGTTTTCCATGAGCTGTGATAATTGAACCATCCAACAACAAAGCTTGGCTGATTTACCTCTGTAATGATTTCACCACTCGCTGTCACTGCTGTTATTCTATACCAGCTCTAGGTTCAGGCTGTGGGCTTCAGTTACCACCTAATAATGCTTTGGCATGTTTTACTGACATGTTCATAGCTGTTTGAGGATTAATGCCAGTTAGCAGGAGTTATTTTCTGCTGTTTAAGGAAATAAAAACATCATATCTGTTGACTTTACACTCTACTAGTTGAGATGAATCTTATGTCTCCATGGTGTAACCAGAGAATGACTAAACCTAAGTAACAGCTCTAGTTTCTGTACAGTTTGGCACAAATGAAAGACTGGACTTGGGCATAACTGGTGCTGCACATTTATGCTTAAAGGATCGATTATTAGGAAGTGTGTCTGCACTGAAACGTCACAGAAAAACCTGTTTGAAGGTTTGACGTTGTGCAAGAGTTGGCTTGTGAATACATCTGGCTTTGTTCCTATCCGACCTCTAATGAAAAGAGTGTGCAGAGTATTTTTCTACATCTTAATGTACAAACAAAGAATATGATGCTGCATTTAAATGCTGAGAAACCACTAGCAGTGTGCTGAAACAGTTAACATAGTTTATTTTAACTGAAGTTCTGCCTCCAGTAGCCAATCATTGATGCAGACTTAAAGGGAGGCCCATGCCAGCCCTAGCAATCCATCTGGACACGCCTCTGACAGTAATAGAACTCATCTATGTCAATCTGAAATCCAGCAGACACCCCGGGCGTCTGTATGAGACACAAAATGATACCCTGGTTGTCTGCAGAGGGTGGTGGAAGAATCCTCATGACGGTCGGGTGGAATCCACAGATTCCACTTTAGCCACTGAAGAAAACCTCCAAACCAAAATGGACATCCAGTTATTCTTTTATGGAGAATTTAATCAACTTATCCGACTAAACAACGCATGATGGACAGCCAGAGTCTGTTTCATGTATCCTTTTAAGGCAATGGATTTTTCACAGATCTAGAGCTCAGAAAACATCTTAGACCCGCCATGCATGCACAGTTTGCAGAAACCGCACAGAGGCCGTGACCTCTGTGACCCTGTGTGCTGAGCTGTTTGAAAGCTACACCCCTCCTGCTATTTCTAAGAAACAGACTGCCATTTAAAATCTGTAGCACCAGTGCAGCAGCCATACTGCTAAAACGACGGCGAGCTACATGAGCTTATAAAGTCCTGCACATGCTACAGCTCATCCAGTAGAATCACTGTTTTTATATTTAATTTCTCTGTTGCTTTTATGTACTAATCTATCTCTAATGTAGATCATTGACATTGGCAGGCCTTTTACGCTTGCCTAAAGCACCAAAATACCAGGTCAAAGCCCTCCTTTTTTTGAGATAAGACCCAATTCTGGTTCTGGAAGTAGAAAAGTGGGGAGACAACATCATGAGCAGCAGTGGTCTTCTTGAAAATCAATTGCTGCTTACACTTTACAAGAAGTTAATGGACATAACTATCAGGAAAGAAATAAGTTACTGTTAGATAAGCATTATTTTAACATGATGATGGCGAGTTAATCTGACATGCCAAATCAGCTGTTATACATATTCATTGCATGCAATATATTTAACATGGGTAACTACTCACAGATAGAGATTTAGAAGAGCTGAAACGTCTGTTTATTATGGGCCAATTAGAGCAACAGACACATGACGAAGTAGGCGTGTGCTAACCATGTAAAGCAGAAGGATTTGCCAGACTAGGCAGACAGGTTTTGACCAATCAGCATCATTTGAGGAGATCGAGGTGGTAGCTATGGGCCAGTACTGTGAGCTGTTAGCAATGGCTGCCTCTAGTGCAGTGGTTTTCAAGCTTTTTTCACCCAAGGCACACCTAAGGTTAAGCCAAAATCTCAAGGCACACCATATTCATATCAAAATAGACTTTAAATGATATAACAGTCAGGATGGCCCATAAGGGGGATAAAAGGGACAGGTTTCTGGGGCCCAGACAACTGGGGGTGGCAAAAGTGGGCAAAAGGTGCCTGAAAGGTGATTTGTTTAGAACAGGACCACATTCTTTATTTAAATAAGAAGCACTCTGAAAGCTTCTCATGACAGAAAACAAAAGTTTTCCCACTTCTGCCGACCCGTTCCAACATGAGTTTGCGATCATCACTAGCGATGCCCAGATAACCTTATGGTTAGGTCATCAAGCCTGTGGCTCTTTCACTACATGTCATCCTCCCCTCTCTCATCCATGTTTACGGCTCTATCCACTGTCTTATCTTTACAATAAAGGCAAATAAGCCCAGAAATAAATCTTAGGGGAGAAAACACTGCAGTAGTGCTGTTGCTGTCTGGGAGTTTCCCCGGATGAATGTGACAGGCTGCAATCATGAGAACAACCATGAGGAGAAACACTACCACTAGGGCTTGCAATATTGCTAAAGTCTGCAACAAGCCCAGATGAATGTGAAATCCAGTTGTCCATGCAAGCTCTCACAGGCATTTCACCACCACTTAGGCTGCAGTAGTGCTGTTGCTGGGTAACTGGGGAGTTTCTCAGAATTTCTGCTGATGTGAAAACCAGTGTGTCCATGCAAGCACAGGGCTACGCGGCAAGTTCTAAATGGGGAGCTTAATTGTGATTTTTTCATTTGGATTTTTGTCTTAAACCGAGTGGAATTGATAGATCTGATTTTATTTTAAAGAAAAAAAAGAACTCTGGGTAATCTGAGGATTAGACCACTAACCTAACCACAGAGAAGCTACTTTTTATTGATTGTACAGGCAATAAGGTAATGCAGGTTTGACAAGCAGCTGTTCTAGGATTGTTCACTATCAGTGGAGCCAGTCGGTAAATGAAACTCTGCCTGAAGCCGGCCAGAAAGAGAGCACAGCATCTTTTCCACCAAGAAAATCTTTCAGAGTGGTTCTTTGTTCTTCTTTAATAGAGAAATGTTCTCCAGTTCTGATCAAACTGCTGCTATAGCTGCATCTATTCTCCAGCCGCCATTGTTTTCAGGCTGGAACTAAGGCCTCGTCCACCTGCAGATGAAAACTTTACGTCTGTTTTAATTGAAAAGGTTTTCTGTAGATACAGGATCATTTCAGAAAATGTCCTCGTAAGCACGGAACCACTGAAACAACTGAAACACTGTAGTATATGTGCCAAGCCTGCAAGTGGCGCTGTAACGGAAATGCACCAATAGAGAGAAGAAGATCACAGAAAACTGACGCAAACTTTCTCCTGGTTGCCCTTCTGGTCGTTCTCCATGTTGGATTTAAGAACGTCTGGTGTCTGCTGTTCTCTATGGGGGTAAAGGAGCATCAGGTTTTGCCGTAAAAGCCATAATAAGCCATAATAGCTTCTGCAGCACGAACATGACCCTGTAATCCGCCATTGTTGTTTTGGTTGGACTTGCGCATGCTGCCTAAGTGTGCTACGCAATGTGTGACGTAATCGTTTCAAGAAGGATGTGGTTGGCTGTCCATACGGAGAGGAAACAGTAAGCGTTTACAGATTTGTTCACACTGGGACCCGGTTAAAAAAGTAGCTTTTATGGCCTCTCAAAATGCCATTTCTGTGTGGATGAAACGCTGATATGACAAAAAACTTTTGCATATACTCCTCCGTCTCTGTGGACGGGGCCTAAACCACAGCTGTAGCTCCGCCTCCTTCTCCTCTGATTGGTGACTCTGATTGCTCCTGCTTTTGCAATTTTTTGCAGATTTTTGCCACTTCTGCCATTTAAGCTGCCTTTTGCAGTTATATTCCACCTAATTCCCTATTTTCCACCTTTTTGCTTTTTTTTTTTTTTTTGCCCATTTTAGTCGCTTTTCACTCATTTTTTTGGTCACATTTTTGCCACCTTTAACTCTTTTTTTTACCACCTGAAACCCAGTTTTGCCACTTTCTGCCCTTTTTTTGCCACTTTCCCCTAGTGTTTGCCCCTTTTGCCTATTTTTGCCACTTCTCACCCATTTTTAAGCTTCCTTTTGCAATTAAATGCCACTCTTTGACCATTTTCCCACATTTTTTTCTATTTTTTACCCATTTTCCCCACCTTTTTGCTGATTTTTGCCACTTTTTGACGATTGTTTGCCACCTTTAACTTGTTTTTTAGTCACTTTCCACCCATTTTTACCACCTTCTGCGTTTTCACCACTTTTCTCCCAGTGTTTTTGACCACTTTTGCCACCTTTAACTTATTTTTGGTACTTTTCACCACTTACATTGTGGCTCTTGCAAATGTATTTTTCAACAGTTTGGCTCTTTGGTTGAGCGGGGTTGAGTAACGCTGCTCTAATGAATGCTTGAATAGATGCTGATTTCATCATTTTACTGAGTAGTTTTAGTCTTTCCAAACAGCCGGTGCTGACAGTGTAAACATCCGTGTAGTGAAGACGTAGTGTTGGTGAACACATCCCCTCTGATCCTCCCTGCACCGCTGGGCCCTGCAGCCAATGAGGCCTCAGGATTTGAGCAGATTTAGACTTGGGCCCCCACAAAGCCATCCCATAAACCATCTGTGGACTCGACGGCGGATGATTGTGATTCTTCTCTGAGGTCCTGCAGGGTCGGAGCTTCATTAAATCCAGAAGCCCTGAACGGTGCTGCAGGCCCCAACCCGCTGTCCCAGAGAGGGACACCAACTGCAGGCTGTTTCCATGGACCCATGTGTGTGTATGTGAGGGAGAGAGAGCGGGGTGGAGGGTTTTCTTTGACACATGGCACAGTAAATCTCAGCGTACACAGCGAGCAGGAGCCTCACAGCACAGAGCACACTCACATCAGGTTAATACAAAGAGGATGAGTTTTAGCTATGGAGGCACGGAGCAGAAAGGGAGCAGGGAGACGGAGTCTCATCAGGAGGAGAGGACACAGTCAGGGGCAGAAAAACGAGCACAGGAGTAATCATTCTGCAAGCAGCGAGAGCATAAACCTGCTCTGGTTAAAGTACAAAGGAAAAGATTTTATTCTGGAGCAGCCATTTTCTTTGCATCAGTTCAGGGACCCGGGCTTTGATCCAAGTAGATCTGACCCCAAAGTCCAGTTTAATCTGGTCAGTGTGAATGCAAGCATGCCATATTCATGTCATGTCCCATGTCCCTTTGTGTGCATGGTATAGGGGAGATATGAATGCAACCATGCCTGAGCACGGTACTGGACAGCAGGTAGAATTTTAAAGACAAATCTAAAACATCTCCTGTCCCTTTAAACCCCAATGTATCCATGAAGCACAGACCTATTTCATCCTCTGAGCTGCACAGTAGATGTGGAAGTAGGAAGAGGGTTGTTGTTGGCGTCTCAAAATGAATAAAAACATCTAAAGTAGCAGGATAGCCTCCAATGTCTGCACAGAGCATAAATAAATGTCAGCTCTAGAGGTTGCCATGGTTGTCTCTTCTTTCTTTTGGTAGATTTGCAAACGCTCTACATGCATGCCACCACTTACACGTTCTTTTCCACCACAACAGAGCTACCCGTTTAAGGGCGTCTACAGCCGATGACGTTAAATAGCTGCGCTTTAGTAAGATATTATTTTGTTCCAGAAGAAGAAGAAGCACTGTTTGGGTTCAGCCGTCCACTCTCATCATGTTTCACCTTGCTGCTGTCTTGAAATATTTTGAAGTTTGATGCAGCGGTTGCTGCTTAAATATGTCTGTGAGGCGTACCTGAGTGATGAATGGCTCTGGAGGTGGGGTGGGGGCACTTGAGCCCTACTCTAGAGCAGTACCATTCTGGGTGTGGCTCTGCGTGGCTTGGCGTAGCCTGGCACGGTTAAACCAGTGATGGAGAAGTAAATCAGCAGAATCAGTCAGTGTGAGCAGCCTCATTACGAGACCACATCTTGCTCTTGAAGTTGTGGCTTTGGGTACAATTCAAGTGTTTGGCCTGGTGTAACCTTGCAGAGCAGATGGATTCGCCCGTTCTGTGTTTCTCACCGGTGAATCCATCTTGCAAAGCTCCCATCTGAACAGTTTGGGTCCTGTAAGAAAGTGACAGGACCAATCAGAAGTAAGAGGAAGCACTTTCTGGTGCGGTGGAGTCGTGACATAAGCAAGCAGCGAGAAGAGGCCGGTGCAATTATGGCAGAAGAGCTTAGTGTGGATGCTGCTAATGCGCTAGTTTTAACAGAACTTGATGACATTTCTTCATTAAAAGAAGAACAAAGAACAGTAGGGAGTTCTTTTCTTTTCAAAAATGACAAAAGTCGTGTACTGACATGTCTACAGTCACCATGGTTCGTGTTATGCAGTTCTCTATGGAGTTTGCTCCTCTGTAGTGGCGCACACGTACGATGTCACTTGTTTTGTTACTCTGATTGGCCCATAAAGATGTGACAGACAGATGTTCATCCAATCACCCTCCAAGTTTTTTTCAAAGGCTCTGCCCTTCCCAAACACCGTCTATGGGAGGTTTTCCCGATGGATGTGAGAAACAAATCTATCTGGCGTGTCAGGTTAGGCATGAAGTGAATGTAACTGTGCTCAAGTACAGGAAAGAGAGTTGCACCAGCTGAATAACGTCATCGTAAAGATAAAAGTTTTTTCCCCAGCTCCACAGTTTGGTCATTATTTTCTAAATGCACAAAGGAAATCATCAGAATCTCGTCATAATTGTCTGTCATGACTCATCATATGGATGAATGCTATCTGTGCAGCCAGAGCCCGTTCCATCATTTCATCCAAGACTGGCATCTTAAAAACCATCCATGGTGGTAGAATTACTGACTCCATGCTGCTAACATATGTGCTTTCTATCGACACTAATGACAGGAGTAATAATAGCAATCAAGTTTTCAAGCTTACTTGATGCTAGCTATGAAATGTATGCCATCCTGATAGCCGTTAACTGAAAGCTAACTGTTACTGCCAAGCTAACATGACCTTGGTTTGAGTTGCACTGCTGCAATAATAACACGAAGGAATGAACTTCACAGCAAAGGTAACACTAGCCAGGAAACCTTAACAACGAACTGCTAACATGAGAACAACAGTTAACCTGCTAGCTAACATGCTAACTGACACTGGTTTAAAATTAGGCCTGTTAATATAAACCTGTTAACGTTCGTGATTGATCCGGAAAGCTTAATGCATTAAAAATAATAATAATGCAATTTAATCATATGACTAAGTTTGACCACAACTTCCTCCCGTAGTCCTCCTGTGCGGATTTTTACGTCCCTTGGGTGAAAAGGTTAAAGGCGGGTCAAACACAGCCAGCAGTGATGAGTGAGGAGACAGACCCAGGTCTGCCTCACGGACAATTTCTATTTTAAAAGCTGCCTAATGGAAGTCTGGATGAAACACTAGTTGTGCGTACTGCAGTGATGAACTGTCTTTACACCAAAGCACAAAGAGTCTGAAGCAGCACCTCTGGGTAAAACGCATCTTTGCTAATGTTAGCAAAGATGCTAACAACAAAACAGGATCAAGCTATGATAGCTAATGTTGCTAATGTTAGCAAAGACGCTAACAACAAAACAGGATCAAGCTATGATAGCTAATGTTGCTAATGTTAGCAAAGACGCTAGCAACAATACCAGATTATGCCATGGTAGCTAATGTTGCTAATGTAAGCAAAGACGTTACAGCAACACAGGATCAGGCCATGATAGCGAATGTTGCTAATGTTAGCAAGGACACTAACAACAGCACTGGATTATGCCATGGTAGCTAATGGTGCTAATGTAAGCAAGGACGCTAGCAACAACTAGATCAGGCCATGGTAGCTAATGGTGCTAATGTTAGCAAATATGCTAACAATGGGGATCAAGCTATGATAGCTAATGTTGCTAATGTAAGCAAGGACGCTAACAACAACACAGGACCAGGCCATGATAGCAAATGTTGCTAATGTTAGCAAAGACCCTAATGACAAAACAGGATCAAGCTATGATAGCTAATGTTGCTAATGTTAGCAAAGACGCTAGCAACAATACCGGATTATGCCATGGTAGCTAATGGTGCTAATGTTAGCAAGGACGCTAACAACAACACAGGACCAGGCCATGATAGCGAATGTTGCTAATGTTAGCAAGGACACTAACAACAGCACCGGATCATGCCATGGTAGCTAATGTTGCTAATGTAAGCAAGGACGCTAGCAACAACTAGATCAGGCCATGGTAGCTATTGGTGCTAATGTTAGCAAATATGCTAACAATGGGGATCAAGCCATGGTAGCTAATGTTGCTAATGTAAGCAAGGACGCTAACAACAACACAGGACCAGGCCATGATAGCAAATGTTGCTAATGTTAGCAAAGACCCTAATGACAAAACAGGATCAAGCTATGATAGCTAATGTTGCTAATGTTAGCAAAGACGCTAGCAACAATACCGGATTATGCCATGGTAGCTAATGGTGCTAATGTTAGCAAGGACGCTAACAACAACACAGGACCAGGCCATGATAGCGAATGTTGCTAATGTTAGCAAGGACACTAACAACAGCACCGGATCATGCCATGGTAGCTAATGTTGCTAATGTAAGCAAGGACGCTAGCAACAACTAGATCAGGCCATGGTAGCTAATGGTGCTAATGTTAGCAAATATGCTAACAATGGGGATCAAGCTATGATAGCTAATGTTGCTAATGTAAGCAAGGACGCTAACAACAACACAGGACCAGGCCATGATAGCAATTGTTGCTAATGTTAGCAAAGACCCTAATGACAAAACAGGATCAAGCTATGATAGCTAATGTTGCTAATGTTAGCAAAGACGCTAGCAACAATACCGGATTATGCCATGGTAGCTAATGGTGCTAATGTTAGCAAGGACGCTAACAACAACACAGGACCAGGCCATGATAGCGAATGTTGCTAATGTTAGCAAGGACACTAACAACAGCACCGGATCATGCCATGGTAGCTAATGTTGCTAATGTAAGCAAGGACGCTAGCAACAACTAGATCAGGCCATGGTAGCTAATGGTGCTAATGTTAGCAAATATGCTAACAATGGGGATCAAGCTATGATAGCTAATGTTGCTAATGTAAGCAAGGACGCTAACAACAACACAGGACCAGGCCATGATAGCGAATGTTGCTAATGTTAGCAAAGACCCTAATGACAAAACAGGATCAAGCTATGATAGCTAATGTTAGCAAAGACGCTAGCAACAATACCGGACCAGGCCATGATAGCGAATGTTGCTAATGTTAGCAAAGACCCTAATGACAAAACAGGATCAAGCTATGATAGCTAATGTTGCTAATGTTAGCAAAGACGCTAGCAACAGCACCGGATCATGCCATGGTAGCTAATGGTGCTAATGTAAGCAAGGACGCTAGCAACAATACCAGATCAGGCCATGGTAGCTAATGGTGCTAATGTTAGCAAGTATGCTAACAATGGGGATCAAGCTATGATAGCTAATGTTGCTAATGTTAGCAAGGACGCTAACAATGGGGATCAAGCTATGATAGCTAATGTTGCTAATATTAGCAAAGACACTAACAACAACACAGGATCAAGCCATGATAGCTAATGTTGCTAATGTTAGCAAAGATGCTAACAACAACAACACAGGATCAAGCTATGATAGCTAATGTTACTAATGTTAGCAAAGACACTAACAACAACACAGGATCAAGCCATGATAGCTAATGTTGCTAATGTTAGCAAAGATGCTAACAACAACACGGTATCAAGCTATAATAGCTAATGTTGCTAATATTAGCAAAGACACTAACAACAACACAGGATCAGGCCATGATAGCTAATGTTGCTAATGTTAGCAAAGACACTAACAACAACACAGGATCAAGCTATAATAGCTAATGTTGCTAATGTTAGCAAAGATGCTAACAACAACACGGTATCAAGCTATAATAGCTAATGTTGCTAATATTAGCAAAGACACTAACAACAACACAGGATCAGGCCATGATAGCTAATGTTGCTAATGTTAGCAAAGACACTAACAACAACACAGGATCAAGCTATAATAGCTAATGGTGCTAATGTTAGCAAGTATGCTAACAACAACACGGTATCAAGCTATAATAGCTAATGTTGCTAATATTAGCAAAGACACTAACAACAACACAGGATCAAGCTATAATAGCTAATGTTGCTAATGTTAGCAAAGATGCTAACAACAACATGGTATCAAGCTATAATAGCTAATGTTGCTAATATTAGCAAAAACACTTACAACAACACAGGATCAGGCCATGATAGCTAATGTTGCTAACATTAACAAAGACACTAACAACAACACAGGATCAGGCCATGATAGCTAATGTTGCTAACATTAACAAAGACACTAACAACAACACAGGATCAGGCCATAATAGCTAATGTTGCTAACATTAACAAAGACACTAACAACAACACAGGATCAGGCCATAATAGCTAATGTTGCTAACATTAACAAAGATGCTTACAACAACATGGGGTGAAGCCATAACGCCAAGCTACACCGGTGCAGTCCAGTCCTCTATGACAGCTAAAAAGACAACCAAAGTGGAGCAGCTACCTTCGGCTACCTCGGGGTAACAGCACACCTGATTGGTTCTTTTCTACCTGATGTGTTTGTCTGCTGAGCTCTACTGCAGTTTATAAATATTATTGCTCAGTGAATTCAGACACTCTGATTTACAAACCACAGATAAGTTTAAAATCTCTAGTTTGTTTAATATTTCTTCATTTAAACACCATACTTGTACTAATTTATCTCAAACAAAAATACAAGTAAATGTAATATTTTAAATGTTCATTTATAGATGTTAATAATAAAAATAAAAATACTTTTTTTTTGGTAAAAAGCACTTTTAAAGTGCTGTACATAAAGTTAAAATAATGAAAATCAACACTTAATAATAAGATCATTTAAAAATCTAAAAATTACTCCAACTCACGAAATGCTGAGATTAATCGAGATTAATCCCAGCATAGTGATGTGATTAACTTGATTCTTTTTTAATCAGTTGACAGCACTAGTTAAAATAAGAACAGTGTTTGATAAGAGTTTGGTTTTTTGCAACACTGTCATTATGAGACGTTTCCCAGAGGTTAGCATCCAAGGTAATTTTCTACAGCAGCTTTTTCTTCCTGCACATTTCCTTCATTTTGTGAAAAAGCTGGGGATATGAATGAAAGTACTTTTATGACTAATCAAATGTGATGTTTTCCTTGCAAAACCTCCTGTTTTCCCTCCAGATTCTCGCTCTTCATGTCCTTCTGAGTTATTTTTTTCAATCTAGAAGCAGCCAGATGATGATAGTTTGTCAGTTACTTGACATTTATTAGATTTAGGACACTTTCTGTACACAACACTTTGACATTCTGATAAATGTGAGCGTCCCAACATGAAGCCTGAGAATAATAAGTGCTTTGTGACTATGGTGTGTTTTCCTTTCTGATTAGATACTGAAGAAATACTGCAGTATTGAAGGAAAAGGACGATGCTGAAGTCTACTTCCCATTTTCAAATTTATGGTTGCATGTAAAATATCGGTTAAATCCTGCTAAAATGTTTTTGAGAGCAGCACAGCATCTCCTCCTCCTGTGCATCATCTTTTCCTAGTCTTGCAGCTCATAAGCCATTTCATCCTACACACGCCTCCAGTCTCTGCTCCTCTGGTACAGTTTCAAACAGGGAGCATGGTACGAATGCAGATGAGCTCATTGTGCAGTGATTTAGTTAAAGCACATGCAGGCTTCATCATTTTATATTTTACTGAAGCTAAATGAGCTGCACAAGACATCCACTGCTGCTGCTGCTGGCAAATTCATATTTCAGGCAGGCGAAGGCGTCCAATCCAATATGTCTTCACTTTATCCTCTCATATTAAAACAGAGTCCACAGATAATAACCGGCTTCACTGGCACCCTCTCTGGGAGTGATGCTGGAGGCCCAGAGCAGCCCCCCTCCCTCCATCCCCCCCCCTCCCTCACACTGAACGAGCTGTTTTATGCAGCTCGGCTTCTATAATTCATCAAGCAGCTGAGAATATCTTTCTTATTCATAAATTTTCTCTAAGAGAGTTATGGGCCCGCTGATACAAACGGCTGCATGGATCAGATCACATCGGCCATTCTGGACTCATTAAGGGATGAACAAAGGGCCAAAAAGCTGCTGGCTGCTCTGCACATGTTCAGACAGCAAAATTATAACACAAAATAAGAATTACATCATCACAAACAGTCTGAGAAGAAAATGTATATTAAAGTTTAAAAAAAAAAAGTAACAACAGAAAAATACCACCCAATGTTTGAATGTTAACAGCTCAGCCTTGGCTAACCGCTGCTAAAATAATATTCTCATCACTTATATTAGTAGAGACATAAGAGCACATGTTAGGGCTACAAATAGAATAACATTGAAATGATAAAAATATGTGCATGTGTTACAGAGTCACAAATAATGGAAAAACATTGTCATCATAATAATATCTTTATTGAATACAGAACTTAAACAATAAATCAGTTATACAAAAAAATAAGGAATTTTGCAAAAGCTGCAGCTTTAATATTAAATTTTAATAAAGACAATATGAACACATTTTACAGCTTTAAAGCGTCACATTCAGTTATGCTGATATTAATTTACGCACATGTTAAAGCTTCAAAAACAGTCATGTTCAAAATACAGGCACTTCAAAACTCAAAGGAAAGTATTTTTTTCCAAATAAGGTTTTATTTTCTATTCCTGAATATCTATTAATTCTTTATAAAACATAGAATTAGTACAAAATCTTCACATATTTTAATTGTGTAAATAATAAATGTATAATTGAATAGAAATGTGTTGAATTTGATCTCCATGCAGAGAGAAGCAGCTTTTATCAACAACATCTGTACACCAAGAATAACAGCAGACATCCAGTCTTTAAAAAACATCACTAACCCTTCAGGAGAAACTGAATTCTTACTCTCTGCTCTTGCACACGTTCACAGAAATCCTACAGACATTTACTGATGCAGAGAAGTCTCAGTGTGGCTGCTGCACGCAAACGGCACACCTGAGCAGTTTAGGGTTCACGGCCACTTCAGCAGGACACTGGGATGAACTGGAACCTCTCCAGTTACCACACCAGTCTCATGACCTACTCTGACAGCAGTTTGAACCAGTGACCCACTGGTTCCCAGCCTGAGTCCCTACTGCTGACCCCATGGAGTAATATTAACCCCTTAAAGCCTGTTGTTGCATATTTGATACATAACTTTATGATACCTTTATCTAATCAATATGATCATAAATTACAAAAAAAAAAACACTCTGAATATGATCTGAAAAATGATAAAAATGCCCTCAAGTGGATCATCAGTTACCAAAAAACACCTAAAGTATCAAATGATGCACAAATAAATATAAATGTTAAATTTTATGAAAATTCAGATTTTTCTGGATTTCAGTGGAAAGTGAAATAAACATTTCATTTTAAAGAAATTTGAAGCTTTTCTAGCTATAATTTGTGTTTTCAGGGTTTAAGAGGTTTATATATATATATATATATATATATATATAATATGAGTTTTCTTTCAAGCAGCTCCCCAGCTGCTTGAAAACAACAAAAAAATGTAATAAATAAATAAAAGATTAAAGTCCTTTCTCTATCTGTAAAGTGTCTTGGATTTATAAATATAATATAATATGATAATGTAATATAATATATTAATAACATAATGTAAATATTTATCGACTGTTCATTTTTTTTATATGAGCAACATATGATAATCTTGCACTTCAGTGATTTTGTTTCTTTTATTTTTTCTTGCCTTAAAGAGACACTTAACTGTGTAAATGCATATAAAATCACAAGAATAACAATAAGAAGAAAATTACATTACAATCAAAAATATGTAAGATCATTTTCATATTAATATTTTCAAATTATTTGATTATTATTAAATTATTAAAATTACTGACTAATTAAAAAAGCAACTGGATTTTTATGTTTTAGCACCCTAACAAAGAAACAAAGACCAATAATGTGACTGAAAAATGAACAGCATAAAACTAATGATAGAAATATTAATAATGATGATAGGAGAAATGTATTTCTGTTGCACTTTTTAAAAGAAAAAGTGCTTTGAAAGGAATGCAGAAAAAGCCCTAATGTGTGAGACAAAAAAAGTTCTACAACCAAATCAAATCGATAGTTCCAACATTACTGGAAAAAACATGAAAAAAGTTTATTTTAAATATATATATATATATATATACACACACACACATATATATAATATATATATATATACACACACACACATATATACAGTGCTTAACAAATGTATTAGACCACCTGTCATATCTGTCTCAGAGACCATCCAGCATCATGAAGTGCTTTAATGCGGACTCTTTCATTTTCAGTCATCTCTCCACATTTTAACATTTTGAACAGGAATGAGGAATTTCAAACTGAATTCACCCAAATTTGAGCCGGCTCACTGGGCTTCTCTGAGAAGTCAGAAATAAATCAAGCATAACATTCAACCACTAAAACTCATTTTTCTGTTCAGGAATGCCAGTAAATAACTATAATTTGACATATTAATCAAGAAATATTAATGTGCTTTACTATTTTTTTCATTTTTTTTGGAAATCAGTAAATTTGAAAATTGATGGATAACAATAATAATTATATTTTAGCATTAAAAATATTATTTGGGTTGAAGAGCTTCTTGCAGAAACATGAATAATGATGTTGGTAATTACCAATGCTGTTACTTTAGGGCAGCTGTGGCATAAACCTGACTTTGGTTAGGGTTAGAGTGGTCTAACACATTTGTTAAACACTGTATATATCAAATTATGACCTACAAAAACACAACGATTGTCATTGTTCCATATTTTCCCTGTTATTTTCCATCCACAATATTATTGATCAACTTTTTTTTTTATCAACAAAGACATTAGCTACTAAATAATAATAGTAGTAGTAATTTAGAATAAGAACAATAAAAATAAATACATATATAAATAAAATAATAATAATAATGATGATAATGATTATAATGATAATAGTAAGTTAGAATAAGAATAATGAAAATCAAAATAAGGAAAATAAAGCAAGAGGCTAACTTTTTGGCTTTTGTGCTGTTAAATCAAATCCTCCATTAAAGAGTCAGAGTCCATTTTAAAAATTCTGTGAAGTTTTCCAAAGTTCTCTGCTGAGACTAAAACGCATAAATAAATCTCAGCAGCTCTAAAATCTATCAAACATCACGGTTAGTGAAACATGCTGATAATTAGAGTACATTAAAAATGGTTCTGATCACACACCATCCTCTTCCTCTTCCTCTTCTTGTTTCCGGCAGTTTTGTCCAAACTGTGGATCCTTTAAAGTGGATTTAGAGAAAATGGTTCATTCCTTCTGATTCACACAGATCTCCGAGCGGCTCCATCTCTCCGTGGAGCTCCGGGGATGAGAAATCAAGTCTCCACGTTTCAATCCAAAGCTGCAGTCCTCCAATCAGAGCAGGCCGTCAGGCTTAGTTTCATATTTCTTCTTTTCATTTATTCTAAAAAACAAAATGATCTCCCTTCAGACCAATAAAGCTCCAGCAGCTCTCTCCCTCTCTCTCCTCATCCTCCTCTTCTTCTTCGTCTTTCTCACGTCAGTTGTTTTGCACACTTCCTATTTTCAAACACGGAAACAAACGGCACGAGAGGAGCAGGATGTCCCTCGCGCACCGGGGGTCTCGAGCTCACGGGTTTAGAAAAAAGAAGGTGGGGATGTGTGGGTGATGAGGGATGCGGAAGAAGAAGAATCCGCTGCCGACTGTCGTAAAAAGAGCAGAGAGGAAGAGGAGAGGAGAGAAAGAGGATCCGACGCTGCGCGGCAGCGCAATAAAAGAATATGAGGGCAATAAAAGTTTATAGCGTATAAATTTGTGAAGGTTAAGAACTAAACGGCTGTAAAGCAAACACGAGGAAAGAGAAGAGGGAGGAGGGAGGAGGGGTGAGGACAGACGCACAGACAGAAGAAATATTAGAGGAAATGTTTCAAATCTGCTGCCTGGGCTCTTATTCAGAGAGAATCTGAGATTACTGCCTCTGAGTGATGGAGAGGCCGCGCGAGCGCACAAATCCTCTGATGGGGCAAAGATGAGCAAATTAGGGTCGATCTTATTTAGTTTTCTGCTACTTTGTTTTTCAGGACCGTGGAAGGAAGGACGAGCCTCCTTCCTCCTCCTCCTCCTCCTCCTCCAGGCTGCATGCTGGGGTTTTTATGGTTTTGTGGCCGTTTGGCTCTTTGGGGGTATTTTTGCAGCCTGTGGGTGTGTGTTGGTGTGAGTGTGTGTTGTCTCCTCTCTGACCTCTTTGTCACTTAGTTGCGTCCTCACAGCCGGGGCTGTAAAAGGGCATAAACTCCCCCAAAACAACACCAAGAGGAGAACACCCCCACCCCAGACAGAGCCCGGTAGACTGCGCTCTGAGGCCGGCTCCCAGGCTTCTTTTCCGGCCTGGAGGTCACAGCGAGGCCCGGGCTGGAGCTGCACAGCGGGGGGGAGGCAGAGGAATCTCTGCGTGATGTTGAACCTTCTGTGGAAACACGGAAACCAAACCGTCCGGAGGGTCTGGGTCCGGAGGGCTCATGCGGGGCTACATGGGTTGTTGTTGTTTTTCTCTGTTCGGTCTCGCGCTATTTTCTGTTTACGAGATTTCCACAGGGGTGAGACTGGGGCTCTGGTCTGGTCCCAGCTGCTGTTTACAGCCCGTCATTTAGAAACACAGAAACCACGGCTCCTTCACCCATAAACACCACCACCGTGTTCATGAAACACCAGCACGCGCTCAGAGCTCTGCACGGCACTTTCCCATCATCCACGTAGAGATAGGCACGTAAGGGCCGTCAGCTTTATGACATCAATCACGATTAATTAACGTCCACAATTAGTGCATTCGTTAATTTAATCTCAGTCTTTGCAGAGACCTCAGTGACGTCAGAAGTCATCTGACCCTGCTGTTCTCAGATATTTGCCTCGTTCCTTTTTCTGTGGTAGATGACGTCATCACATTTGATTGACCAAAAGCTCCTTATTCTACAAAAGGGAATAAAAATCAGGTCAGACATTTATTCTCCTAACTTCAGGACACTGAAATAGAACAAAATCAGTTGTGAGTGATCAATAAGCTTCAAAAACACTGGTCCACGTGTTTTTACGTCATTTTGGCTGTTTACTTTTAAAGTTAGGCTGTTCTTTACATTTACAACGTGCTGCAATATTTTATTTTTTATTATTTGCTTTTAATCCAGTATGCTGGTTGTCCTTACAAGAAATTAGATAATAAAAGTTACAGGAGATCAGGATATCTTTATTGGTCCAGAGGAGAAACGGTGAAAAAAGTCCAGTTAAAAAACTAGATCAAAATTGCAATTTCAGCTGAAATTGTGCGGGGATGCTGAGAGCTGAATTGTGGAAGAACTGCTGAAAATAGCAAAAAGCACAACATAGCTGAAAATGGCATTCAATAGCTCAAAAAAGGATAAAAATAGCATAAAAATAGCTGATTTTGGTCTAAAAATAGCTGAATAGGCATTCAGTAGCTTAAAAAAGGATAAAAATAGCTGAAAATAGCATAAAAATAGCTAAAGAATAGCACAAAATTAGCTGATTTTGGCCTGAAAGTAGCTGAAAATGGCATTCAATAGCTCAAAAAAAGGATAAAAATAGCTGTAAATGGCATAAAAATAGCTTATTTTGGCCTAAATAGTTGAAAGTTGCATTTAATGGCTGAAAAAAGCATAGAAATAGCTGAAAATAGCATGAAAATAGCTTTAATTTAAAAATCATAAAAGTTAGAAATGAGAAAAGTCATAGCAGTCAAAGAAACTGAATTTTTTAAAGTTTAAATGGTGTCAATATGATAAAGTATGAAGGAGGAGATAGCTGGCACGGAAGAATAATAATAAACAAAATGGCCGACACAAATATCAATAGTGTGGATGCTCAGCATCCCCACTGATAGAAGAACAGATAAGATCAGGGGCGTAGCAGAAAGAAAATATATATATATAGCCTGTTTATTTATTTATTTATTTATTTTATTTTATTTTTTCTTTTTTACAGAAAGAATATCACAAAGGCCCCCCTTAACCGGCTAGCCAGGCAACAAATGTGTAATTTTTACAAATATCTCTGCATTTAAATGTATTTTTGAAGCATAATTTCTGGATTTCTGATCAATATTTTTTTATAATGTTTAAATTAATTTACTTGCATTATTTCACAGCGCTGGGCTGAACCTGTGGACATTTTTGAGGGAACGGATTTCAGTCTGTTGCTTTTGATTCAATAATGACACCAATTTATAATAAGAATGAATAAATAAATAAAAATAAACCACTTTTCATTGCAGGCTTCCAGAGGGCCCCTTCCTCTGGTGCCCCCCCCCCCCCCCCCGCTCCGCCCATGAATAAGATTAGAAAACATGCAGGATGGAACAGAAAGTTTATGACAGACTGACGTGTTGATACAAGGAAAAGCAAGAAAATAATACCTACTCCACGCCACTGCTTCCTTTTGGTCGTTTTCCATTCCTTTAAAATTCTCACGTGCACGTCTAAATGCTGGCCTGTCCGCTGTCTGACTGAGAACTGATCACATAGATGTGCAGCTCTGTTTGTAATTTTCCTGCTCCGCTCTGCTCTCTCTGCTTTCTCTCCCTTTTTTACCCACAATTCCCAAATCAGCCCTCACATCTGGCCTCCAATTAGAACCCGCAGTTTGATTTTAAAGCAGCTTATGTAGCTTTATGTGCGCACTTAATAGAACCATAAAGCCGCATTACAGGCCCACACCCCCCCACGGGCCTTTCTGCAAACGGCCACTTGATGGCGCTCTTGCTCCACCGATAAAACAGACCGGCCTGAGGCTGCATCCACCTCCGAGGAAGCAAACATGCACGTGCTCCCTTTAGGGGTGAAGGTCGCCTCATTCCTCTTTTGGATGAATTAAAAGAGGAGTTTTTGAGGAGAGGAGTTGATGGTGGGACACTTTGTGACTTGAAATTTGAAGACATTTTTGGTTCTTGTCCCAGAGGATGAAGAGGAAGGGCTGAGGCCTTGGAAATCACCCAATAGGCGTGCAGGATACGTATAGGCGGCCAGGAAATGTTTATTTGTGTTGGTGCACAATCCACTCCAAGGACGCACGCACCTTATTTCCCTGCTTGACATGCAGGAATGTGTAAGGTAGAAACGCATGCGTAGAAAGGACGTTTCTGGAGATATCTGCACTCTTTGAGAATTCTTTGATTTTGGCGTCCACATTCTGAACAATGGAGAAGTTGGCGCAAAGGAAAGGCAGATATTGAGGTTTTTACGCAGCAGTCTGAAGCCTCAGTGAGGCCGCGTGTTGTTCCGTAACAGTTTATTCTGTGGGAAAGATTTGGTTACAGACTCTCTCTGTTTTCTAATTTACTGTTCCGTGCAGGCTGTGATTACAGCCGCGTGGAAGCTGATGTGAAACGCGCATTTCCCGCGCACACATCCACATCTCACCCCGCAGACTGCAGATCTCATAAGCAAACACTTTATTAGAAGTGTAAAACACGGCGCGCTGAACTTTCAATAAGATCATATTCTGGGTAATAAATTGGAAAAATACTGCGGCAATTACTCCTCAGAAAGTCGGGCGTATAATCAGCTGATTTACCACAACACGGAGTGTAATTCAGGCGGCTGCTGGCAACATTTGGGCCTCTTGTGTCAGCGCTGTATAATCTAAATAAATTAAATTCCTGTAATGACATTTTTATTTGGCTGAGCGCGCCACGAGCAGGAAAACATTCAATGATGGGAATAAAATGAAAGCTGAAAAACAAAATGATGATACAGAAGCAGAAGAGGAAATTTGCTTTACGTAGACACTTGAATTATCGATCGTTCATTTGGGATTGATCAGCGTCTTCCAGGCCTGCAGAAATTCTACTTTTACGCACATCAGTGCAGGAATAACCCCAACTCCAGCCTCCTGACTTTGTACATTCCCACCTCAGCTCCCCCTCATCCAGGGCAGACCACAGCCGTGTGGAAAACACGCAGAAAATGACACTGCGCGAGGCGTTTACGGCCTCCGGTCGCGCAAAGGGCGCGTCGTAAAACACCTCGGTTTGTTTCCGCTGCTGGGACGTAAACAAGCGAACGCTGCCCCTCCGCTTTATGGAGCTTTATAGTTTGTTAAAGCGTTTACAGCCACTTTCTCCGAGCCTATTACCTCCCAGCCCTCCTCGCATGTTTATGGAGATCATATTTATACAAGTATACGATGATCAGAGCGCGCACGTGCGCCCTAGTCGGACTGGAAATGAAGACAAGAACTGGTTTTAAAACCTCAATTACATTTATAGACTAGTACTTGTTAAAACCAGTACCAATTAGGGTCCCCCTCTCTCTCTCTCGTCCACGCGCGCTGACATTTTCAGGCCTCGTTCATCCTCATTCTCTCTCTCCTTTAAAGGATTCAGAAGGAGAAATGAGAAAGAGCAATTAATGAGAAGAGATGTAATGCAGTACACCCTCCTCCCCCCTCACTCCCCCATCTCCTCACCCATTCACCACCATCAGCACTCGACCTCAATCTCAGCCTAGAAGTAAAGAAGATCCTCTCTTTCTTCTTGTTTTAGCTGCAGGGAGTCGCTCCAGTGGTCCATCAAACGGATAAAGTAGCTCAAGATTAACACAATTAAGGAACAAAGGCCCCAGCATGCACCTTGCATTAACGCGTTAACGCACATAGCCCTAATTTGAACGCAGTCTTCTCCATTAGGAAGCTATGGGCATTGTAAATCTTTCCAACTCTTTTAATTTGGATTATTCACAGCTGTTGGACTGTCTTCACTTGACTTTTTTGTGGGTATTTCCAAACTCATACAGCACCGATATATGCATGGTTCTGCATAAACTCCCCCAAAGAGCTGCTTAATGGTGTCTGACACACTCTGTAGGCGTGCTACAACTTTGCATCAGCAGCAAAAATGTCCAAATGTAGCTTAAATCTGTTGATACTGTGTCATAATCCCTGATTGGTCCATCAACTAAAGGTTAATCACATATTCCCTTATAACAGTGCTTCTCAACCTTGGGGTCGGGACCCCCTTTGGGGTCACGAGACACTGAGAGGGGGTCACCAGATGCCTTAAAAAAAACTACAAAAATTTTTGAATTACACTGTTGCCACTGTACAACAGTTTGATCAAGTTTGAATCTGTTTTCATCACTTTTTAACACCAATTTCAGTACATTTTTGCCACTTAAACCCCATTGTTGTCCATTTTAAACCCTTTCCATCACTTTTTCTGCCTGTTTTTACCACTTCTAAACAAATTCTTGCCACTTTCTGCCTGTTGCTGCCTCTATCATTCAGGTTTTACAGTCATTTTCACCCATTTTTGTCAGTTTATATCAATTTTCATCCCATTTCCAACATTTTTTGCACTTAAAATCCATTTCAGCACCCTTTTAAGCCCCCTTTTCCACTCTTTGTGCCCATTTTGCCACTTTGAATGCATATATGTTCTATAAAAATCTTCCACCAGTTCTTGGCATTTTCAACCAATTTTAGCAGTTTTAACCCATTTAAATGATGTTTTTAACATTTACTTATACGGGTTTCACAACTTAACTTCACAGTGGACCGTGGTTTTGCTGACCTCCATGGGCCCCCAGTCTGGCTGGGTCCCAGAAGCCTCCCCCTTTATCCCCCTATGGATGGCCTTGTCTCCACACGGCTATTCTAGAATGTTCATGGCTGTTCAGCCACCTTCAGGTCCAGTGGGGGTCCCCGGTCTCTGGCACCTTTATTTTGGGGGGCCAAAAAGGTCGAGAACCCCTGCCTTAGAATGTTGATGTGCCATTCAGATAAAGGTTATTATGTGTGTGTTTCTCCTATTTTTGTCTCCCATTCTCCTCTCATATTTTCTGATCTTTTGTGTTCTTTCTGCATTAATATTGGAACAACCTTGCATCGTCTTCCTCTCTGATCTTCATTCACTTCACAAACATGCAGGAAGTGCAAAGATAAGAGAAAAAGTCAGGATGAAAGCAGCTGTTTTATAAGATTTTAAGCCCCAAAAGTAAAGTAAATGTAGACAAGCAGCGTTAAAAGGCACAAACTTCTCTCTAAATGAGTCCATCTTGAGACTGGAGCTGCTTTCTTTGACTGGTTGGAGAAATAGATGCTTTGTGCGTGCGTGTAAGTGTGTTTGCGCGTGCGTGTGTGCAGTTGATCAGATGCAAAGAAGCAGAATTCTCATTAACACCCTCCCTCTTGATGGTGCACCTATTCTCCTCTACCTCCCCCTCTCCTTCTCCTTCTCGTCTCTTTCTTCATTTTCTCTCCCTCTCTCTCTTTGCATTATCTCCTCGAGCTGGGAGACTATCATCTATAAGCTTACAGGCGCGTGCGAGGAGGCGAGAAACAGGGAAAAAAAGTGTAATAGACCCCTATATGTGTGTGTATGTGTGTTAGAGAGAGCACTGGTGCACGTTCGTCCGTGTGCGTGGAGAAGCCAATGGGATGAAGAGCTGATAATAGATGCAAATTATCCCTGAAACCGACACACACCGAGGCCAGGAGGAGAGAGAGAGAAAGAGAGGGAGAGCGCGCGATAGAGAACCAGAGAGAGAGAGAGAGCAAGAGAGAGAGAGAGAGAGGGAGAAAAAATATGAAACAACTCATTTGCAGAGGAGTAAATCACGGAAAAGCCGTTTGAGAGCGCGACACGGCTCCAGGAATTGTGATGCGCAGGAGCCTTTCCTCCTCAACTTCTTCTTCTTCCTCTTCTTCTTCCTCCTCTTCCTCTTCTTTTCCTTCTTCCTCGTTGGACTTTTTATGGACTCGCTGTGATTGTTGTGGTTCTGGTCGTGGCTGTCGTTACCGTCCCCAACACCGCGCGTCCGTCACTGTGGCCGTGAGGGGAAACACCACAACAACGGTGACCGGCGGCAGACTCGCCTCGCGCTCTGTCTCCCTCCCCTCCCGGTGTTTGTGTGCCTCACAGCGCGCGACAGAAGCAGAAAAGGGGAAACAGGCGCCGCTCTCTTCCTCCAGCCCCTCTGAGCACTGACAGAAACTACTGGAACAAAGATGAGCTCTTATTTCGTCAACTCGCTCTTCTCCAAATATAAAAGCGGAGACTCGTTACGTCCAAACTACTACGAGTGCGGCTTCGCGCAGGATCTGACGGGCAGCCGGCCCACCGTGGTGTACGGCCCGGGCTCCGGCGCCACCTTCCAGCACGCCCCGCAGATCCAGGACTTCTACCACCACAGCGCCTCCACACTGCCCAGCAACCCGTACCAGCAGAGCCCGTGCGCGGTCACATGCCACGGAGAGCCCGGGAACTTCTACGGATATGACGCCCTGCAGCGGCAGACTCTGTTCGGGGCGCAGGACGCGGATCTGGTCCAGTACAGCGACTGTAAGCTGGGGGGCGCGCCGGGGCTGAGCGCAGAGGACGCGGAGGGGACCGAGCAGAGCCCCTCACCGACGCAGCTGTTTCCTTGGATGAGGCCGCAAGGTGAGCGCGCGGATGTCTGTGAAGGTTCAGCCAGGTCACGGTGGTTCCAGGCTCGATCCGAAAGGCTCACGTCTCCCGCGAGAGGCTCCTCCAGCTGAGCAGTCGCCTTTCGGATCAAGCCTGGAAGTGGGCTGCATGACTCTTCCTCCTGCACAGACAGAGGGCGAGACAAGTTTCCATTCAGACACACAGCTATCCAAAGTGCTCTGCAGAGTTAAAAAGATCATATTAAGAGCAGTAAAATACATTCAAAATGAGTGTGTGCGTTCATGTGAGGAGGGGAGCTGCAGCTCCGAGAAGAGGAGACACAAAATGTTTAGGAATCAGAGGAGGAAAGTTGGAGAAGTGGTTTTAAAAGAAGCAGGGCAATCAGAGCTTCCTGCTTCACAGCGGAAGACAAAAGCACGTTTATGGTTTTATTGGCAGCCCCAAAACTTGTGAATGACTTTAGGGTTTAATTGCTCGTGCCATAAGGCAAAGCAGGTTTATTTAGAGAGCACCATTCAGACAGTCAGAGTGCTTAACTGAGATTTAAACAGAACCTTTAAAGCGGCAGAACATGAATATACACTAGGATTTAAGATTAAAAGGCAAAAATCACTTAAAATGCTTAAATCAGACACTTGGAGGAGGGATAGGGGCTCAAAGAGGGAGCAGAGAAAATGGACGGGAGATGCTGGAGGAGGGGGTGCAGAGGAGAGAGAGAAAGAGCACCCCCAAAAAAAAAAAAAAAAAGTGCAGCTCGATGTGAGCAGATGGGAGAGTGAGACACACAGGCTCGTTTCAGACATGCAGCTCTGACCCGGGTTAAACTTTTACTGCCTCTTTTTTGCTTCTGTGGTCTGTGGGAATATTTGGCTGCACGGTGGCCGAGTCCCTGCAGGGTCAGAGCAGAGGCTGAGCATGTGAGAGAGGATGAAGAAGAGTTAGCACCTTCACAGTCTGTGATGGAAACAAGAATCACAAACAGCACGGTGTGGCTCCAAAACCAGCTCACTTATCTTTACGCGCATGTCTTCTGAGTATGGATGAGGCCAGCATCCGAACGTAGATCTTCGATTTTGATTTTCCTCAAAAATATTTGCGTTCTAGGGGAGCCGAGCTGATAAACGATGGCTTAACCAAACAGCACAATACGGCTGATTATGCAGGAAGGCATTTTTGTGTTGGAGAGACTTTAAAGCAGCGGAGGGATTGACGTGGAGAGCAGCCTATTTTGTTGGAGACCATATTTCTTGTGCTGTGTGTGTTCGTGCGTAAATGCGTGTGTGTAAGAGAGAGAGAGGCTTTATTGCTTCTGTTCTCGGTTGTATTTTTTAAAGTGGCTCTGCGACGGATTATGGCCTGTACAGGACTTTTGTGGCTTCATGATTATGATCATAAAATAAAAATCTAAATAAATATAGAGCAGCTCTGTTTTAGCTGCCTCCTCTTCACCCTAACACACGGTATAAAACACGTTTACGCACGGTTTTACAACAGCAAGAGCACGTTTCCCGCGGTTTGTGTGTGTTGTGGGACCCTTGTGTGTCAGCATTAAATGTTTCTTGATAGTGTGACCTGTAAATTGTCATAATTTACACCGTTAAAGCCTCGCTTAGATTTTCCTAACACTTGCTCCCCTCAGCGCGTAACGGCTCTCCAAATCATTTCTAGCTTTAAACCCGAGCGGCCACACTCAGGCTACAAACCTGGAAACGACTTTTTAAAGGGGGTTCCACTCTTGTGTGGAGACGATGACAGTGATTAGTCCAATGATTGATAGATTTTAAACACCATATTCGAGCTTTACTGCCCTGGTGCAGGCAGCTCTCATCATCCGGGAGCTCAAAGTCGAGTGAAAACAGGAAACCAGGCATGACAAGGCGCTAAAGTCCGAGAATGCTTTGTACACACACAGTTATAGCTTTAACACGCTTTGATGGGATATTATCGCAGCTCACTGTGAGGATTTATTAGTTATAATAGCAGAAAAAGGCGCACCGTGTTTTGCGGGGGGATGGAGCGCAGAAACCCCGCTTTAACGAGAGGAAACATTTCATAATTTGTCTTGTAAAGAGGAGCTCTCCTCCTCCACACCTTCCATATTAGAAGCCCATCACTGAAGCAGAGAGAAGTGCTGAAAGCCTCCTGTGTATCCGAACTGGAGCTTTAATATCTGGAGTCGTGAATTGGAGCCGTTTTACGACTTGAACCGCAGTGGTTTGGAATAAATCATAAACTACTCCCTCTCTAGGCTACAAATGAAAAAAGTAGAATCCGATTAGGCAGAAAAATGAGAGTACGTCTAATTGTTTTAGTGTCTTAGTCTCGGCTCTCATTGGCCTCTGCTGTGGAGAGGAAACCTTGTTCTCCAAAATGTCAACTGCCAACTGCCATGCGTTTGTTTAGGGCTTATTTAATAGGCGCTGTAAAGGTTTCATGTGTTATAGCTCTTCAAAATGTTTATAATCCCTGAGCCTGTTTCATTTTCTCCGCCTGCTAAAGAGCAGCTAATCCCTCAGCTGAAGATAAAGCAGCAAAATGTCAAACAAAATGAAACAAATTCGAGGATTGATTCCTCTAAAAGCTGTCTGATCCTCCAGCTGTGGGTGGAGGTGTGCTGGATGAGCGCACTGGCGCAGTCCGAGGTTGGGGGGGTGAGATTCTCCGTCAAAAAAGCCTCGGATCAAAGCCTTCTCTCTGTCATTTTGTCCAGGAAAGTGTTTCCCATTTCCCTTAATTCATGGCTGGTGACAGCACTGAATGTGGCGCCCACCTCCCTTCAGTCCCCATAGCACGAAATCACGGCGCCAGCCCCGTGACAGATAACGCATACAAGACATTTACATCACTTACAAGTTCACACATTTCCATAAAGACTCCCTTGTCTGCGGCTGTTTCCTCCTCTTCTCCATGTTTTACCATAAAAAGCAGCTCTGTGCCCAAACACGGACTCTGAATGTGGACATCCAGAGTGTCACGGCATGATCTGAAAAGTCAGATCCATCAGTTTGAGCTCTGCTGCGTGGTAGAAAATACTTCAATGAATATTAAAGATATTTGCCCTTTACGCACGGGCTGTTTCTAACATGTGGAGAGAATGCAAAGATGGTTCAGAGCAACAATCGTGCCTCAAACCAAGCGCATGAATGTCTTCTTTTAAAAGCAATAACGCAACCTGGTGAGTGCATGGACTCTGGAAATAAGAAATGATACTAAAAATATGTGACTAGATAAAGGTAATTATTAAAAAAAAACATCCTGCTCCAAAACACTGATCAAATATTTCACCAGAAATATCACAGCTCATCCACTCCTCCATGAGGCGATCCCTTTACGCACAGGCTGTTTCTAACATGTGGAGAGAATGCAAAGATGGTTCAGAGCAACAATCGTGCCTCAAACCAAGCGCATGCATGTCTTCTTTCAAAAGCAATAACGCAACCTGTCGATATGAACTCTGGAAATAAGAAATAGTACTAAAATATGTGACTAGATAAAGACAATATGAGATAAATTTTAAATTAAATTATTAAAGAAAACATCCTCCTCCAAAACAATGGCCATTTGTTTCACCAGAAATATCACAGCTCATCCACTCCTCCATAGCTTTTGAGGCGATCCCTTTACGCACAGGCTGTTTCTAACATGTGGAGAGAATGCAAAGATGTTCCAACAATCGTGCCTCAAACCAAATGCATGTCCTCTTTTAAAAGCAATGACGCACCTGAGTGCATGAACTCTGAAAATAAGAAATGACACTAAAATATGTGACTAGATAAAAGCAATTTATTAAAAAATAAAATACAACAACAACCTTCTCCAAAACATTGATTAAATATAAGATAAATTTTAAATTAAATTATTAAAGAAAACATCCTCCTCCAAAACAATGGCCATTTGTTTCACCAGAAATATTACAGCTCATCCACTCCTCCATGAGGCTTTCCCTTTACGCACGCAATTTTATGGCTCTAATGTGGAGATTCTCATAATTCTGAACTTGAATTGTAACAAAATTCTCTACAATAAAGTAAAACACGCGGAGAATGTCTGGATAAAGGCAGTCCCGCGTCCAGACTTGAACTTGACCATGCAGTCGCCTAAAGTTCAGCTCAGATCCATTTCTTAAAGTTATAATTTCAGTGCTTTATGATCACTGTTGCGTTTTTCGAGCCTGATTTTATTATTCTTGTTCCCATCTGAAATATTCTTCAGTCACAGGTCTGTGAAATTAACTTTACGCACAAAACAAACGCGCGGAGATGTCAGACTTCTTAGGCTGACTGTGCCAGTTTGATTCACTGAAGTAACTGAGTTTTTCAGGAGCTTTCTAAAAGCAGGAGCCTTCATGTAAAGTATCAGTGTTGTTTATTATTAACCCTTTAAGCGTTGGTTTTGAAACTATTATGTTTTTACACTTTCAATGGGATACGCATGGCGTAAATTCTAAAACAAAATATTTTATGTCGGAAGTCTTTTGTGGCTCAAACATTTGGGTGAGTAATATCCGTCACGTGTTTTTATTTTCATGCTTGTCCATGGTTCGTGCAGGAAACCCGAGATGTGACCTTGTGAGCGATTATTAACTATTTATGAATTTGATATTGCGCCTGTGCTCCGGGTCCTCTCCCTGCGCGGGAACAAAGACACAACAGAGTCACAATAAAACGTCTTTATCTCCACTCCTCATCGTTTGCACCGTTTTTAATTAAAACTCCGTTCTTATCTTTAGATGTCGTCCTCTTTCTCTTTCTTCTTCCAGAGATCGTTGCTTAAGGAGATGCTTTTTCCCTCCCTTCAGTGTTTACGATGTATTTATGTGAAGCATCAAATATTCATGCGCACTTCTGTAAGTGCTCAGTAGATTTTTCTTTAAAAATAATGGCTTCTGCTGGCTGGTGGGGACGTGTTTTTGGTGGAGTTGTGGATGGATTGTGCTCTCTTGTTTCTCTGCGTAAAAGAGGAAAAGGAGTGAGTAAGGGAGGGAGCCTCACATGAGGATCACATGATTTTAAAGGCATGCTCTGAGCTTAAATGTCTTTTAAAATAAACATGTGCACACAGATCAATATTCTATGGACCACAAAGATCATAAACCGCGTTAGTGTCCATAAATCGAGGATCGCAGTCTTCATGCACATTCACCAGCAAATATTGATCATGTGAACTCAACCAAAGAACAAAGGAATATCTTCAGTTTGGCCAATTACTTCAACTATTGCTGCAACTATTTCTGAATGAAATGGGTCTAGATTTAACCCGGGCCTACTCATGCAAACATGTCCATGAATTTAACATTTTATTACGTTTAAACTTGAAAATGTGGCGGATGGTCAGTGGAATATTTGACTTTTATGTCAACTGTTGTCACTAAACAAATCTGTAATGCAGAGTTCCTAAATGATTAAAAAAAGAAACATGCTTTTGTTTTTTAACCCTTTATGGGCCGCAATATAATGCCAGGTGGTAAAAGAATATATATTTGTACTGTTTTTTTTTTTTATCATAAAATAGACTAAATAAACATAATCTAAGAAAAAAAATTAAAAATGTCCTCATTCTCATTGTGATCAATCTCACTGTCTTTGTCCTTGTTTTTATTTCAGTAATCACAGATTTATACCGAAATGCACAATACCAAAATGTAATGGTATTATTGTTAATCCATCACAGTACAGTGTTTGCTGTATTCCATAATGGTGAGGTGTTGCCTCAAGGCAATATGTATATTTTAACAATTTTCCATTATTTATTTATCAAAAATGCAACATTTAACCACTAGAAAGTAAACTTTACCCACCAATAATTATGTACAATTTTTTCCAGCCTCAGAAATATCTGGAAAATATATTTTCTTGCAGTTCTTTTGCAGCACAGTGGCTGAGCTGTTCAAGATGGCATCCAGAGCGTCATGTGACAAGTCTAAACACTTTTATAGGTTACATAAGGTCCTGTCATTTTTTAAAAGTATTTGATCATACTTGGGAATGTATTATGTGAGTGCACAAGGCCAAAAAGTGGTATGTTGCCTACAGGCAACACTGGACCATAGAGGGGTTTTTAAAAATACTGATTTCATCTTCATAGATTATGGTGAATCTTGAGGGGAGGAGGTTTTTGTGGCCTACATTGATAAATCATTAAAAAAACAACAACAACATAGCAAATTGAAAGTGCAGCTATAACAATTAAAACCTCACAGGAGTTTCAGTATATGTACAGTACATCATGAAAATTATGTTCAGGATGCAGCAAATTGGATATGATACAAAACAAAGCAGTGCAATTCAATCAATCAATTAATCAATCAGTCTTCTAATCAGTCTTCTTTGCATCTAGGGCCATTTCATAACTTCTGTCATCTACAGACACTTTATAAAGAGGGCAGGTCTAGACTGAACTCTTTGTTAGAGAGCCACAATGTTGATTCATGTTATATACATTATATCTATATTAATGATATATACAGTAATGTTATTCTGTAAGAGCTAGCATGTTATGAAACCAGTCATCTCTGAAACAGTGATACAGCACACGGTACAGTACAATCTGATGGAAACTGATTTTATATCAATCTTTTATGTCATGGAAAATGATGTCATACAGTAAAATATGGTATGATATCATTCAGTAGGTTATGATACATAATAATTACAATACAGCAAGATAGAAACAGGATTTATACGAACAATTTAATGCAATACACCATGCTAGGATGAAATATGTGAAGAAAAAAAAAACTTTGACCATTTTACAACACAACGTGTCAAATATCAGTCTAGAGGAGATGGCACACACTAGCAGCACACACTCTGACACAGGAGATCTGTGGCTTCATTCTACTCATGCATGGTTCAGTACGACTTTATCTTATACTGTATATTATCAGATAATACATGATGATTCATCATAATGTGATTCAATGGGATATAACTGTATTAATTATAAACCTCCCAGCGATATAACAACAGGCTGGATGATGGAGATGAAGCGATGCCATAGAACAGGTGGTTTCTAAGTGTGGGAGAGTGAGCCTCTAATCATTCGGTGGACCCCCACCCACAGAAAGGATTCAGGATCATTTTAAATATTTCCCCCCCAGAAAACTTTATTTGCTATTTTCACAATGTTTGCCACTTTCACCCTTCTGCCACTAAATATCCCGTTTTCTTTTTTTTTTTTTTTTTTTGGCCATTTTACAACTTCCTTTTGCCACTTTCTCCCATTTTTTCCACTTTTATCCCATTTTTACACTTTTTCACCCTTTTGCCCATTTAAGCTACCTTTTATTATTAAATATCCATTTTTAATTAATCAATTTTTGCAACATTTTGATACTTTCCCCAATTTTTGCCACTTTTATCCCATTTTTTAACCATTTTTGCCACTTTCTGTCCATTTGAGCTAACCTTTGACATTAAATACAACTTGTTTCCTTTGTTTCCAATGTTTGCCTCTTCTTTATTACATTTTTTCCATTTTTGCCCTTGTTTCCTATTTTGCCCTTTTTTTTTTAACTTTTCACTAATTTTTTGTCACTTCTCAGGTTTTTGCTACTTTCTCCCCATTTTCATCCACCTTTTGCTGCTTTTTGACCATTTTTTTGCCACCTTTAACCTATTTTTATTGCTTACTAAAGCTGTTTTTGCAAGTTTTCACCTCTTAGATTGTGGCTCTTGAAAATGTATTTTTCAAAAATGTGGCTCTTTGGTTGAGCAGGGTTGAGGAACACTGCTCTAAAGCATAGTCCCTATAGTAAATATAAGTCTATCAATTTTGCTCAATGCACAGCAGAGGTTAGGAGAGCAAATCACCTTTTTTCTGGTTTAGTGTTCTACGCCTCCCCTGAAGTTCTGTGGCGCCTCCCAAGAGAGGCCCGCCTCACACTTTGAAAACCATGGCACGACAGTCCACACAGTATGAGACACGCTGCCAATTTGCTCTATCAGTCAGAAAGAGAGGGTACAATAAGATGGCCCAAATTATGGTGATATAAGACGGTTCACTGCTATGTCATTAGATACCAGAAGATACCGCACCAAACCATACCTTATGAAGCAAGCTGCCCAGCACACTATCAGTTGAAACAGAGGATAGGATACACTGCGTTATCAGTCAAGTCAAGGAGACCTCATACGTTTAGATACCATATAAGGGATATGATACAGTATGTTGCAAGCAGCCCAATATGCTTTAACAGTCAGAAAGAGAGGGCCACTGGGGTGTATACGGCCTACTGGTAAGGTTCCATCCCATGTATGCAGGCGTCCCGGGTCCCTGCAGCTCCTTTCCTGCATGTCTCTCCCCCACTCTCCCACCCCTGTGTCTGACTATCCACTGTCCTCCTCTCTGAAAATGAAGGCATTAAAAGTCAAAACATATATCTGTTAAAAAAAAAGAGAGAGTGATATAAGATTCAGTATATATGATATGATACAAATCAGATACCCAATACGCTCTGTCAATCAAAAAGAGAGGGCAGTGTGAGATGCCTCAAATCACATGTGACGTGATGCAACGCGGTACGCTACGATACGGTACAGAACAGAACGGTAGGAAACGGCACGGTTCGGTACGATACAAACCGTTACAGTACAAAGGGGTACATTATGGTACAAAATGGCACACAGTGGTGTGATACAAAACGATACAGTGTGGGATATAAGCACGTAGTTTTGCTTCTAATAATGTCCCCCCTTCTATCTTGTCTCCCCTCTCTTACCCCTCCTCCCCCCAGTAGCTGCTGGCAGGAGGCGGGGCCGGCAGACCTACAGTCGCTACCAGACCTTGGAGCTGGAGAAGGAGTTCCTGTTCAACCCCTACCTGACCCGGAAACGCCGCATCGAGGTGTCGCACGCGCTGGCCCTGACAGAGCGACAGGTGAAGATCTGGTTCCAGAACCGGAGGATGAAGTGGAAGAAGGAGAACAACAAGGACAAGTTCCCCAGCAGCAAGAGCGAGCAGGAGGCCGTAGAGAGGGAGCGGAGGGAGAAGGAGCTGAGGGATGGCAGCGGGAGTGGAGGAAGCGAAGGCGGCGGCGGCGGCGGCGGAGGAGGTGGAGGAGGCTCGGTCGCGGCTGTGGCGGGAACCGCGGGGTCACAGGCCGCCGTGAACGAGGATTGCTGCGAGAAAACACAGAAGCAAATGTAGGGAGGAAAGCAGCGACATGAGGGAGGAGGGGGAGGGGGGGGCTGTAAATGCTGGACAGGATGAAGTAAGGGTGGGGGACCCTTGATGTGGGGGTGGGGGGTTGTTTTTGTCTAACTTAAGGCCACTGGACTGCCCGCTGTCTCCGCGATCCAATCGATGGAAGGAACTTTTCAAAATGGCGACTGGATGGACTGATGGGGCCTCGAGCCTCCACGTGCTGACTGTAAAAAGCGCGGGAAGAAAAAAAAAAAACAAGAAAGTGAACTTAAAAAAAAAAATCACTGAGGGTGGGGGCAGATCAATCCAAGTCAAACATAGTCTACTCTAGTGTTTAAAAGAAACAAAAAAAGAAAAATGATAGCTTCCTTTCTTTGTGGAACAATTATCGTGGAAACATTTCTATATTGTTAGAAGTTTATCATTAACAATTTTATCTTTGGCAGCTGTATAGTTTTTAAGTTAAAAAGATGATGGTGCACTTTTTACTGTACTTCTCACTTCTATGTTGTTGTTGTTGTTATGGCAATGATTGATGACGACGTTGAGGATCACGTAGCAATTAATGAAATTTCCAACAACATGAAACTGCCTATTTATGCCGTTTTAGTAGGTCGGGTCTCTTTTTTACACACTCTAATTGTTGTTTCTCGTTTTAGTTCGTTTTTTGATTGATGGTGTTTGTTTTATGTTGTCTTCCTTTTTCTCTTTTGGGGTAAAAGCATGCGCACAGTGCGGATTAAAAAAGAGAGAACATTCATAAAAATAAAAACGAGAAAAAATGTAAGAACATGTCCACCTCTCTAATTTAATGTGCAGCTCTTTCACAACATAACAATCTTGTGAAAGAGAAGTTGTTGATCTGATTTCCTTTTCTCATCATAATTAATCTGTAGAGGTAGGGATGGCAAGAATGCACCAGAAATCACATCTCATTTTTGGCAAAATGTCAAAACATGGCATGCATCCAGATTTGTAATATTTGTGAACAACTGAGTGTTTGTCCTGATACCAGAGTGCACTGAGATGCAGTGAAGCAGCAGGAATCCGTGCAGGATATTTACATGAAGCTTACCCCCAAATTCCATATACAGCGTGCACGCCGCGGAACGCCAGCGAATCGCACTGCAGATCACATCGCTCCCTCTCTAGTCTATCAGAGCATTTCCTCCAAACCGGCAGCGGCGCATGCCTGGACCAACACTCCGCTCCGCTTCATTTCAGATACGCTGCAGGTCTACTTTCAGCGCTGGCCGCTGCCAAACCTCGTAAATTCACTGTCATTCAGAAAGCACCATGGAAGTCACAAGCATAGAACATCCAGTACTTTCGAAATAAAACAAAATGCACGGAATGCCGATCGCAAATCATCACTCTGTCAACATTTTGTCTCATCCTGCAGGGAGAGCAAAGGGTCACTGAGAGGTCAGTGGGTCACAGAGCTACAACGGCGCCACTGACGAGGAAATATATTTAGCCAAAGAATTTTACATAAAACCACAGATCCTTTAAGCAAACATTAACCTTTTTTACTTCACAATGTACTCACTCAATGGCGGAAGCTGTAATATCATGGACTTATACTGGAAAGGATGATAAATCAACCCCAAAAGGTAAAATAGTCCGCTGTTGACACACTATTCCTGTGTGAACTCGCAGTTCTCCCGTGACCTCCTCCTGCTGGTCAGGGCTATGCGCCACAGCGCAGCGCTCTAGATTCGCTTCCAGTAGGCGAGGTCGCTTTGGTGGGAGCACACCTGCATCACTTCAGTGTCCGGCGCGCACACTGTATATGGAAATCGGAGGTAAGACATTTGTAGAATGAAAGTTCTGTTTTTTGACACTCAGTCTAAACCTTTATCTAGAGCAGTGGTTCTCAACTGGACGGCCTCAGGATCCACCAGTCTGTCTTACAAAAGATCACGACCCAAGTTTCTAAAAAATGTTGAACAACACCTAACGTTAATTGAATATGTTGCAGTTTGGAGCATGACTGGGACAAAACACCTGATATAAAAAAGAAGAGGACAAACAAGACAAATTTCATACCCTCTTTCTCCATCATTTTTGTGTCAATCTTTGCCAGTTTTCCAGAGAATTTGTGAAATTACTTCATTATCATGGGAAAAGTAGCCATTTATTACAAGAAAAGGAGGCAAATTAGCTGAAATATAGACCAAAAATTGTAATATACCAAATTCCACAGTTAAACAGGGTTAATACAAGGTATCAATGCATGTCAGCAAAGGACTTCAGCAGCCTGTCGCACAAGCTGTGCGTAAGTTCTGGCTTAAGTTCTGGTGTAAAGTCCACACTAAACCCTCGGTTGAAACTAGTTCAGTTCTAGCCTCAGTTCTGGTGTAAAGTCCACACTAAACCCTAGGTTGAAACCAGTTCAGTTCTAACTTCAGTTCAGGTGTAAAGTCCACGCTAAACCCTAGGTTGAAACCAGTTCAGTTCTAACTTCAGTTCTGGTGTAAAGTCCACACTAAACCCTAGGTTGAAACTAGTTCAGTTCTAGCTTCAGTTCAGGTGTAAAGTCCACACTAAACCCTCGGTTGAAACTAGTTCAGTTCTAGCCTCAGTTCTGGTGTAAAGTCCACACTAAACCCTAGGTTGAAACTAGTTCAGTTCTAACTTCAGTTCAGGTGTAAAGTCCACGCTGAACCCTCGGTTGAAACCAGTTCAGTTCTAACTTCAGTTCAGGTGTAAAGTCCACGCTAAACCCTAGGTTGAAACCAGTTCAGTTCTAACTTCAGTTCTGGTGTAAAGTCCACACTAAACCCTAGGTTGAAACCAGTTCAGTTCTTACTTCAGTTCTGGTGTAAAGTCCACGCTAAACCCTAGGTTGAAACCAGTTCAGTTCTAACTTCAGTTCTGGTGTAAAGTCCACACTAAACCCTAGGTTGAAACCAGTTCAGTTCTTACTTCAGTTCTGGTGTAAAGTCCACACTAAACCCTAGGTTGAAACTAGTTCAGTTCTTACTTCAGTTCAGGTGTAAAGTCCACGCTAAACCCTAGGTTGAAACCAGTTCAGTTCTAACTTCAGTTCTGGTGTAAAGTCCACACTAAACCCTAGGTTGAAACTAGTTCAGTTCTAGCTTCAGTTCAGGTGTAAAGTCCACACTAAACCCTCGGTTGAAACTAGTTCAGTTCTAGCTTCAGTTCAGGTGTAAAGTCCACACTAAACCCTAGGTTGAAACTAGTTCAGTTCTAGCTTCAGTTCAGGTGTAAAGTCCACACTAAACCCTCGGTTGAAACTAGTTCAGTTCTAGCTTCAGTTCAGGTGTAAAGTCCACGCTAAACCCTCGGTTGAAACCAGTTCAGTTCTAACTTCAGTTCTGGTGTAAAGTCCACACTAAACCCTCGGTTGAAACTAGTTCAGTTCTAACTTCAGTTCAGGTGTAAAGTCCACGCTAAACCCTAGGTTGAAACCAGTTCAGTTCTAACTTCAGTTCTGGTGTAAAGTCCACACTAAACCCTAGGTTGAAACCAGTTCAGTTCTTACTTCAGTTCTGGTGTAAAGTCCACACTAAACCCTAGGTTGAAACTAGTTCAGTTCTTACTTCAGTTCAGGTGTAAAGTCCACACTAAACCCTCGGTTGAAAGTAGTTCAGTTCTAACCTCAGTTCTGGTGTAAAGTCTACACTAAACCCTAGGTTGAAACCAGTTCAGTTCTAACTTCAGTTCTGGTGTAAAGTCCACACTAAACCCTCGGTTGAAACTAGTTCAGTTCTAGCCTCAGTTCTGGTGTAAAGTCCACACTAAACCCTAGGTTGAAACTAGTTCAGTTCTAGCTTCAGTTCAGGTGTAAAGTCCACACTAAACCCTAGGTTGAAACCAGTTCAGTTCTAGCCTCAGTTCTGGTGTAAAGTCCACACTTAACCCTAGGTTGAAACCCTGAGGGTTATCAGGTCTTTTGGAGCTATCACTGTGGCAGACTTATTCTACAGAGGACTTTACACCCATAGTAGGGGGAAGGTGTAAGATTTAACTTACGCCCACATTGAAAGTATCACAGCTGGTGCAACACCTTAAATGTCAGGAGAGCGTAAACTCTGTCATAAGTAAGAACTTACATTCAAACTAGGCCACGTTTGAACTTATGCACAACTGGTGTAACCCAGAGCAGGACTTTTGCCACCATTTTTTTGTTTTCAGACAGCTTGTCGTCACCCACCAGTTGAGAACCACTAGAGTATTTAATACGCCTTTTATCAGGATTTTAGTTCATTTGTGCAAATCTAATTTGACAACCTCAAAGCAGACAAAGCCTCATGCCCCCCTTAAAATCTTTAGTGCCCCCATAGGGGGTCCTGAACCCTAGATTTAGAGCCAGTGGTCTAAATCGGTGGTTCTCCAGTGGTGGGTCGGGACCCAAAAGTGGGCCGTGAAGCTCTTCCCAGTGGGTCATGAAAGTCTACAAGCCCTAAGTAAACACAGAGCTAAACTTTTTATTTTAATTACTTTTCCATTTCAGTCTCCAATCTCATATTTTATCTAATATTCTTTGCATAATTCCTCTCAAATGTACTAAAACTGCATGCTGTCCAGGGCAAAGGGAGTAAACATAAAATGTATGCATGCATGCTTTTAGTATCTATGCTCTTTTTAACCTGTTGGAGTTGTCCTGTTTCTTTGTTCAGCCGTGTTTTCTGTTTAAGCTCCAAACTGCAACATTTGCATAAGTAAGTTGAAGCAAATGAAAAATATAAAAAAATCTGGAATATTATCTCTGATGAGGGGGTAGTGTTGGGTCCTGATGCCCAACCAGTTGAGAACCACTGGTGTAAATCATTCCAGGTTGGGGAATCTTACTAAAGTGACTGGAAGTGGCAGAGAGCGAGTGTTTCTCTGCCACACATTTGTGTAATTTGCAGGAGTTTGCCTGCAGTTTCAGTCTGTTACAGAAGTATGCAGGCTAATTCACAGAGAGAAGAAGCAACCATGGCAGCAACAGTTGTTCATCTGTGTGGAAAGTTTAGTCCTTCCTGCTGCTCTGCAGGTTTCTATGGCTTCATTTTGAAACACGATAATCCAGAGAGATGTGTCTAGGACTCGTGCTGCAACTTTTGATATTCAGATAGGGCCGTCTAGATTGTTGCATCACTTCACTTTAAAGAAAAATAATCTCAAGCTTTGTCTGTTTCAGAAAACTTTGGTTAAACCACACCAACATCTCCAAATACAGCCTGAAGTTTAACACCTGAATGCATCACTCTTTTACTCTTTCATTATTCCCTTTAAGATCTATAACATCTCCTTTTTCTGTGGTTAAGTTCATGAAAGCATCTTTAATAAACCTATAAGGCAGGTCAACATCCAAACAGGAAGTCCATTAGCCCTAGTATGGGACAGTAAAGTCTACAATAGCACCTAAAATTATAAAATGGATGAAGATTTGAATCTTGACCGCCTTCATTTAAAACCACAAATTCCCCAGGATTAGATGTGTGGGATTTCTGTTGCCCAACAGGTATCAGTAGCATTTGATTTTTAATTTAAGTATAAATGTTTCTTAATAGTGTCAGAAGAATACAATTATAATTCTCAGGTTAAAAAATTCAAATCCGTTTTCCTGAAAACAACCTTTTAACCCATCCGTTAGCCTGAAATCTGTTTTTTAAACAATCTTGTTTATTAGTTGAAAAGTATATTGACATGCATTGAAACTGCCTCTGCTGCCCAGCCTTAGTTAATAAGTGTTATTGATTAGTCAGCCAAAGACAGAAACAGTCCATGTCAGATATCTCTCCTCCTCTTCCTCCCTTCCTCTCCCTCCATCCTCCCCTCTTTCCTCTGTCAGCACCCAGACTGATAAAACCGTTCAGTTCACGGGGCCAAACATTTAAGCCTCGACTCGGAAATCTCCTCTTAAAACAACAGACGTGGCCCCTCCACACACACACACACACACCCCCACACCCACACACACACACACACACACACACTCCAAACATGGCTTTATTTATTGCCCGGTCCTCCACCTCCACTTACATTATTACAGGCCTCTGTTTTCACCATTACACTGCCCTCCATCATCATCATGATGACGACTTCAAGTCGGATTGTTTCCATCTGGAGACATCAAACAAACCGAGCATGCGCAGTTACACTTCTTCACACACTTGACTCCGGCGTGTTACCAAGACGAAGGAGGAGATCTCTGGTTTTACTGGGGAAGCACTCACACTGCAAAATTCAACCTCAGTGAGTGGATCTGTCACATTTGGAGTCTCGTTGCATCCATTTATTTCACATTCAGCTGAAATTTAAACATTTTATTTCAAGACATAAAAAAAGCCAGAATTGCTGGTCAAACATAAACCAATCAGCTGGGTGCAGGGGCGCGGCTAGGGATTTAGGGCCCCTAGAAAGAATACTACACAGGGCCCCCCCTTAGCCGACTAGCCAAGCAGCAAATGTTGCATCATTTTTACAAATATATATACATTCTCATGTTTTATTTAACCTTAATTTCCTATGGCTAAATTAAATTAACTTGCATTATTTTGCAGTGCTGGACCACACTATCTGGACATTTTTAAGAGAGGGGGCCCCCCAGGATTGAACTTTACTCTATTTGATACAAATTTCAGTCTGTTGAACAATTTATTTAGTCACTTTGGATACAGTAATGACACTAATTATTAAGAAAAATTAAATAAAAACACACTTTTCATTGTAGGCATATGGAAGCCCACTTGTGCCACTTAAAAAAGAAAAATGTGGAAGTAAGGAATTAAAGAAAAGAAATCCAAAGTCATAATTATAAGATTAAAATTTCAAATTATGAGATCAAAAATCATAATTAAAAGATACAAAGTCTAAAGTAGTAGATAAAAAGTCATTTAGTCAATTATAACTTCTTATTTCATAATCTTGACTTTTTATTTCATTGTTACTTTTTGTCCTCTAATTCTGACTTTTAAACTCACAATTCTGACTTTTTCTATCATAGTTCTGATCTTTTTATTAATTTTCTGCCTTTTTTTTTATCTAATATGACCTTTTATTATGACCTTTTATTTCATAACTATGACTTAGATTTTTTTTCTTTCAAGAATTGCTGTACTTTCACATTTTTTTTCCTTTTTTATTTGACCCAAATGGGCTTCCATACAGGCATCTCAAGGGCTCCTCCCTACTGTGGGCCCAGGGATTCAGTACCCCCCCCCCCAACCCCCCTTCATATGTCTTCATATGAGGATTACAAGTTATAGATGTGGATTAAAATAAATGTAATGAGACATTTTTGACTGAAAATCCGTCAGATACATTCACTAAGACTGATGTTCTTGCAGAGCAATGATGTCCATCATTTAACCACCAAACATGCAAGGAATAAAATGTGCATTTTTTTCTCAGTAGTGGTTGTGTAGATGCTGAAATGGTCTTTGAACCCACTTTTCAATAATGGGAAAAAAAAATGCAGTTATTAATATATTCTCTTATGCAGGCCTGCATTCTCTTATTATACTAATGTTTTAAAAACAGACATAAAATTGCCTTTAATTTGCTGACCACTGGTGTGAGCTTTCTCAAACTCAGGATCTTGGGGCTGACGGATTTGAAATGCAGTGCTGGATTTAGGAAATTTGGGGCCCAAAGCAACCCCAGGCACGGGGCCCTGCACATCCATTGTTCTCCCCATTTCTTAACCCTGATCTGTCTAAGAAAGTCCAAACAAAACAATGAAATACAAACAGATAATTCTATGAAATACTATAAAACTGTTTGCATAGACAAAAAAAAATCTCTGTAAAACTTTATTGTGCATTTATGTGTCATGGAGGGTGCTTGATAGGATGGTTTAAGTGAGGTAACAGAATGAATTAAAGCCGGTTTATCATAGAATCGCTCCAGGACTACATCTACGTTCACTCAGACTCTCTCCAGTGCAGGAAATTCACACATCTGTCGCATAAAATCAGACATTTATTTCAAATCAACATTTAAATGTTTGACCTCCAGACCCCCTAAAAACTGCAGATGTTTAAAATATCCCATGCACTGACCATTTGGTTGTTGCAGAAGAAAAAGAACAAACTTAGTGTGTGTTTGAAAAAATATGAGGGGATAAGTTTGGTTTTTTTTTTCCAGTCATTAACTTACAAATTTGCCTAAGAATTGTATTAAAAAATGGTGATATAATTGACATAATTTCTCCATATTGCTCACCCTTACTGCCATGTGCTTTCATAAATTACCGGAGATTTCTAGAAGGATCTCTCTCGGGCAACAAGGCAGAGGCGAACAGTCATGAATTACCGATACTCTGATGGCATTTTGGAAATAAATGAAATTTTTATAACAACAACAAAAAAAGGCCAGCTCAACATTACATTTATAAGCAAAGATAATCTTACATTCAATTACGGTTTTCACAAGTGGATCAAATCTAAAATGAAATATAAAGGTTTAGTACGGTGGCTACGAAGGTTAAAAACATTTCACTGAATGCAAAAGACAAAAAAATCACAAAAATGCAAAAAATATTTAATCTAATGCTGCGTCATTTAATGAGAAGATAATTGTGAAAATGCAAAACTATTTAATGAAAGCATCCAGTGAAATATTTTAGTTATTTAGTTTATTTTTGTACTGATAAACTTCAGGGCTTCCGTAGTTTGGTCTTGTTTATTCATAAACTTGAACTCCATTAGAGCAAAGATGACCGAGCAGTTAGGTCCCTCCTGGTTTACTAAATCCATCGCTTTAAATGTGGGCAGTCCAGGTTCAAGCCCCGCCCATGACTAATTCCCTACTCTCACTGCTGTCCTATCAAAATAAAAGCATAAAAGCCCAAAATTAATCTCAATATACATCAACATAAAAGTCCATGTAGTTCGTATATCTTTAATATTTGCTGTAATTTATTTTCAGAGATGGATTTAAAGATTTCTTGTTGATGTGCACCACCAGTTTTTCTGTAAACCTGCATCCATCTTTGTGTGCATGGCTGTAAAAAGGAGAGGGACCCAACTGCAGTCAAGATGGCCGACATTGGTGTCACTAACCAATCTATGTGGGAAATCCCAAGGGAAAGTTTCTTCTTGGTGTTGGACTCAGCTGCCAGTGTTTGTCAGTCTTTTTGTGCCTAAGCCTAACCCTTGGTGCTGGATCTCAAATATATCACCTTCCCCACTGCCTTGCTCTGAACCTAACCACTCGGGTTTTAACGCCTAAGCCCAACCTTAGACGTACGGACTTCCGGTTGAGACTTCTGGTATGGATTGGATGTATGTTGGCCATCTTGTCTGCAGCACGGTACTCTTGGTAAAAAGGCTTGATCCAAAACTTTAATTGGCTCAACTTCCCCTTTGTCTAGCCCTTTCTCATCAGCCTGGGTGTGTTTGTGCCTTTGAGTCTCACAAATTAAATCAGTGAGAGCGACTTGAAGCACAAATGGCCTTGAAAGCTTAGCTCCAGGCCTGTTTGTGTCAGTAATCGAAGTTTGAATCTGCCACTTCAAAGTTCTCTCTTCAAACTGCTAATCGTTGCATGAAGTTCAGCTGGAATTTTACGCACACATAACTCTTCTTTGGCCTGTTAGGCATTACATCCAGCACAAAGATTTGGTTCTGGATAAGGCAGGTCATGGGCACAGAGAGAAAAACCTGCATGCACGACTGCACCAGACCTGAACACGGAGACCTAGGTGATTTATTTGGAAAAGGCCGGAGGGTGGAGACACATCAGCACTGGAGCCACACTGAGGTAAAATATGTTTGTTCTTTTAGTTCCCCTTAAGTTTTACATGGATTCAGCAAAGTTTTTACACTTTAGTGAGATTTATCCGAGCTTTATTAACACACTCAGCTCATACTGGAGCAGAGAGTACCCTTCGGCTACAGCATGAGATGCTTTTCTCGTAAAACAGAGTTTCTCATCTGAAAGCTTAAAGGCCATCCCAACAACCTCACCACTGTCTCATTTAGTTTGATAACAGCTGTAATACATAAGCCATGACAGAAAATGACAGAAATATTGATGTTTGGGTGGCACTTACAGTCAGCTGGGATTCAGGAATGTTTGCCATGAGCTCTTTTTTTAGAAATATTCTCAAAAGAAGCAGGCTGACTGCTCCCTGTCCTCTAAAATGTTGTTTTCATGTTTCAGATCACTCTGCAGCTGTAGAACAGCGCCTCTTTGTTCCGCTGTGAGGGACCCTCTCCTCTGCTGCATGTGTGGTCTCTGCAAAGTGAGAGTTGGGACAAGACGATGGACAACAGCAGGGGAAATCCACCTCCTCTATTTTATAGTCGTCTCCATAGGCGCTTTTACCGTTAGGTGAAGGTAGGCGAATGCCTGGGGCCTCCTGCTCCAAGGGGCCTCAAGACACAGTCAGTATAGGCGTGCATCAATTATGAGTTATATGTCTTAAATGACTTTCTTTTTAAGACGTGTATTTTGATGTAAATAAGGGGCCAAAAGTGAATAAAAAACATCATTAAAATACATTTAGGTCAGGGTTACTCAACCAAAAAACCAAACTGTTAAAAAATACCTTTGCAGGTCCACAATCTAACTGGTGAAAAGTGGTTAAAGTGGCAATAAAACTAGGTTAAAGTTGGAAAATGCTCAGAAAGCAGCAAAGAAACGGGCAAAACATGGGTGAAAAGGGGCAGATAGGCATAAAATTGCAAAAACTGGGTAAAAATGGCGGGAATGGGGAAAAAAAGTGGCAAAATTATTAGAAAAATGAGTGGAAAAATGGTCAAAAAGCATAAAAAAATGTTGTAAAAAGTGACTAAAATGGGGGAAAAAAGCAGCAAGAGTGGCAAAAATTGGGAAAAGAAGTGGCATTTAATGGCAAAAGGGCAGCTTAAATGGTCAAGAAGTGGCAAAAAATGGCAACAATGGGGGGATTACAAAAAGCAGGATAAGAGGGGCAAAAATTGGTTAAAAGGGGCCAAAAATAGGACAATTGTGGCAAAATGAGCTTAATAAGCAGAAAAATTGATTAAAAGTGGCCAAAAAAAAAAGAAAGAAAGAAAAACGAGGGGGAAAATTGAAAATAAGGGCAATAGAAATATACAGACAGAAAAATAAAGTTTGACAATTAAAGCTATAGCTGTACAAGAGTGTAGTTTGCTGAGGTCAGAGGTCAAAGTTGACCTTTCTATAAGGTTTTCAGTGCAAAAAATATTTAAAACCTGAAAAGCACTCAGAGAGCACAGACCCCTGCCATCAGCCCTATCTCCCAATAGTAAAGAATCCTTTAAAAAATTCCTGGATCCAGACGGTGATCCGGGTCACTCCCAAAATCTAATCAGCTCTTTCTTATGCCATTTCTGACATTTCCTGAAAATTTCATCAAAACCTGTCCATGACTTTTGGAGTTATGTTGTCAACAAACGAACAAACTAACTAACCCTGCCGATCACAGAACCTTCTTGGCGGATGTAATGAAGACATGGAAGAGCCACAAATCATCACAAGAGAGCCACACGGCTCCAGAGTCACTGCTTTAGATAGTCCATAATAGGCCATGTGAAGGACCCCCAACTGCAAGGTCCAGGCCCCTCAAAAAGCCCCCAAAAGCCCTCATAGGTAGAGCTCTATATACACACTGAACAGGGAACTGGTGGATTACTGTGTGGTCAAATGACATTAATAAATCCACGTCTGGTTAGTGTCAGCATAACTGATATATCACCAATAACGAGCATCTACTTTATTTTTCTATGTCCACCTGGACTAGAGGCGTGTTCAGACAGTAGATGGGCGGAGTCTGAGTTCTGATGCTCCTCTAGAGCTGATGAAGGACTGTTACAGTTAGATTTGTTGTTTGGGTAGATTCAGTTCTCACCTGAGATGCTCCAGATGTTTTGTTCACTTGCTGTGATTGCTTTCAGCTAAATTGGAAAGGGCCTCCAAACGACTAAAATCCCTCCTGCACTTTCACACACCCTCTTAAAGGCAGTCCCTCCCACAAATCCTGGTCAATATGGTGGTGTTTCTGCTTTTCTTGCACTTTTCAAGGCGGTTAAGATTGGAGTGTGTGGTCCTCACCTCCATGTGCCGTCAGTGATGAGTAGGCATGTTCCACGCCGCTGCATATTGATTGTTTGTATCGATCACTGATAGACCTACCACTGCCTCCTTTACAGCAGGATGTGCCCCAAAGTTCCAGAAAAACTCTTCAGATTTATTAAACCAAAAATGTTTTATACCAGACCTTGAACGTAGAAGCATTTTAAAGGAAATCCTGAAGCTCTGGGAGGAAAGTCATGCATGTGTATGTTTTTCTCTCTTTCCCATGATGCTGCGAAAATGTTGTTTTCTAGTTCAGATGAAATTACAACATTAATATTGGAATATTAATGAGATCAGGAATTATTGAGAAAGCAAAAAAAGTTTGATTCAATAAAATAAATGGATGCATGTCCACTTTGGGCTTCCATACATTGTATAATCTTTGCAACTTTTCCGAGCCACACATTCATGACCCCTAGAAAACAACCCCACGACCCACTTGTAGGTCCCGACCCGCCAGTTGAGAACCCTTTGCATGGACCGTATTGTGTGTTTCAGTTATTTTCTGCCATCACGATACTACATCCGGAGGGAAGCCCCGTCGGCCATTGGGCATTTTGACATCACATGGACCCAAGGTCACGTGGTTGGAGAAGCACAGTGAGGGAGGGGGGATGAGTGGGGTGTGTGTGTATTTTTGGTGTAAATCTAGACAGTAATACCCCGCCAATAATTCACGGCGCGTCGTAAAAAGTGGACATTAAAGCGCCCCGGGCCTACAAATCATCGGCGCCAAATTATGAGTTCGCCCGGCTTCGCTAACGCGCTCTTCTCCAAATACCAACAAACCTCGGCGAGCTGCTCCGCTTTTCTCCTCTCAGACTCTCCAACTTCTCCCTTCCCGTCCTCCTCTGCTGACCCTGCCTTGTCTTCTTCGTGCGCGCTCGCGTCCAGCGGATATCACCTCCATGGCTCCAGCGGGAGAGGCAGCGGAGGACTCCCTCTTCCTCCCTCGTCGTCTTCTTCATCCCCTTCCTTCTTTGCCTCCTCTTCCTCTTCTTCGCCGTTCTGTTTCTTTTCGGGGTTGAGCAGAGGCAGCGGAAACGTACAACCCAGCAGGGGGCATTTCCAGCCCTCTGAAGCGCGCGGAGAGGAGGCTGTGCGGCTGTGCGCCTCGGAGAAAATCCCCGCTCGGTCTCAGCTCTGCGCGCTGCCCGCCGGGCTTCCTGAGGCGGCCTGCAGGAGGCAGAGTAACCCCGAGCAGCAAAGGAGGCAGATGAACGAGGAGGGGCCACAGATTTACCCCTGGATGAGGAGCACAGGTGAGGAGGGGGATGGGCATTAAAACTTGTGAGGGAGGATGAAGTAATGCGCATGGGAGTTTCATTTTTATGACTTTGATTTCAATCCGTTTCTATAGTTTTTAACTCAATGTAGTGCTGTTAAAAATGCGCTGTTTAAAATAAAATACCCAAAGATTAAATAACGCCAGAGGAAAATAACGCAGATCGATCGAGCTGTGATCGAACAGCAGCTTTTAAAACTTGAACCTTCAAATGTCCTGATCTTTATTTAAACTCACTTTTGAACCTTACATTAATCCAGGATAAATTTAAGAGTTAAAAATAAGACCAATGTCTGAATGATCTCCTCATAAAGTGAAGAATTAAATCAAATTATGATACTATTATAAAAAATAACCGCCAAGAAATGAAACTGAAATACCTCTCTATATATTGCAGGCCTTCTTGTATGTGTGATGTGATTAATCAAGCTTATTTAACCACAAAGCCTCTGATTAATCACGATTAATGCGTTATTTTGGCAGTGCAGTTGTTAGTGTTACACAGTTGTAAGACTCGCTGTATGGAAAAAGATAATTTCTTCAATGATGGCAAAACAAAGAGTGAAACATTCACTAACGTCACCTCTTTACGTCATAAAGGCCAAAATCTGAAATCTCAAAATTCATATAAGCAACATTTTTGACTCCCTGATTTCTCATGTGCCACAAAGTCCTTTTCTAATGAACTCTTTAGTAACTAAATGCAGTGTGGATTACTGCGCACCATACAGTAAAGCAATGATCATCAAATGGCGGCCTGGGGGCCATATCAGGCCCCCCAAAGCTTCCTGTCCAGCTCTGAAAGATCATTAAATTCAGGAAAGGAGGAAAAGTTAGTTTTAGAATGACTTAAAATTTGATCTGTTTTCACTGAAATGTACCTTTCAGTCACACTTATTAGATATATTTTTAAAAAGGGGTAAGGCTGGCAAAAGTGTTACAAAAATAATGGGTGATAAATGGAGTGGCACAAAGGGACAAAAAATGGTGAAAAAGTGATGAAAACTGGGGGGGAAAGGGGCAAAAGTAATAAAAAAATGGGTTTGAAGTGGCAAAAATAGTGCAACCAATTAATAACAAGGGGTTAAAAAGGGGAAAAGAGAAGAAAAGTGGCAAAAATTGATAAAAGAGTGGCACAAAGAGGATAAAATATGCAGGAAAAGTGGTTTAAAATGGGCTAAGGAATTGAAAAAAATGAGTTAAAGAGGCAAAAAGTATCAAAAATTAGTTAAAAGTGGCAAAATCAGCAGAAATAGCCTGGCAGAGTTGCAAAAGGGGTTAAAGAGTGGCAAAATGGGTGAAAATTGACAAACATTGATTTAAAAGTTGCAATAATTGTTGAAAAACTGTAATAAAAAGGGGTTAAAAGTGTCAAAAATGGATAAAAGAGTGGGTAAAACATGCAGGAAGGGTTAAGGGGTTCAAATCTAGCAAAAATTGGTAAAAGAGGACAAAATGGGCAAAAAGTATCAAAAAGGGTTCAAAGTTTCAAAGATGGGGGATAGATAGGGATAGATCTCACTGGTAATGACTAAAAATGTCCTGCGTTTTGAAAGAAAATACAAATACTACAATAACATTTCAATCAGACCAGAATATTTCTGTAATTTTTGTGTATTTGAAAGTCCGGCCCCCAGAGTTCCTGTCCAGAATAAATCTGGCCCTTGTGCAGATGTACTTGATGACCCCTGGTTTAAAGCATAGCTATTAGTCCACAGATGAGATAACCCCACTGATAAAAATATGATAGACAATTTCTACAGCAGGATGGGAAAGGGGGCACCAGAACATTGGTGAGTGTTTTTGTGGGTGAGGGAGAAAGAGGTGAGTCCAGTAGTCCCGTTAAACGCTCTTTAACTCTTGGCCCGGTTGCGCAGCGGCCACTGCCGGTAGCTGAACTATGTCTGCCTGTTTCTTCTGCTTTACAACCTCTCTCTTTCTCTTAGCACATCTTTTATGGCTCTGCGACCTCCATAAAACCATAATTTAAGACTTGGTGAATATTCATTAGGTGGTATTGTGTTTTAGAATGAGGACGTGGAATGAAGGGGTGTCTTGAGTTTAGCCCAAATTATTAGAAAATGAAGAAAAACCTCCAGAGAAGGTCTTCCTCTTCTTGTAGTTATTGCTCATACTCAGGGTTTAGCCCGGCTCGGCTCGGCTCAGCATTTCTGACCTGATAAGTGTGTGTTTACCAGTGCTAGCTAGCCCACTGAAAGCCCTTTGTGCTATTGTACTGTCCCCACAATCCTCTAATACTATAAACACTATAAATTAGCGGATGGGTTTGATCTGTGAATGCCTGCTCTTTCCAGCGATTGTAAACGCGTCTTTGTGTGACAGCAGCGGGCTGGATGCTGAAAGGATTGAAGGGCCTCGGAGCCTCGAACCACAACAAACACATTCAGCACAAAGAGCAGTTTTATGCTTGCATTAAAATACCCAATGGTAGTGCGTGAAAACTGGGGAATGTGGAGAGAGTGTTCGTGCGTAAAACGTGCGTAAAAGTAAAGAACGAGCAACGGAGGAAAACACGGGAGACAAGGGAGCTTGTAAACTTGTGCGTGAACTCCTTTATACCCTCGGGCACATCTCTCTCTCTCTCTCTCTCTCGCACGCACGCGCACGCGCACACAGCCTGTGGGGTTCAGTCAAGCTCTCTCTGAAATATTTTCCAGAGAATCAGTCCTTCCTGATTAGCCAGAGCCCCTCGACAGCTACTGGACAGCTTTTCGTCTTCGCCTTCGGCTTCCTCGTTTATTTCTCTCACTGTCACCGTGTGTGTGTGTGTGTGTGTGTGTGAGAGAGAGAGAGAGTAGCGCTTCTTATTTGGAGAGCTGCGTGGTAACGAGAGTGGACAAATTAAAATGGCACCCATTAAATCTGAAGTATTTTCTTTAGCTTGAGGCTTATAAATGTACACATTGTCATTCACAAGAGTTAAAGGCATAAAAAAATAAAAAATATATAACAGACAACATCAACAATTAAAAAATTCTTCCTAAAATTATTTCATGAAAATGGACTTTTCCATTTAATTCCAAAGGTCAGATAAAATGCGAGCTGTAACATGAAACATGTTTAATTCCTCTGCTAAGGAATACATAGAATAATGCACTAGATTCTGTCTCTCTAGGGTTGTATGTGTGTGCACGCGCATATGTGCGTGTGTGATGGGGTCGAGCCAGTCAGCCTGAATAATGAATTTATAGATTTTAATTTAGATCTGATTCCAGTCCATGGCTCTGGAGGTGATTGGAGGGAAAATGCCCCGGATGTTCCTGCAAATAATTCAAACACACGAGCGCGAGCGCTCATCAGAGGAGGCGCTCCAGCTCTCACACGGACGCGCACGTGAAAATTTATTAGACGCAAATAAATTCGCTCGTTGTTTAATAAAAGGAGCTTATCATTGTAAGTGCGCGCGCGCGCGCGTGCTTGAGAAAAATACAATCCCTTGATGTCATTTCCCCGAGAATTCAAACTGGAGCTGAGCGCGTGTAAATCAGGAGCTACAGCCTGATAGCAGAAAATACTACAAATGGAGATGAACACACACACTTCCACGCTGCTGACACCTTCACGTGCACACACACTGCAGACAGAAACATGAAATCTAATTGCAGCTTTGGTCGTTTATGTACACTTTGTTTATTTCAGGAATGAGATTATCTAACTGAAGGATTTTCACAATAAACATTTTTATGAAGCCCAGTAAATATTTTCTGATGTCCCATCAATGTTTTAGTCCTGAGGCAGACAGTTTTAAAGCTCTGACCAAAAGAGGAAAATATATTTTTATTGTTATTGTCATCCTTTATATTTCTGTATAGATTGTATTTAACTTCCTTACCCTAAAACAACTCAAAATTAAAATAAAACCACAAACTTGAACATATATTTCACTCACATGAATGAAAAAGAACAATAAATGGGATAAAAGTAAAGGAGGTAAAACTTCTCTGAAAATAAAGTTATTGAGAGACAAAATAGCAGCTGCTAAATAAATAAATATTAACATTTAAATGTTTCTGATTTACATCTATGTGGGTTTTGTGTCAGTCTAGACCAGGGGTCATCAAGAACATCTGCACAAGGGCCAGATTTATTCTGGACAGGAACTCTAGGGGCCGGACTTTCAAATACACAAAAATTAAATACATTTTTAGGTCTGATTGAAACATTATTGCAGTAGTATTTGTATTTTCTGTCAAAACACAGGACATTTTTAGTCATTACCAGTGAGATCTGTCCCTATCTATCCCCCATTTTTGAAACTTTGAACCCTTTTTGATATTTTTTGCCCATTTTTTCCTCTTTACCAAGTTTTGCAAGGTTTTAACCCATCTTAACCCCTTTTCCTGCATGTTTTATCCACTCTTTTATCCAATTTTGCCACTTTTTAACCTCTTTTCATTATTTTTTTTTGCACTATTTTTGACACTTTCAACCCATTTTTTATTACCTTTCCCCTGTTTTCCCCTGTTTTCATCACTTTTTTCACCATTTTTCGTCCCGTTGTGCCACTCTACAACCCATTCTACCATTTATCACCCATTATTTTTGTAACACTATTGCCAGCCTTACCCCTTTTTAAAAAAATATGTGTGTGACTGAAAAGAACATTTCAGTAAAAACAGATCAGATGTTCAGACATTCTAAAACTATTTCTATATTAATAGTTTTGGGGGTGGATTTAACAGCTGCAGACATTTAAAGCCAAAGGAGACTCTTAAAACCACAACATCTTCTTTTCCTCCTTTTTTGAATTTAATGATCTTTCAGGGGCCGGACAGGAAGCTTTGGGGGGGGCCCGATATGGCCCCCGGGCCGCCAGTTGATGATCACTGCCCTCAAAACGAACTGAAAATTAAAATAAAACCACAAACTTGAATATATATTTCACTCACATGAATAAAAAAGAACAACAAAGGGGATAAAAGTAAAGAAGGCAAAACTTCTCTGACCAAATAGCAGCTGCTAAATAAATAAGTAACGTTTAAATGGTCTGACTTACATCTATGTGGGTTTTGTGTCAAAGTCTAGAATGTGAAGGAGTTTTAGATAATAATAACAGATTTGCAGCTTAAAATCCTCCACTTTTTTGTTTTTTGCCAAAACTTTGTTCATATTTTAAGACTAAGAAAGAGAGAATTAGATTTTTTTTTAAAAACATGAATTATCAGAAAGAAATCAGTCATTAAGTCAGAATCTTCTGTTTGATGTATTGAAATAACAAATCTTCTTTCTGATTTGGCTTTATTCAGATTTTCTAGTGCCCATGTAAACATGTCTGTAATATTACAGCTATAAATATAATCAATGTAGCGTGAACAAACACAGCGGCACATTTAACGCCACAGTAAAGAGTAAAGAACATCACAGGCCTTCCAGTTATTTTGAGAAAGTTTTAGAATAAAAACGTCAAAGTTTATGACATAAATAATGTTCAGAAATGACACTTTTATATGGACACGTTGTACGGCCCCCTCCATCTGTGCAGACTTTTAATGTAAACTCCCTCAGGGTTTCCTTAAATCTGAATTCCCAGAGAAGTGCAGATAGAGGACGTGACCTCCGTGTCCTTGCAGTATCTTCAGCTAAACGTTCAGCACTCCTGCAGTGAGAGTAATAAAGCTCGTACCTGCAGAGTCTCTGAAAGCTTTTAGTCTTCGGCTCATTTTCAGGCAGAAAGTAAACGCTTCAAAGCCGAGGATTTATGTCTGACAGATTTATGTCTGACCTGGGGAGAGGTACATCAAGAGGTTCACCTTTAAAACACGCCTCTTTTTGTCCCTGGAGCTACTTTTCACTGAAGGAACATCAGGGACTTCAGAGGAACTGTGAAGGGAACTAGGAACTATCTATTAAAGCTCAAGGACTTTGTTCTGACCCTAAAGGTTCCTGCTATGGAGGTTTAGACACAGTTCAGGGACTCTGCAGGGCAAAATATTTCTGGTTTTGAGTAGGGCTGTCAGATGATTAAAATCTCTGATCTAAACATTTGATCACACTTAGTCTCCCCTTTTGTTGCACTTTGAAATTCTACTATTTTGCATTTAAAAGTGACTTTTTTTTTCTCCTGTCTTTAACTAAGGGGAGCTGACTTCCTGTTTGGATGCAGACCTGCTTTTTGGAAAGAAAATAAGGAACTTAGGGTAGATCGAAGACTATGACATAAATTTAACAGCACAAAAATGAACTTGTCATGGATTGTAAAAGGAAGTAAGGGGACAGTAAAAGGTTCACAAGACTTCTGAGCAGTAGAGGATTTATTTTACATCACTGTGGCTGCAGGGAGACGCTGGTGTAACTTAACCAAAGTATAGTAAAGGTACAAAAAAGCATGCGATTTATTAAGATTTTTAAAAAATAATGCACCAATTATAGACCTTTATTAGTCACATTGGATGAATTAATGCTGATGGCCCTGAATCTTTGATCTTTAGACCTATCAGGAAGCTTTTAGCTCCTCCAGGACCTGAAAGTTTCACATGCCTTTGGAGGAAATGTGGCTTTAGACTACTGAAATTTGGATGCTGTAATTACTCAACCAATCAGTGTTTCTGCTGCTCCTCCATTACAGGAACCTTAGGAGAACCTTTAAGATTCTTGGATTAAGCTGCACTACATGTGACCATCTGTACCATATCCAAGCACATTTGACCCCCAAATCCAATCTGTTTGACTAGTGTGAGTGCTCCATGCACTTCCTTGGCCTGGCATGGTCAGAAGAGATGCTCAAGCATGACTAGAAGCATTGATAGGCGACAAGGACAGGATGGAATAAGTGCAACCATTCCTTTTGACTATCAAGCAATGGCAGCAAAGCAGTCATGTTGGTCTGATGCAGAGGTTGTGTGTTTACTCAAAATGTGAGCAGACCCAAATATTCAAAGATTGCTGGATCAAACCTACAAGATCTCTGTGGCTATCATTTTGGTCTGTTCTCAGGCCTGGTTGGTCCCACAGCAGACCAGAAAGGGGCTTGGGAGAGGGTACAATCATGATTCGGCATGGTTTAGGGCAGCTGGGCCTAACGAAAGACACACGCTTAGTCCTTTACAAAAAAGTTCCACAGACTAAAAATTGTATGTCTATTCAGTTTGTGCAGAAGGAATCTTTCACATCCATCTTTAGTGGAATTGTAACTTTAATCTGCTCACATGCGGAAAAGTATTCTTCAAGCTTTGAGAACTCAACCAATCAGAGGGGTTTGCTGTGGTTCCAGTGTAAGTACTTTAGGGGCTTTAGGAGGTACTGCGTGGAGGAACCTTTGAGTTTCTTGAAATGTTGCTTCCTGGGTCAAAAGTCCCAGATAATCTCAGTGGAAATGTACAGTTTGTGTTGCAAACTGAAGCATTAAAGTCCCTGTACTTTCAGAAAGTTCTTTATGGGTGTAGAATCATTTCCCAAGGACTTTGTTTATGCAGTGGAAATCCATCCTAAAGACCCTGTAGTCCTTTGGTAAAGTTCCTGTGATGGAAATGAAGCTTTTGTGTGAAACACTGAGGAGAAAACCTGGTTTTATCCCTTTAACTGAGCCCAGCTGTAGAGCTCTGCACAACTAAGGAGCTGTGATCATTTAAAGCTGAAATATTTAATCACATCAGCTTCCATGGCTGTCTTTAGTGCTCTGTTTGCTCCTCCTTCCTTCCCTCACACGTTTATAACCTTCACTAAACACCAGCTAATGCCATTAAAGTCCGTGCAAACAGTCACAGAGCTCATTTTTACAGGCCAGTCGTTCCTTTTTATTGCTGCATGACCTGCAGCCTCAGCCAGGATCTATTTACAGATTCCAGAGCAGGAACAAAGAATCTTTAATGTGAATTTAATCTATTTAGTTCTGATGTTCTAATTCAAAAATACAAAGACTGTCCTGTAAGAGCCCCCCATCCTAGCTCTGGGGTTTGACTGTTTATGCTGAGTGTGCAGACTTCAGAGGTGTGCGTGTCCTGCAGACGACCTCTGAGCTGTAAAAATGTGACCCAGTTTCTCTTTAACCTTCAGGCGCTGCGTGACCTCATGAAGACAGAAGGTCAGCACGGTTTCTGCTCTCTGTCTCTGATTCATGCATATTTTACCAGAGGAGACGTAGATTACTGCCTTTCTTTAATTGAAAATAGTACTCTCGCCATGCTCTGGTTATGGCTCTGTTTCTGCTGACTGCATAAATTCTTGGGTGATGTTTATGGAAGTGTCTCCATGGAAACCATCAGCATCAACAATCAGTCACATTTGCAGCGTCCTCCTTTAATTATGTCTGGCCTGAAGTCTGCATACATCTCCTTTAAGGCCAAACAGTGTGAGGTAAATATTGAAGAGCGGTGCACACAGACGGCAGCTGAACCCACATTAACCACAGCGTCCACTGGACTGCTTTACGCCGTTTACACAGCCACCAGTTAAACAAATGTGGGCAGGAAGTGGAGGTGTTAAAGAGCAGCGAGTTTGGGAACAAAAAGCCACAACAGGACAGCTTTTATGAAGATGAACTCATTTAATGATGTAAAGTTGGAGGCTTGGTTCATGGTTTGAAGTCTTTACTTCATTTAGGTTTGAATCAGGATTAAACTTATAGAAATAATTCTTTTTTTTTGTTTAATTTGGCACAAGATTTTCTTTAAATAAATGTCAATGAAAACACACAAAGATTATTTAGGTTTATCTTTGATTTTGTCAAATAAAAAAGAAAAACAAACTTCTTCCTGCAGCAGCCAGTTTAAAAGATCTGACCCTTTATTCTCTCTGATGTTATCAGGAGGAATTATGTAACTCACACGCCAAAATAAACTCCCTTTACTCTATGCATTCTTCTTGTGGAGGATTTTTATGATCTTTATTGTTTAAATGTACGGTTTTGTATGATTTAGCCATGCAAAAGAAGAAATAACAATGAATGAGTGCTGAGAATTATCTTTCAACTTTCTTTCATTGGAGGTGAAATAAGGAGAGAGAAAAAAACTGTATAAATTAAAAACTAATACATTTCCTAATTTTGACTCCACATAGATGATGGGTTTTTGGCAGTGTATCTGCATCCTTTAGATTTTTAGTTAGTTTTTGCAAGAATAAAGACAGAGATGACCAAATATTGAACACATCCTGAAACTCACCAACCAAACATAAAACGGCAGGAAAATATGATAAGTTTAAAGATATGAAATAATCCTCAGCTACTTTTGCTTGGCCGTTTTTTCCTTCGGTAACAACTATTGTCAACATTAATGCCAAGAAAGCATCCTAAAACTGAAATTATACTCCACTGAAACTAGTTTAGTCCACAACGATGAGGATGAGGATAAACTTTATTGTCCCTGAAGAGAAACTGGTCAAAGACAAAAGTGTCAATACCACCAAAAACACCTGACAATGGTCCAAAGGGCCTCAAGATAAAGCAGCGATACTCTACATGTGGCTCTTTTGTGATGATTTGTGGCTCTTTTTTGGCTTCATTTTAAATATTATTCCCTCAGAAAACCTTAAGAAAGGGAAACTATGACCTCAGACATTATTCATTGCAAGTCACATTAATCAGTTTGTTTCTCACGCTTGGCTTTATCAACCTTAATTTTTTTTGTCTTCCATTGCCCTTATTTGCTTTTTTTTTTTGCCATTTTTCACCCAGTTAATCTGCCTTTTGCCATTAAATGCCACTTTTCCCCCCACTTTTTGCCACTCTTTGCTACTTTTTGCCCATTCTCCCACCTTTTGCTGCCTTTTGCCCATTGTAGTCACCTTTCACTCATCTTTTTGCCTCTGTTTTTGCCACTTTTTCTCCCCCAGTTTTTGGCATTTTATTCCTACCTTACCCTTTTTCACCCCTTTAGCCGCTTTTTGACCGTATTGCCCCGTTTAACTTATTTCCATTGCCACTTTAACCCATTCTTGCCACTTTTCACCACTCAGATTGTGGCTTTTTAAAGGTGTTTCTTGACACTTCGGCTCTTTGGTCGTCCGGGGTTGAGTGAGGCTGAGATAAAGGATTTCAGATATTTGAGGCTGCTCTCTGTTGCTCTGCCATCGCTGCCATAGGCAGATAGAAATATATTATACAAACACATTGTGTAAGAAGGCAACATGAACAAAAATTTAAAAATAAAAGAAGGAGAAATTCAAGATAACGGAGTAAAAATCAAAACAGGTAAGGAAGAGCATTTTCACAGGAATGACATTAAAACAAGATTAGCACTTTAAAATCAGGTACAAATGTTACAACCACTTTAAGTGTGAAATCTTTTTAGAAAATCTGACTTTTATTGTAGAATACAGGGGGAAGCATAGCGTCGGATTTATTTATCGAAAGTGAGGCAGCAAATTCTATCAATCAGAACATTTCTCTCCTTTTATTATGTGTGATGAATAATAAATGCATATCAGGCTAACACAGAAATATCCGGGCTTCTCATACAATAGTTCAGATTTTTTATTATTATTTTTATTGACATCTTTGTGATAATAAAATAGTAATCATCATTAACCCCACCCACCAAAAAAAAAAAAAAAACCAAAACACAGAAACAGTCAGAAACACACACTCACACACTTCTGACTGATGAGGAGGAGTACAGATCCAAAAGAAAACTTCATCATGACTCTTGACAAAGGACACAGAAAAGTATCTATCATGATGGAGATTTGCAGCAAACATCAGAATAATTCTGTAACACATCGATGCAGCTGCGTCTAAGGTGATTCCAAATGTTGCAGACAGAGACCCCATGTTTCCTCCACGTCAGATTATTATTTCACAGTTTTTCTGTGTGAATAACTGAAACCAGTTCATGCAACCAGTTTCTGAAGCATGGTGGAGTTGGTGTCTTCCAGTTGTTTTAGGATCATTTTTTTTGCTGACACCATCATTAGCAGAGCTGCTTGAATGTGAGCGGGGAGCACTGATGTCCTCTGAGGCTCCAGAAAGATCAACGTCTCTGTCAGGAGAGTTTCCTCCTATAAACCACAGAGAAAAGGACAAAAACTCTAGACCAGAACCGGTAGATTAACAGACGGTCCCAAAATAAATGCAGCATCGTACATCACTGACTTTACATTTATCACAGTCATATTTCAGAGTTTTGACTTCACGTAAATGTTTTGTATTTTCACAACTCTACAACAATTATTTACTTTTTTTATTTTACCAAATTAAAGACCAGGGAGGTTTCTAAAACAAAAATATTCAGTGTACTCCTAACTCCACAAACCAAGCCGGGAATGGTGATTGAAAATGAAAAGAACTGCCAGCTAGTTTAGGAGACGGTGGTGACCAGAAGATGCTCGATGTAGAAATGATGTCAACTTTGATTTAATTCTCAGGTTTTTATTTTCTTCCTTTGTTTCTCTCTTTGGACTCTCACAGAATTCCACAGGAATATTTAAAGATCACAGAGAGAGATTAACCCAGAATATTCCGACATAAATGAAAACTTAAAGCCACTTTAACCTCCTAAGACCTGAGCCTTTGTTTGGAGAGCATTCTTATTTTCTCCCTCTTATTTGGGATAAATACAGCCTGGTAAGTTCAAATATCAGTCTTGATGTTGAACAGGAATTTCTTGGAAAGTTTCCGTTCCAAAACCCCCCAAAATTCCAGGTTTAAAGAAAATGTCATTGAAAATTCTTAAACATATTTTTAAAGTATCTCATGAAAAGAACACAAATATTTCTTTAGATAGTCCTCAAATCTGTCAGTAAAAATTCCTCATAAAGCCTGAAAATTCCAATCAAAAAATTCCCAAAAATGCCATGCGAATTCCCGAAAAATTTCAAGCAAATTCCCCAAATATTTAAGTAAATTTCCCCTTCAATTTCTTGGAAAATTCTAGACATTTTCAAAAACATTCTCCAAAATTCCATGAAAATGATGTAAACATCCCAAACCCCCTAAAGTTTTCTAGAAAAACCCAGAAAGTGAACTTCAAATTCCCAATCCAATTCCCCCAAAATCTGGTAAGAATTTCCCCATATTCCAAAGAAAATGCATTAAACTGAGATAAATTCAAAGCAATGAAACCTTTCAAAATATGCAAACATATCCTCTTAATTTACATAAAAATACTTTGATTACTTCCAAGCAAATTCCCTAAAATATCCGAACAGCAAATTATCCCAACATTTCAAGGAAATTCCTTAACCTTGAACGGACATTTTGGACAATTATGACATCATTTCTAATTCCAAAAATGTTTGCTGTAGTGTAGGAAAGTCCAAATGTGATGTCCTCATATGTGGATGCAGGGTCTGAGGAGGTTAATTATTTCACTGTGATATTTCACTGTCATCTCATAGAAACTTTTCAGTGTAATAAAGACCGGAAACAAGTTTCTTTGTTGTTACTTTTTATTATTTTCAGTTGTTGTCATTGTTTTGTACAAATCCAGAGAATCAGTGACTGTAACAAATGTGAGGTTTTATTTCTAGTTTTATTTTGTTTTATTTTGAAGGGGCTACCTGTCCGTGTGTGTGCTTCCGCAGGTGCAGACAGGAGGCGTGGCCGTCAGACCTACACGCGCCACCAGACGCTCGAGCTGGAGAAGGAGTTCCACTTCAACCGGTACCTCACCAGGAGGAGAAGGATCGAGGTCGCGCATGCGCTGTGCCTCACGGAGCGGCAGATCAAGATCTGGTTCCAGAACCGGAGGATGAAGTGGAAGAAGGAGAACCGGGAGACCGAGAGCTGCTCACCGATGGCTGCTGTACCTGCTGCTGCTGAGGAAGAGGAGGAGGAGGAAGAGGAGGAGGCGGAGTGAGGGGAAAGACTCAGTTAGACATCACTGTTCACGCGGAGTTAGACAGTTTGGTTGATTTATTCCCCTCCTCAATAACAAGCACCGTAAACCAGGGTTGTTCAAAGTGAGGTTCCCGGCCCTCTGGTGGGTCGCCCATAGATGTTTAGGGAAAAATCAACAGATAACACCACGAGTTGATAAATTCAGACTGTATCTGTGGTTGAAGAAGTCCCTGAATATTAAAATGTCTTTGTCAGCACCCAAAGGCACTGCATGTGAAAAATGTACTTTTTCTTTTATTGTTGAAGGAAAGAAGGAGAAGAATTTACAGGAAAGGGGAGCACTAAAATAAAATAAATCAATATTATTATTCATCTTGAATTAAATCAGTAAAGCTACTGGGGAAAATATAATTTAAAAAAAAATCAAAGAAATTTAACAAGTTTTCTGGAGAGGCTAGCACTGTAAGTCTGGGATTAAACGGCAGATTTTCACTGTTAAACTTCCAGTTTTAGAAGAGAATTTAAAGAATGTTATCCTTAAAAGTGTCAAACGTGCAAATATGTCGGAAAGAGAGAAATGAAGATGGTTTTTAAAGATGGTTCTGAATAATCACTGTAAATCTTTTTAAAGGTGATCTTAATGATGAGAGTTCTTCTGATCTGTGATGAAGGGACAAAAAGCTGCTGCTGATCTCTCAGACATCAGGATTATGAATCAGACTGAGCCTGATATTAATGTTTATAATACCTGTACAGAGTCAGATATAACCTTAGAATATTTGTGACGTCAGAGAAGAATAAAAAACACTTTATCTGGGCTTCCCCCCAAACCCACCCTCTCTGCCAGCCAAACCCTGAACAATCATCAGTCATTTAAAGAGAGAAAATCCCCAAATCTAAATATCTCACTTTAATTCAAACTTTTGCACTCAAAGTTCTGACAGTGGCTGCAGGATTGATGGAGAGAAATATTAACTTAACTCTGATTCAAAACCAGAAACAGCTACCTGGAAATAAAATGTGGGAAAAAGCCCATGAGGTACGGAAGCCCAAAGTGGACATACATTTTTATGTTTTATTCTTTTCACCATCATACGGAAGAGTATCAGGGCCACTGGAAAAAATAAGACCATTTTTTTTTTCACTTGTGAGAAAAAGTCAGACCTCCGAGTTTAAAGTCAGAATTCTGAGATTAAAGTCAGAATTCTGAGATTAAAGTCAGAACTCCGAGTTTAAAGTCAGAATTCTGAGATTAAAGTCAGAATTCCAAGATTAAAGTCAACACTCCGAGTTTAAAGTCAGAATTCTGAGATTAAAGTCAGAACTCCGAGTTTAAAGTCGGAATTCTGAGATTAAAGTCGGAATTCTGAGATTAAAGTCAGAATTCTGAGATTAAAGTCAGAATTCTGAGATTAAAGTCAGAATTCCAAGATGAAAGTCAGACCTCCGAGTTTAAAGTCAGAATTCTGAGATTAAAGTCAGAATTCCAAGATTAAAGTCAGAACTCCGAGTTTAAAGTCAGAATTCTGAGATTAAAGTCAGAACTCCGAGTTTAAAGTCAGAATTCTGAGATTAAAGTCAGAACTCCGAGTTTAAAGTCAGAATTCTGAGATTAAAGTCAGAACTCCGAGTTTAAAGTCGGAATTCTGAGATTAAAGTCAGAATTCTGAGATTAAAGTCAGAATTCCAAGATGAAAGTCAGACCTCCGAGTTTAAAGTCAGAATTCTGAGATTAAAGTCAGAATTCTGAGATTAAAGTCAGAATTCCAAGATGAAAGTCAGACCTCCGAGTTTAAAGTCAGAATTCTGAGATTAAAGTCAGAATTCTGAGATTAAAGTCAGAATTCTGAGATTAAAGTCAGAATTCCGAGATTAAAGCTAAAATTCCAAGAATAAAGTCAGAATTCCAAGATTAAAGTCAGAATTCCAAGATTAAAGTCAGGATTCTGAGTTAAAAGTCAGAATTCTGAGATTAGAGTTGAAATTCCTAGAATAAAGTCAGTATTCTGAGATTAAAGTCGGAATTCTGAGGTTAAAGTTGGAATTCCGAGATTAAATTCGGAATTATGAGATCAAAGTCAGAATTCCATGATTTAAGTCAAAATTCCGAGATTAAATTCAGAATTATGAGATTAAAGTCAGAATTCTGTTATTAAAGTTGAATACCAAGATTAAATTTGGAATTCTGAGATTAAAGTCAGAATTCCAAGATTAAAGTCAGAATTCCGTGATAAAAGTCGAAATTCCGAGATTAAATTAGGAATTCTGAGATTAAAGTCAGAATTCCATGAATAAAGTCGAAGTTCCAAGATTAAATTCGGAATTCTGAGATTAAAGTCAGTATTCTGAGATAAAAGTTGGAATTCCGAGTTTAAAGTCAGACTTCTGACTTTTTTCTCACAAGTAAAAAAACATTTTAGTCTCAATTTTTTTTTTCAGTGGCCCTGATAGTCTTCCGTACCATGATTACTAGTACGTCCTGGTATTTTCCTTTGGCTGTCTTATATAATAAAACTGATTTACATATTAAAATGTTGAAATTCCTCAGGATAAAGATCCAAACTCTGATCCAATCCTGCTAAAACGTCTACATGGATGTCCTCCCAGGTCTTCTCAGCTTCCTGTGCTTTTTAAACATCTTTGTTTTGCCACATCTCTGTTATCCAGTCATATTTGTTTCCATCAGTAACATTTAGATGGCTGAGCCGTATTTAGAGTTGTTTACTGGTTTTGTCATTAAGGAGGTGTTGGTGGTTCCTGGGGACAGACTGGGAATCATGGAGCAGCCTTTAAATGAAACCCTGAATACCAGAATCAACCTTTAAAATCTTTAGATTGACTGAGAGTCTCCTTTAGCTCTGTAGAGAGGCTCAGACATTTCCATTAACTACTGATCAGCTGATCCTCATAGCTGATGGTAAATTTGGGTCAAACAGTCTCTTCAGAGCACGCTGAGCTGATTTTTAGCTGCTGCATAAAATAAAGAATAAATGTACATAATGTGATGCTTTTCCTTCATAGTCGTGCTGTTAGCTGTGAATGTTCCTGCTCAAATGCACTTTTAGTTCCTGTCATGTATGTGACCAATAAAAACACTGGACTGAGTCTCATGGATGTGGGTCTTTCTGGAAATATTTGAAGCAGCTGGCTGTTGAAGCTTTCTGCGCGTCTGTGGTTGTGTTGAGAGATAAAATGGCTGCATGACATGAAATAAAAGAACCACAAACACCGTTTACTGTCAGTGCGGATCAGAAAGAGTGAGTTTAGGAGAGGAACAAGTCATCATTAAAGCTCAAATGTTTACTGCATGGGCTTTACTAAATCCTGATCAAATGTCTGCAGAAATGTCTTTCAACAACCAGGAGTTTAGATTTCAAAACTGTGTGAGCAATGTTGATGACTGAAACAGAAGATTTTAGTTCATCCAGCAAGGATGAACAGATGTTGACCTTTTTCTTTATACATTTAAAAGTGTGCACAGTGGGAATGATCCAGCATTTTAGTTTAACCTCCTAAGAGCCTGCATCCACATATGAGGACAGTACATTTGGCTTTCCTACATTAAAGCAGTCATTTTTGGCATTAGAATTGTTCAAAATGTCCGTTCAAGTTTGAGGTATTTGCTTAAAATGCTGGGATAATTTGCTGTTCGGATATTTTAGGGAATTTGCTTGGAAGTAATCAAAGTATTTTTATGTAAATTAAGAGGATACGTTTGTATATTTTGGAGGTTTTCATTGCTTTAAATTAATGTATTTTTTAATGCATTTTCATGGGAATATGGGAAAATTATTACCACATTTTTGGGAAGTTGGATTGGAAATTTTGGCTTCAGGATTATCCTTTGAATTTTTCAGCATTTTTCTTAGAAAACTTTAAGGGGTTTGGGTTATTTCCATCATTTTCATGGAATTTTGGAGAGTGTTTCTTGAAAATGTCTAAAATTTGCCAAGAAATTGAAGGGAGAATTTACTTAAATATTAGCTTGAAATTTTCAGGAATTTACAGGAATTTATCAGGAATTTTTGGGGGCTTTTTTATTGGAATTTTCAGGCTTTATGAGGAATTTTCACTGATAGATTAGAGGACTATCTAAAGAAATATTAAGGTACTTTAAAAATATGTTTAAGAATTTTCGAAGACATTTTTTTTAATTAGGCAATTTTGGGGGTTTTGGAAAGAGAAATTTCCAAGAAATTCCTGTTCATCGACAAGACTGATATTTTAACTTTTCTGACCGTATTTATCCCAAATAAGTGGGAGAAAATAAAAATGCTCTCCAAACGCAGGCTCAGGTCTCAGGAGGTTAAATGCTCCTATAATGTAGCTTAGACTTTATATTCATATTTTGCCCTGTCTCCAAACACTGGCAAATAGATTCTTCTACAAAATTCCCTCACTTGATACAGAAGAATATGATTTTAAAGTAGCTCAGATGTTTGATTCCTTATTTTACAACATATAAAGCTCAAAATAGTACCAATAAGCCTCCTTCTCTCTCTTTCTATCTCACGTCTTAAACCTGCAGTTCCCTGGAGCTTAAGTGGTCAGTTTGCACATTTATGGGCAAATTTCCACATGTGAACGAACAAAAATCTACCAGATTCACTGACCTCTATGCAGAGACAGCCCACGTGTAGAAGGCTGACACGTTTACGTTGAGTCTAAAATCCCAAATTATTCACGTGAGCATTTTTGAAAGTGCCAATTTCACAAATTATGTTAAAAAAAATAAATAAATAAAGATGAAAATGTGGAGGAACCTTTCTAAGAGAAAAGCCACTATTGTTGAAAATATTTCGTCACACAAGCTTAAAGCCTTGACGTTAGTGTGACGTCTATCTGTACTCATTATAAACATTAACGAGCACCAAAGAGCTCTTAAATGTCCTCTCATTCTTTACAGTTTTAAATTTGGAGCCTCCATGTTTCTGCGCTGTCCTCAGACGTTTTACGCACAAGTTCGTTCAAATTTGGCGACCGTGTTTAAGCGGGAATGAAGCATTTTTGTAACCAAGTTCCAAAAAAAACAAAAAAAAAAACAAAACAAAACAAAAAAAAACCCATCCAACAAATCCGTGTGCAGTTTCTTTAAGTTTACCTGAATTGTTGTCGCAGCGCTGCGCCTCCACTTCTTCTCCGCTCCAACTGCGCAAAGTTTCCCCAAAACACTAAACGAATTTCCTGACAGAGTTTCTCTGGAAGTCTTCGGATGTTTGTGGACTCCACGTAAACCTTTGCAGGGTGGTGTTGTGGGGCTGAGTGGGGGGTGCAGCAGGTCCTAATGTCTTTATTGCGTCCATAAAAGGCCGGAAACCCAATAAAAGCTGCAAACACAAAGAAAGCAACAGAACGAGGATCGAGCGGCCTGTTGGTGCCTCCTGCTCTCTGCTCCTGCTGCTGCTTTAGTTTCTGGTAATTTTTAACCCAGGATCATTTGCATAGAGGAAACGGAGGATCCTGTCTGCTGCTGGCCAGACGCAGTGCAGTTTGGAGAGGTCACGCGTGGGTCATTGAAGGTTTAAAATCAAGTTTTCAGCTCCAAACTCAATCTGAATTATGTTGGAGATGCACGGCGGTTTTCCAGGACCAGGGCGGTTTGAAAGACAAAATTCTCGTCTTTCTGTGAATCCTGTTGATTGTTAGACATATTTAATCTTAGATTTGTTCATGCAAATGTGATGCTTTGGTAGAAATAACTGTACTGAACACAGTCAAATGAGCAGGTGTGGTGCGCAGTGAACTTCTGGCTGAAGTGTGAGGATTTTGCTGTTTAAATGCGAATCAGCAGCAGGATGATTCATCCATTACGCCGTTTTTGTGTCTGAACATCTCTGATTGTAGATATAACTTTGTTTAAATCATGTCTTCACCTACTACGGTGTTTGTAAAACACCAAAACGCGCGTTGTTGTGTCTCACTGCTGCACTGGAGGCGGGTTCTTCTCTCTTATTTAAGATTCAGGATGCGTCCGGTTTGGGCTCGTGTTCTGGTTCTGTCTGGTTAAACTGGATGATTTTTGTGTGGGAAAAAAAAAGAAAAAAAGACTGCGGCGTGTTTGCAGCGCCTCTGAGCATCCTGCGGCTCCAGGCCTGCAGGCCGTAAAAATAGTGACGTGTTGCCGCATTGCGAAAACGCTTTTACGCACGGCTCTCTAGACCAGCAGCACCAACCAGGTGATGATGTTGTTGTGTCTGCAAATCCTTAAAGTCCCAAATTCTTACCTGGAGACAGTCTGGGACATTTAACTCTCTGAATGTGCAGTTTGGTAGATGTAGAGAGACAGACTGTCAGAGGGGAGGTGTTTCTCCAGATATAAGGACTCAGACCCCCCCAGTTTTACATCACATGAGTCTTATTCACTGAAAGATGGAGATTCTAGTTTTCCAACACTGCAGAGAGCGTCTTTGGTGTTCTGGCTCCTTTCTGCAGCCACCCACGGAGCAGCCTCCGCCTCGGAGCTGCTTTCACTCAGTGACACCTTCAGCCCGGATCTCCATCTGCAGCTCGGCCGTGTGATGGCTCTCTGCGGCGGTGCGCTCACACCACACTCTGCCTCTTATCTAAGCACAGCCCACTGGACACTGGTGGTTAGAACAGTCTGTCATTTTCTGCTTTGATTAAAGGAAAAAAAAATCACCTTCACGTAAACAGCGCGCCTCTGATGACCAAAAGGATGAATAGTTAAATTGAGAAGAATCTCCTTTTAACTGGGATTAGTTTGGTCAAATGTGCAGCCTTGTGTTAAAATTCTAAACTTTATATTTTTGAATCATGAGAGAATTTTAATTGAAATTTCTAATTCAAACCAAAATCATCCCAAACCAGGATGCTGAGCTTTTCTTCCTTTCAGTGTTTTGTGTTGCTGCCATCTCCTTTCTTCCTTTAAACCCACATTTATCTGTTTTTGCTTGGCATGGTTACAAATGAAGACTTCAGTGATTCTGAAGATTGGAGAGATTGTTCCTGAAGATGAAATAAAGCTTGAATGAATGGCTGAACAGCACATCATACTTCTAATCTCAGCAGCACAGACGTGGATAAAAGATGAAGCACAGAGTTGTATTCCTCCTGCTTTCTGCGTCTGAGTCTGTTTTTAAAGAGGGGCAGAGATGAGGAGGAAAATGGCGGCTCTGAGGAAGAGAAGGAGCAGCTCCCCTCTAACAGCTCTCCATGAAGAAATGCAATAAATTCCTTGTTGTTTTATGAAAATTTACAACTTTGTGATACAAGTTTATGAGTGGCCGCGCGCGGGGATTGGCCGACGGGCTGGTCATGTGGACGCGCTTAACGTGAACATGAACTTTTTATGATTTCCCAAGTGGCTATAATGCTGCTGCTGCTGCTGCACTCAGCTCCGGCCCCGAGCTGCCGCCGCTCCTCGCCGCGCTCTGCGCCGCGCGGAGAACCCGGAAAACCGCGAGGAAATGAGCGCGCTGCTCTAATTACACGGACTAGTTAATGAGAAAACTAGTAGTGAGCGTGGAAAGCAGCACGAGGAGACAACAGCCCGCCCCCCTCCCCTCCTCAGGCTGCTCATCTTCCTCTCTGCTATGGCTCCTCTCTCCGAGCTGCTGTCTGCGCTCAGTCCGCGGACCGAGGAGGAGACCAGATTCCCCGGGATGACCTCATTCTTTTTATTTTTCATTTTTTTCTTATAGCCTAATCTTTCAGCAAAGACGAGGAGGAAGATGGTGATGATGGGGGGCGGTGATGAAGATGACGACGATGTTTTGACGACTGGGTGACAACGGGAAACGCACCATCCCCCCCTCCATCCATCCAATTACCATCCATCCATCCGGCGGGGCTGTCTCGTGCCATTCCGGGGGAGCCTGACTTGTCTGCACGCGGGACACCGAGTTGATCTGCAGGTGTGAGGAGCTCGTGACGGATTATCAACAAAAGGTAAGAGCTTTCCCTCCACCTTCCTGCTCCGGCAGCTCTGCGCGTCAGGGAGCGCTGCTCTGCGCTGCGCTGCGCGTGATTCTGCGGCTGCTGCTGGGACGTGAAATTATAAATGAGGTGTTACCCTCGGTCTCAGATTAGGGAGCCCTTCCGTGCGGGATTAAACTCCGTGATGGATCACGGGGATGGATCGGTGCTCTGTGGGCTGGATTAGCTGCTGAAGGGACTGAAGTGGGCTCTGTGAGATCCGGAAGATTAGCCGCGCTGGGATCACGGAGGGAGGGGGCAGATATGTTCAAGAGAGAGACTCTGGCTTTGATGTGAGGGCAGGTGTGCTGGATCTGCATAACAAAGACTTTTAAGTCCATGAATGAATGTTTTTGGAAGTTACAGTCCATACTCTGCTCATTTATGATGACTCTGACTTGGCTGCACGTGGAGTAACTTTAAATTGTTACTTCTCACTGATTGTTTCCCTCCTTCTCTGAGGGAAAAAGCAGCAGCAGCCTGGGGCCTCGTCCTCTGAGGGGCCTCAGGATGTAACCAGTATAGGTGTGCAAGAAATAAGGCGCACATCTAATATTTATTTCAATGTTTGAGACGTGGATTTAGAGGATAAATCAGGGCCAAGAGGGACTAAAAAGTATTGAATATTTTCTTTATTTAAACATTCCTTCCTTCTCAGCCTCTCAAAACGTCTCCATACTACACAGATATTTGTCAGATAGATCCTGTAGGCACACTGAAACAATGAACTGGTGGATTGCTGTGATAAAATGACATGTAATGCGTAAAATTATCTGCGCCAAAAAGGCTGACATTGCACAAATAATAAGCATATACGTATTCATTTTTTTTTAAGTCCATGAATTTTTGGAGACCTTATTTCATTCAGAAATAATTGAATGTTATCACTGTGTCACACAGAAACATCAGTCCAGCCCAGAGAGGCAGAACAAAGAGAGCAGAAACCAAAAATATGAGCTTGGCAAAAATAATATGAATGACATAAACCCTCCTGATGTTGATGGCAAACATGAAAACCTCCACAGTAAAAAAAAAAAAAAAAACACCCATTCCTGTCATCAGCAGAGCTCCAAAACGTTTCCTTTATTAAAGGACAAGACTCACCAAAGAGGGGGGGTATGGACTCTAAATGTTCAGACTAAAATGTGCATGGGGAGGATCCCTCTTCTTGAGTAAACCAGCACACATCTCTGGTTTGTTGTTAAGTTTAATCCAACACCAACCCTCACCATGCTTGATCTGTGCGTAATTTGGGTCGTGTTTTGGATGCTGTGCGGTTTGCCTGCAGGCAGACAAACTTTAAATGGCTGCTTCTTCCCTCGCTGCTTGTTTCTTGCTGTTTTCCTTTCGCTCGGTGTGGTTTGAATTGTTTCACTTCCAGATCTCAGTGAACAGCTTCCAGGTTCACTCAGCAGGCTGACAGCCTGTGTGGAGGCAGGCCGGCCACAGACGCAGGAATGTTTCTCTGTCTCGCCCACTTTTATGACTTTGTTTCCTCTCTCATTTCCTCCCTGCGGCTGCTGGTGGTGGTGGTGGTGGTGGGGGGGGGGGGTTGTTTTTTTTTTTTTTATTTTTTTTTGGTTTCTTCAGCAAAATGATCAGGACAACGCCCTAAAACCCCCACCCCACCACACACACACACACACACACACACACACCTACAACCCTGTCTGTCTGTCTGTCTTCTCTTTGGTCTCCAATTTGTTGCTGCTCAAATATCAAACAGTCACACTGGAGGGAACCCTCCATCCACAGCACCATTTTTCTCCCTGGCCTCAGTTTATTAAATATAATTAGTCAGGATCAGTGTCGTCATGTTTCACCCTCTCCGTTTCTTCATGTCTGCTTATTCTTTCACTGACGATCTTTGATTGAAAAATCGGTTTTTGGTGCGAGTTTCTAAACTTGATTTCCACAAGGCAAACTGAGTCTAACAGCGAATAAATCCTGTCCTTCAGTCCACCACGTTACCATTACATTTCTACTGAAGCAGAACTGCGCCGTTAGAGAGTGTGCTGCTAGTTTAAGATCATTAAAAATAAGGATCAAATCAGTTCTTTGTGTTAAAAAATGAAAATATCCTGCAGCTGCTTTTCTTTGCAAAAGCGCGCAGCCGCACATGTGTGTGTTGTGAGCCTTCAGGTTAAACAAAAGAATATTTTCTTTTCAATATGTTATGATCCAGCTGTCAAAAATAAAAAAATATATACTTCAATCTATTTATATCAACATTCCTGTTTAAAATTTGGAGTGTTTTTAAAGTCTAATGAGAGTCCGTTAATCTTTACATGAACAAGTAGTGGAGCTAAAACTGAACACTGTGAATGCCAGTTAACTTCAAACAAAGCTGGTGCTATTTTGGTTCATTACGCACAGGCAGCTTGTGCCAATGTGCCAAAAAAGAACAGATATTTAAAGACCAGAGATGAGAAGCTGGTGTCAGATTTCTGCACGACAAATATTTCTTTAAAAGCAGATCCAGCTCTTCTCTTTCCTTCCAGAAATTATTAATAGTTTCTCTCCATGATGGCGAATAAACTGTAGAAGAAGAGAAGGACAAAAATCAAACTGCACTGTCATGCGCTCCAGCTTAACAATCGTCATATTTCTATTTTGCGTATAAACAGAATCAGAATCAATATATTCTGATGTTTATTACAGGGAAGAGCTTTGATTTTACGCAGCAACACAAACAAGAACGTTCAGTGACGTTTTTTTCAACCCTTCCCTTGATAAAGGTCAGAAACTCACCTGTAATTTCAGTGTGTGTGTGTGTGTGTGTGTGTGTGTGCACTCGAGCAAGAATTTCCAACATTTTTCTTCCTTAACAAAATCAGCATAAACGTTTCCACACCTCGTTTGTGGAGAAAGAGCGCACCGTTACGCACGCGCAACTCAGCCATAAATGTACATTTTTAAATAAATAACACTTTCATCACTGTAACTCTCTTTCAATGGATTAACATAAACACCTACATCAGTGATACTCAGCGCGAGGCTCCGGAGCCACATGTGGCTCTTCTATGTCTTCATTTGAAAAAATTTTCGCACAGAAAACCTTAAAAAAATCTCAGACCTCAGCCAGCTATACTTACATGTATAGCTTTAATTGTCAGCCTTTATTTTATTTTATTTATTTTTTTGTCTGTATATTTGTATTGCTCTTATTTTCAGTCCACCCCCCCACACCGTTTTCCTTTTTGTGCCTCTTTTATCCTGCTTTTTGCTATTTGCAATTTCCCCCCATTTTTGCCACTTCTTCCCCAAATAAGCTGCTTTTTGCCACTGAATGCCACTTCTTTTCCCCGTTTCTTGCCTGTTTTAGTCGCTTTTTGCAACATTTTTAACGCTTTTGACCATTTTTGCCACCCATAACTCATTTTCTATTCATTTTGGCACTTTTCCGTCCCCATTTTTGCCATTTTTACACAGTCTTTGCTATAAATGCCTATTTGCCCCCGTTCACCCATGTTTTGCCACTTTCTGAGCATTTTTTTCCACTTTACCTTCGTGTTATTGCGACTTTAACCCCTTTTTGCCCTTTTCACCACTTGGATTGTGGCTCTTGCAAAGGTATTTTTCAATAATATGGCTCCTTGGTTGAGCAGGGTTGAGTAACTCTGATCTAAATAATGAATACATGAAACCCAGTAAACACGTTAACGCGTTCATGCAGTCTGCATTAAAAACAGGAGCAACATTAAAATAACGGTTAAACTGCGTATATGGTTTGATTTTATGTGAGGTAAACTTAATAACCGATAATCAGCCATTAAAAAAATCATTTGCTTTTATTCTATTGTCTATGTCTTGGGCTGGTTGCACCAGATGTGCGTCTCTCCCCGTGCGTAAACGTCATGTTTATTGCTTTTGTGTCGCCTACATTCTGGCCAGTGTCTAACTGCGTCATATATATGTGTGTACTTCATGCTGTGTATTTGAACAAACTCAGCTCATGGTAAGAAAAACATGATTCATATTTTTATCCATACATTTAAATTAGTATTTTTCTTGAGGCTCCAAATGAACCAAACAAAGTTAGAATTTTGTTAGAATTGTCCCTGATGAACGTGTTTTTATTGTGATGAATAACTGAGAGAATCTGAGATAAAGGGGGGCCATCAGCTGAGGAGATCCGGTCCAAAGACTCCCAGCTTCATCAGCGGAGCTCACACCAACACTGAGCCGGGAACATGGAGCTGTAAGGCGGCTGAGCTCCGCAGAGGGCCTCCGCCAGCTTCAAGCCGCTGCTACAAAACGCTCTGCTGCCATCTAGCGTCCACGTGAGCACAGCGCCGACGCTGATGAATAAAAACATCCTTCAGGGCAATAATACCGAGCCGTCAAAGCCTCCTCTAAACACACCACATGTCTGCTCTGATTAATGTGTGTGTGTCGTCGCCCGAGGGTGTGAAGTGCTGTTGGTGTGTGTTGTGTGTTGTATTACAACAAACTGATGATGCTCGTGCGTGTTTACTTTCCGTCCTCTCTGGATCCAAACTGGAAGAGAAACAAAAGCGCGTGACCTGCGCGCTCCAGTGTGTACGTGCAGGCCGTGGCTGTCTTTTGTCCTTGGTGTTGTTGGCTCCTTTTCTTTCTCTCCTTCTTTGAAGTGAGGGCAGAGCACAGCGGAGGGGGGAGACAGATTTGTGGCTCGGAGGGGGGGCTGCAGGTTCGGCCTGGCGCTGAATGAGGCGTGGAGGAATCCACGGAGCGCACAAATGACTCTGTGTGCGCGTGGAGCCCAGAGGAAAAAGAAACTCGGGGTGTAAAATCTGCGCTGATTGGTCAGACTCACAGTTTCCTATAAACCAAGGCTCCCTGTGCGCGTGCGTGTGCTCATAAGAGTAAAAACAAAGAAGTCTGTTTGCTCTGTGGTTTCATCATCTTTACTGGCTCTGCAGATCTGGACATCCAGGTGTGTGTTCATGTGTGTGTGATAATGAATGCGGGGGGGTAATCTAAAGCGCTCTGTTCAATTTATGACCCCAGCATCATCTGCCTTTAATCCAGCTTTAAAAATCAACACCAGCGCTTTCAAATCAAATGGAAAATCTATATCCCCAATCATCGCCCCCACACACACTTGATTTCTGCAGCTCCTCATCCAAACACCCCCAGATTACTGTGTGTGTGCTCAGATTATGATCATGATGGTTGAGATCACCACAGCATGTTTTCATGCAGCTGCAGGGAAACGAATCAAAGCAACCACCGCCTTCTTCAAATCCAACATTTTAATGCGCTTAAAGAGTTTTTTTTTCACAATCAAGCTCGCGAGAACATCATGTTACAGCACAAAGTTATTCTAGAATTAAAATCCCCACATTAAACATGTAAGTTAAAAAAATAAAGTCACTGCACTCTTTAACTGCTAAGATAACTAAAGACACTGTTGCAGGAACTATTTGGAGTTTTTACCACTTTTACGCGCCCGTGGTGCGAACATTAAGAAAACTCCAAACAAGAGCAAACGTTCCTCATATAAATGTTTATTTCAATATGGATAAAATCTTTGATTGATCTCAAATGTAAATTTTATATTTTACATTTTTATGACATTCAGAGTTTAATGACAGACAAACAGGACATAAAGTGCAATTTAGATGTCATTCATAAACGCAGGGCAGAAGGGGGAGAGAAGTGCGCAAGGTGCGTCCATGCGTAATATTTACCCGCTAAGGAAAAGTGTGCAGTATGCAATCATTAGATTTAACTATATAGATGAGGCGCGAGGCTAAAACAGAATAACCCATACACTACACATCCACATATACTTATACATGCACACACACACACACACACACACACACACACCAACGCTGCTGTGCGCAGGTGTGAATCTGCAGTATGTTAAAGAAAACACACTAGAATGATGTATCCTGTTAACTGATGAATAAAGAAAGAATATTTACAGTCACAGCTCTGAGGAATAAAACAGGATTAAATCTGTTAAATCATATATTTAAAAAAATAAAAACATCTAAACGGGACAGCACAACATCTCCACAAATCTTTAATTTAGCACGATCTGAGGAAAACTTGGTGTTAACTAAAGGGACAAATTAACCCTCAACTATCTGATTTATGTTTGCACGAGCTCATAAAAGTGGACCAAACTCTACAGAATGCCTGCAGCCAGTCACTCACGATTTCAGACTGAGACAACTAGTTATTAACCCCTTAACGCCTGTTGTCGCATATTTGACACATACTGTAATTATCCCTCTATCTAATCAATATGATCAATACATTACTCAGAAAAACTCCTGAATACAATCTGATAAATGAAAAAAATGCCCTCAGGTGGATTATCAGTCACCAAAAACACCTGATGAATAAAATGAGACACTAAAAGTATAATTGTTGAACTTTATGGAAATTTGGATTTTTTTTTAAAATTTCAGTAGAAAGTGAAATAAACATTTCATAAAAAAAGAAAGAAAGAAAGAAAATAGAATTTTCTGGCTATTATTTGTGTTTTTAGGCTTTAAGGGGTTAATCAAAGTTTACAGAGGGAAGAATAACTTAAGGAACAGCATTAATAATAATAATAAAAATAACACTAATACTAATAAAAATAATAATACATAAATAAATAAATAATACAATAATAATACATAAATAAATAAATAATAAAATAATAATACATAAACAAATAATAATAATAAATGAATAAAGTAATAAAATATAATAACAGTAATAATTACAAATTAAATAATAATAATAAAAATTAATACAAATATAATAATAACAGCAACAATAATAAATAAAATAAAATAATAAAAAATAAAAAACTACTAATAAAAATGATGATAATAATTCTAAGCATGTTTCTCGTACTTGTCCACGTGAGCCTCCTTCTCTCTCCTTCCCGTGATGCTTCACTCTCCCCTCCGTTAATCTTTAACTCGTCCCGGGGCTCTTGTGCTGGTGTGACCGTGCGCTCGCGCCCCGCGGTAACAGTTCGGTGAACTGACCCTGAGCACGAGCTCACGGTGGCGTGAAGGACGCGTCCGGCCGGCTCGCGCTGCCTGGAGACGATCAGAAACATTGGCAGAGTGAGGCAGTTTGTCTGGTTTGGTATTAACTTTTCTCAGAGAGGTCGCTCACGAGGACGCACAAAAATCAGCAGAATCCGAGGACAAAGATTTTTAAGACATTTATTTAGAAACAGGAGAAAAATTAAAGCTGGAGACTCTGTTCCCTTCCAGACTTGAATAAAGAGCACTGAAACATCCTCCAGATTTAAAGCACATATTTTATAGACTTTTTCAAAATGCTGTTTTTAAATCTAGAAATTCAAATATTTGGCCATGGTAGGATTCTTACCTACAGCTGCAGAGCGTGAGGAATTCCTGGAATATTTTCCATCCCTCTTCAGACCTGGGAATGTGATTCTAGGGAAAAGAGAAAAGCGTGAGTATTTAGTAAAGTAGTTTGGAGGTTTAATTTCATAGACGGTTAATTATTGTCTGTGTGTGTCTGTGTGTGTGTGTGTGTGTGTGTGTGTGAGGAGAGTGTTTGGAGCTGCGCCGGCGCACAGATGAACCGCAGATGAACTGTACAGTCTGTCTGCAGCAGCACATTTGTTCCTCGGGCCTGTTTTTCACTCCGTCGCCATTCCTCGGACTTTACAAGGAGTCATAAACGGCCATAAAGCCATAAAAGTCCCGAGGTCAGCCTCGCGCACACAGGCTGAAGAGGAGCCATAAAGCCATAAAGAAGCAGCAGTCGGACTCCTTCAGCTTTAACTGACGATAATCTCTGAAGTTTCACAGATTCCTGGAGTTCTTCTGCAGCTCTTCGCTGTTTATTCTGCTGCTCGATCACAGTCAACATTCACTGCGCATGCTCACACACTTGATAACCAGATATTAAAGCCCTGCAGATTCTAATTATCACCATTTTAAAAGCCTAAACTAACTCTTACGCATCATTATCAGGCGAATTATTTTCTCTGCGCGTGCCGCCTCCTGCTGACAGAAAGACTCGTCCTCTCAATCCTGATAACCTTTAACTATATCCTTTACATGTTCATACTTGTGTCCTCAAATTTGAGGTTAAAATGATCGATTTAAACCAAATAAGGCTAAAAAGAAAACCCAGGGAGCAGTGGAGCTCTAACCCAGCGGCACATTTCTGCTCTGAGTTCATTTTTATGTAGAATAAAAGAGTCTGATTGGCCACATCTGTCCTCATTTATTTAGAAGCCTGCTGGCAGCTGCTGCACGTGATCGTCAACACTGCACGCGCATTATCTATAAAGCTGAACCCATTCAGTATGCAAATGATCAATATTATCGATGAACTCTTCTACCCTTCAGCTCACCTGTGAAGTAAGGCGGGAAAGTTCTCGATTTTAGCCCAACAAGGCAGCTTAAAGTTCAAAACTTACTAAAATACCAGCAGAGATTTAAATATTATTATATGATGCAAAATCTGAGCTTTATCTTCTAAATATCTATTTTATTTCGCAGCCTATCCATGGAATATTCAATCAGTGCCAGTATTCTTCCATTTAATCCCGGTCTGCTCAGACTGAGGCTCACGTGACAGAATCTCTCTACTAATGGAGCCAATAACCTGAATATCTGAGGTGGCTTCATGATGCTGCAGCCTCTTCTTTAAAGGTCTGTTTTACAGTCCATTTCTCTTTTTGGTTTGTGCGTAAAATTCAGGTTGATGTTGGAGAAAGTTCGATTTTTTTTAAACCCTAAAAGGGCGAATGACGTAGTGAAAAGGTCAACTCATTCTACAGTGTTAGCCACTCTGGCTACTGGAGAAGGCTCTCATTGGCTCAGTGTTACTTTGATCTAGTAGCCCAGGGGTGTAGCACGGGGGGGGGGGGGGGGGGGTACTGATTCCCTGGGCCTACAGTAGGGAGGGGTCCTTAAGACGCCTGTATGGAAGCCCATTTGGGTCAAATAAAAAAAAAAGTGAAAGTACAGCAATTCTTGAAAAAATGATCTAAGTCATAATTATGAAATAAAAGGTCAGAATTATAAGATTAGGGTCATGATTATTAGGGATGGGTAAAAATATCCATGCATTGCAATATTTCCTCCCCAGTTTAATATCGATTCAGCAAATCCTCTGAATCAGTTCACCTCCTGGCCAGTGGGGGTCGCTGTGCGTGTGGACGGAGGCCGCACTCGACCAAACAACAACCAACCACAACCACGTCATGTGAGGTTTATCGCTGTTTCCAAGAGGAAAGAAATATTATTGAAGTTTACACTTTACTTTTTCAGTGTTTATGCAGAACTGGCATGTTTTTCACTTTTGCACTCCATGTGCACGAATACGTTATTATTGTGCAAATTTTTATTTTCAGATGTTTTATTGCTCAAAAATGTGAGGTGACCTACCACATATGTTCACATGGGCGTGGAAATAATTATTAAACAGTTGTCACCAGGTTCTTTGTGTATTTCTACTTCTTACTGAATCGAAGCATTTAAATCGATATCAAATCGAATTGTGAGGTTTTTAACAATATCCAGCTCTAATGATTATAAGATAAAAAGTCAGAATTAGAGGAATAGAGTAGTAAATATGAGATACAAAGTCAAGATCATGAATTAAAAAGTCAACATTATGACATAAAAAGTTATAATTGACTAAATTACCTTTTATCTTATATTTTGGACTTTGTATCATTTAATTATGATTTTTTTAATCTCATAATTTTACATTTTAATCTCATAATTTTACATTTTAATCTCATAATTATGACTTTAGATGTCTTTTTTTATTTCCTTACTTCCACATTTTTCTTTTTAAGTGGCAGAAATGGGCTTCCATATGCCTACAATGAAAAGTGTGTTGTTATTTAATTTTTCTTAATAATTAGTGTCATTACTGTATCAGAAGAGACTAAATGAATCAGTCAGACTGATATTTGTACTAAATAGAGAAAAATACAATCCTGTGAGCCCCTCTCTTAAAAATGTCCAGATAGTGTGGTCCAGCACTGCAAAATAATGCAAGGTAATTTAATTTAGCCATAGAAAAAAGTGCTTATAAATTGGGAAATTATGGTTAAAAATACATGAAAATGCATATATATTTGTAAAAATGATGCAACATTTGCTGCTTGGCTAGCCGGCTAAGGGAGGTCCTGTGTAATATTCTTTCTAGGGGCCCTGAATCCCTCGCTACGCCCCTGAACCGCAGAGATGAAGGTGACTATGCTTCAGTAAAACATGGTGTTAAAGTTTAATTCTCCCTCACTTCTGTCGACTTAATCGTGACTAAAAGGAGGATGAGCCGATGCTCTGTGGGGCCAAAGCTGATAAAAATGTTAGAAAGATGAAGCCAGACACTCAAAGTCAAACCACAGACACAGGTTTAATGGTTGGGGTGTGTGGGGCCGCTTTAACACTCTCGGGGTTTTCTTTTTGTCTTGAATCATGAAACTGGACAGAAAAGTTTCCAGTTTAAGTCGCAAACGTGGTTTTCTTTTTGGTCAGATATGCCTGATAAAAGCATGATTTGAATGATCATAACTGCATTAAAGTCTTTAGTAGAAAGTGATGATCAGGATCTTAAAAAGGGGTGGGGGTGGTGGTATGTGTGTGTGTTTAACGTCCTTATAATTGTTATCTACAGCAAGCAGAAGGGTTCAAGCCTGCGTACTCTGAAGTATGCGAATTATGAAGAGGAAAGTGAAAGTAGTGACAGTTGGTATGTGCTTATATCATCTCTTAATGCTCCCTCTCTCTCTTTCTCCTTCTCTCTCTCTCCTCTCTCTTTCCTTCTCTCTCTCTCTCTCTCCCTCTCTCTCTCTTTTTTCCTTCTCTCTCTCTCTCTCTCCCTCTCTCTCTCTTTCTCCTTCTCTCTCTCTCTCTCTCTCTCTCTCTCCCTCTCTCTCTCTCTTTCTCCTTCTCTCTCTCTCTCTCTCCTCTCTCTCTCTCTCTCTCTCTCTCTCTGCCATTTGTCGCCGTTTGTTTGTTCCTTCTTCTCCCAAATTGAACCACAAGCAGCCTCCAGTCAAACCTCAGTTAGCATGGTTAGCATCCATGCTAAGCTGCTGTGCTGCATATTTCATGTCAGCTACATGATCCTGACTCTGAATGAGGTCACTTAGCTGCCTTTGGCTGCTAAACATGTCTGCTTAAATCTACAGCTCAATTTGCTCTGTCACTGTAGGCTGTAATTACATAAGTATGGCAGGAGAGGAGGGCCAAAAATATCAAAGATCTATTTCAATCTAAAAGCAGCTTTCATTTATGGAGCACTTTTAAAAATGTTTCATGGAAGCAGACAAAAGAAAGTTACAACTCTGGTTCTCAACTGGTGGGTCGAGACCCAAAAGTGGGTCACAGCAGTTTTCAGAGGGTCACGAGTGGGTGCCAATAAATCTATGGTGTACGGAAGTACTCCGTTCTGCCATGAAAGAAAAAAAGGCAAACATTTTATTGTTGACTTCTGTAAATCTTGTTATTTTTTAATAATAGAGATTTTTTTCTTTAAAACTTGGGTATTTTATGAGGTTGCTGAGAAAAAAAATCAAGCTTGATTTTACACGTTCACAGGATCACAGAAAACAGTGGAATAAAGTGTAAGCAGACTTGTCCCCTCAGGGCTTCCATAGCATGGACATGCTATCTTAAATCAAACACTCCAACCAAGGTCCAAACTGCAACTTTTTTTCAGTAAATACACTTGAGAGGGGAATTTTGGCCACGATTTCTCATTATGGAGGTTCCTGAGGCTGGACAGGTGGAATAAAGAATCAAATATCAGAATCAGCCTTTAAAAAAAAAAACATTTTAACTCACAGAGAATCTCTGCACCGTCACAGGGGCTTGATCCTCTACCTGCAGTATTATTTATTCACTGAGGATGAATGTTGAAGAAAATATTCATCAAGTGGTCAAAAATGTCCTGAAAGGTGAGCGTTGATTTTTGGGTTCAGAGGTCATGGTATGTTAAATTACAGCATGCATGTATGCTTTTTTAAAATAATGGCTTGGAGTTACAGTTTTATCAATAATCTAAAACAGTGATACTCGGCGTGTGGCTCTTTTATGTCTTAATTTTAAATATTATTCCCCAGAAAATCTTACTTTTTTTTTTTTTTTTGCAATTTTTGCCACTTTTTATCCACTTAAGCTATCTTTTACCATCTAATACCCTTTTTTCCCTATTTTTTCCCCCAGTTTTTGCCACTCTAATCCCAGTTTGCCCTTTTTTTTAACAGTCTTTTCCTCTTCTCATCCAAAAAGCCACCTTTGCAATTAATAACACTTGTTTCCTTTTTTCCTGAATTTTTGCTTCCTCTTTTTGCAACTTTTTTCCCCCATTTTTGCCCTTTTCACAATTTTTTTTGCCACTTTTTGCTCATTTAACCTGTCTTTTGCCATTACATTTCAATTGTCTTCTATTTTTTGCCCATTTTTTTGCCACTCTTGACTGCTTTCTGCCCATCTTTGTCACTTTTGGACCATTTTTGCCACCATTAACTTATTTTAATTGATACTTTAAGCTGTTTTTGCCACTTTTCCCCAGACTGTGGCTCTTGCAAAGGTAATTTTCAACAATGTGGCTCTTTGGTTGAGCTGGAATGAGTAACACTGATCTAAAAATATTCAGGGCTTCTAAGGCCCCCCTTACATCCAGCAATGATTCATAGAGGACTCCAAAGTATTTGTCTTTGAAATCTCGAGGTTAGAAGTGAGAAGTTTACCCAAAAATGAAGACAGAAGTGAAGATACTCAAAGTTTGTACTCCTCAGTACCTGTGCTTGGTTTCTGGTCCTAATCAGACTTTATGAGAGTGTGGAATAGCAGTATTTACCGTGACTGTGTGAGCTGCATCATGGCTGTCCTCTCTCTGAGCTCATTAATGATTAAACCTCAGCAGCTCCAACACAATGCGCCGCTTCCCGTTCCCACAAGGCCGAGAGGAAACCGAGCGTCCTGCCATGGAGAGAGAGAGGGGTCAGACAGAAAGCCAGAGCAGAGAGATTCCCTCTCCGAGGGAGAGAGAGTTCACTATTAAACTTATTATCTGCGCCATGCTCGGACTGGGAACAGAGAGCAGAGCCGGGGAGGGAGGGAGCAAAGTAAAAGTTAAAATAGAGTCTTTGTCTCTATTTGTCAGTCTGCAGACGAGTCAGAGCCTGCAGGGGAAACACACACTCACACACACTCTCTCACACACACGGACACTTATTTATGGCTGCGGTTATTTTACGACCTCAGCGACACATATTCCGTTTGGAAGAGTCACTGAAAAGCAGGACGAGGCAGCTGCTTTCTCTTTTTTTTTTCCAAAGAAAAGAAGAGATTGATTTGAATAAGTACAGTATGAGGATTATTGGTGTTTCTGAGTATAAAGTAGAAAAGCACCCAGACTGAGCTGCGCCTTTTACGCACAGAAAAGAGAGATTTTTTTAAAAAAGATAAGGAGATCTGAAACAGATTTTTCAAATATTTTTGAGGCCAAGGAGAAGTGGGAGTAAAAAGGAAAAGGAGATAAGGCCTTTTTATGTTGGCGTGTCCAACTCCAGCAAATTTAGCAACAAGACTCCATAAAAAGATCTGTTTATTTTATTAGGATCGCCATCAGCTCGGCATGGAAGTACGGATAGTCTTTAGGCCCACTTTACAAAAACACACTGCAGCCTGCAGGCAGATTAAAGGTACATTTCAATAAAAAGTTTCACAAACCATGATATTTAGGAGAGGGAATTTAAACCCTTAAAGCCTGTTGTATCATATTTCATTCTTTTATGAAACCTCTATCTAATCAATATGATCAATAAATTAATTTAAAAATATTTGAGTTCAATCTGATAAATGATAAAAATGTCCTCAAGTGGATTACCAGTCAGCAAAAACACCTGTTGTATCAAATGAGATAAAATATAAATATAAATATGTGTGTGTGTGGGTGTGTGTGTGTGTTAAATTTTATGCAAATTTGAATTTTTTTGGATTTCAGTAGAAAGTGAAATAAACATGTCAGTTCCAAAAATGCTATAATTCTATAGTTCTTGCTTTAATTGTGTTTTCAGGCTTTAAAGGGTTAAAATAAACTGAAATGTGTGAAAGAGCATGATAAAATTCTGTCAGTATTTTAAAAGTATGATGCTCCATGAAATAAGATGAAAATACCTACGAAGACTGGAGGACGATACCTCTGCTGCAGGCTTCTTCTTTATTTCTCTAATTTATGGTTTCACGTTAAACATTCATGAAAAATGTTTTTAATTATTAGAAAATTTTAATTAGGCCGATTTTTATTGGCTGTATTAAAAACTTATAATTGAGAAAAAATAAAAATCATGAGACACTTTTTATAGGAACAGCTCCAATTCTTATTTCCCATCATTAATTCCTCATTAAATATATAAATGTGTAGTTTTATTCCTCATTTTTATTTCCTCTCATTAATAATTCAACTTTTAATTGCCTTGAAATGACTGGTTAAGCTGCTGGAGGAGAACTGGCGTTTAAAACTCACTCAGACTTTAGTAAATATTTGCTGGTAATAAGATATTTAATCCCTTTTACCTTCTTGAGTCGCTGTATGAATAATTCAGGCTCGTTTATGGAGATAGATTTTACCTGTGCGCGCGAGGCTGCGCTCTAATCAGTGTCAGGAAAAGGAAGAAAAAAATTAGAGAAACTTCTCGGCCGTTTCCTTTCCTCCTCTCCTTTTACATTTCATCCTAATCAGTGTCACCGGGCTGAAAATCATAATTCACCGCTCCCACTGATTACGCACGACACAACAGGAGTGGAACAGTTCAGCACGGGACGGGCACAGAGTCCCGTTGTGGAGAGGACCCGGGACAGAGCAGCGCCAGCAGCACGGATCAATGTCATCAATAAAACCTGAACAGACCCCTGATTATGTCCTCAAACCTCATCACACCAGTCGAAATGTACCAATTAGAACCTCCACAAACACCTCCATAACACACTCCACACGCTGAGCACGTGCACGGGGACCACACATGAGCCGCGCGCGCTCCCGGCAGTGATTTACACTCTCCAAATTCATTTTAATGCGCTCGGTATTACCCGCAAAGCGCCGGGAATATGTTTTATTATTCGGCTGCCTCTGGTGGTGCAGCAGCAAAACCTCCCCAAGGGGGCTGCGCGCGCGCCTGTGTGTGTTTATGAGTTTGTGTGTGTTTGCTGCTGGTTTTATGGGTCCAACAACAGACGGAGGAAGGCACAGAGGGAAAGAAAGAATCAATTTTACGCGCGGAGGATTCCGCTGTGATTGCGCAATCTCACCGGGAAGCGCAGAAAAGAGTGAGGAGATTGGATGAGATAGTTAAGATGCTTTCTGCAATTTCACACAGTTGTTGTCATCAGTATTTATCCCATTTATCCCACAGCTGCATTATTGTAATATCTCTGCACGTGGATGTTTATTTATGACACTTTCTACTGTCAGACTTTTGCGCACTTTAATATTCCTCAAACTTGTGCATACTTTGCCCCATTGTTTCTATTTTTACGCGTCTCCGTAACACCTATGGTTCTATTTTTGCCGTTTGTTTAAATGCAGCAGATGAAACTTCAATTTCCTGCCGGATCAATAAAATCTCTCCTGATCTACCTATCTGAGAATTAGAGAGAGGGAAACAGAAAGGGGGAGGAGGGGGAGGGATGGAAGGGTGTCTCGGTGGTTCCCAGTCCCCCCTCCCCTCCTCTTCCTCCTCTCTCCATCCAAAGGAAAAGGAGCGAACGAATGCCAGGCACGGAGGCTCCTGATTGGTCAACGGGAGGTCAGCTGCCTCTCCCTTGTCCCCCTCCTCACCCTCCTCTCTTCTTCTCCCCCCTCCTCTCTCTCTCTCTCTGTCCCACACTGGCACTCAGCCTCACCCCTACCCTCCTCCCCCCCTCCTCCTCCCAATCCTCGATAAACTGTGATAGCAGCAGCCCGTGGCTCGCTCGGTGGGTCTGTGGGCTATAAAACACAACAAATCATAAAGTGCAGAGGAAGGAGGACGGGAGGGAGAGCCGTTAACCGTTAACCGTTAGTCCCCTTCTTCTTCTTCTTCTTCTTCGGCTTGTTGTTGTGTTTGTCTCGTGCCCTCCTGTCCTTCCCCTCTCCTCTTTTCTCCTCCTTTCTCTTCTTCACTTTCTCCCGATGAGTTCTTATTTTGTCAACTCTTCTTTCCCGGTGACGTTACCGGGAACGGGAGGCGGCGGACAGGCAGCAGCAGAGTCGTTCCTGGGTCAGATCCCGCTCTACTCGTCGGGATACGCCGCCGATCACCCGCTCAGACACTACCCGGCCGCCGCCGTTACCGTGGCGTATGGAGCGAGCCAGGAGAAAGCCTACCCCGCGTCCTCGTACTACCAGCAGGCTGCTAACGGAGCGTACGGCGGGCACCGGGCGGCTGTAGGGGGCGCAAACGGAGCAGGCACCTGCGACTATGCCACGGCAGCGGCCGCAGCTGCAGCAGCAGCGGCGACGAGCTTCTACCGGGACAAGGAGCTGCCGTGCAGCCTGGAGGAGCAGAGAGCAGAGTGCGCGGGGCTGAGCGCTAAAGGACTGTTTGGTGAAAGCATGGAGGACAAACAAGCAGCTTCAGCGCCCATTTATCCATGGATGCAGCGCATGAATGCGTGCAACGGTGAGTGTGTGCCGCTCCTTCTGCACATTTACGACAGAATAGAGCAGAGGATCCCAATGTGGGGGTCAGGAACCCCCGGGGGGTCGAGAAATGTCTTCCAAAAATAACACAAAATTTATCTGTTTAAAATAAAGACATACTTGGGTTCAGTTTTAGATAAAAGCCATCACCGCAGGGGATATTTATGCTGAAATGAAACTTTAAGTTATGACATGACAGAAATGATGGAGGGGTCTGCTGCTCTTTACGCAGACATCACCTGTGCCTTCTTATGTCTGGGACAGTCTTTACGCACAGATTACGTCTGCTGCTTCCAGGCTTTCTCTCAATAAATGAAAGATTATCTTTTCAGTTCGTTTGGTTGTTTTTGTTCCAGTGAGCCTGTTAGTGAGCGCGCACGGCTGTGCGCAACATGAACCACTTCCAAGGACGGTGGGGGTCCAGAGACTCCGGCGCTGATATTTTGGAGGTCGGGGTCTGAAAAGTTTACTGTGAGTGTAAGATTAAAATCAGCTGTGAGTCAGGACAGACACATCCATGATGGTTTAGGAAATAAGAAGTCTGGAGTTATGACGATGCACCAGTCAAAATACAAAAGTAAATTCTAAATCAATTAATCAACCCATTAATCTTTGCATAGCGCCAATTTACAAATAAATAGAGTGAATTTTATTAAAGGGGAAGGTCTGGACGGTACTGTTATTTATAAAGAGCCAACATGAATTAATCATGGATGCACGATATTATCGAAATCAGCTGGTATTAAACAGCATTAAATGGGAATACACACATGCAAATATAATGTAAAATAGCTATGAAGTGACGTCAGCAGAGATATTGCACATGAGATGTTTGATATAGAAAAAAAACATGGCACACTAAATGCAGCCTGTGCGTAAACGTGCGCGCGGCCAGCGGAAGCTGATTCCACATTAAATGTTTGTGTTGTATTTTATGATCCCGTCAGAAAAGTGACGTTTGTTTCCTCCTCCTCTCTCACACGAGCTGCTGACTTTACGATCCCGTTTGTCGGCCTGTCACTCAGTCATGCGCTCGCTGCTTTATTGTCCGTCATAAAGCGGCTCTGTTTGGGTTAAAGCTCCTCTTACTGTAGTGACCTGCTGACCGAGGAGCTGCTACCGAGCGAGCGCAGAGGAAGAGGCTGTCAGGGAGTGTTGTGGGTGAAAACATGGAGCAGATAGAGAGAGACAGACAGGCAGAGAGGAAACTAAAGCACGCAGACACTTCATCTATTTCACTCTCTCTGTGCATTTCCTGATTTAACCCTTGTGTTATCTTTGGGTCAGATTCACCCGCTCCAGTCTTAATATTTCTCACAGTAATTGTATTTTATTCTTATCTAATGCTGGAGCATGGTGCACCATAGATGGAAGCACAAAAAAGCTTAGATGCCCCCTTTACTGAAGCGCATTCAACTCCAAACTGCACATTTCTGCAACCTTTGCGAATAAAAACATGTTTACAACGCTACAGAAACGGAAGCAACCACGATGAACAGACTAAATATTTAATGTCAAGAATAAATACGTAAAGCTGATGTTGAGTTGTCAAAAAAGAGCAGTATCACGTGATTAAATGTAGTCTTTCTGCACTTTGAAAAGGGAAAACCAAGACACTAACTGAGGATGTGGTGAATGACAAGCTGCTCGTCGTGCAAAGCAGATTTGGGTTGAAAATTCAGTTTAGCTGCTTTATTTTAAGAGCTAAGTGAAGGCGGGTCATTTTTTACCCTTAGGACAGGGGAAGCATCCAGAATACCGAGACTACGCAAGTCTTAACTTCATTTCTCCGTCTTTAAAGTGGATTAGAGAGGAGCACAAACAGTAGAAAATGTCACTAAAATAGTTCTCAGTCTCATATCTGCCTCTCTTCCTCTTTCTACAAACATCCACCAATCCTCAGCTGATAAAAGAAGAGGAGAAGAAGAGCTCCAGCTCATGTTATCTCATGACTGTTAACCTTGGAACCGCCGACACCGTTAGAGCTGTTTATTCATAAGCTAGATTAGATATTACACTCATAATCAGGCCCGGAGACGCTGCACAGCTCGTGCTGGAAGCCAAAGAAGCAAAGTCAGCTCGTGTTGATTCATCCAAGCATTTCTACTCTCTCTCTAATTAAAGCTAATGCTGTTTTGTTCCATGTCAGACTCGGCTGTTGTTCTGAAAGTGAAAGATGGAGAGAGGGCAGACTTGGATGCTGCTCTAGGAAACGCTCCGTTATGACATATGAGGTGGAAACAGAAAGAAAAGGAATCAAACCTTTAAATGACAGGCTGGGGATGGAAACGAGAGAAGAGAGTGGCCCCTCCATAATCTGCATTATCTGACTTCTTATTTATGGATTTATGGGAGATGGAGATATGTGCGGTTGGCTCTCATGGATCGATGCTGAAACTGAAGCTGCTAAAGTGACAACATGGCGATTTGTTTACCACCGAGGGCAAAAATACGGTTAAATGGAAATAAAGCTGTGAGGGAGAGAGGATAACACTGATTTTTATTACTACATCCGTGCGTAATGACGCGCAAATGTGCTATTTTGGCGCACTGTTAGTTCAGAGTGTTAAAATCCTTGACTTTTATTATTATTATTATTATTATTATTATTATTATTGATGCCGCTTGTATTACTTGAGGTCAGACTGGATGTTATTTTTCAAGCGTCTCAGTTTTGGTTCTGCGTAAATCTGCCTCATTAAAATCCTAAACTGCTGGTTAAATTCCTTCTTAAGCACATCATAAACGATCCTTTTGGCTTCAGAAAAAACAGTCACTACCAAGATTACACATTTCTTATGTCATCATTTAAACCCATAAATTCATCATAAATTACTGCACCTTTTTCTGCTCCAAATAAGAACAATTTATGGCAAACTCTTTAGTGTAAACTCCGCTGGACGTTTGAAAAGACTGCACTTATCTAAAGGTGGAGATGCAGGTACAAATATGAATGTGGAGAGTCTCATAAACTACGAGCTGCGTCATGATTCCATGCTTTATCAAGGGTTAAAAAGTCCCACTTTCTACTGGAAGTCTTGCTAGAATTTATATATAAGTAAAAGTTACTGGGATTTTAAAAAAACGCACTTTTAAGAAAGACTGGGGGCTCAAATTTAACTATTTATCCGGTGGGGGGAAAAGTGATGAAAAGAAAAGAAAAGAAAAGAAAATTAAATTTAGTCTCAGGTAAATGAGCTTCCGTGTTAATCACTTCCTCTTCCTCTCTTTTAGGGACTTTCGGGGGTCCCGGGAGGCGCGGGCGTCAGACCTACACGCGTTATCAGACCCTCGAGCTGGAGAAGGAGTTCCACTTCAATCGGTACCTCACGAGGCGGAGAAGGATCGAGATCGCGCATGCGCTCTGCCTCACGGAGCGGCAGATCAAGATCTGGTTCCAGAACCGGAGGATGAAGTGGAAGAAGGAGAACAAGCTGATCAACTCCTCGTCCTCTTCCTCTTCCTCCTCCTCTTCCTCCACGGTGAACGGAGCTGAGGAGGAGGAGAAACGGACGGAGTGAAAACAAACTGATGAAGGACAGAAACAAAAAGGGGAAGAGGAGGAGGAGGAAGAAAAGACTTTAAGTTTGTCCAGACCATTGTCTGGAGTGAACACTCTGGGAGAAAAGAAGCCTTTGTTTGATTTTATTTAATTTTTGTACTGAAGCAGGGCTGAAATAATATCTAGGGAAGGAAAACGATCCATTTATGAAGCCTCTCATCACCTCCAAATAAACTCTAAGGCTGTGTCCTAAACCCCAAACTTTCACACTCCTCATACTAAAGGAGTTCCAAATTCAAAGCAGAGAAATGACCCGGATGTTCAGCCGACAAAACTGGACAGAAAAGTGTGAGTGCACAACGATTAAACTCCAACTCTGAAACTGCAGGACCTCCAGGAACTTTGACTCACAGCCTCGATCGAATCGCTGCCGTTTCCAGCTCTGACGAGAGAAATTGAACGCACCATAAACCGCTCCAAAATGCACTGCAGCTCAAGAAGATCCGATGGCGAAGCTCGCCAGCCAACAAGTAGCATAAGAATAAAACACTAATGCAGGATCTTACGAACCGACAGCCAGGCTAGCTCAAAGCTAGCTTAGCCAAAAAAGCTTGGACACAAAGTCACATGATGCAGAAATCATGGGCGTCCTATCCATTAGCCTAGCATGCACTCTGAGGACGGAGTAGAAGTGTGTAGTGCGTGGTTTGGGACACAGCCCTTATCTTAAGGCTTTAGTACGGAAGATTTTAGGGCCATGGAAAAAAAAGTTTTTAGTTCTGATTGAAATCCCAAATTCTGAGTGGCCCTAACAGGCTTCCGTAGTATGAAAGCATCTCTATGTGGTCTTAAAAAAATAAATTATAATAGACTCTCTAGAAGTAACCGTGTGACCTCAAAGAGCATTAAAAATATGAAACACATACACACACTCATAAACACACACACATAAAAACAAAAGATGCTGAGTGTGCTAAAGAAATCAGAGACACTTCTCCTCGTTGCATTCCAAAAAAAGAAAACTACCTAACTTGGTATCCTACCTATAGTTCTTATTTTGTCTTATGTACTTCCTGTTTGCAGGCACTTGTTTTGTTTAGAACTTTCTGGACTCTTCTTAGAGCTTTCCCCACTTTAATCTTTGATTTTCTCTTTCTGTTGGCGTGCTGTGTGAATTATACCCTCAAGTAAACGTGCAAACACACGGACGCCGCGTGGGAAGCTTCTAGAGCTGTAGGCCTGTCTCATACGTTGTTCATATTTAAACTGTACAGAAAAAAAACACACCATACGGTGGGATTATGTACATTTGGGTGTGGGGGGGTTGGGGGTAATTTAACCTTTCCAGCTGTTTCCAGTATAGAGGGGGGGGTGGGAGTGGGAGGGGGTGTTAACCTACTGATGTTATTCTCCAAACTACCTAAAAACCTTCAGGAAAGCGTCTATTTTATGGATTTTTACATTGTTTATGTTGGTGTTTTTGTCATGTCATTCTGTAAACTACCTGTCAATAAAAATGTAAAGAGACGAGCGGTGATGGGTCGGCGCTTCTTTCACTGGTCGGTTTGATTTTAGGATTCAGAGTCGAGATTCTCAGCAGGATTATCCTGAAACTCTGAGATGAGAGATCACCAGCCGATGAAAATCACTCAGTGTGGACATGGAACAAAAATAGGAAGCCTTTTTATTTTGCTCCCTTTCCTCTGATAAGATTCACATTTCGTTGTTTTCTAGAGACCTTCAGACACTAAAACATTAGCCTGAAGAGAACAAGATAAATACGTCAAGATCTTAACATCATTAATTAAATCTACTCATCATTACAGCGCAACGAATTCAAAAACTAAAAATGTGTCCACTTTGGGCTACCGTACGTCCTCGACCCACTGAAAAGTGCTCTGCGATCCACTATCAGGTCCCAACCCACCAGCTGAGAACCACTGATTAAGCATTTTATATTTTAGAGCGCGAGGCTGAAGCAAACTGAGCGCACGAGCTGCTGCTGAAGGAGGGTTGAACTAACTGATGAGCAGACCGAAGGGGGGGGGGAGAGAGAGAGAGAAAGTTGACCTGTCCTCGAGCCGGCCAGTCACACACTCACACACACACTTCAGCCAGACAAAGTGGACAATGTCCTCGTGACCCTTTGAACTCTGCGTGTCCTCTGCGTGACCGGCGCGAGGGCCCCCATGATCTCTCTCGGGGATCTCAGTTGGGCACAGGCACGCCTTTCTCCTAAAAATAACTGATATGTGGACAAAAATTGGAGTAATTATGGGCACGAACGCGCGGGATTACGCACGAGCGACAAGATATTTAAGCCTCGTTCACTCTGTGTGACTGCATGGAAGTTTGCAGCTCCTTAACCCTCCTTATTTTTCTGATATTTCTCCCTAAACTTAGAATAAAAATCAGCTTTACTGCTCTGTGTATTTGCGCATTCAAAGGAATTATTTCTGATTTAAACACTGAAGAATAAAAGGCTTGTTAGACGACACAACTCCAGCTGATGGATGATTTACACAGAATGAAATAGAGCAATATAAAAATATTTAATGGATAAAGATTTTTAAAAATGAAACAATTAAAACTGCTGTCTTCTAAATATCTAAATGAACTCACAGCGGCAGTGTAAATAAAAGTCTCTGTGCGGTAAAAACTCGACCTAAATTCCTCTAAAAAAGCAGAGGAGGGAGGATGCAAACTCAAAATACTTCTTAAGCACATCATAAATATTTTAACCTTATCACGGTGCTGAAACACTCAAGTCTGTGCCCTCTTAAAAAGAGTAACACCTTCATACTTCACCATAGACTCTCTCAGTTTATCTGCATCTCTGCTGCAGGCTCTTCTGCTCTGCATAGCTCAAATTTACGACAAAGTCTTTGTTGGCAACATCTCCACAAACACTCCTCTCTCCTAAGGTTGAAGGTTCATTCACAGTTATAAACGCCTCTACACACAGAATCCTCAGATACAAAGCATGCTCCTGAATGTGAATGGATTTAGCATCAGCAAGTACAAAGACCTGCTTATTTATTCAAATCCATCCATCCAATTAAACCAGTTAACTCTTTATTCTCACAGCAGCATCCCAAAGCAAATATCAACACAAGACCCTCTGTAGAGAAAGTCCAAGCTTTGGTTTTATAAATGCAAACATTCAAATGAGGCCAAATATGAAGTTACTGAAGTCATTCATAGCCAGAAACCCCATCACAGATCAGCAGCACTCCTCTACGTGATTCTAGGACATCATTTAAGACAGGGGGGGTCAAACTCAAGGCCCGGGAGCCAAATCTGGCCCATGGCACAGTTATACCCGGCCCTCCAGATCATATTTTTATTCTAACTGGCCCACCAGTACCACCAGTATGAGGTCTGCAGATTTCCTCCAGTATAACAACGTAAACTTAACCATGATGATTGAAAATTTCCCTTTTAAGTCTTAAGAATTAGAAATAGTCAAGAGTTAAAATCATCTGATAAAAGTCAGGAATGTGGGAAACTTGTGTTTTCATTTTGCATCTCACAATTATGACTTAAAGTTATGGTTTTCAATTTTTATATCATATTTTCAGCTTTTAGATTCACAGTTTTAATTTTTTTCTAATATTTTGACATTTTCAACTCCTAAATATAGTTTTTAATCCAAATCCTTGAGCTTTTTATTCCAAAATTATTTTTTTATATCATCTTTTGACCTTTATAACTCAATATTTTAAATTTTATCTCATATTTTGACCATTTAGAGTCACAATTTTAATTTTAAGTCATATTTTGATGTTTTAAACTCATGAAATTGAATTTTGTCTTTACATTTGAACTTTAAATTTTAATCATAAATTTTAACCTCTTCTATTTAAAATCTTAAATTTTTAGCTCATCTTTGGACCTTTATAACTCAATATTTTAAATTTTATCTGATATTTTGACCCTAAAAACTCTTGATTTTGAACTGTATCTCATATTTTCACCTTCTAATCTCTTCATTTAGAATGTCTTTCTAATATCTTGACATTTTCAAGTCCTACATATAGCTTTTAATCCCAAATATTGACCTTTTCAGTTCAAAATTTAAATTTTTTATATCATCTTTTGACCTTTTAAACTCATAATTTAAAATTTTATCTCATAGTTTGACATTAAAAACTTCTGATTTTGAATTGTATCCTATATTTTAAGCCTTCTAATCTTGTGATTTACAATTTTTTCTAATATACTGACATTTTCAACTCCTAAACATAACTTTTAATCCCAAATATTGACCTTTTCAATTCAAAATTTAAATTTTTTTTATATCAAATTTTGATCTTTTAAAGTCATAATTTTCTTTGTTTTGTTTATGAGAACTTTAACTGTTAAAGATCATTCATCTCAAAATCATTTATCATCAATGTTACGTTTTTCTCCAATAATCGGTTAAATGAGGCTGACAGTTTATGGTTATTTTGACCCTGTTAGGCCTTCAGGTTAGACCCAAATCCAGAATCCGGCCCCTGCTGTGATTTAAGATATCAACATCCCTGCTCTAGTTTTGTACAGCAAACTTCCACAGCCTTTTTGTCTTTTTTAATTGACGCCTCACTGACTCCACTTGTTGCTTTGGTTAAACTGAAGGGGGAATATGAAGTCAGTCTCCAGCCTGCAGTCGGCCTGTCAGTGAATAATTAAAAACACGCTGAGGAAATAAAAATATTCAGCAGTCTGAGGACAGGAGAGGCCGTAAGGATGCATGGAGTAACACAGACAGAGTCTGACTCAACGTTAAATCATCTCAGCTCACATCATCTTCCAGGGTCCAGCCATGCAACACAAACCTAAAACAACTTAGCCCGTATTTACACGTCTGTCTCTGCCTGTGGCTGCACTGAGAGGAGCTGAAGGGGGGGTATTAGGGGTGCCACGATGCCGGCACAAATAACGTGGCCTGAGTAGATGTTGTATCTGTGTGGTATCAATAGTGCTCATAGCATAACTGGAGCTTTTAGAGGAGGCAGAAGAAGGGATCTGCTGGACAAACTGATCAGTTTTGTTGTCAAAAAAAAAAAAAGAGAGAAAATATCAGCAGTCAGTTATGGTATTAGTTCAACTATCAGCTCTGATGTGCACAATCAATGCATCCCTAGTGAGTAATTCTCACTTTGACCCATAGACTCATGATCACACTTGTTGTTTTTGTCATGTTCTGTGACAGAAAATTATGGATCTATATTTTGTCCTCTTTTCTTAAGCTTTAGTTCCTGCAAATATGACATTCTCAGGAGTTGATAGAAGCTGCTTGGTTTAAATTTCTGACTTTCTGAGATAATTCAGTAGAGATTTATTTGAAGAAATCTTTGATTTACTGTCAAAATATGAGAATCTCCAAACTGGAGCTGCTCAAACATCTAAATGAGGATTGAAGCATTCTGCAGGTTACAATAACTGGAGCTACAATTGTCTGTGAGAATATCTACCGTTGGTTTTACCCTTACGCTGTCTGACTGTAGGCAGATTTAGGAAGGATGCCTCCAGCTGGAGCATCATGCTTTTCTAACAAGGATTCATCATGAAAAGGAAATATCATCATGACATCAAAATTCTGCAGGAGTTTTGCAGAATTAAGAATTCAAACAAAGAGCAAGAACTTCTCCAAGTACTACTACCAAATGAAAGTTTTCTTTGTTTTTTTAAGGGGGTATTTTGTTTGATCAAATCTCTTGTTGCATGCAGGCTGTGGTTTTATTTGGAGCTGCAGGCTGCTGCATGGAACAAGTATTCAGCGTGATGGTGGAAATCTAAATATAACAGGGGGAGTATGTTCAGGGGTCTGTGCCAACTGGGTCGCTGCCTCCTCCTCCTCCTCGTTCCTGCAGCCTGCAGGCCATTCCTGGCACACTTTGGCCTGCGTTAACATCCAGGCCAAGAGCTGATTTAGTGTCGATATCAAAACTGAGTGTAAGATAATAAATCTGATCTCTGTTTGTTACATTCAGCCTGTTTCAGTTGTTTTCTCCCGCCTGGATTCTCGTCTTATTCGAGATGACTGCCATCCCTACTGCTGGTTTGTGTTGTAGGCTCAGTGTGAGAGCAGCTGAGTGTCTGAAATGTGGCCTGACACACATGGACACATTCCCCACAGCGTGCATTCATTTGTATCATTTCACACACACAAATCTGGAACTCTTCATCTGTCCCATGTTTGAGTCTGAGAGCATGAACACGTGTGTGGAAGAGCAAGAGGGCTACTACAACACACACACTCTCTCACAGACACACTGACACTCTCAGAGGCACCCCGGCTGAAATGCATCCAGAGCCGGGAATCAACAAATCATAAATCAGCAGATTTCCATCCAGTGTGGACGTCACAGATCAGGTTTAACATTCCTCCTCTGCAGCTGGACGGGAGGCTGCAGGGGGGAGACGAGGGGGAGGAGGAAGAAAGACAGAAAGACAGAAAGAAAGAAAGAAAGAAAGAAAGAAAGACAGAAAGAAAGAAAGAAAGAAAGAAAGAAAGAAAAAGAAAAACAGAAAGAAAGAAAGAAAGAAAGAAAGAGAAAGAAAGAAAAAAGAAAGAAAGAAAGAAAGCAAGAAAAAGAAAAGGAAAAACAGAAAGAAAGAAAGAAAGAAAGAAAGAAAGAAAGAAAGAAAGAAAGAAAAAGAAAAACAGAAAGAAAGAAAGAAAGAAAGAAAGAGAAAGAAAGAAAAAAGAAAGAAAGAAAGAAAGCAAGAAAAAGAAAAGGAAAAACAGAAAGAAAGAAAGAAAGAAAGAAAGAAAGAAAGAAAGAAAAAGAAAAACAGAAAGAAAGAAAGAAAGAAAGAAAGAGAAAGAAAGAAAGAAAAAAGAAAGAAAGAAAGAAAGCAAGAAAGACAGAAAGAAAGAAAGAAAGAAAGAAAGCAAGAAAGAAAGAAAGACAGAAAGAAAGAAAGACAGAAAGAAAGAAAGAAAGAAAGAAAGAAAGAAAGAAAGAAAGAAAGAAAGAAAAAGAAAAACAGAAAGAAAGAAAGAAAGAAAAGAAAGAAAGAAAGAAGAAAGAAAGACAAAGAAAAAAGCATCACATAAGTGAGTGTTTATATTTGAGAGTTTGCAGGCTAAAGTTGTAGCTTTTGTAGCATTTTATAGTCGTACTGTCACACACTTCTTTAAGAGAAGGATTTATTTATCTCCATTCTGGCCTATACCTTCAACATGATTTCCTTCTCTAGAATCCATTAACTCTTTTAAAACATTTATGCCAACTTTTAGCTTCAGCTTTTTAACTCTAACTTGCACTTTATATTCCTTATTTTAAGCCATACATGTCCAAAATATCATATTTCAGGATAATCTCTCTTGGAGAGGTATCCATCACACTGTAGAGCAGAGTTACTCAACCCTGCTCGACCAAAGAGCTGTTGAAAAATACCTTTACAAGAGCCACAGTCTAAGGTGAAAAGTGGCAAAAATAGGCTAAAGTGGCAAAAAGAATAAGTTGAAGTGGCAAAAATGGATAACCCAAAAATGAGTTATAGGTCAAAAATGGTCAAAAAGCGGTAAAAATGTGGCAAAAAATGAGTTAAAGTGACTTAAATGGGCAAAAAGCAGCAAGAGTGGCAAAAATGGGAAAAACTGGTGTTCAATGGCAAAAAGCAGCTTAAATGGGTGAGAAGTGGGGAAAATGCAAACAGCAAAAAGCAGGATAAAAGAGGCAAAAAGAAGTGTCAAAAATGGGCCTAAAAAGCAGACAGATTAAAAGTGGCAAATAAAGGAAGGGGGGATTAACGTAGCTTACAATAGATAATTTCTGAGGTCAAAGTTGAACTTTTTTAAGGTTTTCCGGGCAACAAAAATGTTCAAATGAAGGCTCAGAAGAGCCACACGCTGAGTAACTCTGCTGTAGAGGGTCTGACAGTGGCAGGGTGGTAAAATACGGACATACAGTGCAATACAATCTGTCTCAGAGACCATCCAGCATCATGAAGTGCTTTAATGCGGACTCTTTCATTTTCACTGAGCTCTCCATGTTTTAACATTTTGAACAGGAATGAGGAATTTCAAACTGAATTCACCCAAATGTGAGCCGGCTCACTGGGCTTCTCTGAGAAGTCAGAAATGAATCAAGCATAACATTCAACCACTAAAACTCATTTTTCTGTTCAGGAATGACAGTAAATAACTATAATTTGACATATTCATCAAGAAATATTAATGTGCTTTACTATTTTTCATTTTTTTTGTAAATCAGTAAATTGTAAAATTCATGGATAACAATAATAATTCTATTTTAGCATTGAAAATATCATTTGGGTTAAAGAGCTTCTACATGTTGCTGTATTAACCATTGCAGAAAGATCAAAATGATTTTGGTAATTACCAATGCTGTTCATTTAGGGCAGCTGTGGCAGAAACCTGACTTTGGCTAGGGTTAGGGTGGTCTGATAGATTTGTTCATCACTGTATGATTCAATCAGTGCATTGACGTTGATAATTAAGGTGGCTGTTTTTGGTGAATGCGCGTGATGGTGTTAAACATATCTATCAATGGTTTGTTGCTTCTGGGTTGTTTGTTTGAGGTCAACAGTTCACGTGCGATGATTGCGTAACTGCATCTGGTTACAGCTGCGCTAAAGTCGTGCGTAATGACGCACCGGTGTGCCATTTATAGCGCATCAAAGGTTGCTTCATATCGGTGACATCCTTGTTTATTATGATGATTATAATAATTATCATTTATATATTTTTTTAACTTTTCCTGTTGGTGGAACTGTTGAAGCAGAGCTTCATGAATCAGCTGAAAGTTCAGGACAGCAGACTTTCAGATCTGTTTTCTGATGAGCTGAAGATTTTGGATTATTAACGGCTTATTTATGATTGTTTGTGGTCACTGCTTTCTCATTTCCAGACTCAGTAAAGGTCAGTGAGCAGGCCTGAGCGATGACAGACGTCCACACTCTCCGAGAGAGCGAAAATATTTTAGAACAGAGCGCCAAGACGTTTTTTCTCACTGTCTACTTCTTTCTCTTTTTAATCAGTGCAATAAATTATGTCTGCAGTAGGTGGCGCTCTGAGCTCACCCCCGGCACCTTCAGCAGCAGAACAAACGGGTGAGAGAGGTGGGGGAGAGGGGGAGGAGAAAGCGAGAGAGAAGGAGCTTCCCCCGCCCAGCCCTTCATCATTAGAAACCTCAGAGCATGAATTACCTCTCCAAAGTCATCGGCGAGAATTTACGACTGGTCAACAAAAGCACGTGACCGCCCCCCCTCCTTCTCTCTCTCTCCTCCCTTACCTCACCCCTCACCTCCCCCATCACACACACACACACACACACACCCCTGAATCCAACACACACACCACCCCACCCCCATATTTGGACGGCGCATACAGAGCTAAAAACCAAGTACAGTGCATCGCCATAATTCACTAATACATCATAAATCGTTGAAAGTACCCGCGTTATAACGACCCAGAGAAATCTAACAAATCAAGTCCTCAGCTGTGAGCTGCAACTCTCTGAAACAACCTCAATGAGCTCTTACTTTGTAAACTCGTTCTCGGGGCGATACCCAAATGGCCCCGACTATCAGCTGCTGAATTATGGAGCGAGCAACGGCGCAATGAACGGCGGGACGTACAGGGACTCTTCCTCCGCCAACATGCACCATGCCACGGGCTCTTACGGCTACAGCTACAATGGCATGGACCTGACCGTCACCAACCGCACCTCCGGCACCTCGGGACACTTCGGGGGCGGCTCGGTCGGAGGGGACTCGCTGGGTTTCTCGGAGAGGAGCTTCAGACAGCCGTCCAGCTGCTCTCTCGCTTCCGCGGCAGACTCCCTGCTGTCACCCGGCAGTGGAGACTCCAAACTGGGCAGACAGAGCTCCTCTCCGCGCGCAGAGCAACCAGGAAGCGCCAGTCTCAGCTCTCCAAACCCAAACCAAAACCTGTCGTCTACCCCTTCTTCCTCTGGTGGCGGTGGTGGCGGCGGAGGCTCGGCGCGGCGCTTCACGGAGCTGGATGACGCGTCACCGGAGACCGAGGACAGCGGGCACGGCAGCAACCCGCCACCCAGGAGCGGGCACCCACAGCCCGGACAGAAACAAGAAGGAGCAGCGGCGGGCAGCACGGCAGGCAGCGAGGCTTCTCCTCAGATATTCCCCTGGATGAGAAAGCTGCACATTAGCCATGGTACACGCTGTTTATTAGCTGTTTTACACCGGAGATAATATTCACAGGGCTGAGCTGGGGCTGGGCAGGATTTATCCATATTTATGTCCTGAGAGATCTAGGCTAGGACAGGGTGGTTAACGTCAATATGTTGATTTTCACTTTTAGAACAGATGCTGGGCCTGATAGATAGATGTGATTAATATATTAGAAATGTTTAGCCTTGATGGAGAATTACCATTTAACTGGTTTTACTGAAATCTTTTGACACCATGGCAACAAAAAAGACACCAGATACCGGCTATTGATTATTTTAACTGTCAATCATGTGAGGCAAACTCCAACAAGCAGGTGAAACTGGGCCATTTTTGCAAATATTGACAACACATTTCTCTCCATTTTGATTATAGATCACAAAGTTTCTGCAATTTTTGATAACATGCACCATGAAATATTGATTTTGAATCACGTGGTATTTAAGAGGATAGACCGATGTAGCAAATCCAGTCTCCAGTGAGAATTTTCTAGTTTTGATCATTAAAAATGAAAAGTTCACCCACAACTTCATTTATTCCTTTAAAGAAAAAAAAAACAGCCCTCCAGATATTTATCATCCATTGTTATGTAGCTAAAATCAGGATATGATTTTTGCCCCTCATCGCCCAGCCCTATGCTGACTCCTGCTTGTTTGGACACATGGTGACACTTCAGTGCTTTGTGCCTCAGTGTGTGTTTGTACACTCACTAAAAATCTCACTGCTGCGTTGATATAACTGCTGAAACACACTCACTCACTATTTCTCGTTGTTGTGCGCTCCAAACATTTTTAAGAATATTTTCACGTGACTGAAAATGAGTCATCCGAGCCTCCCAGTACAGCTCCACGATTTTGTTTTAATTTTTGGGTCTTACTCCCGTTAAAATAGCAGCATGCAGATATTTATTTATGTGAAATCAGATAGGAAATAACGCAGACAGCTGCCCAGCTCAACTTATCGTGTTGTGTCAGTGCACCAGGCTGAAGTTTTGTTTCACATTTCCCTCCTGTGGACGCTGGGGACGCCGGATGGTTTGCCCCCTCTTGTCCTTCTCTCCCCCCCCCCCCCTTTTTTATTTTAGCAAATTCCACAAAAGCGTCATAAATCTGTCAGAGGAGGGGAGAGCCGGGCAGCACAGACCAACAGGCTGAGCAGTGCAGACAGAGGGAAAAAGAAAGAGAAGGCCAGGAAGGCTTTGGAGGCTGTTGCTCCTTTGAAAAGTGAAGCTTTATTACGTGTGGGAACTTTATTAGAGAGGTGAGGCAGAGGACGGGGCAATAAAACCCTGAAGGGAGCTGGAGGGAGTGAAAAGAGGGGGGGGACTGAGAGGGTGATGGTGACGAGGGCAGGTTAAAAAGGAAAACAGTAATGTGACGAATAAAAGCAAATCTTTTAGCTCGGGCTGTGGAGTGGAAATGAAATGTGTGGAGAAAGAGAGCTGTCAGAATCGAGGACTGGACTATTGTTGCGTCTTTACGCACGTTGATTCTGATGACACTATGGGTGAAAACAGCGTTCTGGCTGTGTGTGGTGATGGGCTGCGATGCTTTCTGCTAAAAATATAAATCATTTGCAAAAATCTCTGAAGAGGAAAAAAAAACCAAAGAATAGGAATTAGAAAGGTCGGGTTCAATCAAAAGCTATGAAAGTGGCATTAAATGTTCCTAAAAGCAGACTGATCTTTAAATGTCAAGAAAAACGCAATAAATACAACGACCACGATGATTTTAGAGAAAATATGTGGATTAAATTTAGATTTCACAGCAAAACACTTGGAGAAAGAGAGCTGTCAGAATCAAGGACTGGACTATTGTTGCGTCTTTACGCACGTTAATTCTGATGACACTATGGGTGAAAACAGCGTTCTGGCTGTGTGTGGTGATGGCCTGCGATGCTTTCTGCAAAAAAAAAATTTAAATCATTTGCAAAAATCTCTGAAGTGAAAAAAAAAATCAAAGAATGGGATGAGAAGTGGAAAGGTTGGGTTCAATCAAAAGCTATGAAAGTGGAACGCCTCCTCGTAAAACACCACACATTAAATGTTCCTAAAAGTAGACTGATTTTAAAATATCAATAAAAACGCAATAAACACAACGACCAGGAGGATTTTAGAGAAAATATGTGGATTAAAGTTCGACTGCAGAGCAAAATGCTTGAAGAAAAAGAGCTGCCAGATTCAGTGACAATCGTTGCGCCTTTACGCACGTCTGTTTTGGTGACAATGAGCGTGAAAATAACACCCTGTTTGTGTGTGGTGATGGTGGAGAGAGAGAGGGAGTAAAAACAAAAATATAACACCTGTAGCTGCAACATCAAAGAACACAGTGCCGTAAAACTGGAACATTAAAAACCCCAAGTCATGCGTAATGTGCGTCAGAGGGGAGTGTGTCCAGAAGGATTTTTGTTTATGCGTTATTGTAGATATATTAAGTGTATTTTCCAACCATTTCAGCTGTTTAACGTTCTTTACTTTACTGTGAACTGTATTGTGGTTGTAGGAAATGAAATGGATTCATTTTTACGCCTGTTGTTTCCCATATTTTGTCACAGAACGATATTGATCTTAGTTTTGTCTATTTGGTCACTTCTCCACTTTAACTTCTGTTATCGCAAATATAAAAAATTTGGGGCCTATAATCTTAATTTTTTTTGACTTCTTAAAGTTCCAGTAAGAGCTTCTTCAGATTGCTGTGGAAGATATCTGACATTATGTAAACAAAAGGAGGCTTTAAACATTTGATTCAGCTCGAAATGACAACAAATGGTGCGGATTTGTTCACAGTACATGACAGAATATCTGCTGGGTATGAAGATAGCAGTATTATTAATGAGTTCAGTAGAGAGATGTTTGACCTGTGTCTCTAGCTGGAGCACCTTTATCTAGATTTATCATAAAAGGAATAAATTGATATCAGAACTTTGCAGAAACAACATATCAAGTGTGCCAGAGAAGTGTCCATCCACGTGGTTGCGTTTGTGCATTGTTGAGGATTTTAAAGGTATTTTCCCCACCCATTGAGTGTGTTTTAACTGGAAATAATCCGCCGTGTGTGTGTGTGTGTGTGTGTGTGTGTGTGTGTGTGTGTGTGCACCCTCACACCCCCTCCTAACAGCCTTCTGTTCCCTCAGATATGACGGGCCCGGATGGGAAACGGGCGCGGACGGCGTACACCCGCTACCAGACCCTCGAGCTGGAGAAGGAGTTCCACTTCAATAGGTACCTCACGAGACGACGAAGGATCGAAATCGCGCACGCGCTCTGCCTCACGGAGCGGCAGATCAAGATCTGGTTCCAGAATCGGAGGATGAAGTGGAAGAAGGACAACAAACTGAAAAGCATGAGCCTCGCCACCGCCGGCAGCGCCTTCCAACCCTAAAAAAAACACATTTTAAAGAGTAAAATCCTCCGTCCATCTCTTTGGAAACCACACACAGGCTTCACATGAAGAGAAAGAGACAAAAAAGAAAACTTGAAGAAGCATTCAGCTGAGAGTGGAGCACGAGGAGACGATGATGAAGAGAAAACAAGCAGATTCCAAATCTAGATTTTAAAAACACTCCCTGAGTACTGTACAGCAGCGCAGCACTTTTTATTTGTCGGCATGTTGTTGGTCTTTGGTGTTTTAGGGCAACATTAAAAATAATGACTGTGGTACTTATTCTTGTACAAAAACAAAAAGTAGTGTTCCTGTTTGTTCTCGTCGTTTTTGAAACATCCGTGTCCGAAGGAGAGGATGAAAAATGCTACCTAACTACCTACTATCTGTTGTTGATGTCTAAATATCGTTTTATATGTCTGATGGCGATGTTTTGTATTTGAGAAGTTAGCATGTGCGCTCTTATTGTAACTTATTTACAGCAAATATCGCGAGTATAGTCTGAGTCGCCCTTTATCTGTCATTTACCTCCCATCAAATCCGTGTGTGTGCGCGTGAGCGTGTGCGTGGGTGTGTGTTGCCTCCAAACACCCCTCCGTATCCATCCATAATGTTGTGTATAGCTCTATTATTCACAAAGTGTATCTGTATATTATTATTGTTGTTGTTATTGTAATTATTGAATCCACGCTGCAGAAAGGATGTAAATAGATCTATATTGACATTTTTAAATGTGACCATTTGGCTATCCGTAGTTGCAGAGTGTGTGTGAGTGGTTGTGAGTGTGTTAGTGCGTGTGTGAGAGTGTGTGTGTGTGCGCATGTAAAAGAAATGGCTACCGTCCTGTGCGGCCTGTAAGCTTTCTGCCGATGAGCTTTTTGTATTTGTTTGTAACTTGGAGTAAAAAAAAAAAACACGACAATAAAGTTTCCATTACTCATCAAAACTTGGACAGCTGCTCGTGCTCCAAACAAACAAACACACGTGCCAAACTTTGCAGAATGCAGGCTTGTCAGCCAACTCTGCGACATCTTGGTTTAACAGATTCATCAGAGATGGTTTCAACTTACTGTGAATTATTTAATCAACTGCAAACTTTGTTGTCATCATTTGGTATCACGAGTCTTTAAAGCTTATAAATAGCCCTGATTTTTATAGATCGAAGGTGAAAATCAACTTCTAAAGTTCGCCCACAAAGCCATGCTGTGAATAATTTTAACAAACAAACTTGTGCCAAACTCTGACGCAAAAAGTGCAATATGGTATGTCTATGCAGCTCAGAGAGCTGGGAGAGAAAATACTCATATTTTATTTATTGCCTGACAAATTCAAATAGAAAACTCCCTCATGAGCACCTGGAGTTTCTTCAAAAACCTTTTGGTGCATTTTCTAAGCAACACGTGGGGAAATTCTTCAGGAGCAGCGTGCTTTCAAAACTACCAGATGATCCAAGGAGATATTACTCGTGAATTCAAACGCAGAATGAGACAAATGTAAGAATAACTTTAAAAGAAAACTAACTTTCATGTAAACATGTGACCTTCGTCCACCAAACCTTCATATGCGGATGTCTGATGCGTTTACAGCACTACCAAATGATTCAAGTTGGCTAAACCGAGCTTCACTGTGCGTAAAGACGCACGACCAGAGGCCTGTCTTCGGTTTTCCAGGCCTTGCTTTGCCCCATTTCCAAGGCGACAACCTCCTGGAGCTCACCAATCACCAAACAAGCTGCATTAAGCTCACACTGAACAGAACAGATGCACACAGGCCAATTTCCATCTCTGCTGCTGCCCGAGCCTGGAAAGACAAATTGGTCACTTTTCTCTAAACGACCTCCCTTTTCCGCCCTAACGGAGGCCGCTCCCGGCCAAATTAAGTTACCTTCGCCCAGTTTGAGACCGTAAACAAGCTGCTGAACTTTTAAACTCACCGGCTGATGCTGCTGCAGATTCTCGGCTCTTTTCTGAGCTGATAGCGGGGGAACATGGTCCTGCTCCGAGCCTCATGTGGACACAGCCGCTATCTCCTGCCTCCTCTATGTGTGTGTATTTGCGTGGATGTGTGTGCTGTGATATTTTTTTAAAGCTAACCCCCTTCTGCTTTGGGCCAAACTATAAAAAAGAAGCAGCTTTGACATTTACATGTCAAACGGATGAGGCTTTTTATCTCAGAGTTGGATCGTAAAGCTCACACTCATACCTCTCACTGGCTCTGCTCTGGTCACGTGGGGTCCATAAAGTTAGTTTTATGGTTTTGGGGAGTTGACAATGTTCGATATATTTCACATTCTAGAAAGCAAGTGACGGTTTAACGGCTTCGCGGGGATCCTAAAGGGGTCAGTAAAGTAGAGACAGAGCGGGAGAGGGAGGGAGTGTGTGGGTGAGAGAGAGAGCAGGCCACGACTACCGGCCGCTGTTCCTGCTCGGTTCACACGCCGAGCCCGGGAGCTCCGTGTCTGCGCCGCTGTGGACGCCGGGAAAACCCATGGAGAGCCTGAGCCAGGACGCACAGTGAGTAGTGTGTGAAGGCTGCATATAAGTGGGGGCTAAGTGTAGAGGGGAGGGGGCGAGGGTGGTAAAGAGAGAGCTAGAGAGAGAGAGGGAGCTGGGTAATTACCGTGTCACTCACTCTCTCTGCGCTGCTGCTGTATTAACGCGCGCGCTCCAGCTCCCGTGTATTGGAGATGTTTGAGATTGGATGTTGTCCTGGTCCCTGACAGGTTGAGATGTAACGAGCACGCGCGAAGCCGTGTGCACTGTTTGTATCATCCTAAATGTATGCGCGTATGGAGGAGATGCGTGCGTAATGATGGCGCACAGACGTGAACAAAGCAGTGTTTGACAGCAAAAACAGAGAGGTTACCTTCTCCATGTGCATGTATGAGTGTGAGGCTATTCTGTCCTAAGATTACCCACTGCATAGTCATATTCTGTGCACTCCCCTTGTCTTTTAAGGGTCAGAAATGACCCATCTTCTCATAACTCCAAATTAAGGCAGTTACGGGCGCTGGCTTGGATCACATAAATGTTGAAATCTGCATTATATCTGTAAGAAGTGGCAGAAAGGGAGTAAAAATAATACTAGCATAATCTTCTAGTATTGTTGAGTGATGCCTTCAGTGAAATCCCGATGATCAGGCACGGGGCAGCAGATGTTGTCAGTTGTTTACGCGGTTTTTGAAGGTGTGGAACTGATCCGACTCAAATGTTTTCATTCCCCCTGGATCAAAAAGGAAATATAAAACTATCAAGTTGAGGAGGGAATTCGCATTTCATCCTGGAAGGCTTTTATTACAGCCTTTTTTTCTGATGGAGAGGAAACATTTCATATCACTGTACTTTTGTTTTGACACTTTTACGCACGGCTATCGCGTGCGTAAAACAGTTTCTGTTCGGGATTTAGAGCTGGAAAAAGGCCCGTGTGAGTGCTAACATTAACCAAGAAGTAAATGGTACAAGGACACACTCAGGCACATAAACACACAGCGTGCAATGTGCGTCCTTGGGTACAAGAAAATCTTTGTCGTCCCCCGCCCTTGTATTTTCCAAGCAGGATGGGTGTGTATGAAAAAACGTCGTGGATACAAACATTCCCAAGGTTCATTATCGGAGTCCTTGTTGGTTATATTACACCAATGCTTTGGCCTTCCTACATAAAGGAAGCACACAATAGTGCGAGCACATTATGCTGAAGTGTTGCTGCGTAGTTGGAGGAAAAAAATCTTTGAAACCACTTCCAACGGTTTCTTTCTTTTTCTTTCTTTATTAGGATCCCTAGCACCAGCAAAAGCATTGGCTATTCTTCCTGAGGGCCAAGGGGGGTCTTTATACGTTTCAGATAAAACGCCTATGAAGTTATCCAACAAATGTCTTACAAAAACAAAATCTGGTTTAGTTTTTGAGGACTTTGATATAAAGTTCCCCTCATCGTCGGTATCTACAAATTAAAAAGACACCACAACTTCACATAATGCAGAATTAAAGATTTCATAGCGAGCAGGAGACGCTGTAAAATCCTAATATTAACAAGCGAACTGCCACTGGCGTTCATTTAAGAAATGTGACAGCAAAACTCCTAACCTAAAGGAATTTGATCCGCCAAGCGACTGATCAGGTTGCTTAAAATACGTTCATGATCCTTCAAGTCAGATTTAACAACCAAGCACACACCTAACTCTATTTAAAGCTCTCTGGGCTGATTGAACAATATTAGAGATCAACTGAGCCACAAATAGAGCCACATGAAATCAGACTCTTTAATAAAACAGCCTCATGGACTTTACTGAGACTGAATTTAAATCTAACGACCATGAAACATGATAACCTCCCAAAAGGATGCATATTAAATAACCACGATAAAAACAGACGTTAGATAGATGAGGAGAGATAAATGTTATGACTGATGAAGGATTGATGAATCATCTGTGTGTCTGAGGCCAAAGGAAGATGTGAAGTACATAAAGAAGAAAGTGTTTGGACTAGCAGAGTAACTGAACGCTGATTTATGGAAAACAAAGGATGATTCAATCACGACTGAAAGAAATACACATACAACAAAAACAAAGAATTCATTGTAAAGTATCTGCAGGTCCATTATCTCTATTATGGTGCACAACTGAAGTCCAAAGTGAAAAGAGCACTGAAATGAGACAGAGGCAGAGGAGAGGAGAGAAAGCCTGCAGTGAAAAGAGCCAGACAACAACCTGTTATAGAAGAAGTCTTAGATAAGTCTCTATCTATCCCAGGATGCACCACCACCTCCAGGACCAGAGATCATGACCCCAATATGACAAAATATTTCACCGCTTAGACTTTCATGACTGAACATAGAAGGCAAAACAAACATGCTTGAAAATCCCTGAGAGGGCGTGCATGCATACTTTTGTTTTTACTCCATTTCCGGTGATAACGTTTACATCATGGTTGTTTACCTCGACAAACTAAAGCATCATGGGAAAACAGCTTTATTATCCTAGGACGAAGAGATGGATCGGCCCAGATCACTAGAAACTACTAAAATGAACCATTTATCACAAGAGTAGAATAAATATGTGCATGTTCAGTATGTTCACCTGGGGCAGTGATACCCAACGTGCTGCTTTTTTATATCTTCATTTAAAAGATTTTTCTTTTAATCTTTGACCTCAGAAATGTACCACATTGGCCGGTTTGTTTCCCTCACTTACACAGCAGGTTTTAACAGACTGAATTGTCAACCTTTATTTTTTCCCTTTTTTACATTTTTTTGCCACTTTAAATCAATTTCTGCTGCTTTGAGCCCATTTTTACCACTTCTTTTACCCACTTTTTGACCTTCTGCTACTTTTATCCAATTTTGCCCTTCTTCATCCGTTTTAGCCACTTTTATCCTGCTTTTTTCACCCATTAAAGCTGCCTTTGCCATTGAACACCACTTTTATCCCATTTTCACACATTTTAAAAGCTTTTTTGCCCACTTGAGTCATATTTCACTCATTTTTTGCTGCTTTTTGACCACCAGTAACTCAATTTTTTGTGACTTTGCAACTTTTCACCAAGTTTTCTCCAATGTATGCCTATTTTGCCCATTTGCCCCCATTTTTTTGTCACTTTTAATCAATTTCTGCTGCTTTTAGCTCATTTTACCACTTCTTTTACCCCCTTTCGACCATTTTTGCCACTTATATCCAATTTTGGCCCTTTTTTACCGGTTTTAGCCACATTTATCCTGCTTCTTTGCAATTTTTTGCCCATTTAAGCTGCTTTTTGCCATTAAATGCCACTTTTACCCCATTTTCCAATTTTTAAAAGCTTTTTGCCCACGTCAGTCACATTTCACTCATTTTTTGCCACTTTTTGACAACCTGTAACACATTTTTTTTGCCCCTTTTACACCAAGTTTTCCATTGTATGCTTATGTTGCCCCTTTACGCCCATTTTTTTTTTGCCACTTTTAATCAGTTTTTGCTGCTGTTAGCCCATTTTATCAGTTCTTTAAGCCACTTTTTGAACTTTTGCTACTACTATCCCACTTTTGCCCTTTTTCATCAGTTTTAGCTGCTTTTATCTTGCTTCGTGGTTTTTTGACCACCTGTAACTCCATTTTTGCCCCTTTTCACCCAGTTCTCTCCATCGTATGCCTATTTTGCTCCTCCCCCCTATATTTTTGCCACTTTTAATCCATTTCTGCTGCTTTTAGGCCATTTTTAGCACACTGACCCAGGCCTCCTGAACACTACTGCCACATTTTCTGCATAAAGCTCTTCAATGCATTTTTTGGTCCTGACCCACCAGCTGAGATCCTGTTTTACCCACATGTAACAGTCCTAACTAACCGGATGGGATCCAGTCAGTGAGCTGGGGTAAGAGAAAATATAAGGCATGGCAAATAATGGGTATAACTGTCTAAAATGTGACACTTGATCTATCCTCTGAGATCAGCTGACTAATCATGTTTGTTGGATGAAAACTGAGCTCTATTGAGGGGGAATATCCTCCCAAACCTCCTCTGTTTAAAGGAATATTAGATCCACACTGAAGCTCGTGTGCTTCTCTCTGGTGGCTCTGTCTCTAATCTTTATCTTCCTCGCTGCTTTTCCTCTGAAGTCTCGGGACTCGAGCTGTCAAACACTTCGGCTACCAGTCACGCGGCACCGTCCTCTCCTCCGCGCGCATGCCTCTAAATGCTCAGATCCATCATGGAAATTGTTTAATGTCTCACGTCGAGGAGGACCATCACATCCCAGTTCAGAAATTAAAAAGTAAACAATGCAAACTTTGTAGAGAATTTTGACTCCATCTTCTGGTTCTTTAAATGTCAGAAATATGGAAGACGTCAAAAATGTAATTAATGGCTCTCCTTTAGTGTTAAATCAGCCGAAACATGGCGCACACATGAGACGACAATGGAGAGTTAATGGCTGATTATCAGGGCTGACATGCAACACCATGGATTTAAAATAAATATCAAATTAACAAAATAAATATTTATTAAATACACAAATGACTGGAGAGGACAGGTATTTTCTTCTAAATCCTGGCTTAAGTTAATATCACTTTTTTCCCTGCGTAAAATCTCGCTGCCCCATTTTATTTCACCAATATTATTTTATTTGAGGAACTTTATAAAACATGTATCCATGCAGGCTACGATTACTTAAGGGGAATTTATTTCCCTGATTTTAAAGAATATTTCTTTTCTTCTTATTAGGGCATATCTGACAGCCTCCAGCCGTACTTGAAGCAAACCTGCTCCTTTTTACAGACACTTCTGGTTGCATTCCCGCTAACCACGACCACACAGTTAATCCTGCTCCGTCCTCTGCTCGGCTCTAATAAGAGAGGAGGATTGTGCTTTCGGAAGTCCCTGCGTGCTCTCAAACTCTCATTTATTATGTTCTCTTTACACATGAGGCAGTCTGCAGTCCGCAGCCTCGATGCGTTTTCAGTCTGCGGATTCCAGCCGCTGCCCTCCGCCATCACCGAGATTTTTCACCAGCAGCTTCACAAGAATGTTATTTAGACCCACGAGTGGGATACCATAAATTATTCAGACACCAGAGGAGGGCTAAAAATAAAGGAGACGCGAAGAGTGCTGGTGCTCTGGGAAAGTTTCCTCCAACAGTGTTAGGGTTTTTTTTTCCTTCCAAAACACAAAATCTATTTTTTTATCCAAATGCATCTTCAAAAATAAAAAAAACTCTAAACTTGGGCTGTCAATATATTTACAATTTTTAATCACATACCTTCACTGCATTTTAAAATTCCACTATTTTGTATTTAGAACTATTTTTGTCATTTTTTGAATTTTTCTCCTGTCTTAAACTTAAGATATGTGACTTCCTGTTTGGACACACACCTGCTCCTATGGCAGATTAATATTGAAGATTTTAACACGAATTTAATCACAGGAAAGGGAACTTTTAATGGATTAAAAATGAACTACATTTAGTAGGTGAATGTTTAAAGCCTTGTGATTCTTCCTCTCAGCTGTCTGAGTTTTAAAGTGAAATGAGACATTATGGAGCATGACTGTGGCAGCAGGGAGACGCTGGCGTGGATTAACCACGAGTGTTTGAAGAGATAATAAAGCATGCGAAAATTGTGCACTAATTTGGGGCTTTAATTAATTGGGATTAACGAGATTAATCTTGACAGCACTACCTAAAACATTTAGTTTCAAAGCTGTATCTTTCTTTCTTTAGACATGTAAATTTGCACCATTATTTTCCAGTAAAATCAGTGAAAGTCATTTACGCACAGAACTGCTCATGTTCCAGGGACTCTCAGAGGAGATTTGCCTTTCAACCCGTAAACAAATATTTTAAGTTATGAAAAATAGATTTTTTATCTTCACAAAAAAAGGAAATGACGTTTAAAAATAAATGAAACATGACTACTGTAGTTATGTACCAGTATAGCTGGATTTCCTCGTATGCGTTTGTGTTTTACGCACATTTTACGCGCATGGCTAAAAAGACTTTGGTGTGAGATTACGGCCTCGTTTGTGTCTCTATGTGTGTATGTGGGGTCGGTGGTGTCTGTTGGGGTGGGGTGGGGTGGGGGGGGGGTGCACGCGCAGGGGCAGCAGCAGTCCTTGAGGAAGTTTCATGTCAGTAAACAGGAAGGCGAGAAAACTCCCCTTTTCATTTTTCATCAACTTCCTCTTTTTAACGATGATACAGGAACACCCCAGCCTGCTCCAGCGAGCAGACCCCCCCACCCCCCACCCCTACACACACCACACACAGATCCATCCACACACAAAGACTACACACAAGGACGGGACATGACACGCGTGACACAAACATAGTTCTGTTTCTTGTGGGATAAAGAAAGAGGCTGACATGTAGGCGCAGCAGCAGCTCTGTGTGCTCTCCTTTGTTTCTGCTGAGTGTGTGTGGGTGTATGTGTGTGTGTTAGAGTGTGTGTCATTGTGTCATCTATTTCCCTTGTATGTACTCAGGGCAGCTCCAGCCTGCAGAGCCGCGGCTTTACGCGCATTCTGTGAGCTCCATGTGTGTTCTCTCTCTCTCTCTGTTTTCCGCGTGCTCTGTGTGTACTCTGTGTGTTGTGTGGACTCGCTGCTTTGAACCTGTCCGGGCTGTCAGAGGGGCTGATCGGGCTTTACAGTGTCTGCTGATGATGAGTGGGGTGAGTAAATAAGGCGACGGGCCCTTTTCTTCTTTCACTGCGGTGGAAAGGTGTGTTTGTGTGTCCGCGTGAGTGTGTGGGGTGTGTTTTGTTGTGTTTGGTGGGTTTACTGGCAGGGCATGAGAGAGCTGAGGGAGAGAGAGAGGTGAGTGACCCGGGCATGGGAAGATCCTGTGTGTGTGTGTGTGTGTGTTTGTGCAGAAACCACCAGCGTGGAACGCGTCACTGCAGAGTTCGTCTGATCCGGAGAGTTTGCTGCAAAATTTAGAGTCAAAAAGCTTTTTAATAGATTTGAGCTAGGCCAGGGCAATAAAAGGAGTTTTTAAGACAGAGAAAAATATACAGGGTAAGACATTATTGTTTAGATTCAGAGATAAATAAGAGATGCCAGGCCTCAGGCTCAGTAGAAACACGGTGTACAGTAATAACCACTAACAGCCACGTGCTTAACGACCACAAATTAGGAGCTATCATTGTATTTGATCGAGGAGAATTTATGTTATTATTAAAAACAAACAGATTTAACCTGGTTTGATAACAAAAATAGAAGTCTTAAACACCCAGAATGGGCAGTTTATCGCTTCTAATGGTCAAGGAAACTCCTGCACGTGTCTAAATAGCACAACTACGTTGGCAACACTTGAAAGAAGCTGCCAACACACTTCAAAATGATAAAATCTCAGTTATTCTACTAATACAGAAAATTCATGAATCGCAGGTGAGAACCCCTCGCTCCTGGTTAGTTCCACTCACTTTTCCAAATGTTACCAGCATTTCAGTGCATATCAGGGCCATATCAGGCCCCCCAAAGAATCCTGTCCGGCCCCTGAAAGATCCTTAGATTCAGAAAAAGTGTTGTGGTTTTAAGAGTATGCTTTGGCTTTAAATGTCTGCAGCTGTTAAATACATCCCCAAAACAATTCATATTGAAATAGTTTTAGAATGACTGAACATTTGACCTGTTTTTACTGAAATTTACTGTCATAATTATTAGATATTAAAAAAGGGTTAAGGTTGGCAGAGGAGCTGCAAAAATGAGCAGATAAAGTGGTGAAAAGAAGTTAAAATGTGGCAACAATTGGTAAAAGAGGAAAAAAGAAGCAAAATTATCAAAAATTGGTTACAAATGACAAAAAATAGTGCAAAAAAAGTGATGAAAAGGGGTTAAAAAGTGGCAAAAATAGAAGAAAAGTGGCAAAAATGGGTAAGAGTGGCACAAAGGGGATAAAACATGCGGGGAAAGTGGGTCAAAAGGGGTTCAAATCTTGCAAAAAATGGTTTAAAGAGGCAAAAAGGGGCAAAAATGGGTTAATACTGGTGCTAAATCACAATAGTGGAGGACCCATTCTCTGTGATTTTCAGGGGTCCAGACCTGATCCTTGTGTCCTGCTGCATTATAGATAATAGAGCTAGATCTCACTGGTAATGACTAAAAATGTCCTGCATTCTGAAAGAAAATACAAATACTACTACAATAATAATTCAATCAGACCAAATTATTTATTTAGTTTTTGTGGATTTGAAAGTCCGGCCCCCAGAGTTCCTGTCCAGACTAAATCTGGCCCTTGTGCAAATGTTCTTGATGAACCCTGATTTAGTGCAACGTAACCACTGCTCTCTCTCTCTCTTGTTTATAGATAGGACTAAAACCATGACGCTTCTGCACATCTGACAACACTGACAACCGCAGCAATGGAGATTTGATCATTTCGAGTAATAAACAGAAATGATTTCTAGGTTTCCGTGTAACGTAGACGGTGTGTAGGAGTTTGGCTGCAATCACTGATCACTATAGAGGAAAAAAGAGCGATACTAGAGGTGTAGGGTTTCTATCCAACACGGTTCAGTTCAGTTTGATTTTACTATCAGAGCATTCTGGGACTGTGACAACCATTCTGGGTTTCTTTACAGAAAAAATAAATCTGTAGCATGGTTGGCCCTTTAGCTTAAAAACACAGAGAGATGATTTTTGGCGCATGTCTGCAGCACTAAATGGAACTATAAAAATAAGGAATAGTGAAGCAGAAAAGCAGAAACCCTCCTCCATGTCTGCGGACTCCCTCTCCCCTGCTCTGATTGCTTTTCGTTTAAATCGACATTTGCGGAGCTTTAATGTCTCCTGCATACTGATCGGGGTGAACCTCGCGGCCATGCTTCATGAATAATGCACGAGCAGGAGTCACCGCGAGGTCAGCAGACAGGCTCGAGCCGCGCACTGACGCGCAGGCGCAGGAGACGACAGACGTGTTCCTACCTCCCTGTGTGTGAGTGTCCGTGTTTGTTTGTTTACTCCAACAACAGGAGGAGAAAGGATTTAACAACTGGATGCTTTTTCGGTCACAGTTTCCCATTTCCAGGTCAGCAGAGAGGGAAGTTTACCTCCGACACACAAGAAAAACTTCCACTCTTTCAATCAGACTCGTGCGTAAAAACTAAACCACTGTGAGAGGAAGAGAGTCAGACCAAAGCAACTAGAAGATCATTGTATTAAAATATACAACAGCATTATTTAACTTATGGGGAAAGACTGGGCCTTCCCTAGGCATGGTGGGAGCGTGCGTAAATACGTGCGTAAATCTTTAAACCAACCAGAGTGCCTAAAATAGTTGATTGTAAAGACAAATCCATCCTGCGGTTTTATCTGACTTTTTAAAAACGTGTTTGGAGGCCTTGCAGCGTCTCTGTGGGACTGGCAGAGCCGCCATGAAGCCGGGATTAGACCAGAATAGCTGTTGTTTGTTTTGCCGATGAGTTATAACGAGCAGATGACCTGCAAATATTTAAAGACACTCAGGTCATGGGTGGGTTTGATGTGTTTATCTTTCAGCTTTTGTTCAATCGTCGCTTTAACGGACACACGGCTGTTTGGTTTTCGTTTAAAAACAATTTTAATCCCAACAGATGATGTTTGATCCTGCTGTGTGGCGTGTGTGACAAAAATAATTAAACTGACATGGAAAGATGTACGTTTGAATATTTTGGTGTTATTATTTTGTTGATTTTTGGATGCTGAGCCAACATTAGACCAGTCTTTAATGCAGTGGTTCTCAACATGTGGCTCATTTGTGGCTCTTTTACGTCTAAATTTTAAATATCATTCCCCCAGAAAACCTTAAAAAAGGGAAATTTTTTTGCCATTTTTGCTATCTGCCATTTAAGCCAACTATTGCCATTAAATACAATTTCCCCTAATTTTGGGGCCATTTTGCAACTTCTTTTGCCACTTTTTTCCTCATTTTTCGCGTTTTTTTTTTTTGTCACTTTTTGCCCACTTAAGCCACCTTTTGCCATTAAATACCTCCTTATCCATATTTTTCTCCAATTTTTGCCACTTTTAGCCCATTTTTTAACCACTTTTTGCCCAAATAAGCTACCTTTTGCCATTAAATACCACTTGTCTCCTATTTTTTGCCCATTCTTGCCACTCTTGACTGCTTTCTGCCTATTTTAGTCACTTTTCACTCATTTTTTGCCACTTTTGGAGCATTTTATGCCGCCTGAAACTCTTTTTTTGTCACTTCTCACTCTGCTACCCTCCGACCATTTTCCACTGTTTCTCCCCATTTTCACCCACTTTTGCTGCTTTTTGGTCATTTTTTGCCACTTTTGACTTAATTTTATTGCTACTTCAAGCCGTTTTTGACACTTTTCACCACTTAGATTGTGGCTCTTGCGAAGGTATATTTCAACAATTTGGCTCTTTGGATGAGCAGGGTTGAGTAACACTGTTCTAGAGAGAATAAAGTGTGGAATGATCCTTCAACAGCAGAACTCAGGAGACATTCTGCGTCTTAACGACTGACATTCTTTATCTGACACATGGGCCCAAATCCGCCTGAAAAGTCTAAGAAAATTATTACAGATAGAATCAACACAAGGGCAAGAATGCAAGAATTACATCACAACAATTCACACATTAATGAGAGCAAAACAAATGAAACTTTTCCCCTTTTCATACATGAGCATCTTAACTGCTGGCTAGATTGCGCTCAAAGAGGACGCTTTACGCAATCATGCCACTGCGCGTTTTGGCTGTCGTTGACTAATCAGAGCTGCGCGTAATTTTACTGGAGACGTCAGTGGATAGACGAGTTCAGGGCATTATTCATGCAAAATTCTGGGACACTGGCGGACACACAGTTTGGATAAATGCTGTAATTTAGCAGTTTGATGAACAATCTTTAATGATGTCAAATGGAAAGAATTTCACGAGAGAGACAAGGAGTGGTTTCTCCCAATCAAAGGAACAAAATAGCCTCTATTATGATCAAAAAGTGCTTCTTATCTTTTAATTTATGACCTAAAATAGAACTTCAAATTCTTCCAAAAGCATTTACACAGAATTAAAACCATTAAAGGTTCACTATCACCAGTCTGCTGTGACATATCTAACATGAGACCAACATTCAGTGACACTAACATGGTCAGATCTCTCCCTCCAATCAAAAGCAGAGTCTCAGTGCAGCAATGCTGCAGTTAAAAATGTGAACGTGAGTGAAGAGGAAATCTCCAACACCCCCATGTTTGATGAGATGAAGGAGCAGATTGGTTTTAGGAGATGAACTCTCAGTTATGTAGAGGAGGAGCCCTCCCTGACGCTGCTGGGTAAGACTGGAGTGTATGAATGATGTTTTGTGGTTCTGTGTGAAACTCTCCTCCTGACTGCTGTTCCTGCCTGATCCCCTCCAAAGTGAGCAGGTTTTCTGGTTTGTCACCCAGGATGTTATTAGAATAAGGGCTGCCTCCTCTGAAAGTTTTTATGCTGTGGACTGACAGTTTGGAATTGTTTGGGACATGTTAACCTCTTATTTATCAGTCTGGTGATACCACTGGCTGCGCATGCGTCTGTCTGCTTCACTGCAAAGAAAAGATATAAATAGAATGTTTAAAAAAAAATCTGTGTTTTATTTTTAAATTCAGAAACTTTTTGTTCCTTACTGATACTTAAAAATAAAAATATTTCCCCCTCTCCAGCTCCCCTGCGCGTAAAAAGGTCTGAGGATATAAACACAAACTACAATAAAAACCCAGCGTTGTTTTTGTGTTCAGAGGCTTTTAAGCAGCTATAAAACCTCACAACTGGAGCTGTCTCTGCCCTTAAAACTCCCTGCAGTGATATTTTTGCCGGAACAGACCATTCCCTGTCTTTTTGCGCGTTCTGGCTGCGTTAAATCGACATTTCCTTGTTCCAACGTGCTCCAGTGATTTATATTTCCCAGAGAATGCAGCTCTCACGCGTCGCCACCAGAGCCCGCTTCAGACCAATAAGAAACCAGCTCCGATCCCCCGCGAGCCCCACTCCGTGCCTGTCTGCACGCGCCCCCGTCCGTTTGGATCCCAACCGCCGGTAACCTGTAACAACCTCCCGCCTCGTGCTCTCTGTTTAAATACACAGCTGTCAGAACTGTCACCGAGTGTTTTCCAATGATAAATGACGAGAGCGAGAGCGCGCACGGCTCCGTGTGAGCGCGCGCAGCTCTGTGTGTAGGTGTGAGAGATAAAAGAGTGGGATTCATTTCTGCTCCTCCTCACGGATCTGTCCTTTTTCTGCAGGAAGCCTGTGTGTTATCAGGAGGAAGGACTCTGAGCTCACAGCAGGGCCGGGTTCAGGCATTCAGGGGCCCTGCAGGCACCAAAATGAGGCCCCCTCTTATTTAGCTAAAAGAAATCACAGGGAGAGACTAAATATTCTGAAGCATCTTCTTTTGGATGAAAACTAGAGTATAGACCTGGATGCTCTAATAGCTCCCCAGCTCTTATTAGCTTGTATGAAGACATGTTGGAGCTGCTGAAGGGCTTGGACCTTGTTCTTAGGGGCCAGGGGTCCTATGGGGACTTTTGGGATATTCAAACTCTACTTGGATGTTTTTTGGCCCTTTATTATTAATCATAAACCAAGCAGGCTTTACTGATCCTCCTGGTAGCTGTCCTATCTACAGAGTGCAGAGGTAATCAGTAATGATTGTAAAATAATAACAATGATAGTAGATTTGAACTAAATGCTTGCGTAAAGATAAAACTAGTTTTAAAAACACAGGTGGTTTGTGGTGTTTGATATGATGCAGTGGCTTCCCTGTCTGGTGAATCATGTCACAAATAGTTTCTATTAAAATTTCAGTGGAGGTGCAAAGAAAGTGGATGCATGGATGAGCCTTGGGCTACCTCATTACACTCCTATAAAGCAGGGGCGTAGTACAGGGGGGAAAGGGTACTGATTACCCAGGCCCGCAGCAGGGAGGGGCCCTTGGGAAGCCTGCAGTGAAATGTGTATTTTGATTTATTTTTTCTTAGTAATTAGTGACATTATCAAATCAGAAGTGATTCTTTTTTGCAACTTTCTGCCCATTTTCTCCCAGTGTTTGCCGCTTTTAGGGCATTTTTGCCACTTCTTTTTGTAATTTCTCGCCCATTTTTGACACTTTTATCCTGCTTTTTGCTTTTTTTGTCACTGTTCACATATTTAAGCTGATGTTGCAATTAAATGTCACTTTTTGCCCATTTTCCCCATCTTTTTTTCTGATTTTCCCAGTTTAGTCACTTTTCACTCATTTTTTGCCATTTGGCACCATTTTTTGGTCACTTCCTGCCCATTTTTGCCACTTTTTCTCCCAGCGTTTCCCGCTATTTGACCATTTTTGCGACCTTTAACCTGTCTTAATTGCCACTTGTCACTACTTAGATTGTGGCTCTTGCAAATGTATTTTTCAACAATGTGGCTCTTTGGTTGAGTAAAACTGGACTGAATGAATCGGTCAACAGACTGAAATCAGCATAAAACCGAGTAAAATACAAACTGCCCCTCCCTTAAAAATGTCCAAATGGGACATTACAGAGCTGTGAAATATTGCAAGTAAATTTAATTTACCCATAGTAAAAATGTTGCTCACTAATGAGGAAATTATGTTTCAAAAATACATTAAAATGCAGATATCTGTAAAAAAAAAAAAGACTCAACATTTGTTGCTTGTCTCACTGGTTAAGGGGGGCCCTGTGTAAATTCTTTCTGGGGCCCAAAATCCCTCGCTACGCCCCTGCTATAAAGACTATATGTTGGGGCCCCACAGAGCACGAGGCCCCAGGCATTACCTACCTTTGCTTCAAATGTAAAACTGCCTCTGCTCACAGCTCGAGGTTCACCGAGTTTAAGGGTCAAAAGTTTACCGTCGTGCGTGAGTTCCGCCCTCGCCTTTTCACTCACTCCCCTCCAGACCAGCCCCTGGATGTCAAAGGCAAAAAGGGAGGGGGGCTGGGGGGTGGGGGGGTAGATGAGAGAAATGATAGCAGGAGGCAAAGGAGAGGTGAAGGCCTGACCTCCTCTTCCCTTCCCCGGTAACAGAGACAAAGCTGCTCCTGCCGCCGCGGCGCGCACACCGAGAGATGAAGGGAGAAGAAAGGCAGGAAAAATGGAGGGAGGGGGAGGTGTGGAGGGGAGGGGAGGGGAGGGGAGGGGGGCGGAAGGTATTCGGTGACATGGATGGGTGGGTGTGTGGATGTCCAGGGGGGTGCAGGTGTTTGGCTACACATTTTGTTCACACCAGACAACATTTGTATTTCATACTTGGGGGGGGGGGGGGGTTCAAACAGAGTTTCATTTTTGTGCCACGTGCTCAAACTACAAACGGAGCTGACAGGAAGTCTGGCCTACATTTTAACAGGTAACAGGCATCAGTTTTATATGAATTTACCTGCAGAGATCTTCACTTGGACATAAATTTACGTCATGTTTACAGTAAACTGAAAAACTCTTCATCTGCTGATTGGCTCGTTTATTTTTGGTTCTTTATTATTGTAACACTGGTATCTGAGTGTCTTCTAATAAATGTTTAACTGTAGTTTAAATTATTTATTTGCAGTTTGTACGGTGGCCCTGTGGGTCAAATGAAAACACAGTTCATTGAAAACAAAAACATCTCATGAAAGACAAAATTATTTCAGGAAACTATGACCTATAAAAAAGGAAAAATGATTCCTTATACCCAGCAATATTCAATAAATAAATAAAAAATAAAGAAATGAAAAAAAAAATAATGAAACAGAAAAATAGTGCATGAGCACAAAAATATTTTAAAGCAAAAAGCAAAAATATTTAATGAAAAAAATGAAGTGTCATAAAACATTTAAGAGATGCAAAAAATCTTATGAAACAGAAAAAAACCATTTCATGAAATTTAGAAATATTTCACAATAATAATTTTATCAAAATTGATTGAAATGATTTAGAAAGCCATTAGACAATATTCAATAAAGCTCAAAACATTTTATGAATAAGAAAAGCATTGCACTAAATGCAAAAACTTGTAACGCATGTTCATAACATGGAATGCACATTTTGTGAAATGCAAAAATAAACTTGCAAAAAACATAAAAGCATTTCCTTCTGGTAGAAACCTTGCAAAATCACAGATACCATTGGGTGAAACATTTTTGGTTTTTCTGTGGTTTTACAGTCAAGTAGATGTTTTGCAGTGGACCTTCAGGGCCACCATATTTGCCAGCTGTTGGAGTAAACATCACGCATTGATAGAATCATGCACTGTCTACTAAGACACAGTCCCACATCTTTGAACAGATAATAGAAGTGTAGACAAAGGCTGATTTAGTTCATGCTAACACCGTCTACAGCGGTTAAAGCATCGATGACACCAGAACTCTTTAGGAAGACCTTTACTCTCTGGTAGAGTCTCATGTGAAAGGTTTCTAAGTGTGTGTAAGCAGAGCTCTGGGTTTGTAAAGTGTGTTTTGTGTGTGTGTGTGTGTGTTTGTAAAGCGGTGGTTTTCTGCTTAGAACAAACATCTATTTATAATCCTCCTAAACCGTTCTGCAGAGCTCTTCCTCTCCTCACTCTTATCACCGCCCTGCTGTCAAAAACAAACTCTTATCTTGCTCACCCTCCAAAAATATTACTCTGCTTATCTGATTTTTCCACTACAAGATTAATGCGAGCGTGTCCCCTAACTCCCTCCCTCCCTGCTTTAGTTTTAGCTGAGAAGAATGAGCCTCAAACCTTTTCCCCTCTGCTCTGCATTCCTCTCTTCATAAAAGACTGGCAGCAAAATAAATCCTCTGTTTAACCAGAAAACTGCTGCTGTTGTATTTTCCTGACATGTCACTAAGAACTAATAGAAGCGGATAAATGAACACTGTGCCTGGCTTTGGCAAAGTAGAGGATGTGTCATTATCACTGTTGAAATAAAACTACATCAGGATTCTTTTTGGGCAGCAAACCAAGATTTTAACATGCACTGATTTATTCTAAAACAGGATGTAAGACTGTATTATTATTATTTTAAATGTCAACGATGATTCAATAAAATAGATGCCAGGCCTGATGCTGAGTAATATTCCTGTTCACAGTTAGATTCACTGACAGTAATAAGCTCACGCAGCACAAGATTATAAATATTTATGGATGTCTAGTAGAAAAAGAGACTTTTTATTTTATTTTATTTCATTTAGGAGCATTGACAGTTTTATTAATGTGTCATTATTGAAGCAAAAGCGACTTTATCGGTCAACAGACTGAAATTTGTATCAAACAGAATGAAATAAAATACTGGTGTGAGCCAGCACTGTGAAATAATTCAAGTAAATTTAATTTAACCATGATAAAAATATTGCTCATAAATGGGGAAGCTATGGTTCAGAAATGCATTTAAATGCATAGATATTTGTAAAAATGATAACACTTGTTGGTTGGCTAGCCAGTTAAGAGGGACATTTTATGCAAAAATCACTTTTTCAGGATTTTCTAACAAAAATCTGAACCTCTGGCCTGTCCACAATCCCCCCAAATACCAGAAAAATCCACTCCCTTTCCCCCTCTCTTTCTCCACTTTTCAGAACATGTGTGCTAAAACAAGCCGTTCTCCGCTCTTCCCCTGATGACCTCATGAGGGGAGTAAGCCCCGCCCCCAGGCTCGGTTGGCCCTCCCCAAAAAGGGACTGGAAGGGGAGGGCCAACCAAAAGAAAGTTCTGCCCTCCTCTCCTGATTCTCCTCTCAGCAGGAGAGCCACATCCATTTCCTGAGAGGGGTGTGGTCAGGGGCGGAGTCAGACAGCTCAGTAACAGCTGTTTTTAGACATGCAGAAATCAATACTGGAGTGTTTTTCAGCAACAAACTTCACCGGCATGTTTTAGGGACCTCTGAGACCAATATAAACTTGTCTTAAAGGGTAAAATATGTCCCCTTTAAGGGGGCCCTGTGTTATTCTCTCTGGGGGCCCTAAATCCCTAGCTACACCCCTGAGTCCCAGACCCCCAGTATGGGGCTAATCATTGGTTTCATTGGTGAAAAATAACAGACAAACTTATTTGACGGGTCCAGATTGCTCAAATATGTTGGTAATATTTGGAGCAAAGCAAGGAGCAAAGATTGCCAACGTATTTGTGCAATTCAGATTGCCGTCTCTCTCCCTTGGTTAAAAAATGACTAAAGATCAAGAAAAAGAAACACATGGCATCCAAGAGCAAGCTTTGACAAGCACAATATATCCAGATATTGCCAACCTAAATGTATTTTGGAAGCATAATTTCTGGATTTATGAGCAATTTTTTTTTTACAATGTTGAAATGAATTTTCTTGCATTATTTCACAGCACTGGGCTAAACCATTTGGACAGTTTTGAGGGAGGAGCAGAGGCCCCCCAGAATTTTATTTCACTTTATTTGATACAAATTTCTGTCTGTTGCTTTTAATTCAATAATAAGAATAAATAAATAAATAATAAATCAAACACTTTCACTGCAGACTTCCAGAGGGCCCCTTCCTATTGTGGGTCCAGGTAATCAGTACCTTTCCCCCCTGTGCTACGCCCATGTTGCCAACAGAGAGATTTGGCTGCCATTTTTGTTGTCTCCAAAATAAAAGTGCTGATTATTTGAGGATCTAAAACTTGTATTTTTGTTGCTGGAGTATCAGGATTCAGTGTGGTTTCATTTTTCCAAGAAACATTTTAAAGTTCCCTTATTTTTTAAAGATCTGCTATTACTGAAAAGAAAAAACACCCAGAAATGTTTTTAGAAAATGCCATTCAGCTATAGAATACAGAAACAGGAATTCTGGTCCAGCCTGAGACTGGGATGAAGAAAAAACACACCCATGACACATTCAGGCACAAAATCAAAGTCCAGTCTAAAGGTGACTGAAATCTAAATGGCCTTAGTTATTTCTTTGACTTCACAAACTGAGAATCCCGTGATTCAGCCTGTTTCCTTCTTGCCAACACGTGACCTCAGAGACGCACCAAATAAAGTGGTAAACATCTAAACCCTTGTTCGTTTTGACGCATGGAGCTTGAGTCGTGTTTTATGGCTCCAGAAGGGAAGGGAAATGAGTCTCCACAGACCAGCAGAATTATAATTCAGTAAATATATAATCCACTTATTGACGTAAACACGCAGCTACCCCCTCACGCGCACACACACACAGAAAAAAAAGGTAATGGCTGAATAACTACGTTACAGATTCCATCCCTCTGCAGAGGTTCATCCCGAGTTCAACAAATCAATTCAACTTAAGGCTGCAGCGCGCATGCGTTACGCGTGACCGAGATTCCTAATAATCTATTCAGTGATCATCAACTGGCGGCCCGGGGGCCATATCAGGCCCCCCCAAAGCTTCCTGTCCGGCCCCTGAAAGATCCTTAAATTCAGAAAAGGAGGAAAAGAAGATGTTGTGGTTTTAAGAGACTCCACACTTATATATTTTTTAAAAAGGGTAAGGCTGGCAAAAGTGTTAGAAAAATAATGAGTGATAAATGGAGTGGCATAAAGGGACAAAAAATGGTGAAAAAAATGATGAAAACAGGGGAAAAAGGGGCAAAAGTAATTAAAAAAAATGGGTTAAAAGTGTCAAAAATAGTGCAAAAAATGAAAAGGGGTTAAAAAGTGGCAAAAAATGGTACAAGCGGGTAAAACATGCAGGAAAAGGGGTTATAATTTTGCAAAAATTGGTGAAAGCATAAGAAGTGGCAAAAAGTATTAAAATGGGTTAGAGTGGCAAAAATAGTGCAACCGGTTATTGACAAGGGGTTAAGAAGTGGAAAATAGAAAAAAAAAGTGGCAAAAATTGATAAAAGAGTGGCACAGAGAGGAAAAAATATGCAGAAAAAGAGGTTTAAAATGGGCTAAAGAACTGAAAAAAATGAGTTAAAGAGGCAAAAACCATAAAAAATGGGTTAAAAGTGGCAAAAACAGCAGAAACAGCCTGGCAAAGTTGCAATAAGGGGTTGAAGAGTGGCTAAAAGGGAGAAAAGTGGTGAACACTGATTGAAAAGTTGCAACAATTGTTGAAAAACTGTGATGAAAAGGGGTTAAAAGTGGCAAAAATGGATAAAAGAGTGGGTAAAACATGCAGGAAAAGGGGTTAAGAGGGGTTCAAATCTTGCAAAAATTGGTCAAAGAGGAAAAAATTGGCAAAAAGTATCAAAAGGGATTAAAGTTTCAAAAATGTGGGATAGATAGGGATAGATCTGACTGGTAATGACTACAAATGTCCTGCACTTTGAAAGAAAATACAAATACTACGATAATATTTCAATCAGACCAGAATATTCATTTAATGTGCAGATGGACTTGATGACCCCTGACCTATATTCCATCATCTGCACGTGCACTGGCTCTTTAATGAAACGCACATGAATATTTCCCTTTTAGGGATTAAAATAGAGATGCGCAAAAATGGAGAGAGAAATATGAGCTCATGGAATATTATTACGGCTGTTTAAGTTCTAAAATGTAAGTGTTGAATATTAAAGGTACAGTTCAAATAAAATAATGACAAAGTCATTATTAGGAGTTAAAATAATGCCAAACATGAAGTCAATCCCTCCTAATTTCACCAGGAAATATTATTATTATTATTATTATTATTATTATTATTATTATCTTTGCAGAATTATTTCCCTTTTACTAAACATCTGGAAGACTTTAAATTCATTTCAGAAATCATCTTTCACCACTCACAGTTCTCACTCTGCTGCTCTTGTTTATCTGTACTCTGACATTGATTTCTTAAATCTATCAACAATAATGGCTGCCGCTTTGTTGCCATCATTTTTCTACTCTTGTATTTAATGTAAAAAGGAACAAAAGTGCACATAATCGATGATAAACATCTGCTTTATTTCTCCGTGAACCGCTGAGCTGCAGTGACAGTAGCGGTAGCAGAATGAGCAGGGAGAAGTGTGGACATATGGCTGCAGTTAACTCGATAAAAATCTCTCTTCGGGCTTTGCAGGGTCAAATAACATCGATATAAATCCACCTGATACCTCCGTGTCCGCTCCAAAGCCCGTTAAGTAGACTCAAAACGGTTGTTTATACGAACTAAGCTGCAACGCAACACATTTGTTTCTGAAATCCTTGATGAATCTAAGCCTGCGAAGTGATGCTGCGGTTTTCTGCTGCGGGCTCTCATGTCAGCGTGCGCGCGGGTGTCATTTATATTTATACAACAAAAGGAGAAGGAGAAATGATCCTGAAAGAAAAGGAAAAAATCTGGGAGAGAGAGAGAGAAAGAAAGAGACCCCCTCCCTCCTCACATCTACTGACCATTTTTCTTCCAAGTAATGACTCCAACTCGATTTAGTATGACGGAGAGAGGGAGAGAGAGCGCGAAATGACAGAAAGATGGGAGCAGAGAGAGAGAGAGAGAGGTGGAAATGGCAGAAAGAAAGGGTGTGGAAAAGGGAGGGGGGACTCTGCTGTGCTCGGGGTGAACGGGAGGTCAGCGCGTCTCTCCAATATTAAAATGTGTACCGGGGACGCAGGGTGACACGCCTCGCCCGTTAAACAAAGAGTGTGCCAAAGTGGCAGATTAATTTGAAAACTTGAGTCCGTGCACACACACACAACACTTAATGCCTTAAAGAGCCAACAGTCTCCACAGCAGCGCTCCCTCAGCCCCAAACGGAGCGCTCTAACACCGGGAAACACGCGGCACGGCCACGGTGAGGGGGGATTTCCTCTGTCAGTTAGCGCAGATCTGGTCCTGTTTTACGCACGGAGCGGTCGCTGCCGTCTTTTGCTCGATTCTCACCGATTATTTGTCCTTAAGGGAGCGTTAGTGCGTTCATTCAAAGACGAATCCTTCAGCCATGTTTAGAGAGGGGAATGTGTGCGTCTTTACGCGTGGGTGTCCGCGGAAATGACAGCGCCTTTTCTTTTTTTTTCGTTAAAGATATCACGAAGACTCCAGAAGAGGTCAAAAAACCTGTGGCGTCGGGAGGAAGGAGGGAGAGAGAGAGAGAGAGAGAGAGAGAGGAGCAGATCTGCCGATGTGTTGGAGGATTACAGAAGAAAACGTAGAAGAAGAAATGGAAAAGAGGAAAATGGATGAAATGGATGTGACGACGCGCAAAAGGAGAGGAGGATTCACGCGCTACAGAGAAGTGAGTACACCAAAAAAATCGCCTTGTTGAGAAGGAAGCTGCCTCATTTACATTCCGTGTTTGTGTGTGTGTGTGTGTGTGTGTGTGTGTGGCAGGTGCTTTGCCCACGCTGGGAGGAAGGGGGCAGACCACGTGTTGCGGGAGCTTCCTCTTCTTCCTCTTCCTCCTGATTTTTAGACACAATTTGGTTCAGAGTGACTATCAATTATGATGTTGATTGATTATCAGGGCCATGAGAACGCCGCGTCCCTGAAGTCCTTACCTGGTTTAGAGCAGGAGGACAGGAACGCGATCCTGCCTTGGCTTAGAGCAATCTGGGAGGCTAACAGGAAATGTTCTCCTAGTGCTGACTCAGGGCAGTCCTGGTGTAGTGGGGTTTGTGAAACACTCCTGGGCTAGAGCAGTACTGGCTTTGGGCAGACCTGGTTTTGAGCTGTTTTGGGGGCCAAATGGCTCAGGATATCCTCCTGGCTTGGAGCAATCCCGGTCCAGGCTCATGATACTCTCTTGACTTATAGCACCCTTTAAGGCTAACAGATCACAATTTTCCCCATGGCTTTCCGTAGTCTTTGCTTAGAGCAGTCTGGGAGGCTCATAGTCTCGCGATATTCTCCGATCTTAAAGTGGTTTTGGAGTCTAACGGGCGCGCAATATTCCCTTGCCCGGAGGTAGGCCTGGCTTGGAGAGGTTTTGGAAACGAACACACTCTCTAGGCTTGGAGAAGTCTTTGAGGCTGACAGTCTCGCGATATTCTCCAGGATTAGAGTGGCTTTGGGGACGAACAGGTCCTTAATATATATAGATAGATAGATAGATAGATAGATAGATAGATAGATAGATAGATAGATAGATAGACAGACAGATAGTGTCCTCGTGCATGCTCTCTCTCCCCCTCCTCTCACAAACACACTATCAGCAGCATGCAGCTGTCTGAGGTGAAGGCGAGGTCGTGGTCAGTAGGAGGTTAAATGTCAGCCTGGACAACTTTCTCCTCCTAAAGCCTCTGAATCCACTCACTGTGGAAACGGTTCTCTGCGTATTTACATCATTATTTATTCTTTAGCTGCTATTATTTAAAAAAAATATCCATAAAAACAGAAAAGACACACAGGATTTATGTGTCATTCATAAGTTTCTCTGGTCCAGAACAGAAAAATATTTGGAGGGATTTCCATCTCGCGCTTTTCTGCTGCTCGTCCTCTTCTTCCAGATTGGCGGTTTTCTGCTTATGCTTGCCCATCAGGCATGTTGTCAAAATGAGCCCTTGTGTTTAAAAGCTGTTTATTTAGCTCTGCTCGTGCTAATGTGCTGTTTTTGTTCATTATGGGATGTCTGTGGAGTGAAACCATCTGATTCTACATGCACTGTTTGTTCATTTATTTGAAATCAAATATTGTGCTAACGCTGCAAACCACCAACTGTGTGCTCAACTACCACCGCATACATGGAGGGCTGAATCTCCACGGGCTGTTAGGATATTAAGATGCAAATATTTGCATCGATATGGAAGCTGCGTGATGTGTTTTCATTATCAACGTGCATGCCCGTTTAATAAGCCTTTCAGAAAATGAAAAAAAGACAGAAAAATGTTGATTTTATTGTGACAGACGTGAGCTGGAAGAGAAATTACACCTTCAGGAGAGCGGGGCTGCAGAGATGAACACCTCTGGCCCTGTGCTAACCCAGGCTGCTGCATTGTGAAAATCCATTTAGCTCATTTCTCCTCTTTTGCGCACAAAGTTCTCCAATCAAACACCTTCACATGAATCCTCTCCACACGGAGGGACAGCGCTGCATTATTTCCTCCCTCCGTTAGTTTGCATGACAATAACCAGAGGAGCGCGCAGAGATGAATTTTTCAAAGTGCACAAAGGAGCAAAAGCACATTTCTCTTCTGCGTCTCTGTCCCTGCAGCTTTTTCACCTCGGTCATATTTCAGGTCTCTGACACGTCCGGCTGCTGCACATAATGACGCGTTTAACCCTTCAATATGGTGCGTTTGATTTTCCACTGCGGCTGAAGGCCTCTGAGGAGCGTTAAAGGCTCAGGCTCCTTTTGGAAGACGAAAAATGGGGCTTGGAGTCAAAAAAAATGTGTTTTTTGCAAAGAGACAGACACGGTAGTTCACAAAATGTTCATTCTTATAACACGTTATTTTCTTATTATACCGCATCTGTATCATTTCTACTAACTCGGTGATTTAGCACATCTGTGCAGCTCCTTGATTGCACTTTTTATGTTTTTTATATCTAAAGAATATTCCACAGACTACTGCTACTTTCATCTTTACTGTTTTTACCTCTGAGTTTTTTTTCCACTTTTATAATTGCAATAAAACCGATTCTGATTCTGCTGAAATAAACGACTCTTACCTTCACATTCCTCCCAGTTTGTCCATTTTAAAAGAGAGTTAAAATCCCAGTTTGCAGCAGAAGCATGGAGCGACGCGTCTGCAGCTTTTTCTGCAGCTTTACTGACAGCTGAGAGCTTCTGATGGACAAACCGGTTACAGAAAGGTCGTAAAGTTATTTATTCACCTCGTCTCTCTTCCGCTGCCTGAATATTTTATTGCTTTTTATTTCGCCCCCACCCTGAAAAGGAAAACATCTCTGAGTGTTTGTTTGAGCTGTAAACGGAAGTGACCCGCCATAAAAGTCACGTGTAAATCCAGATGCGCTGACCTTTCCCTCTCCCTGATATCACAGCTCACTGTTACAGCAGCGATGACCCCGAGTCTCATTTCAAGCCTGCAGCGGCTGCGCGTGCGTCTCTGTGTGTGTGTGTGTGTGTGTGTGTGTGTGTGTGTGTGTGTGTGTGTGCGTGGGTGAACGTGAAAACAGGCCGGGCTGGTTTTTCAGGTGACGTGTCTGCAGGAAGAATTCCACAAAGCGAACGTTTATTCTGATAAAAATGCAGGATTCCTTGGGACAGTGGTGCCAAAATGGTGGTACGCGGGCCGGGCCTGGCCCGCCAGACTAAATGTACCATTCATTTTATTAAGAGAGTGAAACGATGTGACTGAGCCATCATGACTACATTTTTACACCTTCTTCTTTATATTTTTACTTTATTTTTTTTTTTCTTGTGACTTTAATTCCGGATTTCTGAACCTCTGCACCACCTTCACTTGTAATGATCGATCCATAATGAAGCAACAATAACAGCTTAGATTACCTCTGTTTCCACAGAAACTCACAGATGTTTGGCTCTTGGATAAACTCACCAGGAAACTGTGGTTAAAGGTTTACTCAGGGGTGTCAAACTCATTTCACCAGTAACACAATATGGAAAAAAACAACACTAGAGATAAATCATTTTAGGATTAAGAAAGGGAAAATGATACATTTAAAGGCTAAAAATCTGAGAAACAAAGTCTAATTTACAAGTTCTAAAGGGCAAAACATGGAATTTAAATCTGATTTAAAAGGCAAAAATATGAGAAAGTAAAAATCACGAGGTGGAAGGTCAAAATATGAGATTAGAAAAACAAAATATTGAATTTAAAAGTCAAGATATGGGATTAGAAAGTAAAAATCATGAGTTTAAAGGTCAAAGTATGTCTTTGAATTTTAAATTGTTAATCCAAAAGGTGAAAATATGAAATAAAAGTAAAATGTGATGGGAAATCAGGGAGAGAGAGAGTGTGGGTAATGGCAGGTGGGAAAGGAGCCACAGGTTGAATCTGCTGCCTGCAGCACCGTGACCCAGGCCGTCTGCAGCCAAAGCTCCCTGCACTCCCAACGATTCCTGATTAACTGTGTGACATGACATCACGCTGATGGTTTATTTCCCTTCGCCTAGCCTCGTGGTCTTTTCACTGAGCTGCCTTTAAACACATAATGTGATGTGATGTTTCTGCGTTTAGTTAGCCAACATTTTTCCTGATGATTTCAACACTGAGGGCCTTTCCTTAAAGCTGACCGAGGCTGATTTGATGTGAGGAGGAGGATTTTCTGCAGCTGCAGCCACAGACAGTCAAAGGGTCAGCATCTAGGTTCAAACTGAAGCACAATGCTGCTGATGGGCCTGTGGGCTGGAAATTCTATTGTTTTCAGAGTTCTGCAGCCTGCCTCACACATCAGTAAACAGCTGGTTTTAGAATTAAATACACAGAAATTGACCCTGATTAACATTTTTTGTCTTGAAGAAATTTAAAAATTGGCAAACTGTCAGGATTTGACACAAGCTGTAGAGAAATCTCTGGAGTTTTCTGTGTGTTTGACTCTGTGGATCCTTGTCCTGCACATTGACCTTTACCTGTAGCCGGATGCCCCCCCCCCCTCCTCCCTGCACTGAAAAGCTGCTGCTGACAAACTTGACAGAGGTGAGGGGAAGTGCTGCAGTCAGACTCAACACACCTTGATCGATACCTGAGATGACCCGCAGCAGAGCGCGAGGTCAAGGTGACAGGCACGCCCACACATGCGCACAAAGGAGCAGAACAACAGAGTAGAAAAGAAAAGAGCGCACACTGGTTCGATTTTAAATTAAAAGGAAAATAAGGCGGATGTTTGAAGGAGAGAGAGAGAGGAAGCACGTTGTGAGCGTTTCTCCGCTCTCTCCGTCTGTTCCGGTGATGTATGAGCAACTTTTAGAGGAAACGGTGAACAGCAATATTGCCTGCAGCGCGGAGGGAGTGTCGGTGTCACAAAATCAATGTGGGAGCTGCACAGACAGAAAATTACACGGAGAATATAGAAGCAAAAAAACACGTTTATAGGCTCCGTGAAAGCAGAGAGAGCTCCAAAAAGCATCCAAACATTCTCATTTACTAATCCATTTTTATTTTATTTTCCTTCTCATCCAACTCTGCAGGCCTCCTGTGTGATAAAAGACGCACTAAGTGCTTCATTTTTTATGGCTTTCGCTCGACACAAAAAGAAAGAAAGAAAGAAAGAAAGAAAGAAAGAAAGAAAGAAAGGGTGCAGGCCTTTGTGCGTCTCTGTGTGCCGTTTTAATTCATTTAAATCAGACTTTTACAGACAGATTCCAATTCATTTAGCTCAGTGAGGGACATTTACTCATTTATTCATCGCTCCATCCATTCTTCAGTCACAATCATTTTTGAGAGCAGTGTGCCAACCGATCTGTCTTTTCTTTCATTAATTTGTGTTCACTCGGTTTGAACGCTCCTCGCTTTCAGCTGCCAACTTTGTCTTTTCTTTTTCTCCTGGATAATTAAAGTAACTTGGTTAGATTCTGCCTGGTCATTACGCGGATGGAAAGCTTTCAGGTGATTTTGGTTTTGAATAAAACTTTGCATTGAAGCGCAACATTAAAACTTTGTTCCTTTAATTTTTAATTTCATGCAAGGAAAATACTGATTTTTACAAAGCAGAGTGCGTTTTCCTGTCCGTGCGTCTTCCTTGTGCGTAAAGGCGGTTCGGGCCTTTGACGGTGGTCAGAGGAACATTAAAGCTTTGTTCTTTTTATTTGTGTTATTTTATGTTGGGAGAATACTGATTATTAGGTTCCACAAAGCAGAGTGCGTTTTGCTGTCCTTGTGCGTAAAAGCGTTTCGGGCCTTTGACGGTGTTTTGGCACTGATTTGAAGTAGTTATTAAATGTATGTTCCTGAGTTATTCGCGCGTTAAGGTTTATAACAGGAAAAATATGAACACCTTTTTTTTCAGGGAAGGTGTGCAGCCACGCAACTACACCAACTATTGGGCAGCATTAAGGACATCAATCACAGTACATCACACATTACTCCTGACTTATTTTACAGCTTTTAACGATAATATTAATTCCTGACCCAGACTAGCATCATGGGTGTAGCACAGGGGGATAAAGGGTACTGATTCCCAGGGCCCATAGTAGGGAGGGGCCCGTGAGATGCCTGTATGGAAGCCCATTTGGGTCAACTTTAGAAAAAAACTGAAAGTACAGCAATTCTTGAGAAAAACTTCAAAGTCATAATTATGAAATAAAAGGTCATAATTATAAGATAAAAAAGTCAGAATTATGAGATAAAAATTAAGAACAATAATGAGACACAAAGTCAAGATTATCAATTAAAAAGTCAAAATTATGACATAAAAGTTATAATTGACTAAATGATTGTTTATCTCATAATTTCGTTTTTGTTTCTTTTAATTGGGATTTTTTTCTCATAATTTTAAATTCTAATCTTATAATTATGACTTTGGATTTCTTTTTTCTTTTCCTTACTTCCACATTTTTCTCTTTTAAGTGGCAAAAATGGACATCCACATGCCTACAATGACAAGTGTGTTTTTATTTCTCTTTTCTTAATTATTAGAGTCATTATTGTATCCAAAGAGACTAAATGAACCTGTCAACAGACTGAAATTTGGATTAAATAGACTAAAATACAATTCTGGGGGGCCTCTCTCTTAAAAATGTCCTGACAGTGTGGTCCAGCACTGCAAAATAATGCAAGTAAATTTAATTTAGTAAAAAAAAAAAGTTCATAAATTGGAAAATTATGGTTAAAAAACATCAAAATGCATATATATTTGTAAAAATGATGCAACATATGTTGCTTGGCTAGCCGGCTAAGGGGGGCCCTGTGTCATATTCTTTCTAGGGGCCCTGAATCCTTCGCTACGCCCCTGTTAGCATGCTAGAATTATTTATTGCTGATCTGTCATGCTGTTTTTATTCTGCTTACTCCCTCTGCACCGTAGATCTCTCTATGATTGTTAAATGTTGATGGAGTGTGTGCTTGTGCCGTACTCTCATTCATGTAGTCCTGTTCACACCGTTGCACGTCACCAATATAATCATCTGAAGTTGATTTTGAAGCTGTGAAGCTTTTTAGAGGCGATCTGGAAATTGTGCAAACAATAGAGGCCTAAAATAACTGCAAAAATGGAGAATTTTCCTTTATAAAATTGAAAAAGAGAGTTTTAAGCCATAAATTGTACTTGAAACCTTCATGCTCCTGTTGTGCATTTTTCTGTAAAATTAAATAAAGAGTAAAGGAACGAAAACATTTATACTGAAACACAAAATAAACAAAAATATCAGGCCTTTATTTTTAATTTACTCTTAAGTTCTCCACTAAACCATGCACATGTAAAAAAAATTTTTTAAATTATTTCAAAAAAAGAATTATTAATAATCAAAACAAATATAAAAAAAAGTTAAAAATAATCATTTTAAAAAAATATAAAATTAATAATTATTAAAAATAATAATTATTAATTTTAAAAATCACTATGTGAAACTCTCCTGCAAACCTTTTTTCCTCTTCCTCATTTCCTTCACTTCTAAAGCAGCCAGGAAACGAACTCGCCTCTTTCATGTTTCCCTTCGTGTTTGATTCACCTTTATTTCAGCGTGGCCTCCTGACTTACAGGAAGTGTAACAGCTCTATTTCCCACATGCCCCCTCTACAGTGAGGGGGGGGGGGGTCAGAGGTCGGAGACAGTACAGATGGATGGAACTATTCCCGTGAAGCTGCAGCGACAGGCAGGCAGAGACTTTATGAAGCAATAAAAATGTGTGCAGCACCGTGTGTGTGAGAGAGAGCCACTGTCTTCTATATCTACCCTGTAGATCCGGATTTGTGTCCAAATCATTCAAACAATCACAAATTCGCTTCTAGGGGAGTATATAGTGGATTTAAACACGACGGCAGCGATGGATCCAGAGAGAGGAGAGGAGGAGAGGAGAGGAGGAGAGGAGAGGAGAGGAGGAGAGGAGGAGAGGAGGCCTGCAGCTGTAATTACGGCCTGCACTGGTTTGATCTGCAGATTTAAGAACATTATATATGTATTAAAAAAAAGTCTCCTGTACGAATAAAAACATTAAAATTATGACGTAATTAAATCGCAGGATTATTTGTGGTGACTTTGACGCGCAGGCGCATTGTGCGTCTTTTCTCCTCCAAAACTCGTTCCAAGTGTTTCTGTACTTTTGTTCGATCCCAGTTTAAAAGGCCAGCTCCGCGCTGAGTTGGACTCTTTTTATTTATTATTTGTCTTGGTGAAAAATGATGCGTTCAGCTTTTACTCTTCATCTTGGGGGGGCTGGGAGGAGGCAGCGAGGTTTCGATTTAGAGACGGTCAATTTTCTGGAAACAAAGGACTTGGATATCTCCATCATCTTGCCCTGCAGTGTGAGTGTGTGTTAGCGTGTGCGCGTGCACCTGAAGTCCTGATAACGTACAGAAAGTGCACAACACACTCCCTCTGATAAGGGAAAGTGCTCTGTACACTCTGTTATAAAGATGGTGTTGTGTTTACGTGTCACCTTCAGGATGGGGAAACTCCAGTGCGCAGATTTATTAAAATCCACAACAACATCGATTGAGTGCTGATGCGAGGGGGAAATAATTATTTTTCCCTGTACACATCAGTGGGACTTTTGCCTTTTGTGCGTCTCCCTTGTGCGTAAAGTGGCCAAGGCCTTTTGGCACGTTGGGACTGATTTAAAGCAATAAAACAGAGTTTGCCTGGCGTTTATATCTGATTAAAAAATCTTTACAAATATATTTTTAAATGCTGCGTGTTAGATAAATTCACTGGAGCTACACTGAGAAAGCTGTAAAATATTTACGCGTGGATGCTGAGCTAAATAATTATTTCTCCTTCTAAAGCAGCGTACTTATTGTTGGCTGTGCGTCTTTTTTGTGCGTAAAAGAGGTTCAGGCCCTCCTTGTGATCTGTCATAGAGAGTTTGTGTCTGACTGTGTTTTTATTCGAAATAGAGGAACAAAAAGCTGAGAAAATGCAGCAGCTTGTGTGTGAGGATGAAATCTGCCCAGACGTAAAAACAAAGCCGTGTTTGTCCCACTGCTAAAGGGCAAACACAGCCGAACAGTGAGGAAGAAGCTGCTTGTGGACTTGTTATTCTGGTGATGTTCATGTCGGAATGTGGAGGGAAATTTACTCATGCACAGCAGAGCCGAGGCTGGATTAACATGCGCAGGGAGTTTAAATGTTGGAGTAAAATGTGCCGGCTTCTCGTCTCTAATGCAAAGGTCCGCTGGTGATTTAGGAGAGCGTGTAACCTGAATTAGTTGATGAATTTTCTATCGATCCTAAACAAGCCAGATTTATCTCTGACACACACCGAGCTGCTGCTGGGTGGCCGCTCTCCCACTCCCCGTTATTAGCGATTTGGAAAGAACAGAAGAAGAAGGGGGGAAAAAAGAGAAAAGGCTCTGGCAAGCCCACACCCAGATACACACACCCAAATGTACACAACTCCATGCACGCAGAGGGAGGTACAGGCGCCACTTTAAATCCCCGGGAGCGCTTTCTTTCTTCTGTTTGCTTTATTTTTTCTGTAAGAAGCTGCAGCCAGGAGAGGATCAGTGGAAGAGGGTTCGTTAACTCTTTTCTAGGGATCATTTCCAGGACTTTTCAGTGACAACTTCTAGTGGCTGATATGACAGGAGCGCATCACCCATAAACTAAGTTGTGCAGCCTATGGCTTCAACCATGAACTCCTACATGCTAATAAATGATCACAAAGCAATTGCAGACGCGTAAACGCACGGTGAAGTAAAGGTTTGGGCATCTATAACCTTATTTTCCACTTACTCTCTCGAAAAAAGGAGGGCTCTCGAACAGCTGTGACATGCAGATTTGTTTTTTTCAAAGGTTCAGATCTCCAGATCGATCACCCATTCTTAATATTAAACATTTAATTTGATCCATAACATCGTTTAGCTCCCTGTATTGGCAGTGCGCTCTGATATGAAATCAGGACAATGTTTCAGGACTTTTTTCCAGGACGGCATGGTTTCCCATGACGTTTTGCTTTTATCTCCAACTTTCCATGACTGGAAAATGTGTCAGTTGTTTCCCAGTTTTTTTCCAGGGCGCATGGTAACCCTGAAATAAGGGAGGACTTGTCATGTGAACCGCTGTTTGTGTGTCAGTGCGTGCGTAACGCTCGTGTTATTGTTGTGATTCTCTGGCTGTTTAGGACGGCATGCGTAAAGCATGTGGTGGAGAGGCATCCAGAGAGAGAAAGTATTGAATGCCCACAAACTGATGCCATATGATGATGCGCGTGCGGGGGCCGTATATGCTTAATCCCATTTCCTTATCCGAGGTCCGTCCTGGAGGCGCGCCATTGGCTAGCGGCCGTCACGTGGCTTCTTAACTTTGTTCACTTGACAGAAAAGTAGGAGGGTTCAACGGAACAGGAATAAGCGAAGAGTAAAGGGATGAGATATAAATTTTAGTTATATATTTTCAGAGTAAAAGAGAGAATTAATGGCCATGAGCTCCTATTTGATCAACTCCAACTATGTGGATCCAAAGTTCCCCCCGTGTGAGGAGTACTCTCACAGCGACTATCTGCCCAGCCATTCTCCGGATTACTACAGCTCCCAGCGGCAGGAGCAGGCTGCCTTCCAGCCGGACTCTCTCTACCACCACCACCACCAACACCATCAGCACCAACAGCACCACCAGAGCCAGCAGCCGCAGCACCAACAGCGAGCCGAGCAGCCCTACACGCCGTGCCAGCGCACAGGACAGCCCGCCTCTGTGCTCATGTCCCCGCGGGGTCACGTTCTCCCGGAGCAGAGCCACCGCTGCGACTCGGTGACACCCAGCCCGCCTCCCCCTGCGTCCTGCGGCCAAACACCCCACAGCCAGAGCACTTCGTCCCCTTCGGGCCCCCGGAAGGACCCGGTGGTGTACCCGTGGATGAAGAAAGTCCATGTGAACATCGGTGAGTGAGCATGCTAACTCTCCCCTCTCTCTCTCCTCTTTGTGCGCTCAGCTAGGTGTCCACCGTGAGGATCTACGGCTTCCCCTCTCTGTTTCTCTTACAAGAACACGAGTAGCCCTTGGGTGAAGATTTACGATCTTCTGTTTGCAGGGCACATATAATTACACCCTCCATAAATTTTTATTACGCCTCTCTGCTGAGGTGCCTTTAGAAGTCCGATCTCCGTCTCTCTAGTCTGCACAGATTCTTGAGCCGAGCTCATAACTCTGATTTTATGCTTCTGTAATTTGATTTTAAGTGGTGTGCTTGTATAAACGTTGTACTTTACTTCCCCTCTCGTTGTTCAGAGGAGGGAAAGTTTTATGGCAGCTGAAATATTCATGTTTATGGAGTCGGCCGTAAAACACTAACGCAGAGCCGAGCAGCTCCAGTCTATTATGGCTCCTCTCTGATGGTGTGATACACTCACAGCTCTGTGCATACTGGGAGAACTGGGGCGCGTTTCAGCCACTTTTGCAAAGTCACCGTGACGCATTCGTCCATTCGCTCGGTAAGAAAATCTTCCATTTTACGCGTTTGGATTTAGTCGATGTGCTGCGTGTGTGCTGGCGTTTGTCTGCTTGGACTTTTTAGGATTTGTTGAATCATTACCCAGGCGGCCATTCAGTGCCGTCGTGTAGCTGCTGCACCCCCCCCTCCACCTCCTCTATTCTCCACCAGCGACAGACAAAGCTGCCATCAGAGCGAGGAGTGCGTGGCATCTGTGCACGACACCACTGAGGGAAAGATAACGGCTCTTTAACCCTTTCAGCAGCAGCTACATTTGTAAAATGAGTTCACTTATATTCTCTAAGAGTGCATCATGGATAAATCAACACAATCTTCTACCTTTTAAAATTAAAATCTGACCTTTACGCAGCAGATACGCAGCCCATTTAACGCCAACATTTGTCGTCTTTGGATAGCTCATGTTCTAAATGTAAAACATTTTCCTCGGTTTCTTTCACTCATCCAGTTTCATTAAAACGTGAAAAATGCGCATTAGTTATCATCATTTGTTATGAACGCTAAATAATAAAAATGTGTCAACAATGAGAACCCAAAGAGCTTCGTTTTTACGCAGCAATCCCACTGAAGCCCTCAGACCAGCGTGGCTCTTTTGTGGTGATTTGTGGCTCTTTTATGTTTCAACTTGAAATATTTTTCCTCCAGAAAACCTTGAAAAAGGTCAACTTTAACCTCAGAAATTATACATTGCAAGCCACATTATTCAGTTCGTTTCCCACTCTTGTCCAGCTGGCTTAAATTATCAACCTTTATTTTGTTTTTATATTTCAAATGAGCTTATTTGCAATTTTTACAGATTTTTAAGCCCAAGTTTGACACTTCTTTTGCCCCTCTTTACCAGTTTATCTTTTTTTTGCCATGTTTTGCCCCTTCTCTCCTATTTAAGCTGCACTTTTCCTTTGAATGCCACTTTTTTTTCCTATAATTGCCATGATTTTTGTCCATTTAAGTCTCTTTTCGCCCTTTTTGCCACATTTTTACAGTTTTTTGACCATTTTTGCCACCTCTAAGTCATTTTTTAATCATTTTCCCACTTTTTCTCCTCAGTCATTGACCATTTTGTCAATTTTGTCCATTTTAGTCGCTTTCCACCCAATTTACGCCACATTCTTGAACAATTTTGACATCTGTAACACATTTTTTGTTATTAATTTTTCCCATTTTTCACCAGTTTTTGCCACTTTTTGACCATTTCACCACTTTAACTTCTTTTATTGCCAAGTTAACCCATTTTTGCCACCTTTCACCTCTTAGATTGTGGCTCTTGCAAAGGTAATTTTTAACAGTTTGGCTCTTTGGTTGATCTTGGTTGAGTAACACTGCCTTAGACTCATTCCCCAAGCAACATGACGAATGACAGCCTCGCTCTGCACCTCCATATGAGGTCCGTCCATCGATCATAATGAATCGTTCAATACAAAAAGGCTTTCTGAGGCTAAAATAAAGAATATTACACTTTATACATGCATGTTTGCCCCACGACACAGAAACCATTTAAGGTTTACGTCATCGCTTCTTTATAATGCGTCTTTATCTCCATGCGTAAACGTGCTCGGACGCCGCGGCGCACATTTGCCCTCAAATCACAACATTTGGACAGCAGCACGTCAGGCTGGATCGACACCGCCGCAGGCCCCGAAGTGACACCTAACAACATGTGTGCACGAGGGGGAAAAAAGCGTCCGATTCTGGGCATCAGAGTGTAAAATAACCGAATTCAGCTGGAGCAGAAAAAAAGACGCGCAGCGTGGGGATAAAAGGGGAGAGCAGCGTCAGAGGCTCTGCCAAGGTTACAGCCATTTTGTGCTCCTCACAGCGGGTCCAACCGCGGGGGTCGCGGTGGGATTTCTCTGCGTTAGATGAGCTCATAGCACGGAGAGCTGGTCCTACATTTTTATGATTTATCGTCGTCAATAAGCCCCTTTTATTAGAACAGGGCATTTTCTAGGGAACAGTCGTTTGTGCGCATGTGGGAGATTTTAAATGATGGTTTTATAACAGATCCAACATCCTAATAATAATAATTTCACGTCTATTTATATTTGTCATAATTAGTGACATTTTTGTAGTTATATTTTTATAACTAAGCTGGGCTTCCTTGTTGAAATATTTTATATTCCCATAGCTAGAATGAAACTTAAATAACAAACATGATCAATGTTTTAACAGCATGTGTAGCTTAAGATAGGGCTGGGCAACACGTCCAGTTTCTAAGATACCTCAACACATTTTCAAGTGAGACTCAGGATAAAGAAATATCACCTATATAAATAAATATGATGGTAATCTGAAAGAAAATCAGGCCTAAAACACAATAAAAAGATTGTTTACAGTAAGAGCCACTCAGAGATAGGGCTGGACGATTTTGGAAAATAATCTAATAGCGATGTTTTTCCCTAATATTACAATTGCGATTAATCCTTAACTTTCTTTTATTCCTGAACAAGGTCTGAACAGTTGTTCAAAAGTGTCTCATTCTAATGATTTTGACTCGTATTGCAAATTGGATATGAATTGTTGCATTGAAGGGTTTTTGTCATTCTTTTATTTACTGAGAAAAATGAAGGAGGGATTTTTTGAAGACTATTCTAAAAAAAAAAAGTACCTGAATGATTGCATATGTCATGCATAACATCTCTGCTGCACAAAAAACTTTAAATCTGCTATTTTGACTTAAATTTTAGGTCAGAGAAATATTGCACCATCTGCGATTTGAAAATTGCAGCAGGTTTTATTGTGATTTAATCTAATTTTCGATTAATTACCCAGCCCTACTCAGAGATATGCTCACTGACCACAGGATAAACAGTTTGAAATTTTAAATCTTATTGGAAATGATCATTTTATCTAAGGAGCGTTCTACTGGCCAGTTTCCGTCTGTTTCTCCCAGCCCTAGCATCAGCAGTGGGTCACTAGTTTTGATATTCTTTTATAGAGTGATAAATGTGGAATTATGTGTTGTAGTTTCTCCTTGTTCTGCATTTCTTCTTTGATGCTGAGCCTTGTATTGATGAGTCGATTGATTGCATTAATCATTCAACCTCCATTATTCTCCGCAGTGAGCTCAAACTACACCGGTGGAGAACCCAAGCGTTCGCGGACGGCCTACACACGACAGCAGGTTCTGGAGCTAGAGAAGGAGTTCCACTACAACCGGTACCTGACGCGCAGACGCAGAGTGGAGATCGCGCACACACTGTGCCTGTCGGAGCGGCAGATCAAGATCTGGTTCCAGAACCGGAGGATGAAGTGGAAGAAGGACCACAAGCTGCCCAACACCAAGGTCCGCTCTGGAGCTAACAGCAACAACACGAACTCCCAGAGACCGCTATAGCCCCGTTATGGCCCGGTTATAGCCCGGCTGTAGTCCAGTTATAGCCTGGCTGCAGCTCAGCTATAGCCCCGTTGCACCCTGGTCATGGCCCGGATCTCTGGCTCTTTGGCTCACACTCGTCCCTCTCTGATTCTAAACCGAACGCTTGTAACCACCGGAGCCCGCACTTTGGACTGGATTAAAGGCTTTGCTCTGGAATGAGGGATGTTCAGCCCTGATCTATGCTGATAATATACTTACACACTATAATAATATGACGTGATGGCGTGGGAGGGGTGGAGGGGGACGTTTCCCATTCATAAAAATACGAACAAAAGAAGGAGACTGAAAGAAAACCACGCTACAGCTTCTATCCTCTGCTTCTATCCTCACATCTATAAATCTATCTCTCTGCTTCCTATATTTTTATACTCCCCTCTCTTTCTCTCTCTCTCTTAGGGATGGGCAATGACTGAATATTCAAATAGTCATCGATTCATTATAAAACATCACATTTTATCCTCCCATCATCTCAGTTTAATATGTTCTACCTATTTTTGACTGTGGCTGGTTGTAATGCAACTCAACAGCCAGGTGGTGGTGGTAGTGCACGTCAACGCTGTTTGCTAACTGCCACAACAAAGCAGAAGAAGACAGCATTAATGTCAGATGACACTACAGTAGAGGAAACAGAAAACTAAAGTAGCTCACTTGCTACATTAGTAGCCTTATAATGGCATTTTCCATTATGTGTTAGCGTAAAGCTAATAAACTCATATACTTCCGGTTTACCTGTGAGACATTTCTTCTTAAAAAGGCGAGTGACTGTGAATAGTTTTCCGTGAAATGCACATCCCTATTAGCCTACACATTTTATTATTATGACGTGATGACGTGGGAGGCATGGAGGGGGAGATTTTCCATTCATAAAAATATGAATTAAACAAAAGGAGGCTGAACGAAGACGATGCTACAGTCATCCTCAAATCTACAGGATTTCTCTTTTGACTTTTATAGCCCCCCTCCCTCTCTCCCTCCCTCTCCTCTCTCTCTCTCTCTCCTTTCTCTCTCCCTCCCTCTCCCTCTCTCTCTCCCTCTCTCTCATCCCCTCTCCTTTCCCTCTCTCTCTCTCCTATCTCTCTCCCTCCCTCTCCTTCTCTCTCTCTCCTTCTCTCTCTCTCATCTCTCTCTCCCCCCATCTCTCTCTCCCTCTCTCTCCTCGCTCTCTCTCCCTCTCTACTCTCTCTCTCACTCTCTCTCCTCTCTCTCTCCCTCTCTCTCCTCTCTCCCTCCCTCTCTACACTCTCTCTCCCTCTATCTCCTCTCTCTCTACTCTCTCTCTCTCCCTCTCTCTCTCTCCCTCTCCCTCTCCCTCTCCCTCTCCCTCTCTCTCTGCAGGCTGAGGATAATGTGCCCGTGTATTTTTTATATTTTGGTGAAGATGGATCCTCGTTTTCATCTTTAATCATGCCAAACTCGGCTCCCATTTGTCATGTTTACTCTGCGGGTACAAAGCAAAGGGGTGAACCGCGGCTCTGCCCATTACCCCCCCACCCCGCTCCCCTCCCACCCCACAAACACGCGCGTAATAAATGGAAGCACGAGCAGTATTCTTACACTCACGCTCATATCTATCCACTATAACCTGCGGAATGATCCAGAATGACGTCATGTGGTTATAATTCTGACTGTTGTTATTTTGTTAGAGCTTATGAATTGTTCATTTTAGTTCTTTTTGAATTCAGTGTTGATTGTAAAAACGGAAAGGAGCGTGTCTGTGGTCCGATGATTGTTCATGTGGTGTTTTTGCTGACTGGCAGGCTGAGGCCGGAAGTCAGTTTAAGGTATTTTCCACTACAAACAAACAAACAGGGTTTCTAAAGCTGCCTGAAGAAATAATAATAATATTCAAACCAAAATCCTCCATGGTACAAGTAGCAGTTCTAAACGCAGCACTATACAATGTACTACCTATTACCTCAGTTATATGAATATATTTTTATCTTTTTTTCTCCTGCTCGTTTAATGAAGTGACAGCTTTTCGAGCTTTTATATTTTTGAAATTGTGTGACGTCTTATTATTATTATAATAATTATTATTATCTGCAATACAATTAAAGCGCTCTTCATTTCTTGTATGTGGAAATTTTAAAACAAATGTAATTTAATTATAAGCGATAGTTGTGGAGAAAAAGGAGCTCTTCTCTTTCTTTTCCTGCATGTTTTTCTTTCCTTTGTACGGAGCCCCAGACATGACAGTCAAAAAAAATAAATGGTGGCCACAATATATCTATGACACGCACAAAATACTAATTCATGGCCATGACAATACTAAATTGTGGCTACGAAATACTAAATTGTGGCCACAGAATACTAATTCGTGGCTACAGAATACTATGCCATGGCCACTAAATACTAAATTGTGGATCCAAATTACTAATTTGTGGCCACTAAATAAGTATAATGTGTGCATGAAGTACTAATGAATAATATTAATATCAGTCCTGGACAGCTGGGTAAGTAAATCGAGCGCACCTTCTGGGCTAAAGCTACACGATGGGCAGGGAAAGTATGATTGAATTTTATTTTAAGCTGGGAATGAGCTACAGAGACATTCTGAAAGCCATTGTTACCCAGAGGCGTTTAAACAGAATACTGAGAGCCAGAGAGGTACTGGGATACCGGGAGAGGAAGGTGCGCTTGATTTGCCTACCCAGCTGTCAAGGAATAGTATTATTATTATTACTTAGTATTACGTGCGCACATTATACTTACTTCGTGGTATTTTGTGGCCATGAATTGGTATTTGGTGCGCATGCTCTAGCTTTATTTTGGCCACAATGTAATCTTTTTCGAGCATGTCCTGTCCGGGGCTCCGTACCTTTGTCTTTTCTCCCTCGCACATTAAATGCGCACACTCTTCCTCTCTGTTCTGTCCCCATGTGCCACGTTTTAGAGATTTTATTCTGAAAGTGTTTTTTAAATTGATGTTATTTTATTTACATTCCAAAGATCCGTTTATTGACGATGGTATTGTTGAAAATGTGTTACCTCCTCTCTGCTTCTGCCTCTCAGTGTCCTTCCTCTTCTTTGTAAATAGTTCATAGAAATTTAAATAAATGGCTAAAAAAGAACCCTGCTCTTTTCTTTATTTCTCCTTTAAAAAGCTTTGATTTAAAAAGTTCTTAAATGTTTTTAAATCCATTTTTCTTTCGATGCTTTTTGCTTTATTTTCTATTTTATTTTCTATTTTAACGCCTTGCGCAGTAAAATGCAGCATTTTGCACATGAATTATTTCCTTTCTGCAGCGCTGGTCTCTCCTAAAGTTGACGTCAAGCATGCATTCACGTGCACACAGGCGTAATAAATAATTTCATTTAATTTCACTGTTGGTTTTTTGCACACAAACGCACCACGAGCTGTCTGCAGGAATCAGCAGCCTGGGATGATTAATCTGGCCCTGCTCTGACTGATCTTGGTACATTACGTCCTGTAATCTCGTTTTAAATCACAAACCGTCCCTCCGTTTCACTCTCGTTCTCCCGTTAATTTAACGGCTGCTCACACGCGCTCACACCGAGGATGGGACCCCCCCCCTTCCTTCCTCTCCCTTCCTGCAGAAAAAGCGTTAAATAGTTTCTCGGTTCGTGCTCTTTTAATGCTTTAATGAGTCTAATTCTTGCACAACACTCCCCTCCCTCTCCTATCGGTGTTTTCTGGAGCGAAGCTGCACGCGCATGTGTGTTTTATTTTTTCTATATTACAAAAAGGGAGCGGGCCGGCGCCATAGCTCAAACCCTGACAACCAAATAGATAATCAACAAGACGAATGGCTTCTTTTGTAAGGCGCGGCTCCCGTATTAATTTTCATTTTCTTTTCTTAGAGCAGGTATCGAAAAATATAGAGCACGAGAAAATAGCATTCCTCTCGATGAACTTTAAACAAAAAAAAGTCTGCCCCCCAAATTGGTCCGCTCGTATTCCTCGGCCCAGAGAAGATTCCCTATTACTTGTTGGTTGATTTCTCCCTGGGCCTCGTGCCACAGAGACTCCCCCTGCCCATTTATCTGTTTTCTTCCTGTTTATGAAAGGCTCCCCCAGCGCAAACCGCCCTCCTATCAACCTCCGCACGCGCTCTCATGCACAGTGCACCAAAATAAAAGCCCTACATGTATGCTCCAACATAACGCCGTTTCATTGCTGCAACAAAAATCCGTTTTTATGCTTTTATTTGATTTCTTTTCCGACTAAAAACATTCCTCTAAACAGCAGCTTTGCTCTGCAGGATGAGCTTTAGTCTGCAGCTGCAGAAGAGCCACGTGCACAGAGTCCTCTCCTGATAGTCAAACATAGATGATCCATATTCAAGTGTGTGCAATCCAACTTTTAGTATAGGTGCAGTTAAAGTTACAGTTGTTGACTTTAAATGATCCACTTTCATGACATGTCTGCTGTTCTCTGTAAGAGTGCTTCCTGCAGATTTCCTCTCTGTTACCGGTTCATTAGTAATGGCCACTACACTGCTACGTTCATATTTCTGTATTCTTACACTATAAGCATGGGCGTAGCACAGGGGGTACTGATTCCCCTGACCTTTGACATGACTGTATGGAAGCCCATTTGGGTCAAATATAAAAGAAAAAATGTGAAAGTACAGCAATTCTTGAAAATAAATTCAAAGTCATAAATATGAAATAAAAGGTCAAAATTATAAGATAAAAAAAGACAGAATTATGAGATAAAAAGTTAGAATTGACTAAATGACTCTTTATCTCATAATTTCGACTTTGTATCATTTAATTATGATTTTTTTTATCTCGCAGTTTTAAATTTGAATCTTATAATTATGACTTTGGATTTCTTTTTATTTCCTGACTTCCACATTTTTCTTTTTTAAGTGGCAGAAATGGGCTTCCATATGCCGACAATGAAAAGTGTGTTTTTATTTGACTTTCCTTAATAATTAGAGTCATTACTGTATCAAAGAGACTACATGAATCAGTCCAGACTGAAATTTGGATTAACAGACTAAAATACAATTCTGGGAGCCCCTCTCTTAAAAATGTCCAGACAGTGTGGTCCAGCACTGCAAAATAATGCAAGTACATTTAATTTAGCCATAGTAAAAAAAATTGCTCATAAATTTGAAAATTATGGTTAAAAAAACATGAAAATGCATATATATATATTTGTAGAAATGATGCAACATTTGTTGATTGGCTAGCCAGCTAAGGGGGGCCCTGTGTAATATTCTTTCTGGGGGTCCTACATCTTAAGCCACGCCCCTGCTGTCAGTGACGTAGAAGTGTAGCAACATGTCCTTTCAAAATAAAAGCATGTTAGCCCCAAAGTGAATTAAAAACTCATTCTTCTGCACCTCTACATATCCTACTACTCACTTTAAGAGCTTATTTAATAAACATGTGTTTCCATGTTAGCCAGTGATGAGCTTCACAGATATCCACCCATTAACATGCTAGTTTCACTCCTACTTTAAGCACCATTTAGTTGGACGTCATGTTGGTATTGGTCAATATTTAGAGCTGTTTAAATATCTGTGGAAAATTCATCTACAGAAACACACCTGGAATACCTCAGACCAGCCTGAATCTAACTCTGGACAACCACAGAGCCACACTGTTAAAAAAAGACCTTTGAAGAGCCACAAGCTAAGTGGTGAAAAGCAGCGAGAATGGGTTAAAGTGGCAATAAAAACAAGTTAAATGGGGCAAAATGGTCGAAAAGCGGCTAAAAGGGTGAAAAAGGGTAAGGTAGAAATAAAATGCTAGAAGCTGGGTGAGAGAAGGTGGCAAAAACATGACAACAAAAGGAGTGAAAGGTGAATAAAGGCAGCAAAAGGTGAGAGAATGGGCAAAAAGTAGAAAAGAGTGGCAAAAAATGGGGGGGGGGGGGGCATTTAATGGCAAAAGCTTAAATGCACTCAAAAAAGTAAATCATTGGTTGAACTTCCACTTGCTGTGAGGAAACAGCGCTAACCCCTGCGCCGCTGTGCCGCCCATAATCCTTTATAACACGTTTACGTTTTTTCAGCTGTTCATCTTTACAAATTTAAAACGATCTGAAATCATGGAACAAAAAATAAAACAATCCCAACACGCTTTAGGTTCATTAGGTTAGCATTAGCATTAGTGTAATTGGTGACTCTAAATTGCCCGTAGGTGTGAGTGTGAGCATGCAGGGTGTCCATTTCAAGTTCAAATGAGTGGAATATTTTTATTGGGTGATAAATGAAAGGTTTTTTTTTTTTAGTTTGGGACAATTTAAAATAATTAGGTTTGCTCAACCTTCAAAGATAGTTTCTATGAAGTTAAAAAACACAGATTTATCTGATTGTTTTAAAATTAACTGATTCAATTAAAAATGTTTCGTGTGAGTGATTACTTCATTTTTTTTTTAAGTTCAACCAATGTTTTACTTTTTTCAGTGTGGGTGAAAAGTGGCAAAAATATCAAAAAGCAGGACAAATGAGCCGAAACCCAGGGAAAAGTGACAAAAAGAAAAGACAAAAGTAGCCTGAAAGCAGTAAGAATGGATTAAAAGTGACAAAAAAATGCAAATAAGGGCAATGGAAATATACAGAAAAAATAAGGTTGGTAAAGCCAAGTGTGAGAAACAAACTGATTAATGTGACTTGCAATGGAAAGTTCTGAGGTCATAGTTTCCCTTTTTAAGGTTTGATGGAGAATAATATTTCAAACTAGAGCCACATGTGGAGTATCACTGCCTTAGACAGTAGTAGACATTGTTTTATACACATTTTTAAATGCATATTCATTTTCCATTGTGGACAATCCTGTCACTAAAACATACTTTACATCAGAGAGCCAGAGTGTTTGAAAAATACTCTGTAGCTTTGAAATATTGATGCTATTTAAGACATTTTAGGTGAGATTGATCCTCACATGAGATTAGAGGACAAAAACATCATCTATGATGCATCAATATTTTTGATTAAAATGGGAAAATATTCATAAATTGTGTTTGTAGCACTTCCTATCATTCTGTGGTATCATCATAGCTCCAGCCCGCTGATAATAAGCCTCTGAATAGTAAAGGTTCTCTAAAAATAGCCCTTTATCACACCAGTATAAGGATATTACATTTCCATATTTACATTTCATTTCAGGATATTTACACAGCTTTAAATTGGACCAGCAAATCTTGAACACTTAATAAAGTAAAAGTCATTTTAAAAAAGCCCAGGATCGGCTTTACTTCTTTTTCACTGCAAAACTCAATTGTCATCCCTTTATTTTATTTTTCCCTTCCAACTGCACATTTTCTCTGCAGGGTGTGCATTAATTTCTAGCTGCAGAAATCGACCCCCACATATATATTTCTTCTCCTTATATAGTGAACTCTATAAGGTTTAACACCCTCCCCCTGCACGCGCAAACATGAACCCTCAGGCTGCTCCTCTCCGCACATAAGATAATATTTGTGTCCATATGCTGTAATTTTCGCCTCACACCAATCGTCCTATATTAGAGCATCTACAAAGACACCCCCACCCCAATATTCACGCACACACATGTGCCTCCACAATCACCCTGGAGCCCCAGAGCACCGGCAGTCCGAGCTGAAATAAATGAATTTAGGCGCACGGTGACATGCGCACAATAAGGAATCCTTATTCTTTTCTCGCCTCCTTTATCAGCCGCGGCCTTCTGCTGCTTCTGTGAATGGGAGCAGATTTTTGCTAGGATGCCCCCCCACACCCCCTCCCCCTCTGAAAAAGTTCACCGCCATTATTTTGTGGACAGGACACCTCAAGAAAAATGCGAGAATTATTCAAGAACAAATCATTAATCACTGGTTCTTCTTTACTTCTTCTTCTCTATTGTCATCCGGCAGCCACACACAGGAGCCCTTCTGCCAGGAGAGAGAGACAGACAGAGGAGGAGGAGAAGAAGACGTCTTGGAAGACACTTGGAAACCCCCCCACCTCCACTCCCCCCTCCCTCTCACATAAACACTCATACACACACCTCCCCTTCCCACCCGTCAGCGAGCTATTTTTTACACCCCACAAGTATCCTGGTATAAGAAAAACTTTTTTCTTCCTCATTGGAAAGAAGAAAATCCTCCAAAGAAACTCCAACAAACACTCAGAGAGCCGCGAGCGCAGCGCGGAGGAGCATGGCCCGCAGGGCGCAGTTTAAGGTAAGAGGCCTGGGAACTTCATCTTCTCCCCTCTCACTGTCCCTCTGCTCTCAGTCTGATGCCTCCGTGGCGTTTTTATGGTTTTATTGCCCCCTGCGCATTTGGCGAGGTCAGCCGACGGGGGCTTTGATTTTACGCGTTTGGTCCGCGCTGAAGGTGTGTGTGATGGCCTTGTGTTGTTTTCTCCTGAGTTTGTGCAACTGTTTCCTTCCCCGTTTGCTGTGTTGGTGTCACTTCTGCGCCTGCTTGACATGCGGCCTCCAGTGCATCTGTTCAAGTGTGGAGTGTGCGTCTTTACGCACAAGTTTGGGAAAATGATGGAAACTGTTTTATTTATTTTTGATATTTGGAACCAGCTGAAGGTGTATTTTTAAATTTGCGGGATTTGATTGTAGTGTGGAGTTTTCTATGCCAGTGGTTCTCAAGTGGTGGGTCGGGACCCTAAATGATGGCCGCAGAGTTGCTTTCAGTGGGTCGTGAATGTTTGCACATGATTCTGCTTACAGCTTTATTTTAACTGATCCATCATCATGATGCATTTATATATTCTGCTTTTGTGTACAGCCAGTAAATCTGCAGGAACGTTCATATCCGCAACGCTGATGATTACCTTTAACTGATACCCATATTATGCCGCATAAATAAATAATGTAGGGTCTTGCAAATAATTCTAAAAGAGTGTTATCTGGATCTGTTCTTCTTGTAAATTGTCTTGAGATTATTTTCAAAGATTTGGCCCTGTAAAAAGATTGATTAATTGGATGTGAAGCATTGTGCCACTGTGTAAGACCTCAGCTGAAGCAGGTCTGCAGGGCCATGGGCGTAGCACAGGGGGGAAAAAGGGAAATAATTACCCGGGCCCACAGAATGGAGGGGCCCCTGGGAAACCTGCAATGAAAAGTGAGTTTTTATTTATTTTTCTTAGATTAATAAGTGTCATTATTGAATCAAAAGCAACTAAATGAATTGGTCAACAGATGGAAATCTGTATAAAATAGAGTGAAATAAAATAATCGGGGGCCCTTGCTCCTCCCTCAAAAATGTCCAAATGGTATAGCCCAGCGCTGTGAAATAATGCAAGTAAATTTAATTTAACCACTGTAAAAAATACTGCTCAGAAATTATGCTTCAAAAATACATTTAAATGCACAGATATTTGTAAAAATGGCACTATTTTTTTGCCTGGTTAGCCAGTTTAGGGGGGTCCTGTGTAATATTCTTTCTGGGGGCCCAAAATCCCTATCTACGGCCCGAGCTAGGGCAAACCCAAAACTCCACTAACTTATTTTTATAGCCAATATTTACAGCTGATATAGGCTGATTTTTGGCTATTAAAAACCCTATGCAACTTTAAAGTTTAACAAGGAAAAACTACAAGTTGCTCTCTTTGAACAACTAAAATGCCTTTATTTCCAAGGCGCTGCCATGCAGACCTCGGAGTTTTGTTCTTTTTAATTCACCGACCAAATGAATCACCTACCAAGGTGCACCTGAAGCAGTGCTAATTTCAGCAGCTTTTTAATTTTAGTCTTAGTTTTAGTGTTTAAACGAAATGCATTTTAGTTTTAGCCACATTTTAGTCGTTTCTATCCTTTAGTATTTATTTTCTTGCCTAAATCTGGTACCAGATTGTGGTAGTGTGTTCTCTGCACCCTGCCAAACCAGCTGAGAGGCAGAATAGATACAGATGCATTGTTTTTGACAGATTTACCCACAGTGGAGAAATATCAGATTTTGAATGTCTGATGAAAACTACATTACTTTTTAGTCTAGTTTTAGTCATCTTGACAAACACTAAACGTAGTTTTTGTCAGTTTTAGTCACCACAGATCTATCTTTGTTAGTCTTAGTCTAATTTTTGTCATTGAAAAAAGGCCGTTGATGAATAGTTTTAGTCAATGAAATTAACACTGACCTGAAGCACACTATTTGAGTCCATGGAGCATTCCTTCCGGAGGTTTTGTAAAGTTTGACTTGGGAGAAAAATTGCAGTGAAAAATCTGTGATGTACGGAAGCCCAAAATGGATATCCAAATATTTATTTTACTCCATGGTGCCATTATGACATATTTTCTCTCTAGAAAACATCTCAAATGTGCTTAATTCCCCCCCAAAATGAGGACAAATAAAATGCATGCAACACGTCCTCAGGGCTTTTGCTTTGCTGTTCTTTGCTAACATGTTTATTGTGTCCTGTCTTTGTTCAATCATATATTTGTCTCATCTGAGATCCAAACTGCAACATTTTCCTTAATGAATTTGACCTTTTGATCATTTGGGAAATATAGGTCATGGGTTCTCATTAAGGAGGTGGTGCTGGTGCTGAGGCTAGACCAGTTGCGATCCATGCTCCCTGCAGGCTCATATCACTTCAGAAAATTTCACAAAGGCTGCAGCTAATTAATGACAGGATTGTCTGTGTGAATAATTCCTGGAGCTTATTATGCGTTCTTTCATGGTTGTGTTTCTGCGGTTATAAAGTGTTGCTGAGGTTTAGGCCTATAGCTTTTAATGAGATACTGTTGTGTGTGGGTCTTCCAGGTGCACACAGGCTGTGGAGACTGCAGCAGGAATATGAATAATACGGCGCTCAATTGGAGAGAGGGGTGGAGGGGGAGGAGGGAGGGGGTAAAAAGAAAAATTAAAAGAACCGAGGAGGGGGTGCTGGTTAATGGATACTCTCTCGGTTGCGCTCCAAAACAATTTAGCTGGAAAACAAACGATCTGCGCGGCTTTCCAAATGAACTGCGAACGATCGCCGGTCGCCGTGCGCACTCAGGCCTCCGTATCTGCTGAGGAAGCCACTCACTTCTGTTTGACCCCAGCAGAAATCAATCTGCTGGGATAAGAAAGAGAAGGGGGCCGCAGCTCTGCACGGTGGAGGGGCTCCGGACTCTCGTGGGGATGCAGCCGTGGCGTTACGTGGTGCATTGAGAAGTGAGAGAAACAAATGAGAGGAATACAAGCGGCAGGAGAGAAAGAAGGAGGAAAAATCAATGGTCAGCAGAGTGGCCACGCTGCAGCCACACAGGGTTCAACCAGGGGCCACGTTCCTCTGACCGATGAGGTCCACTGACTCTGAAGCCAGAGGCTGACCCATGTTTACTCCCCCGCACGCACTCAGCTCTCACCCCCCACCCCCCCTTGACCTCACAGTGCTGCTGGACCCTCGGACATTCCCAGACCTCCGGGGCCCCTGGGCCACTTAGTTATAACAGGCCGAGTTCAGGGCACTGTAACCCGGGGGCACGGCGGTGCTATCTCCGCTCCCACAGACAGACAGAGAAAGAGAGCCACCTGGGTGGGGTCAGATACAGGCCACGGCTGAGTGACACCCAAACAGGCTGGGGGTGTCAAATGAAGCTGAAATACACACATTATTTCACTGCTTTAAAGGGTTAAAATCTGCTCTATACTCCCATCAAAACAAAGACTGTGCTTTCTGTATTTGGAGTGTCTGACGTTTGTTTTAAAGTTCTTTATTTAGCTTCTGGTTGGGAACCTTTTACAGACAAACAGCTGTGCAGGTCTGCAGTGAGAGAGGTTTGCAGTCAACGTTTTCCCCTCAATGTCCCCGCTTTTTCTCCATTTTTCACAATGAAGCTTTTTGCTTCAGGCTTCTTCTTGCATAAGTGGTGGCCATCAAGGTCGCTCATAAGACGGGAAAAAGGGGGACGCTCTCTGGGGCCCTGGTCCATCCTAAATCCAAGCACCAAATTTGACTACAGACGAAAATGTCCAACTTCACATTATCAGACTGTGTAAATTCAAGTGAGAAGAGCCTCTCCTAAAAGTTGGGACAGCAGACAAGAACAGAGAAGAAAAAGATGAAGCGAAACTCCAGCAGTAACATGTTAACCCGGCTCACCAACAGAAAGGGTCTGCCCTCTGAAAAGCCAAACGTGTCCTCTCAAATTTTCATGTAATATCTGTGCATGCACAGTGGATCAGTTAGCACTAGCCACCTGGCTAACGTTAGCCTCCTGGGCCTGGCTCTGGTCATCATTGGAGCGGACTGTAAAAAAGTTTGTTGTCTTGGCATGGACGCTAGAAGGTTCCAACCACAGCATTAATCTTACAAAAACACTTTCAGAAGACTGGGTTTGCATTCTGAAACAGTCAGCATTTGGGCTGAACGATTTGCAAAAATAATCAAATTGCAATTTTTCCCCCCAATATTGTAATATGCGATTTAATATGCAATTATTCTTAGGTTCCTCATCTTATATATTTTCCAACAAATTCAAGCAATAAATCATTCCATGTCATAGCCCACATTCAGCCAGGAACAGTCAAACATTTAACCATTTTACTGCAAAATGGATCTCCTAGAGTTTTACTTGTCAGAGAAGGCTCTGCTCCAAAGATGCTCCTAGGTTAGTCAGCGGCTGCTTTGACTTTGCAGGAAACACATGGCTAGAAACCCCCATACAGATAGATGCATTTATGACGTGTGTTGAAAACAATGAAATTATTCAGAAGCCATTAGTAGCATGAATCTGAATATGAGGATGCAATAAACTTTATGCTATAAAGGAGGCAGCTGGGGTGGAGGAGGTGAAGCTGGCTATCAGCTGATCACAACTTGGGGTATGACTTTTGTGACCAAACACTAAGCTTCATCAGTTTTAGATAGATAAACTATTTATTTTTGCTTAAATTGCAAATTTGATGTAATTTGCTTTATTGAAGGGAATTATCATTTTTATGTCACTCGTTTAGATTAAGAAAAACACATAAAACACAAAAAAGAGGATTTTTGAAAACCATTATTAAAAAATGACACTTGAATTTGTGCATAGTGTGCTTAAAATCTCTCTCAAGTTGAAGAAATATTGCAACTTATGGGATTTGAAAATTGCAGTAGGCCATATTGCGATTTAATCTAATTTGCGATTAATCGCCCAGCCCTAATCACACCTGATCAGGGACCCGGTCTTTTAGGGACCCAGAACTTTCTATGGGTAGGACTACTCTCCTGATTTCATTTCACAACTTACCATTTACCACGCCCAATATTGAATGAATTTGAGTGCAATGATATAGAGTGGGTGTGGCACATTTGTTTCTATGAATAAAACAGATTTTAGCTACACTCAGAAAAATGAATCGTGGCATAGTTTATTTTTAAGTATTTACATCTATTTGATTTTATTTAAATGATCACATTTTTAGAATTTATTTGTTCAAATTCCTTAAAATCAGCATAAATCTGTTAATTGCGAAAACAATTACATTTAATCTGTTACAACGTATGAATGTAGTTTAAATATGACGAGCTGTGGATCAACCAAGATTCATTCAGTTCAATTTTATGAGATTGGATGACATAAAGATTTCAGTACATCCATGCTCATCCATTCAAAACACATTGGGTTTATTGGTATTATTACATAAATCTCATTCTTGATTGTTTCATTTACATTTGAGTGACAAATATGCAGCACATAAAGTTTATTTGCCTGTTTATGTTGAATCTAAGTAACTCAAATGGATGGAAATTTTATATGCATTAGGCCTAAATATTTCTGTGAGTGATAGTCTATTATTAAATACACAATTACTAGAATCCCTAAATTATATTCAGGTAAGAACACAGATAAAAATATTCAGCCCAACCTACTTAGAAAAACCTAGGCAACTTTTTGCATCATTTTTTGTAGAATATCCAGATTAATCTTTGTAAAAACTTTGTTTTAGTTCAAGAACAAAAAAAATCTAAGTGAAATTTTCTACATTTTAAAGTAGATTCATCAAAACTAGTCTTTGTTTAACCCAATGTTTTCTTTGAAATACATGTAATTTCAATTATTCTCAGCTTGTAAAAATGACTCATGCTTTCAGTGCAGTCTAACACAATAATACGAAGAGTATAATTTATGATTCCTCCCATAGTGCTGTTCTTTAGAAACACCTGGAACAATGCCAGCAAAGAAAGTCTCTGCATTTAGTTCCACACCTTCTTCCTTTTCCCTCATCAGTAAAATTATCAGAGAACGCTAAATTTTCACCACAAACAGGCGTCAGAAAGTCGAACTCATTTTCAGGAAGTCCTCTTCTCACTCATGGTGCAGACGTGTTGACCATCAAAATCAACAATAATCCATCAGAAAGATGATCAGCAGTGATCATTCAACATCTAAACTCACCTGATCACATTCACACACATCTAAACACATATGAACACTCTGCCCCAGGGCATCATGGGAAAATCCTGCCTACATATCCCAGATTAGAATCCCACCAATCTGATCTCTCATCACTGCTATGTCTTCAGTTAGCAGTTCATCTGTCCCTGATTGTTAGAAAAGACATTAATCACTCATTTAAAATACCCACAATGCATCACAGAGGGCGTTAATTCATGGAGAATGTAGTTTTTTGTAGTTTTGAAATACAGAATGAATCTGAGTAAAGATAACAAAGTCAGGCTTAGTTATGGGGATAAACTTTGGATTTAGTGGATTTTGATTCAAAGTCTTGTATTTTTAACAAAATAAACAAACTACAAAATTAGGTTTACTTATGTCAAGCTCTAAGCTTGTTTTTTTATAGTTGATATCGAAGATTAAATTAAGTTAGATTTACTTTTGCCCAGATTTATTTTTCTCATTGAAAGGTACCATCACGACATGGAGAGATACGCAGCTACGTGTCTTTATGTTTGCATGCAGAGAGACGGTTCAGTATGCTTTCTATGTTTCAAAGCAAAAATGGATAAAAGGTCCAAAAAGCAGAATATATAATGCATAATATACATGAGTGATATTACTGTTAGGCAAAGATCAGCTGGGTCCTGTACAAATTATTTTGATAATTATGATGAGTATTTAGACTGTAAATTATGTGCAGAATGCATAAAATAAAACTCTAAAAAAGTAGGAATTGTCCAAAATGGTCCCTGGACCCCCCCACTGTAGTCTAAGTCCCCACTCATGTCTTCATATCAAGCAAATTATGATTCAGTAGATCCATTCAGTGATGAAATGGTGGGTTTGTGATAAAATGGCATAAAATGAAAGAAAAAGCAGTTATGGCACTAGAACTGCTGCTACACCTGTAGCCTCTATAGACTGTTTACAGACCTCACCTGGAGATGAGTTAACGCTCATTCAGATTTGACTGTCAGTCTTTTAGTTAACTCAAAGAAAAGGTGATGGACAATGAAACAGGGCTGAACTTTATTTTCAGTATTCCTTCTTGGACTAACCGGTGCTTGGAGCTTTCATAAAAGGTTGTTGAACGCTGAACCGGCATGATTTGTGAGACGATCCGTTGAAACAGAAAATACAAGACAGCACTTAGAAAGACTGAGCTTGGTGTAAACACATCCTGACCTTCTGATTGGCTGCTGAGCTTCTCCTTCAACGTCCACACTTGTTAATCAGACACAGGATGGATATTTGCTATGAGATATGTGATTAAAATCTCTCATGTTGATCTAGAAATCTTTGAATACAATCAAACAGTCGTAGTTGTGCTGTAAAAGTGATCATGCTCAGATTCAGTGAACTGTAGCTGCCATTATTTACCGCCTTGTGGCTGCTGGCTGGTCATTTTCCAGCCTGGTAACCTGACCTGTAGTTGAGAGGATGTGTGCAAATGTGTGTGTGGAGCTCTGATTAATGAAAGGGACGACGGCAAATGAGGGAACGCTCTTGGTTCGTTTAGATTCAGCGCCATGAAATGTTTCCCACATGGTGTAGGTGTGCAAGCTCGAAACGTAAAAGTACGACTGTGATTTCACTCTGATCTGATGAGTGGAAAGGCTGAGCTCTGATATATGAAATGAACATTTTATGTCATAAATAAAGTTCATGTAACGTCTCTGATGGTGGCTGAAGGCACAGCGCTTATTTACGGCCTCATCAGAGCTACTTAAGGTTATTTTAGGAAGAAAACCACAGACCATAGAAAATATTGGCTGAAACCTGAGTGATGCCATTCTATTGGTTATTGAAGGGAGCTTTTGAGTCCAATCTGTGATGGTCCTGTTCTCATGTTTCATATCCTTCTTAAAACCAAAAAGGACAAGTTATGAAAGAAATCATCCCCTGTACAGCATGTTCCAATAAAGACAATCTACTCTGACTGAAATGGTGGTAAACATGTTTTTTTCTGGAGTTAAAATAGACATTTAAACACGGGGACTGTCTGTGACATCTGCAGGAATTTTCTAGTAGACTCTGCTGCATCACTCTTAAACTGCAGAGGTTCCTGCTATACTCACACTGTAAATCAGTGTTTCTCAACCAAAGAGCCCAACTGTTGAAAAATACCTTTGCAAGAGCCACAATTTAAGTGGTGAAAAGTGGCAAAAATGGGTTAAAGTAGAAGGAAAAATAATTTAAAGGTGGCTAAAATGGTCAAAAAGCTGCAAAAATGGGTGAAAAAGAGTAAATATGGGGGGTAAAAGAGTCAGAAAGTAGCAAAAAATGGGAGAGAAAAATGGTTTTGGACCATTTTCGTGGCAAAAACAAGGCAAAAAAATGAGTTAAAAGTGACTAAAATAGGCAAAAGGCAGTCAAGACTGACAAAAATGAACACAAAAAGAGGAAACTAGTGATATTTAATGGCAAAACGCAGCTTAAATTGGCGAAAAGTGGCAAAAAATGGGGGAAAGTGGCAAAAAGATATGGCAAAAATGGGCAAAAAGAGAAAACTAGTAGTATTTAACGGCATAACGCAGCTTAAATTGGTGAAGAGTAGCAAAATATGGGAAAAAGTGGAAAAACAAGTGGAAAAATAGGAAAAAAGTGGTAAAAATGGGGGAAAAGTAGCAGAAAGAAGGGGCTAAAATGGGCAAAAAGAGGAAACTAGTGGTATATAATGGCAAAAGGCAGCTTAAATTGGCGAAAAGTGGCAAAAATGGGAAAATGTGGCTAAAAAATGGGGAAAAAGTGGAAAAAGAAGTTGCAAAAATGGGAAACATTAGGAAAAAAAGTGTTATTTAATGACAAAAAGTAGCTTTAATGGGTGACAAGTGACAAAAATAGTAAAAGAGGCTAAAAAAGTTTCCCTTTTTGAAGGACTTCTAGGGTAATAATATTTAAAATTTTGATTCAAAAGAGCCAAATGTGGCTCCAGAGCCACACATTGAGTATCTCCGCTGTAAATATATGTCCTTATAGCAGATAGAATGGCCACAGGAAGCATTTAGTTCCTCAGAGAAGCCCCTGGAACTTAAAGTTCCTGGTACTTTTAGTTCAATGAAACCAAGCACTAATGCACCTGAACAGAAACGTCTGCTATAATGAGTTTGGACGCGTCGGCCTATCAGATCCCTCGTCTCAGGTGGATGCCATAAGATGGGCAGTCAGTTAGTGTTTCTGGTAGCTGGATGAGACTCTGATTTTACTGTTGGCAGGCATTTTAAAAAATCTATATTGTTGATAAAAAGTGAATTAATCAAAACAAATAACCAAAGGATAAACCACAAACAATTCACCTCAACCCTGGACCCAAAAAGACAAAATCTGATATAAAAAAGTCAAACATAAAGACCTGTATAAGCCACAAACATCATGAACAAATCTGCTCTCTAAAAGTCACTTATTATACGCTTTAGAGAAAAGGAAAGGCAGAATGCCTCCATTTCAGAAACAGGATCAATATCACTCTAATGATATACCTGCTAACCTTAAAAGGAAGAATAAAAGGAAGAGATACCAAATAAATAATCACCAATAATTCACTGGGTGTCCTACTGTAAGACAGGGACTGAACCCAACAAAGATTAGGAAGAATAAACTTCCGGTATGCCTACAGGATGAACCCAACAGAAGCAGAACCCCAACTAGGCCAAAGAGGGCCTGTTAATAGAGAGCTAGTCCTCAAAGGGACTTTAAAAACTCAGGAGAGTTTCTGAAACATCACAGTCAGTATTTAGAGGAATTTTAGTACCACAAAGAAAAAACAGTGAAGACGACAGAAACAAAAAAGTTTGTCTCACGGATTTTGCTGCTGTAGCGTCTTTCCGTGGGGGGTCCGGTGGTCTGGTGGTCCAGTCCTGGTATCTGCTGGTCCTGATCAGCTGTCAGACAAACAGAAAACCGGAAATGTCCGCAACAATATTTACCAACAGGGAATAAAACGGTATTTTACTCAGCTTATTAAAGACACGCAGAAAGAATCCGGATAAAAACCGGGAGCCAAACTCTCAGGACGCCACTGCCGCCATCTTGGATAAGGTTCCATAAATACAAGTGGCTGCAGGTGGAGGTGTGCCTGTGACGTTCACGGATGCGGCGGAAATTGACCAATCAACGTCAACCGCCACCGAGGTTAGTTTGGGACCACTTCCTGATGATGGCAAGTAATCATTTTTAAATTATATTTTTTATAATCGTTTTATTTAGTTATCACAAGTTCATGGCTTCTTTCCTAATTTATTTGTTTTATTTTGGAAAAAAAAAGATTAATACAAAAAAGGTTTCCGTATTATTTGGGATTTAGATAGCAGGCCCAAATAAGGTGAATGCCTAAATAATGGAATAATTAAAATAATTAAAAAAAAACATTTTCATTAGAACTGGTGTTGACTGGCCTTTTAATAGCCTAAGTTTAAAGTTCTCAGCAACTATTCTCAGTTAAAAAGTGAAAATTACCCTTAAATTAAGAACACAACGTCCACATGTCATTTCAAAATTTCAATCTTTTATTTTCTGCAAGTAGTCGATATCAGGGAGATATTTCCACCGTTGTTGTTTCGATCTTTTGGGGCTTTTATTTTGTAGGCGCGTTTTGAATTTACCTGGCGCAAACCGGAAGTAAAAGATGTCGATGGATCAACGCATCGATTTTTCAGAATTCTCTGTGGGATGTCTGCGTTGTCATCGTGGTGCTACGTTACTGGGATGTACAAGGTATGAACGTTATCTTATTTTATTTTAAGCGACTTTTGTTAAGTTTTTATGTCCAGGGTGTTTTGTGATTGGTTGGTTTTGAAAAGACGCGCGTGCAGCCTGTGTAGGCCTGTCCCGGCCTGTGGTTTGTTTTAGCTGTCAGCTGTGGCTGGTTGGAAATAAACGAGACAGAGGCTTGCAGGGTTAGCTCGTTAATGACGCATTGTACTGTTTCTGCATTAAACTAGATCCACAAAAAAGCTTCCACTGCGTCAGCCGATTAACCAATCAGAGACGAGGAAGATGTTAGGCAAGGCAGATTTAGGATAAACCATTGGTATGACGCTGCAGAATGCATGGGTGTAAATGGCAGGTATTGCATTCTGAAAGTTTATTTGATGTATTTTCATGAATCATGTTTTTGTTTAAATCAAAGAAAATTAGATTTTTTTCATTCTTTGATGGATGTAGGAGGTGGAAACATTTGTCAAGCCTTCTCTTTGCACAGTGAGCTGCAGCGTTCGCTGAAGTGAGTCCATGTTTTGTTTGAATTTTCAGCCACTTGTCAAACCATTTCACACAAACCAGTTAGAGCAACTTCTCAGTAGTTTTGCTGGTTTTAGTCTTGATGTGCAGGCGGGACGCAGAGCTGTGATTCCCCAAATACAAGCCATTCTTGCCTCAGTGCACCTATTACACATGAGAAGTTAAAGTGCATCAATACCACCATCAGCAGAGAGGTCAGAGGTCACTGCACCTTAGGACATGTCAAAAACCTTTAGTATTTGTGTGCACCTTCTGACCACATGGATCAAATTGCAGTGCATGTGCTGCAGTCCAGTTTGGCATGAAGATTTGTAACTGTACAGGAGCAAAAAAGGAAGATTTCCGGTAAAAAGCAGTTTTTGAATTGCACAAAAATGTTGAAAATCTTCAGATATGGAAATTCTGGCGATGATAGTGGCAATATTAAAACAGAAAATGTCCTGATTAAGTCCCCTCAGGCTTCTATCTTTAATGATGTGGGATTGACACGGATGTTGACATGGTTGGATTTTGAAGAATCAGGCCTGTAGGAGAGGAAAGCGTCTTAGTATTTGTAGCTCTGTTTACAGTCTCAGCAGTGAATCCTGGTTTTTGTCTGGACTTGAAACACTCGCCTTCAAGAATATAACAGCATTTAAGATGCACAAGTTATTCTGTCTTTGCACCCTTCCACAGCATGTGTCATACCTTTCCTGCATGTCTGACACAGGTAAAAAATAATAGTAAAATGTGCCACAGGACACCTCTGCCCCAGTGGAAAGGATCAGTGTGCCAGCTGCATGCAAAACTAAACCCTAGTGCAGGGTCATCAGGTACATTTACACAAGGGCCAGATTTATTCTGGACAGGAGCTCTGGGGGCCGGACTTTCAAATACACAAAAGTTAAATAAATATTCTGGTCTGATTGAAATATTATTGTAGTATTTGTATTTTCTTTCAAAACACAGGACATTTTTAGTCATTACCAGTGAGATCTATCCCTATCTATCCCCCATTTTTGAAACTTTTTACACTTTTTTGATACTTTTTGCCCATTTTTTCCTCTTTGGCCAATTTATGCAAGATTTTCACCTCTCTTAACCCCTTTTCCTGCATGTTTTACCCACTCTTTTATCCATTTTTGCCACTTTTAACCCCTTTTCATTACATTTTTTCCAACAATTATTGCAACTTTTAAATCAATGTTTGCCACTTTTCACACATTTTGCCACTCTTTAACCCTTTTTTGCAACTCTGCCAGGCTATTTCTGCTGTTTTTGCCACTTTTAACCCATTTTTGATACTTTTTGCCTCTTTAACTCATTTTTTTCAATTCTTTAGCCCATTTTAAACCACTTTTTCTGCATAGTTTATCCTCTTTGTGCCACTCTTTTATCAATTTCTGCCATTTTTCTTCTATTTTCCCCTTTTTAACCCCTTGTCATTAAATCGTTGCACTATTTTTGCCACTTTTAACCATTTTAATACTTTTTGCCACTTTATATGCTTTCACCAATTTTTGCAAAACTGTAACCCATCTTAACCCCTTTTCTTGTATGTTTTACCCGCTTGTATCCATTTTTGCCACTTTTTAACCCCTTTTCTTTTTTTATATCACCCATTATTTTTGTAACACTTTTGCCAGCCTTACCCCTTTTTTAAAAATATATATAATAACTATGACTGAAAAGTGCATTTCAGTAAAAACAGATCAGATGTTCAGTCATTCTAAAACTATTTCAATATTAATTGTTTTGGGGATGTATTTAACAGCTGCAGACATTTAAAGCCAAAGGATACTCTTAAAACCACAACATCTTCTTTTCCTCCTTTTCTGAATTTAATGATCTTCAGGGGCCGGACAGGAAGCTTCGGGGGGCCTGATATGGCCCCTGGGCCGCCAGTTGATGATCACTGCCCTAGTGTTTACACTGAACACAATGCAAAGGTGTCATTATTTCTAAGGAGATTGGTGAGACCCAGCTGAATGAACTGAGTGTAGTACCCACTTCAGAAAATTAAAATTTTATATCTGAGTTTATTTTGACAGAATAATTTACTATCCAGTTAATATAAGCTTGGATTCTGTGTTTTACATCAGTTATTTTGATGCGTTCAGATCTCCGGCATGGTGCCAGCTCCATCAGCTCCAGAACAATCTACAGTATTTCTCCACTGACTAAATCTTTAAAGCTGGAGGTCTGAAAGCAACTATTCATCATAAATGAGGCAGCGTGGGAACATAGCAAAACAGAGATGGTGAAATTTGGATGCCCTTGTTCTTAATGAGCTGCATGAGGCTGTCTGTTTCCAGCCTGGTTGTATGAATCTTTTATCTGAGTTATTTTGGTTATGTGGCATTAAATGAATTCTGTAGATCAAAAAGAGCTAATAGAGGAGGATAATAGGAGATGTATGAGGAGCAACAGGATACAAACATGCTGAAACTGGAGGGGATTACAGTACAGCACAGTAACAACAGTACAGGGTCCATGATGATAGCTTCATAATAGTACATTGCAAGGCTTTTGTATATATTGATAAGCCACATACAAGATTATGTGAAGAATACAGAATCCAGGATAAATTTATTATCCACTCTGGTGCTGCTTCTTGGTCAAAATGGACATAATAAGTGGTGAGATGGATAAAATAGTGTCAAAATTGGTTAAAATGGCAAAAATAGGCAGGAAGAAGTGGTGAGAAGGGGTTAAAAAAAAGAGGCAAAAATCAGAACAAAGGGTAGTGAAATGGGATTTTAAAGTAGAAAAAATGGGTTTAAAGTGGGTAAACGTGTTAAAAGTGGCAGAAATGGGTAAAAAGTGAGCAAATTTGATGAGAATTGGCAAAAATCAGTAGAAAACTTGGTTAAAGAGGCTAAATGTGGCACAAATAAATATTTTCAACATCGAAACCCAATGATAGCTCCACACACTTTTCAGCTCCAAGATGAAGTAGCTGTTAGCAAGAATGCTAGCACCAATGATACTGATCCAACACACATGCATTCATATCAATAAACCACATCTGGCTAGGTCCTGGTTCATGAGGGGCCATTCTCTGGGTTTATCAGGGTCCATTATCTGGGTTTATCAGGGTCCATTCTCTGGGTTTATCAGGGTCCATTCTCTGGGTTTATCAGGGGCCATTCTCTGGGTTTATCAGGGTCCATTCTCTGGGTTTATCAGGGGCCATTCTCTGGGTTTATCAGGGGCCATTCTCTGGGTTTATCAGGGGCCATTCTCTGGGTTTATCAGGGGCCATTCTCTGGGTTTATCAGGGGCCATTCTCTGGGTTTATCAGGGGCCCAGACAGTTCCGTGAACAGGCCTGTTGACTTGGCACACTTTAGGAGTACCTGGACAAATACAAGCCTTAAATCTGGCCTCAAGTAGGACTTGAAGTCATTGAGTGTGGCCAGTCCAATTTTAGATTGTCACATTTTGCTCAGAATTTCTACACATTAAATAACAAGAAGTTTGATTCATTTTCAGTAGAATAGTCTGAAATGACCAGAGCCTGGAAGGAGACAGCTGAGTGAGCCATGTTGACGGTAAGCTGTAAAGTTTTAGTGTCTGACATGTAGATCACAAACCGCAGATTTAGAAACACGAGACAATTTTCAGATCTTAATGGATTTTAATATAATGGGAGACCACCGATGTAAGGACAGTTTCAGCTGACTTTAATGACACCATCAGCTGTTTCTCCTGACGTGTTCTGCTCTGCAGCTAAAACAACAACAGTGGGGGTAAAGTCCTGGTTGAGAGGGAGAAGCTGCGTGTGTTGATGTCCACTGCCTTGTTTGTGAGCAGTGTAAGAAACATCCTGTTTGTGATGCTTCCTGGTCTGCTGTGATTGGCTAAAGCAGTTAGAGGCAGACCAGTAAGGAATTGTGGATAACATCGTGGAACAGTAAATAATGTTAGCTTGATTTCAAGCAGTAAAATAATATTGACACCTGACTTTTGGAATTATTTGGACAGTTATTCTGTTGAGCTCAGCTCAGGCTGTGTTAGGAGAGGGGAGGGGGGCAAATCAGGTCCAAGGTCTAGAATATGGGGATGCATTATGATATCAGTGTCAGCAGATGTGAACATTTGTGCCACTTACAGCATATCTTGGCTGTAGATGGAGCTACCTCAGCTGAAGTTTGTTCCTTTGTTCATCCTCATTCCTTAAACTTTAGACCATGCTCTAAGGATCCCCCACCAGCTCTTTAATAACAAACACAACCCAAATGTTTTATTTTTCAACCATAAATTAATGTTTTCATGGAAAATAGTCAGTCTGGACTTGAGCTGGAACAAAGGATGTGACAGAAAAAGAGATGGAGACGTATCCTTCAAAATAAAAGCACATCATAGACTTTTTTTCTGCAGAATTGTTCCCGGCCCACATCCATGACCCACTGAAAATGGCTCAGTGACCCACTTCTGGGTCCCAACCCACCTGAGAACCAAAGCTCTGAGGGATAAAGTTTTAGCACTGAAATATAACTAGTGTGATATTTTTACTTTTGTTTTATTCCTTTATTATTGTCCCCATGAACCATTCTGCAAACCTGCAGAGCATACATTGGTATGCATATACTGGTATGGATATACTGGTGTGGATATACTGGTATCTGCTGGAATGAGTCTGGAAATAGAAGCAAAAATCGGATAGTGTGCTTAAATGTTCTTGTGTGTAGCCGGCCTGACTGGTTCTGTTGATATCAGCTGTGGCAGCTTTGTTGAGTAAACATCTAAAGGGTGGTTTTTATTATTATTGACTTTAATTTCATCTTGATATCACTTATGTACTGTTTTGCCACCCAGACTAACCTCATCTGCATTAATGCTGCAGCTCCACAGCTTATGGATGTAAACAGAAACAGGGTGCAGCAGTTCCAGAACTTTCCCAGCATACAGGATTAAATGGAGTGAATCTAATTTCTGCAGGTTGATTAAAAGCAGGCTTGTTAAAACTGCTGCTGCTGTTAATGCAAACATTTCTCTCTGTGATTTGATGCCCGGAGTGTTTCTGCTCCTTGATGTCGCGTTATTTTCTCTGCTGCTGTAAAACTGGTCCTGATGTTATCGAACAGGAGGTTTGTTTTTGTGATCTCAGAGGGATCAGCAGTGAAATAACTGTGAAGGAAAGAATGAAACGGAGAGAACACGAGCTGCAGTCTGAGCTCACTCTGCTGTCAGGGCAGATGTTTGGGTGTTTGGAGCAGCTGATGTTTCAGCAGCAGATTTACACAGGAAGCTGCAGGCTGCACACAAAGACGGGCTCTAAGACATGCACGCTCAAGTCTCAGGCACTGGATCTGTCTTTATGTTAGGGTTGGACGATGTGGACCAGAAATCACATCTCACGGGCGTGCAGATGGCTTAGTGGTTTATGGTGTGACCCATGTACGCGGGCGGCTCGGGTTCGAATCTGGCCTGTGGCCCTTTGCCACACGTCTCTCCCTGCTCTCTTATCCACTGTCCTCCTCTATCAGTGAAGGCACAAATGCCCAAAAATATATCTTTAAAAAAATCATATCTCGCTAATTTAGAATAACAGAAGTTTGTCTCAGAACCAACCAGAATGATCAACTTTGGTAAACTTTGTAAAAATGAAAACAGCTGCTTGATGCCATGGCAATAAAACTAGAAGTCCTAGACTTCCAATGTTCCATAACTTTTCATTCTAAATGATCAAAAATTGCAGCAAAATACTTACATGCTGTTGAAATCGTCCAAAAACATCTCTGTATATCGACTTTTTTTTTCTGTTTCTCTTAAATAACATTTTTTTAAAATAACCATCTTTCCTTAGTTTTCAATGATCTTTGGGATCAAAAAGTAGAGCAACTTTGTGATCATCGGTCAACTTTTGGAACTAAAGAGTGAGAGAAAAAATGCATTTGGAACAGTTGGAAAAGTGGTTGAAACTGGCAAGAAGCGAGGGTTTCCCCTCCAGTTTCACCCATTTTAGTATTTAGTATTTAGACATTGTGCAGCAGTTTGCCTGCAGATTCAGTCCGTTGCATTTAAAGGCAGTATGCATGTAGCTGGTTGGCAACCCTGCCAAGAAGATGCGTCAATGTTTGTTTATGTCCGATGCAGTCAGAGGAGTCCTTACTGTTTATATTCCTGTTGGAAACACAAGAAAGAGAGCAAACACTTTCTAAGTTGCACAAATGCTCGGCAACATCTAGAAAAGTAGGAACTGGATAGGAGCCAGGCCGGTTCCACCTACTTTTTCAAATGTTGCCAACATATAGCTGCAATTATGACATTGTGCAGAAGTGTGTGTGGGTTTTTATACTTATGGACAACAAATTGCCCAATATTGGTTGTCTAGGACTTCTGTTTTTATTGCAAAGGTGTCTAATAGTACCAGTACTGTCTACTTTAATTTGAGGCCATTTTCACACCTGATAGTCTGGGGGACTCGGTCCTTTTGGAACAGAAATGGCAACATTGTTGCACTTTCCTTTGGTTTGGTTCGCATTCACACTGCTCTCTTGGTCAAACGGACCAAACCGTCTGAACACCTACAACCTCTGCCTGCTAGGGGCGCTGTCGCCATGACCAAATGGTGACCAAGAAGAAAAGAAGGCATGGAAGAAGACGAAACTCGTTCCACCAGTCTTTTCTTCCATATAAACAATGAAAAAAACACAGAATTCACGCTGTCTTGGGGTTTCTGCTCTTGCATTAGGGCATTAGGAGCAGCCAGTGAGGCGGTGAAGTGTCCAGCATGTCGTTCTTTACATGAGACGAATAAATCAGCACAGAGTACGACGTGTTGCTATGGCTACAAAACCGCTAAATGAGGTACAGACATATATTTGAGTGTATTAAATCACATTTTAATCCGTATATCATTACGCTTTATGCCACTTCCAGCCTTTGGTTCACAAGGTGGTCCGCTTTGCTTTCACACCTTAAACGAACCACACCAGGGTTCATTTGGAAGCAGACCGAGACCCACTGTTTTCAAGCAAACAAGAGTCCGCTTGTTTGGCCCGCACCAGAGTTCATGTGAGCGTTCACACCACTCCAAACGAACCGGACTATCCGGCAAAACGGACCAGAGTTCGTTTAAAGCGGACCAAACAGTTCTGGTGTGAATGCGCCCTTAAAGACCCTGTAAAGTGAAAATAAATCTGTATTTAGGTTGTTGTCTGACAGATCACTGTGTTATGAACCCCCAGGCCAAATTTCAGTCAAATAAAACATCTCTAAGTTAATAAAATGAAGCATTAAGATCATGAAAAATGAGGCAGTAAAATCTGCCCCAGGATGGTGTGGGCGTGTCTGTTGAATGAGCGGAAGCCACGCCCACTCAGGAGAAATACAATCCTCTCAAATTAAAGAAAATACCCCAGAAGTGTCAGAGGGGCGGGGTCATCATCTGCTGTCATGAGCCCACATATTGGCCCCGCCCACATGAAACCCAGCCAGGAAGAAGGTGAAAACCTCTCTAACAGTCTAAATCCAGAATTCAGTCACGTGTAGATCTCAGAGCTTTAATGTTTACAGCAAAAATACTCCAACATTTCTAGAGTGTTCAGACAAAATCTTTAGATTAGACTTTACAGGGTCTTTAATAATGTAAGTGGTCCTTAAAGTAAATGAAAGGATGAACTGGTTAGCCCTTCATTTCATAGACATTATCTTGTGAGTATCACTGGTAGTGGACCCAGCAAGTTATTTGATTGAATTCATTTTCCTATGGCCAGGTCTGTCACATTATTTTAATGTAACATTGATATGAACAGAATCATCCATATCGATACGTCATCATAACTCAGCCTCACTCTGTGGGTATTTCAAGCATGCACACTAGCTCAAACACATCCAAAACTCTCTCTCTCTCTCTCTCTCTCTCTCTCTCTCTCTCTCTCTCTCTCTCTCTTTGGCCCGGGGAGTCTCGCGGTGGTTTGCTAATTGCCAGACAAATCGCCCTCGCGTTTTTCTGTTTTTTTCTCCCTCCTTCCTCGCGCTCGTTGCAGCCGCGTTGCCCGAGAAATTTATTATTCTGGAGAGCGCGAGGAGCCGGGAGGTCACGGTGCAGGCGCGCGGGCTGCAGGAGGAGGTCGTCACGAGAGATATATGGCTGCCAGGCTTTTACTACTGCAGAGAGAGAGAGAGAGAGAGAGAGAGCTCTTTAAAAGTAGACGTGTATTAAGTATTAAAAAGAGAGCCAAATAATGACTGCCAAGTTACCACATGAGATCACACTTTGTTTTTAACAGGCTGTGGAGCTGTGGCATCATATCCATCCGTTATCCTAAATAATGGGCATTAATAAACAGAATCAAATCATAAAAATGGTTCCTTAGAAAAAAGAAGAATATAAAAACTAAAGTTTGGCTGCTACCTTCTAGGGCTGTGCAATAAACTGCAAATTTCATGCATATCCCAGTATGAGCGTTCAGGATAAACAGAATGCAAAAGCCAGGATTTATCTCAACAAATGAGAAACTGTGCAAAAAGCAATGCTTATTTCCATGCAGTCTAATTAAACTAAAGCTAGCAGTCAAATGCAAAGAGACTGTTAAAAAAAAAAAATTAGATTCACAAGAATGTTGATGCAAATATCAGGTGTTCATACGATTCCTTTACCTTTACTTATTTATCACTGACCTAACAGAAATAGACTTTAAGTTCAAATAATTGAATTAAAATTGAAGGAATCAAATGCTTTTAGAAGCTTGCTGAGTGTGTTTGGAATAACTGCATTTGTTCATTTTTAGAAACATTGCAGAAGAAAAGATCTTGAAATGTCAGATCTATCTGATATTGTTCTGTGTTTCTAATCAGATTATTGTATCAGATCATATCTTTGATTCCCCTCTGTCTCAAAGCACTAGTCCAACACTCAGAATTATTTTCATGCTTTTGTCAAAGAGAATATGTCAGATTAGTTTGGGTATTTTTCTTTTTTGTGCATCAAATCTGCAGCCAGAACAACTTAAATACTCTGAGCTTAAATCAGAGCCTTCTAGTCATGTGTTGTCTTTTTTATTTACAGTAAATCTACATGAACTGATCAATAAGCCATAAATATGTCTGTTTTAGTCCCTCTCCTTCAGAGCTGTCCTGTATTCAGCAGTGATGCTGCAGAGCCACAGTGATGGTGCGCTCCTATCCCTTACATGTAAATGATAAATCGGCCCGAGCTCTCTGTATGACTAATGGAGGAGCATTAAGTCAAAGCGTCCTCATACTCAAGTATTAAACAAACCGTCTACCCCTCTTTACCTTTACTTATCAATATCCCAGTGACAAACATCCTCACTAACGGCTGTTTCATCATAAACACGGATATACAGTGAATATCACTGTCTGCACTTTATTATAACTCCTATAATAATCATGATAACAGCCTAATAATCATAATGGCAACAATAAATCAGCTGCTCTCTTAGTGTTTCTGTCTTTCTTGGGACTCTCTGTGTTGAAATAATCTGTATAATAATCAAAGCAATACAGTTAACACAGATTTTATAAAAAGGGCAAAATGCAAAAAGTTTTTATTCCCTGAGATCGTTTGGATTGATAAAAAATAATCTATTAATGCACAACACCTGTGCAATATTGCTTTAATGCTCCTTTTTTAAAAGTGGGGTGCAAATGGACAAAATGCTACAATTTGTTCCCTAGCATGTGCTCAGTCTTCATCTTAGACGTGCATTAATAAATCACACATCAAACGCACATGTAGCAGCCCTGATGTGCAAATCAACCCCATGTTTCCATGTGAAACCAGTCAAATATGCACCATAACACTGGATGTAGGTCACTGAAAAGGTTTTTTAGCTGCAATCCAGGAATTGGATTATTAAAAAAAAACTTAAAGATCAGCATAAGAAATTATGAAATTATGAAATAAATGTAAAAATGATCATTGATTGGCTATCTCTCAGCAGTTATTGATCCTGTTCTAACAGGGAGATTTAAACACAGTGTAAAAAGTATATGATGACTGCTGCTCAAAGAGTCTGATATTTATGTGTCCTTCAAAATAATACAGCGCGTGCATGCGTAGATATGCCTTTAATAAGTCTGTGATCCCTCCTGTGTTATTGGTTATCGATCCTGATTGGTCTTTCATTTATCACAAACGCTCACAGGACAATAAGAAGTGGTTACAGTCTCCTCGGGGATGTCTCTGGTGAAATCCCTGCACGTGGGGGAAGACCTCACGTCTCGCGCAGGAGAAGCATATATTTCAAAAAACTGGTTGTGCGCGTGCTGCCGTCTCGAGACAGATTTACGAGGCGCGGTAAAAGGAAGAGATGTCTGAGCTGCTAAATCAATCTCCCTCTCTCTCTAACTGCCTCTGTCTTTGTCTACGTCTCTGGCCTCAATGATAATAACAATAATCAGGATAATCATAATAATGATATTATTATTATTATTATTATTATTATTATTAACATTGATAATAATAATACAAAATTAAAAATAATAATAACAATAATAACAGTAATAATAGTTCTACTACTAATGATTTAATAATAATAATAAAAACAGTAGTAATAATAAAAATAACAATGACAATGATAATAATAATGAGAATAATTATTATTATTATTATAATAAAACCAATACTACTACTAATAATAATAAAAATGATACTACTAATAATAATGATAATAACGATAATGATAATTATGAAAATAATAAAATAATACATAAACAAATAAAAATAATAATACAATAATTAAATTAAATAAAATGAAAATAATAGAAAAAAATAACAATAAAATAATAAAATAATGATAATAATATAACAACTCTATTTTCTTGGTACTAGTTGTCGTTTTGGACTCTGAAATTTTACGTTTTTCCTCCGTTTGGACAAAGAGCCACTCTCGGTTTCTTCTTCTATTCTGAGCTGTTTAATCATTAACGAGGAGAAGAATCTACCTGTCCTAATCCATCACTCACCAACAGACCTCCACAGATCACAAACCACTCCACATTCTGGCCTTTGGTTTTATTCTGCGCCAAAATGCTGAATTCAAACATAACTGATGAAATAATTCAATTATTTGAAAGTAAATGCATTTGAATATTCAGATGAGTTTGGTGTAGTCTTTGTTTTCGTGCTCCTCACAGACATTCTGCTCCAGAACATCCCCATGCTCCTGTTTCAAAGCTCTCTGTCTCTTTGGTTTGACTCTGCAGCCATCAACGCGTCATAATCCGGATGTTTGAGCTATGGATCTTTTTTTTTAAGTGTGCGTAAAAGCTTCACATGCGCCTGTGCCAAGTTTCTACAGCGCTGCTTTGTATTGCTGTTGTTCGGCCGGCTGCAGGTCTCTGTGCTGCTGCTTCTACTTATCTTAGCTGTTGTTTCACACTGTGATTGCTATAATTTATGGCCGTCATTACAGACGCCATCATCACCACCGCAAATGTTTGATTTCAATCTTGTTGTGCGTAAAAATCTCAGGGAGCTGCCGCGGAGTGCTACTTTAAAGGGGACTGCTTCTTTGTGGTTTTATTGAAAAATAAAAGAGAATAAATATTTCGATTACCACTGGAGTGTTTCACTGGTGATAGGTTAACATTTTCTCATCATTTTTATGTCTGCTCGGTTTTATTTTCAGACCGTTTCTGCTCAGATCTTCTGGCAAACACTTCTGGATAATTGCTTTTATATTACGCGCCTCTTGCTCGTCCCCTAAATGTTTAATAAAAATAAAACAGATTGTTTCTGAGCTTTAATGGACACTCCTGATGGAGACTCGGATCTGTTGGTATTTTTAGCTGCAGATAGCTGCAGGCAGCAGAGTGAGCAGCGCGTCTTCAGGCTGCAGCGCTTCATTGTTTGACCTTGAAGTGTTTCTCGTTAACAGCTCGGTTTGCTCTGCTCTCCATTGTTCTGCTGGAGGCTCTGGAACCGGGAGACCGAGCGCCAAAAGGACTCCAACGTGCTATTGTTGGTGCCCCGCACGGCACGGCCTCGCGACGGGGGGGGAGGTTTGTCTCTCCTCTGTCTCACCCTCCCTCCCTCACTCCTTCTTTCTTTCTTTGTCTCGAAGTCTCTGTGAAGCAGCTCATGCTCCTACCTGCCCGTTACTCCACATGCTAAGTAAATTCTTCTAAATAAATAAATGAGCTCAGGGGGGATGTGGCGTGCGTAAAGTCCAAAATGAAGTTCAAAGAAAGGTGCGCAACATTAAAAGGACTGGACCTTTTTTAATTTAAATTTTCTGTGCGTAAAATACATTTCTGAGCCTTGAACTCGCCGTTTGGCTGGTTTAAGGACCTTTTTTACTTCTCTGGGTTAAAGGAATGTACACAACCCACGTGGAGAAGTTTCAATAAGATTTAAAAAGCCGTGCGTAAAGGGCAAAAAGTAGGAAGGAAATATTTAAATCAGATGCGTAATTTTCATGGAGAGCTCATTTTTTTCTTGCGTTATTTTCCCTCCTTTTTCTGTGCGTAAAATACATTTCTGAGGCCTGAACTCGCCGTTTGGCTGATTTAAGGACCTTTTGTACTTCTCATGGTCGAAAGAATGTAAACAACCCACGTGGAGAAGTTTCAATAGGATTTCAAAAGGCGTGCGTAAAGGGCAAAATGTAGTACAGGGAAATATTTGAATCAGATGCGTAATTTCTTGGAGAACTCACTTTTTCTTGCCTTATTCCCCCTCCCCTTTCTCTGTGTAACAGATATCTCCGTTTATTAAACTCCATTTTGGTAAATTATGTTATAAATAATTGATTCAAACGCGTAATTTCATGTAGTGGATGTTTTCTTGTGCGTTTTCGCTGTTACACACATTTCTGATAATTAATCTCGTGATTTGGCTGTTTTGATTCCCCCTTAACATTATTTTCACTTCTTTATGTTCCCAAATTTTATTTTCCAGCCAGCTCGACTCCAAATATGAGAACAGGCTCCTTTATGATGCGCACTGGTCAGATGAAATATTATTTTCTTTGTCATCATCGAATATTTCCAGCTGAAGGAAACAGATTTGTTGGACTATAAGAGAAGACAATCGGAGGAATTCCCTTTTTTTTTCTTTGGTGTTCTGCGGACTAACGGGGAGCTGACAGTGAGGAATAACCGAGAAAGAGTCCTGGGCGAGCAGTCATTTTTTAAAAAACGAACATAGTCGGTGACAATCATCTTTTATCGCTCTCTCTGTGCGCGTGTCAGGCCTACCTGCTTTACCTTCCACTTTATGACACACACATTAACACACACAGTCACACAGCAGTCAGTGAGAGGCTGAGAGGTGAACACAGTGCTCTCCTGCTGCTTTTAGCTTCATTTTTTAACTTCCCCAGCTCTCCTCCTGCACGCGCTGCATGGTCCGGATGGGTCCCACAAACACAGAGACCCCCCCACACCCTCTCACCCCCCGCCCCGACCTCCACGTCACGTGCTTCATTAAATAATTAATGCAGAGGTTGCAGAATAGATATGAATTCGTCAGGAATATAACGCAAAGACGCGCTGCTGCTCTCGTGACGTCGAAATTCAAGTGTCCCTTCAAAAAAAAAAAAAAAAAGAAATACAAGCCCCCCTATAGCAGCGGAGAGAGGGGGGAGAGAGAGAGGAGAGAGAGAGAAGACACTGCCAACGAAGAGAGAGAGAGAGAGAGAGAGGGAGGAAGAGAAAAGAGAGAAGGAGCTGCAATAAAACAAATTTGGACGGCTGTGCGTCTTGTTGTGGACACCGTGAGTATAACGGAAGGAAGGAAGGAAGGAAGGAAGGGGACTGCATGGGGGGAGACCACCACACTTCTTCTTCTTCTTCTTCTTCTTCCTCTTCCTCATCTCGTGCGCCGCTGCTGCGCCGCCTGCGCCCGCGTCCCTCTCAGTGAATCATTCTCACATCGTGGTAAATATGCCCCAGAATTGCCATCTTTTCTGCGTGTTTTCTCATCGTGCATGTTGCTGTCGTGTTGTTTACACATCACCCCCCCCCACCCATCATCATCATCATCAGCGGCAGCCATTGTTTATGGGTCTGAGAGAGGAGAGGGAGAGAGGGAGCAGCGTTAGCCGATGGCTGTTTATATTTTAAGGAGCAGGCGGATGGATATTCTCCTCCATCTTCCTCCCATCAGCTCGTGTCTGCCTCCACATCTCTCTCTATCTGTCCATCCCTCTCTCTCCCTCTCTCTCTCCTTCTTCTCTTGATTTATAGTGAGCCTGGGTGTCAGCGTGCGGCCGCGGCTGCCATTGTGTGTTTGTGAGTGGAGGGAGTGCTGTTGTTTACGCGCGATAAATCATGATTCCTCCGCTGTGGGAAGAAAAAAAATGACGCTGGATGGAGCGATGATACACCGAAAGGAGGAAGAAGAAGAGGAGGAAGAGGTCTCGGTTCCCTCGGTTCTCTCCTCCTCTGCATGTTCCTCCCTCTCACACCCCTCCGCCTTCTCACACTTGATTAGTACTCGGGCTCTTCTCTCTTTTTTCCCTCTTCCTGGCTGCAGCTCCAGGTCTTGAAATACTGCGGCGACCAATTAACGGGAGATTTGTTTAAATTTGGCACACCGGGCACGCCTCGGCCGCCATGAAATCTCATAAAAAAGAGCTGCGGGCCAGGAGAGTCTCATCCATCAGCCGGGAGGTGTGAGTCAGGATCTGTTAGGGACGCGAGGTCGAGTCCAGAGCTAGGGCCTGCTTTATACTTAATTACTACCATTACAGTTCTTTCTGCTTGTACGGGAGCTTTGCAGGGACAAACAAGACTCCCTGCATACTGTCAGTGCGTAAACATGTGCTGCTGCTCATTCAGAGCTGTTTTAATGCTGTCCAGTGAACTTTACGCACAGCAGACTGTTGTGAGATCATTCCTCTTCGTTCACTTTCTGATGTTTTCTTTGGATGACTGCTGGAATGGAGCTCAGCGCCATTTTTCATGTCAGCACTCAGTGCCTCTGTCTTTGCTCAAATCCTTCACCGTGAATTCTTCTTTTTCTCTCAGTGTGGAGGGAAATAACGTGCAGACATCCGGGGATTTCCCTCCCCTAATTCATTTATTTATACCCGATTAGAGCGTAATGATGTTGGGGAAAAGTGACACTGTAATATCTGTTCTCTCTATTTAGCAGTCTGAAAAGTTTGGATTATTGTCTTTGAAATCTTACAATCATGGATGAAGTCCACTTCATCTTAGGCGTGCACTTTATGAATGGAGTTAAAGAGGAAACTGTTAGGTTCTGTTTTCTGATACTGCAATACTGGTATGAAGTTGTCTGTCTTTAGTTCTAGTTTGCAGCATCTTTCTTTTGAATCCAAAATAAGTCATGCATTCTAACCATTAAGTCTGCCACTGTGATTTTTAGAGTAGCTAATATCTTGAGTTTCATAAGAGAGAGCATGCTCACGTGCATATGCTGAGTAAGAAAGCACTGCTAGTTTGCGTAAAGTAGGTTTGTACATCCACATTCTTGCAGTGTGTTTGTTGCAAAGGCTTGCACTGCATTAATGCTAAAATTCAAACATATTGCGCACCTTTATCAGTGCGTATCTTCACGTTAATTGCCTCTTCTGATTTTTTTTTTACATTTGCAGTGCATCTTTCTAGAAACAGCCTGCATGCCAGGGTTAATTTCATGGACTGAAACTATGACTAAAATTATTTGTCGACAGCCTTTTTTTTCCATGACAAAAACTAGACTAAGACTAACAAAAATAGATTTTGGATGGCTAAAATGACAAAGCCAAGTTTAGTTTTTGTCAAGATGACTAAAACTAGACTAAAATGTAATTTAGTTTTCGTTGGACATTCAAAATCTGTGATATTTCTCCACTGTGGGAGAAACAATGCATCTGTATCTATTCTGCCTCTCAGCTGTAGAAAGCAGGGACCCCAGGTTTGGCACAGAACACACTACCATGATTTGGCACCAGATTTAGGCAAGAAAATAAATGCTTGGACTGAAAATAAAGACTAAAATATGAGGACTTTTTATGGACAGGAACTAAAAGGGTAGAAATGATTAAAATAGGACTAAAACTAAAACTAAGATTAAAAATAGCTGCTAAAATTAACACTTCTGCATGCAGGATTTGGCAAAACAACACAATGGGACATGTGCATCCTTCCCTATTGTTGCTGGTGAGCTGTGTTTGAATGAGGAGGGGTTGTGATATGATTAAATCTTCTAACCTCATAACTCAGTGTGTGTGCTGCAGTTTTGGGCTGCAGCCAGCAGGTAACATATGCACAGAGCAATAAGAGGAGAGGAGACAGGGATGCATCAGGGTTTTTTATTGCAAACAAACAAAAACAAAACATGATTCTGCAGGAGCATTGATGATAATAATAATAATAATAATAATAATAATAATAATAATAATAATAATAATTAATGATAATGATAATAATAAATGTACTGGTATCCAGTGATGTCTCGGACACTTTAACTTCCCGCCCTTTCTCCGTTTGGACAAAGACATTTTCAGTTTCTCCCTTTTATTCTGAACTGTTGAATCATTAACGAGGAGGAGTCTTCATCCATCACACTGCAGCAGACCCAGAAAGAGCTCCAACATCCATTCACGAGTATTATTCTCGGCTGAAATGTTAAATTTTATCAGAACTGATTCGATAGCAATGCGTAATTTGAACCCAAATGCACTACAACATGTTAATATTTAAACTATTGAGGCTAGTTTTGTAACATTTCTTATCCCTTTGTAGTTTCTGCTCTCTTAAGATGAGTTGGTCTGAATATAAAAGCTCTATTTGCGTCAGTTAATGTGTGTTTGAGTGTGCGTAAAAGCTTGGCATGCGCCTGTGCCAAGTTTAGACAAGGAGGATGGGTGGAATCATTTCACAATCATATTTCCAGGGCTGGCTTCTTCCCTCTCCCGTCCTCCCCGCCTCCCCCTCGCTCGTCTCTACCTGTGTAAACCTCTGTGTAACCAAATTAGATCGTCTGCGCGTCCTCCCATCACCTAATAACGGCGGCAGCATCTCTTCTCAAAATGTGTATCCGTGCTGTCCGCCGCCGTGTCACAAACAATATCCCGCCTCATTTCTGCGGACGGAGACGGAGAGGGGGAGTGACAGCATCCCCTTCCGCCCTTTTTTCATATATATTTAAATATTTCTGCGCGTATCTCCACCTCAGATCTGATTTGTGTGACACGGGAAGAGCTGGAAACACATTTCCTAACGCCTCTCCGCGCGCCCGCAGGCACAGGCAGAGAGAAAGTAAAGAGGGGAGACTTTAAAAATGAGTCAAAGAATAAAATAGTCCTCCGTCAGCCTGTGAGCTTTTATCTTATCTTCTCCAGGCATGTGTCCAGCTCTGAGAGTGTTTGTGGGAGAGATAGTTCGCCATCAGAGCAGCTGAAATACTTCAAATATTTGAATCGGTGTTGAGAAATGATATCAGGCTCTGTTTGACATCCATTAAAGCTGCAGGAGGGAGGAGGGTGAGTGCTGCTGGGAGGCCTCACTGCATCACAACTCTCTCTATAAATACATATTCTTCCGCTGCTTTACTATTATTTATGGTCCACTTATTAAAAGCAGTGGTTCAGCTTTTACGCACGGATTGGTTCATCTGCAGCTTCTTCCAGACTTCTCCAACATTGGAGGCTAAATGAATGTTTAACTGCGGGACAAAGGAAGCTTTCTCAGGAGCTGGAAATGTTACTGGCCTACAATTAGAAGCTTAGCGCGTGTTTTTGGGAGGAGTGTTATCTCAGGTCAAGCTGCCTATAATTTATTGTATCACTTGTAATGAATTTCCATGCGCACTGAAATGCTCTTATTCTCTGTAGATTAGCATTTACTTTTAAAGTCTCATTTGAGCAGAGCCGTCTGGGATAAATCCCCAGCGTCATTTCTGCACAAAAACGCAGAAACGCATCAACACGAACCTTTCTGTCTGCGATAGAAGCTTCCGCTTCTCCCAAAGTCAAAGACGAGATCCCTGCAAACCCACGCGTCTGAGAAACCACGAATGAGAGTGAACAGACACGCACGAGACGCATCTTCCCACTCACTCCATACAGGGACAGGCAGCCATGTTGTCTTCCTCTGTTTTCTTCCCACGCAGACAAAAAGGCTCGAGCCAGCGTTCATTCATGAGAAAGGGTGAAAAATATAAAAAAAAAAAAAAAAGCTCACATCAAACGTCATAAGATTTCGACATTTTACGCAAACGTTCACATATTTATAATGCTGTATATTTGCATATATTTCTATTTTTTAACCCCTTTCTTTCTGCTTTAGTCTGACTCAGTGAACTGAACAGTCTTTACATTTCACTGCATCTGTGTGCGCAAAGGTGAATATCCAATCCTGAATTGGAGATTAATAAATTTTTACTCGCTTTATGAAATAATTTCAGGGAAATAAAAATCACCTTAAATTTGTGCAGAAAGAATTTACGTGAAACGCTTCAACGGTGCTGTGAAAGAGCGCGAAAACAAAGGAGCGCTGGCGTTTGTTTGAGGATTAGATTAAAATATATTTAAGCAAATCATTCCGTTACCTTTGACCTTTGGTGGCATAGCTTAGAAAATAGAAACGCGTCTTGGTTGTATTTTAGAAGAGCAGAGCGGGTTTTTAGTTCACATTTTTCTAAATTATAAAGTTGAAGGCTGCTTTGCGAGCGCGCATGATTTTAATTCTGCAGACACAAAACTGGAAAAAGCTGAATCCTACATTCTTTAAATCTGATGAAAAAACGGGCTGTAAATGTTTTCAAATGTCCCTGAACCCGGTGCGTCATGGGACATCCGTGGAGAAAATCATTGCGCTTTTACGCACAGAGCTTTAGGACCGTCCTGCTTCGTTTTTGCAGAATTTAAGAGAAGAAGAAGGAGCAAATCCAGGAGCGCAGAGGAAGCTTGAACCCGTGAGCAGAGCAGAGTTTGTCCCATAAATCAGAGGAGCGCGCGGCCTCATAAATCTGCAGCTGGACGTTAACGAGCCAAAGATTTAAGTGGAGGAGAAAATAATGTTAAAACAGCGCGTTAACGGCACGTTAAATCAACGGGAACGAGACAACACCGAGCTACTACTACTACTATTATTATTATTATTATTATTATTATTATTATTATTATTATTATAGAAGCTTTAGCATATTATCTTAGCTCTTACAGTCTGCTGATGGCTCGTGCTCCATTCGCCAGGTATTTCCGGGGTTCTTCCTCGCGCGGAGATGATCACCCGTTCGGAAATAAATCAATAAGAAGCCTCGCGCTAATTTATAATCGTCTGCGCGAGGCCAGTGATTCAGAGCGCGTGAAAAATGAGCGGCTGAAACCGTATCCACAGCCCGCGAGCTTCGCCTTTTTTCACCTTATTCAACCAGACCGTGGAGCTGCAGCGTGCACGAGACTGATAAGACCCCGGAAATGTTTCCACGAGGACTGGAGCGGTTTTCCTCCTCTCTCGGTTTCTCCTTTGTTTTATCAAAGCTGGGAGAAACTCGAAATAACGACTTTACTTCGCTTAAATTGAACTTCTCTCTCTCGTTATTCCTCCACTCGCTTTATCTCTCTCTCTCTCTCCAGTGTGTGTGTGAGTGTGTGTGTGTGAGTGTGTGTGAGTGTGTGAAGCAGAAAGGGCACGTCTCTGCGCGTGGGTAGATAACACAAATACTCACACAGCAGAGTGAGAGAGCAAAGCCAAGTGCATGTTTGAGATTCATTTAATGTCTAAATATCACTCTTCAACAGTAGCAAGTATCGCGAGATCTGCACTGCGCAAACATCTCCATAATTGGAGAAATAACAATCCAGGAATATGGTAATGAATGACGCATCCATCCATATCTCGCGTTATTCTACAAAATAAAAGTCGTCATTTCCCAGTTTTGCGCTGCATGAAAATGACCACCAATCAGAATCTGCAGCGGATTTTGTTTGGGTCAGTTTTTGTTCATATTAATGCTGCAGGGTCAGCAGATATCGCGAGATCTGGCGCGCCTGAACATCTATCCAACATATAAAGCATTTTTTACAGTTTCTGTCTGTAGTGGATGCGTAAAAATGGTCAAAAGAATCTCTAAAGTTACTTGGTTATGTGGATTTATGGTTTTCAACATGGATGTCTGATGCTTTAACCTTTTCTATTTTCTCTCGCGCTGTCCCAGCCCGAACGCTTCAGTCTGTCCAGGAAATGTAAACAAACCAAACCTTTGTCAAACGGATTTTCTCTACGGAAATATTTCCATAAGTGTTTAAAGCATCTGGATTATCCTCTAAAATACAAGTTCTTTTTTCCTCCGTTTTTGAGCTGCACGCGACGAGCAACAACAATAAAACACGATTGCGCATGACTTTAGGATCGTACATGCGTAAAGCCCTGCTCATTTTGGTCTCTTATTTATTCCCTTCGTGTTTAAGAAGTTGAAAGTGTTCCATTTATCTTCGATTGTCTTTATCCAAATTTTTCAACCCAGATTTCTGACTAAACGTGCCACCATTTGGGTTTTTTCCACCAGTTTTTCGCTCAAATTTGACTTCTCCTCGCGCTTCCTTCTGTCCTAGAAACGTAAACAAATCTAACCCGGGCTTAACAGACCCGGGTCAGATCTCAGCGGACTGTGAGCTCTTCCTTCTCCTCTGATCGCTCTCAGTTTGACTCCATGTAATAACCAACATCTGGCCTCGCGCAGTCAGGACGCACAGCCAGGTCACGCTGAACCTCGCTAACCCTCACCAGACCCCCTTATTGGACAGGAACAAGAACCAGAACCCCCCCTCTCTCCTCCTCCTCCTCCCAGACTCCCCCGGGCCTGTCAGGCTGTCAGTCCAGAACCCGGTTCAGGAACAGTTCACGGTGTCAGTCTGCTCATCCAAAAACCAACACCAGGACGCACGAGCTAAAGGTCCGACCAGGGAGGAACCAAGGGGAGAGGAGGAAGGTAGGGCTGGGCGATGGTGGCCAAAAGTGATATCTCAGCGTCTTTTAGCTGAATGGAGATACTTTCTATCTGGAAATGTTCATGGTGGTAACAGGATGATAAACTCTGAAACCTGTTTGATACCAAGCCAACAAAGTCCTAGACCGTTCTGTTGTCTTTTTCCTCGATTTTTAATCATCAGACACTGAAAACTACCCTCTGCACAGCCCTAATCGCACAAAAACTTTGACAACATTTCCAAATACACTGAGGTCGCCAAAAATGATAATACAACATGATTAAAAATGATCAAATCTCCATCATTTTAATGGTGGTGGTGACAAAATGTGCAAGAAGTTCGTGTTTTTAATCAAAATAGAAAGCAGTGAACAAATTGTACAAATATATTGGCAACATTTTGGAAAGTGGGTGGAAGTGGTGAGCAGGGATGTTGCCAATGCATTTGTGCAATTTTGACATTCTGCACAAGTTTGCCTGCAACTTTTGCTCATTGAAGATATTAAATTGCACAATATGTTGCCATGGTATGAAACAGGTCAACATTATTTGATTACTCCTAATAATATTCCTAAATAAAAAGGAATAAATGATGGTTTAGACTAAGCAGCTGATCGTTAAAATGATGTTCTACCCTAAACCTGCTTTGCAAACGTCTGTCTTTAAAAACTGGATTATTTTCCCATCCCCAGAGGACAAATAGAACCAGATTATCTTTACTAGAAACCAATGAAGCAATTAAAACTCTCATGAAGGAGAAGTGAAGGAAAGATCCAGAACATTTAGCCACAAAGAGAATCTGAGCTCGCAGCAGGGAGAGCAGGAGTCAGAGAGGAGTGAGGAAGAAGAGCAGGGGGACTGAGCTCCTCTCTCCTGGGGGAGGAAAGGAGAACGAAAGAGGTAGAGGCAGAGGAGGAGAGCTCACTCCAGAGCACCTCTGGCAGAGAAAAGGCTCGTGCAGCTTTCAGAAAGGTGTCTGTGGAGGAGCAGAAAACGCGCGAACCTGAGAGTGGACGCACTGGGCCGCCATACGGAGGATTTTGCAGCACGGGCGGAGGGTGTGGGGGGGTGAGCGCGCGCACGAGGTGTGTTTTTTAGGGTAAAGAAGCCCCGCGAGCCCAGAGCGAGCGAGCAGTCCCCGTCAGCTGTGTGCTGGAGGTCGGCTTTGATTGTTGGAGATTTATGGCGGAGCTCAAGATTTATGGCTTCTCCCAAACTGGGCATGCAAACGAGCGCCTGCAGTGTCCGTGCAGTAGAGACGTCCTAATAATCTCACCAACCGAAAGCAGCGTGATTTAAACGACAGGAGAGGAGGAAATGCGGGGTTATTCAGCCTAAAAAAACAAGAAAACTGTCAACCCAACTGCGCGTAATTACGCACCAACAATCAGAGAAAATTCACCCAGGCTTTGTGGATCCTCTGCTCTCCTGTGTCCACAAACAGGCTGCATCCAGGAGGCGGGAAACACCAGCAGAGAGCCGCGTGATTTAAACGAGCAGAGAGGAGGAAATTTGGGATCAGTTCATTTTAAGACTATAAAAGGAAAAGTGTCAAAGAAGCTGCGCGTAATTACGCACCAACAATCAGAGAAAATCCACCCCGGCTCTGTGGATCCTCTGCTCCTCTGTGTCCACATCAGAAAAAAAAAACACCGTCAGGAGGAGAAGCACCGATCAGAGCAGGTAAGGTCCTTCGGGATGCTCCTCGTGCAGTGTCCCGGTGTGTGTTCCCGAGGCGTCCCCATCCCACGCGCTCCTCCGTAGACATGTCATTAATTATCTGTTGTGTGACCGTGCATGCTCTCTCTCTCTCTCTCTCCTTCTCTCTCTCTCCCTCTCCCTCGAGCTCACAGAGGGTGTGCCCGCGTGCAGGCTCTGATGCTGGCCAAAAGTTTTTTTTCTCTAGTGTGTGAAGGCAACTGATGATAGATGCCTCAGAGGTAACAAACATGTTGCTCTGTTTCTCTCTGTGTGTCACCAAGAACTTTAGCTGAATGCTGAGGAAACAAGTGTTTGTTTGGTCATTTTCTCTGTAAAGATAGAATCAATAGTCAAAACAATACAGAATCATGAGCTTTGCTATGATTCTGGTAAAACATCTAACCATAATGAAACCTGTTTAATGAAACAGCAACCAGAGCTGGAGTCCCGGACATCCAGTGTTTAGTTTTTAAAAACTCAGACAATCTTCATGCTGTCTAAATTGTGCAAAAATATTGGCAACATGTCCATACACTGATGTTATCAGAGTGTCCTCCACTCCTAGATGCCATGTGTTTCAAAATGACCAGATATTTTCGTGATGAGAAGTACAAAATCTTCATTTAAGCTTATATTTTTCACAAAGAGAGAGAGAGAGAGAGAGAGCACTGTCATAATTAGGGCTGAACAATTTGGGAAAATAATTTAACTGCTATTTTTTCCCCAATATTGTGACTGTGATTATTTCTGAAGTTCCTCATCTCATATATTTTCCAACAAACCCGAGCATTAAAACATTCTATATTAAAACCAGCACAATATGAGACTGAAGTAAGGCTGGACAGTTTTGAAAAAATAACTGACTATGATGATTTTGACTCATATAGCAGATTGGATATGAATTCTGGTATTGAAAGGAGCGATCATTTTTATGTTACTCCCATATTCATTAAGAAAAAAATACAAAAATGAAGAAAAACAGATTTTTTTACAGACTATTAGGAAAAAATGGCACCGTAATGGTTGCATGATATGTAATGTATAACATCTCTGCTGCAAAACAAAGTTTTTAAACGATTGCGATTAATTGCCCAGCCCTAGTCTTAATTGCACAGATATGTTGGCAACTTTTGGAAAGTTGGTGGATTTGGAGAGGCGAGAGGGAAAACTTTGACCCTGGCAAGTTCCACCCTTTCAAGTGTTGCCAATGCATTTGTGCAACGTCAACATTCTGCAGGATTCCGCCTGTGTTTTTGGATCATTAACAACTGTAGATTGCTCAATATTGGGAATATAGGACTGTTATTGTTGCAGCTATGCTATCAGCAGGTATCAGTATCATCTTATTATTACTAATGATGTAAATTCTCCTAAATTAAGTTTATATCCCATTGAAACTAGAACTTTGATGATCAAAAAGCACATTACTTTAAATATAAAGACATTTGTTAAAAACTGGATTTATTTCCCAGCTCCAGAAGAGGATCAGGCCATCTCTGACCTTGTGCAGGAGTTTACCTGCAGGTTCAGATAATTACAGACAATAAATGAGCTCATGCTGGGTGTCTGAGACTTTTATTTTTGGTTCCATGGTATTAAGCAAGTATCATTTGATTTTCTTCCTAAATAAAACTGATAAACATATGAATAAATCCTCAGTATAGCTAAACATTTTAAATAGAAAATTTTGTCAAATAAGCGAAGTAGTCTTATGCATTTTCCTTTTATTCAGGTCTACATGTTGCTATAAATGACTCTGCTGTAGCTTCTGTCTGCTGGAGAATATTTCGGTTCTATTTCCCCTGCTTTGGTCGTGTGTGTCTGGCGTGTGTGAGGTGGCGGTAGAGTGAGTCGTAGTGAATAGGGAGCTGACGGCTAGGTGTAAAGAAAGAAGATGCATGTTAGCCGCGCTGTGATTTATGATAGTGTGAAAAGATTGCTTACTCAAGAAGCTGCCCCCTCTCTGTCTCTCTCTCTTCTATCTGCAAATTGTCGTCACCCCCCCCCCCCCCCAAAAAAAAACACAAAACAAACCCACAAATGGCCCTACCTACAGAAACAGGTCCCTCCTTTGAGGAAGAGCGTGCAGAGTGTTCATTAATGCATGTTAAATTACAAGTATTACAAGTCTGACCCCGATCCAGCCTCATTCTGAGTAATGTGTTGGCTTTTATTGCAGCCACACGCAGCGTAAAGTCCATTTAATGGAACATCTACGCTTTATGAAACTCCCATAAGCAATAAAATGATCAAATAATTCATGAGCTGGATGGAGGCATTTATGTATTTATGTCCACAATATGAAATATGCTGCTTTAGCATGATTTATCTGGTCGAATCTTAGTTTTTATTTTTCTGGTGAACAGAGACATGACTCCAATGTTTGACTGTTATTTTAACCAGTCTTTGTTTTAATGTACAGAACTGATCTCAGCTTAATCGGGCTGTTTTTGCTCTATAGGCGTGTTCATGATAGAAAAACAGCAACAGAAGTCTAAATGTAAAACGCTTTTAAATGTTTGTTTTTAACCAAATAATGACTAAATATTAGACATCGGCGTTGGTGAGTAGCTGCTGCACATTTAGACCTGATAAAATGGTGCGAGATGTGATGGATTTTTTAAAAATATATTTCTACAACTCAGGCAGAGTTATGCTGGAATAACAATGTCTTTCTTTCTGCAACATGAAACTAGGGCTGAACGATTCTGGAAAATAATCTGATTGCGATTTTTCCCTTCCAGTATTGCAATCGTGATTTGACATGTAATTATTCCTTAACTTTCTTTTATCCCTGAACAAGGGCTGAACAATTCTTTAAAAGTGTCTAATTCTGTCTAGTTTAGGATTAGTTGCCCAGCCCTACATGAAAAGGCGCAGTTGTTGAGGTAGCAGTGAGTTCATGAAGGTTTAAATATAGGGATGAGTGCTGAAATCATCTGATACCTACCGGGCTGAATCAAAGCTCAGCTTTCAACGCTTTATTTTGGCACAGAACACCCTGAGAGAGAGAACATACGGCTCAGTTCAAAGTTCAAAGTTAGTTTTGCAATAGTAAAGGTGTTTCTAATGCTGTGGACTATTATCTTGTTCTCTTTAGTACAGGTGTTGGATGAAATCCAAAGCATACCGAACCTTATTCAGTCACACGCCACTGAAATTTCCACTCATGATTTGATTAATTTATGCATAAGTCTATTTTTAGAGTAGGCTTGTCAAATATGGAAAATGTGACGTGTAGTGATAAGGATATTTTACACAGTAATGGGAAATTAATCACAAATTAGATGAAATTGCAATATGGCATGCTGCAATTTACAAATCGCAGAAATTGCATTATTTCTTTTTCTTGAAATGTGTCAAAAATACCAGTTTAATAAATCCATTTTTTGCAGCAGCAGAGATTTTCTGCACATTATGCAAACATTCAAGTGTCATTTTTTATAATGGCTTACAAAAATCCTCCTTTTTGTGTTTTATGTCTGTTTTTCTTAATCAAAATGAGGGACATAAAAATACTAACACCCCTAAACAAAGCAGATGACATCACATTTACAATACCAGCAAAAATAGTACACTCTTTATATCTTAACTGATGAAGACTAGCGTTACTTCATGAAAGTCCTACTCCAGCTGTGATCAGCTGATAGCCAGCCTCACCTCCTCCACCCCAGCCTCCTCCTTTATAGCTTAAAGCTTGTTGTATCCCCATATTCAGATTCAAATAATTTCATTATTTTCAATACACATGGTCTTATTTATGGAATTGTTTATTGCTTGAATTTGTCAAAAAATACACAAGATTAATCCGAGAATAATTGCATATTAAATCAGTATCGCAATATTTGGGAAAAAAAATCGCAATTACATTATTTTTGCAAATCGTTCAGCCCTACTACACAGTTCGTAAATCTGCTGCCAAGGCAGAAAGCAACAACTAAAGAGGACATTTATGGGAAGAGAACAACCCTGAATGGAGCAGAGCTGAGACTAGCAGAGGGAGCATGGGCACCAGAGTTCAGAATCAGGGTTCAGATACAGCAACAGAGTGGCGGTTTAGTCCTTGGCGTTATATCAACAGCTATAAACACGACATACCTGCAGCAAGGCACCTCCCTTTAAACTCAAAGATCTGAGTCGATTTTTAAAAACCTATTTGGACATTTCAGTGCAAAAAAAAACTACACATAGCTTTTTCTCTTTTAAAAGATTTATTTTTGTTCTGTTTGGTGCCTTTATTGGACAGAGAGAGACAATGGAAATGGGACGAGAGTGAGAGACGTTGCAAAGGGCCACAAGCCCAGGCCGCCTGCGTTTTGGGCCATGCCTTAGACCGCTAGGCCATCTGCACGCCAGCACATGCCTTTAATAGGGATGCACCATATTGGATATTTGCTAATATCCGATATGCCGATATTTACAGATTAATTTCAGCTGATATCAATATTTAAATATGCTTTTGGGACAAGAAATTTCTGTCCTTTTGGACACACTTTAAGGTCTGAGGATGACCACGGAAACAAACTTCAGTCCTTAAAAACACTTTAAAGTTTAAAGAAAGAGGATAAATAAAGAAGAGGAACTCAAGTGGCATAGATCTGTTGGTTCAGCCTAAAACTCCACTAATTTATCAGTAAATATGGACAGAGTTTACAGTCGATCTCTGCTGAAATATACAGGAAAATATCTGATGTAAATATCAGTAGACATTTGGTATCTGCTGATACAGACCGATAAAAAGGTGCATCCCCAACCTTTAGGTGTCTTAACCATTCTAATATTTAAGAATCTGTTTTAAATTTAGCTCCAGCTATTTACAACATTTTTCTCATGAATCCAGAGTAACTCTAAAAATACTCTTTTCACTGCTAAATTGGCATCAATTGATCTGAAGGAGTTGATGGCACTTGTGGTTACTGTCCAAAAATAAACACATTTAAATAAAGTTACAAATGTCATATAACTAAATGGCCACCCATGCACCATGGGAATGTATGCAGGCTAAGGAAGTCCATGCAAAAGGTCAGTGTTTTTATGTTTTATTTTACAAAAAGCAAACTGACAAAATAACCCAGACAGTCAGGAGCAGAGGCTGCACAGGTCCACCCAGGTCCAGGCTGGTTCCACATCACCTCAGATACCCAACCAATCACCAAACCTAAGTAGAATATTAATAATGCAAAAGTTAACATGCTAAACAGGAAAAGAAAATACTTTTAACCCCTCTCTAAATAAAGAAAACAATCAAGCAGTCAGCTCTGCTTTCATCTGATTGCATCTAAATAAAATGAGACTGAGGTTGATGCTTAAAGCTTCCATTTAACTGGTAAGACATGGGCATGCTGGGTAAAAAGCCATTGTTTGTCCCATGAAATAATATCCATAAGGGTTAAGTCAGGCTTTTACAGTGTGTTCCTTAATTATTGCTCACATCCCAGCACTAATAAAGCATCCATTTCCTGTTTAACCCTGGTCCATGAAGTGGGCCAGCACTGATCTCATGCTGGAGATCCCGTTGGGTGTCAGCTCCTCCTCAGTCTTGACCTTGGTGGTTTTTCTCTCACTTCCGGCCATAGAGACTTTAAAGTCATGAAAAAGCCACAGCGACTCCCACGCAGCCAAGATTTAATTGATTTTTTCATACATCACTGACAAACGACGGGCAAAACAGCAATCAGAGTAAAATAGTGAGGGCAGCACGGCTGAGGCGGCGGCAGTGTATAAAGGCTGACAGCTCTGGCTGAGCTCCATGCAGCCGCTCTCTGCTGCCGCTCTGATTATGTTACCGTCAGCGGCCTCTTTTTCTGAGCCGGGTGTCAGGAGATGAGCATGTTGTTTGGAAATAAATCCAGGTTGTACTCCTGCAGGTTGGTCAACACTCAGCGTAATGAGGCCTCAAAGAAACTCAGGAAAATCTATTTTTAAGACCATGCCAAACCACAAACGGCTACAAATACACCGAACATAGTAAGAAATGAAATGTAACATCCACCACTGGACACAGAACAGCCATAAAACCCCTAAAAAGAAGCTCAGTCATTGGAGGAAGCCTCCTGTAGAGAAGTCTGCTGCATGCAAAGCTTTGAATCTTCCTCCTGAAAATCTCTGGAGGTGTCTCTTTGGGCTCTCTGCACTAATACACCCTTAAAATCACCCAACAGTTGAGGAGGATGTCTTTCTGACACACATGATGAGCACTTTGGCAAACCTGCACATCGACCAAGGTGCTCTTATCTTAGATAATCATAAAAATGCTCTTTGAATGTGTGACATGCAAACCAAATGCCTCGTTTTGACTCTGTAAGAGATAAGAACCACACAGAATCTTTGTGCAAACACTCAAATTAGTGAATTATTTTTTGCTGTTTGCAGCCAAACCATACTGCAAAAAGCCAGCTTTCAGAAACAGGAGGAAAGGAGTTAAACGTGGAAAGCATGAGCCAAAAACAAACAAGAAGAACCTAAACATGTCTTAGAAACAGGCCACAGAAACGGCCAGGGACGCCGGCCCCTTCAGATGTGCATTATTAATATAAAACCATGTTGTCTGGATCAGTGCTGGAACATTTGTTTAGGCCACCCACCCTATGCATGAATAAAGTTCTATTCTATGTCAAATAACTAGCATAATTTCAGATATTCAGGAGATTAAACACTTATTTAGAGAGGCCTAATTTTAAATACTGTGTTTAATTTTCACTAAGCTTGTTCCGCTAAATGCTGCTGGACTAAATATCACACACTGCACCTCTAATGTTCAGGCTGAAATTAGATATGGTTGTTACAACTCTAATGCATCATGTTTCATCATGCAGCCTTGCTTTTAAAAGATCACATAATTAAAACAAGCGTGTGGGTCAGATGCAAAGGAAATATTCAGTTTTATTTGCTGCACATTAGGGCTGAGCGATTTGGAAAAATAATGCTACTGTGATTTTTTTTCCACAATATTGCAATTGCGATATGATATGCAATTTTTTTCTTAAGCTTCTGATCTTATGTTTTTGCAACAAACACAAGCGATAAAGCATTCTATATAACAATTAACACGATATTTGATAAAACCAGGGCTAAAAACTTTCAAAAAATATCTACTTGTGATTTTGACTTCTATTGCAAATTGTAAAGGAATTGTTGTATTGAAGGGAGTCATCATTTTTATGTTATTCTCATATTTAGTAATAAAAATATACAAAAAAGTAGGATTTTTGTAGACTATTCTAAGAAACTGCCACTTGGATGATTGCATGATGAGAAATTTAAAACATCTCTGCTTTAAAAAAGGTCTTAAAAATTGGTATTTTGACACAAATTTCAGGTTAAAGAAATAATGCACCTTCTGCGATTTGTACATTGCACAGGAGAATCGATTTTCTGTGCATTAAAGCTAAAAAACAGCAATACACTGATGGAAAAACTATTTTTCTTTCCAAGATAAAGAAACGATGAGTTTAAAATAAGTAAATGCTCAATGACGACCTGCAGAATCATGTTTGACCAAAGATAGGCAGGAGTAGCAATCATTTATGCTTTTTTATCTGAGAACTTTTATGTGCTTTGTAATTCTATCATTTAATTTTTTTTATTTAACCTTTATTTAACCAGACAGAGACCCATTGAGATCAAGGTCTCTTTTATAAGGGTGACCTAGCCAAGAGGTCAGCAGCACACATCACAATAAATAATACACTTCAGGATCAGATTACAAAAATAAGTTAAAAACAAGTAGTCATTTTGAAATGGCATGATTACTTGCAGCTATGTGCTGGAAAAATCTTAGACCAGTGGTTCAGAACTGGTGTGAGGACACACTGATAGCTTTGAGGCATTATCAGTGCGTGTCTCACCTCCATTAAAGTCCAACTAAACAGCAGAGATAACTCAAACTGTGATGAAAACGTTAGTCAACTACCTTATTCCAGACTAAGATTAGCTACGAATCAATTTTTGGTGATTAAAAACACCAAAACCAGACTAAAATGTTGGATGTTCACAGTATTTCTCTACTGTGCAGGTTAGGTACGCAACTCTTTCCTAGACCAAAACTAAAGAAATGTCTAGACTAAATTTGAAATAGCTGCCAAAGACATAACACATGTTCAGAGGGCTATTTTGCACTGATGTGCCTCCAGATTCTGGTTTGATCTCAGGTTTGAAAACCAGCAGCAGCAGCTTAGCTGTGCAGAAACATTTCTTTCTTCGACCCTCTCTGTCTAAACTAACTCACACAGAGCAGCCACATCCATCCCTGCTCCTCCGACGGCTGACAGACTTGGTGAGGTTGGCACTTTTCATGGACCAGGAGCAGAAAGGGCAGAGTGACGCCCCCTAAACCTCCCCCCACACATCCTCTCCCTCTCTCCCTCTCTCTCTCCTGACGCCAGGGCTTTCTTTGAGTACGAGGTTAAAGATTAGCATCTCTGATAAAGATTAACTCTCCGTCAAAGGAAGGCGCTGATTGCAGGAGTTTCTGGTTCAGGATTCTTGGTGACTCGGAGGGGTGAGCTCTTCAGGGGGGGAGTGTGTGACCCTGCCTGGAGCGAGAGAGGAGGCGACACACCTCGGGATAGCGTGGCGGCTTGATAAGATGAGATGAGCTGTGATGTAAGACCAGATAAATGAATGGAAAGAAACAGTGGGGCAGAGATATGAAGAATCTAAAAACAGAAGTTTTGTTATTAAGAATAAGGTCGAGTTCATACCAGAGTGTAGAATTAATGGACGTAGCCACTGTGACCTTTTACGGGCTGCGTCCTTGTGGCTCTAGTTTGCCGTGCTGGTTTTCTGCAGACAGAGGTGACCGTGTTAGGATGAAACTTCCCTGCAAGCCCTGGTATTCTGGTATTGCTCTCTTCCTTTACCTGCAGTTAACAATCAGCAAATATGCCGCAAAACATCCCTGTTTATATATAAGAGTGAATAAACAAGCCAGGCAATTTTCTGGGTAGGTTACCCTGAAATCTTCCTAAAAATATCAGGGTTGCATGTGTGAACAAACTAACAGTCCAGGTCTGGTTCTCATTGACACAGTTAGCTAGCTGCTAGCTAATGCTAACATGCTGGAATGTGACTGGTTGTAACGTAGAGCACAGGGGGAGTAGAAAGTGGAGTTTTTTCAACCTGCCTGCTGTAAACATGTTTTTTTCTTCTCTAAAGATGTCCGTTTTAACATGGAACTCTGTAGGGATTGACTCATGACAGTAAAGGCCTCCAGTGGTTGCTCATGGAACTGCAGCTTGTGGCTGCTCTCCTTTGTCTTTCTCAGCACCAGAGGTTGCTGCTTGTTTTTGCACACACAAACAAGTCTGAATATTATCATTGAGGGGTTTAATCCTATTTCCTCTTTCCAGTGAGAAGTTGAGCTCTCATTGTTGCTGAGCGTACACATGATCCCTACAAACTGTTCTGTGACTATGACTGGAAAATTAAATGTGTCTACTCCAGCAGAAGTCTAAATATGTTCCGAAGTGGACTCATAAAGGTCTTTTGTACGCCGGCTGGGCGTAATGCCTCAGTTATGTGTCTACAGCCACGAGCGACAGACTTCATAAGTGGAAGATTTGTTCAGATTTCACAGGCCTGAATGGAAAGAACAGAATAAGGGGATGTACATCACAGCAGCCCATGATGCCATCTCCTCTCATCCTGCTGCTGTACACACATGTAAAGCTGTTAGATGGGACAAACATGGCAGCACACGCCCGTGGAGCGGAGGGGACATGAATGGTCTATAAAGATCCACAAGTGTTCCTTGTGAAAGGCTGAGGGCTGTTTTAGGGAGCGTTGTAATGAATGAAGAATAAATAAAGATGTTTGGGGTCGTTTTAGTATCAGTGAAGCTGTGTGCAGTTTGCCTGATTCATGGAGGTACATGAAGGAAAGGCCGGTCTGACTTCAAACTAAGGATGTTCCTAAGCATCTTCGGCTGAACGCTCATTTACATTTCGTTTAACTGACTAGTCCAAAGAGGAGAAAATTCCTAGAAAACAGTCAAGTTCCTCACAGGGTCATCGTGTTAGCATGTTTGACGTTAGCCTGATGCTCTCTACAGCGTGGCTAACATTACAAGCTAGCTCTGCCCGCCTTGGTTCCTCTTTGCAGATTAATATCGGTAGGTTAGGTAAATACGTGGTTATATGTGGGTTCACACCTCAACAGCCTACATTTCCATTTTTACCAAAAACGATAGGTAATTAGTTTAACCGACTCGCACAAACCAATTTAACCATTTTAGTGATTAACTGTGCGCATCCCTACTTCAAACTCCCACCACGACCAGGGGGTGTGGCTGGATTCAAGGCTTTTACAGCTCGCAGACATTAACACAGCTTTACCTTCATCTCAGCCAGGATTTCATCCTGATTCTGCAGCTATAAAACACACCAGGACAGCCAGATGATGTTCTGATTGTCCTCCATGAGATCTCAGGTCTGTGAAATCTCCACTGAGAATCAGCGTGGGTGTGGTCTCAGTCTGAATGTAGTTTGTGTTTGGAGCAAGCGGCAACCTTATGGAGCTATTATTGTTGCAAAAGTATTTCCAAATGCATAAAAAGATCTGTGCACAAATCCACAAATGCTGTGGATGACAGCCAACTGAGAGGCAGATTCTGAACCAAAATGAACTAAGTCCACAATTACAAATTGGCCTACATATTTGCAGATTAGTGCACGCATTTGTGGATCTTTGTACTAATTTGAAAAAACTTTGCACACATTAGCAGATCTTTACACGCATTTGCAGACCTGTGCGTGCATTTGTGGATTTGTGCATGCATTTGTGGATTTGTGCACAGATCTTTGTACGCATTTGCAAGTACTTTGCAACAATAATAGCTCCATACAACCTCTGGTTGTGAAATATGAAGCCAATGCAGATGTGAAAAACATTGCACTACGGCGAGTGGCTGCTTGAGGCTGGCTGAAGGAACACCCGAAGTTCCATCAGACCACACGTTAAAAAGCCATTTTTTACTCTAGAAATAAACTGGTTTACAGCCTGGTTCAAAAAACCAAACTTGTCGTTTAGATTATATTTGGGAAAAAACTCACTGTGCACTGATTGGTGCGTCTCATTTGATTGACAGATAGCTTGACAGGAAGTTGAGCTCAGTGGGCGGGCTTTTGTCTGCAGTTAGACAGTGATTCCAATATGGAAGCCGCCGTGGATTGGCTGCAAAAGCAGTTTGAATCTGCCTATCATAATCAAACATCTGACGTCCCAGAAGAGGACTGGTCTCTCTCCCCCTCTATCTCTCATTAGCTCACATCTCTCTGAAACCTGCTGTTGAAACTCCGGTATAGCTTTGTCGTCACTCGTCCTTTTGGCGCGGCCGCGTTGGTGACAGTGCCGCATGGTCGTTCAAGCTCATTACACCTGAGGGAGAGCTTCAAACACACCTGGTGAAAAACGGGCCGCTGGTAACAGAAGTACGAAAGCTGACTGATCGATAGGCCGAGTGGCGTGGGGGCCTTCAAGGTCACATTTGTGGAAAGATACTGAAGAAAGAGGCGAAATGGTTCAAGTTTGATTTGCTCTTTGTTGATCCGATGTTTGAGCTGAATGTTTCTCACATAGAGGCGTAAAGCTGTGAGATCAGAACATGTGATTACAGCAGAAATTATCTGACTCCTGTTGAGTTTTGAGGCACATTTTCCTTGGCAAGTCTTTTGGCAATTCAAGTGAGAAAAAGTGGAGCTTCTTCAGGGAAAATGAGCTCAGAGAATTCCAAAAACTTAATGAAATGAAACGCTGAGAAGCGTGAGTGGCCAGGAGCTCTGTGGCGTTTCAGTATATGGTGTCAAATCCGGAAATTGGATCCACATGGGGGGATGTGTTCAGCAGATGGGTTGTTTGAGGTCAGGGCATTTTCAAGTTGTTTTTCTTTATTTCGGCAGCCACTGAAAACTCCACTTTAAGACTTTAGATTTCATTGTAAGCTATGTTCAAGAACATCCTACTAAAATCTGCAGGACTAACCCTTCTGTAAAAGCTAACTTTAAGGTTTGTTTAGTGAATAAGTTATATTCTACTCTTAAAACATCACAGTGGTTGAGTTCATTTAAATGCTCTGATGTGTATGTTACACTGTTGTTCTCTGGTCTTTTTTCCACTTTTTTGTGCAGCTGTTGTTGATTTTTTTTAAATATTTGCATAATAATGAAATCAAGTCATGAATTTACCAATGTTTTATTAAGTGCATGCTCCAAAAGTGAGGAGGAAGGGCCCAGCTTAACTTCAGAGAGCATTTGGTGCAAAATTTGAGCTTTACATGACATATAAAGTCGACATGTTGATAATTATTGAACTGTTCCTTTATAACGGGTGTCAAACCCAAGGCCCGGGGGCCAAATCCGGCCTGTGGTCCAGTTACACCCGGCCCCCAAGATCTTATTATATTCTTGTTATAACTGGCCCAAAAATATGAAGTCTGCAGATTTCCTCCCATGTAAACCGAACCATGATGATATCAAATATCCTGAAGGCAGAAAAATGTGAAAAAATAAAGAGTCAAAATAATTAGACAAGAAGAAATGTGCAAAAACAAATTCATTTCTGTTTTCATTTCATATTTTCAATTTTGCATTGCAGAATTATGACGTGAATTGGTTATTTGGGCTTTTATTTCATATTTTGAACTTTTACATTTAATATTTTCACTTTTTATCTCATATTTTGACCATTTCAGCTTATAATTTTGACTTTATCTAATAATTTCAGCTTTGTCAATTTGTAATTTTGACTTTTTATCTCATATTTTGACTTTTTATCTCATATTTTCACCTTTTCAATTTATTATTTTGACTTTTTATTTCATATTTAACCTTTTCAATTTATTAATTCAACCTTTATCATGTTCTTACATTTTAGCTGCACCATTTTAACTTGTAAGTCATATTTTTGCCTTAAAAACATGATTGTGACTTCTTTTTTATATATTTGCTTTTTAAAAGTATTATTTTAACATCTAATTTTACATTTTGACCTTTCGAAATAATAAGTTTGTCTGCCTTGTAACTTTTGACTTTTTAAATCTCAGAATCGTTTATCATCAGTGCTAATTTTTCCCCATAATTTATTACTAAATGAGGTTGACAGTCTGGTTACATGTGGACCCTGTTCGGCTCTCATGTTAGACCTTGATTCAGAATCCGGCCCCCTCTGTGATTGAGTTTTATAATACACAGCTGTAAGCTGCATGTCAGCATATTTGTGAGCTTCTCTTCCACTCAGGATAGTAAAAGTTTATTTAAAGATCCCTTTTCTGTCCTTTATTTGGCTTTTTCTGCCGTCCTCTTACTAAAGCTGAAGAACGGACCTGAATGAAGACTGCTAATGTCTCTGAGGATTAAATCATAAAACAGTTGATGAAAATGAGATTGTGGAGCCCCTACTCAGTGTAGGTTGGTCATTAAAGAGCTGAGCTATGGCTCCTCCAGGTCAAAGGTCACGTTCAGAGAGCCGAGTGCCGATATATCACCGTGTGAGTGCTTTCTGCTCCCGGGCTGACGACACAGGAGGAATCTTTCAGCAACAGCGCTGATCACGAGTCCGTCTGAACTCCTGTGTCGTCGGGTTTTGGTTCTAGTTTGTGCTTCAGTTGTGTCACCTTTAGATCTGCTGTCAGAGGAGTAGAGGACAGAGAGGAGACGTCTCACCAGGCCTGGTTTACCCTCAGAAACGTAGCTGAGTGTTTCTGTGAGTCTGTGTATGTGCAGGGTGGGGGCGGGGGTTTGCTGAGCAGGTCGGTGACGGCACCGCCAGACCAGGCCGAGATAAGAGCAGAGAGCAGAGATAAACTTTAGCAGGGTTTATGAAGGCTCAAGCAGAAACACACATCCATCCATCAGCATCCCCGCCTCCACTAAAGCAACGAGGAAAACGACACAAAATACCAAGAAAACACACAACAAGCACAATCCTCACATTTAATTCACATAAATAACATCTGTGCTTCATTTTACAAAGAAGCATTTCTCATTAACACTTTAGACTCCATAGAGCGTCTTAAAACCAATCCATCAGCATTAGACTCATAAGATACAAACAGACTGAAGACATGAGACTAAAACTGTACGAGGTGGCAAAGTCTGAAGATAAATGGAGGACAGGCTTCCATGCAGAACCCCAGCAGGCTTAGACACGAGGCTCTATGGAGGGTGGCTTTAACCAACAGTCCAACCTGTGGCCTCTCTCCCAGATGTCTCTAAGCCTCTTTCCCTGATTTCCTCTCTAACCTTTTTCCCCTTTTTGCCGCTCTTCACCCATCTAAGCTGCCTTTTGCAATTAAATGCCACTCATTTCCCATTTTGCTACTCTGATGCTTTTTGCCCATTTATCCCACCTTTTTTCAGATTTTTGCACGTAGTCACTTTTGCCACCTATAACTCATTTTTCTGCCACTTTTCTCCCCTTTTTGACACTTATATCCTGCTTTCTATCATTTTTTTGCCCTTTTTTGCCACTTCTCACCCATCTAAGCTGCCTTTTGCAATTGAATGCCACTTTTTGCCCATTTTTCCCACCTTTTTTCTGATTTTTGCCCATTTTAGTCACTTTCACTCATTTTTCTTTTGACATTTTTTTAAGATTTTTTGCCACTTTTGGACAATTTTTGCCATATGTAACTCATTTTTGCCATTTTTCACCCATTTTAGCCACTTTTTGCCCTTTTTCTGCCACTTTTTCCCCAGTGGTTTCTACTTTCACCCATTTTTGCCACTTTTTTGTCACTTTTCTCCTTTTTGCCACTTTTGTCCAGGTTTTTGCAATTTTTTTGCCCCTTTTTGCCACTTCTTGCCCTTTTAGTCCCTTTTCACTAATTTTTGCAACATTTTGCCACTTTTCTCCCAGTGTTTGCTGCTTTTTGACCATTTTTTGCCACCTTTAACTTGTTTTATTTGCCTTCTTTCACCTCTTAGATCGTGGCTCTTGCAAAAGTATTTTTCATCAATTTGGCTCTTTGGTTGAGTAACACTGACATAGACCATGGTTTTGTTGACCTCCATGGGCCCCCAGTTTGGCTGGGTCCAGAAGCCTCCCCCTTTATCCCTCCTTATGGACAGTCTTGAATATGCATGGCTGTTCAACCACCTTCAGGTCCAGTGGGGGTCCCCGCTCTCTGGCACCTTTATTTTGGGGGTCGCGGGCTGAAAAGGTTGAGAGCCCCTGCTTTAAAGCTCCATTAGTCACAGATTTTAATCTGATGTTGAAGTTTATATTGAAGATAACCTGAGTGAAGGAGGGGACAAAATATGGCCTCATGGTGCGTTTAAGGTCAGCTGGGTAAAATGACAGTTAGGCAAATGTGTTTGAATGCAACTTGAAGAAAGGGAAATGTAGGTTTTGGTATGAAAGTTTCATGAATACAGATGTTTGGAGGGGATTTTTTTTAGTAACAAAGCTTTACCTACTCTTATATCTGCAGCCAATCACAGCCTTTGTTTTTTGTCCCCCCTTCATCTCTTCCTCTGCAGGAGTCTGAACCTTCTGTTCATCTGCGTTTATGTAATTATCCACCCACAGACGCTCTGTTGCTTCCGCTTCTGCTTCTGTTGAAATCAAACGCTCCCCTCTATTTTATTTACATTTTAGCAGCGTGCCAACTTTTTCTGGATATGGGGTTGTTTAAAATATAAGCTACACATGTGAACAGAAAAAAAAATTGTCCAAATACATTGGCAACTTTTAGAGGATGTCAGAATTCACTACAGACTTCAACACCAGGCGTTCAAGAGGACAAATGTGTCATTTTAGTGATTGTTGGAATCAAAAGTACAGAACATTTATGATCCTCGGTCAGATTTTTCACCCAAAAGAGAGAGAGCAATGTCTAAACTGCACAAATATGTTGGCAACACTTGGAAAAGAGGGTGAAACTGGTGAGGATTGATGGAAACTCCTCTTATAGATCCACAGGGAGCGCATCTATGCAACTGATTTTTGATGATTAAAAATGGACTGCATTACCACACCATACATTTACCTGCACAGCCAGGGGCGTAGCACGGGGGGACAACGGGTACTGATTACCCGGGCCCACCGTAGGGAGGGGCCCTAGAGAAGCCTGCAATGAAAAGTGACTTTTTATTTATTTTTCTTAGTAATTAGTGTCACTGTTGAATCAAAAGTGACTAAATGAATCAGTCAACAGACTGGAATTTGTATCAAATAAAGTGAAATAAAATACTGGAGGCCCCTGATCATCCAGATGGTTCAGTCCAGCCCTGCAAAACAATGCAAGTAAATTTAATTCAACCATAGTGAAAATATTGCTCATACATTGGGAAATTATGGTTCAGAAATACATTTAAATTCACAGATATTTGATGCAGCATTTGCTGCTGGGCTAGCTGCTTAAGGGGGGCCTGTGTTATATTCATTCTGGGGGCCCAAAATCCCTAGCTGCACCCCGTACACAGCCAATATTTGTCAGACAAACTCCTAGGCCGTTTCAAATTTCACAGTATGCATCAGACCAGTCTGCTTCACCTACTGTTACCCACAATGCAAAGCACTGGGTCAGAGTTCATAATGGCAGAGAGGGTGAAACTTTCACTGGAGTGGTTACAAAAAGTGCCATTACCTTTTATCTTTACCTTTTTAACATGAACTATAGCGAAGCAAGTTCAACCGGCAGTCATACTGCCTACTCCTGTTGAATGCAGTACACAGTGCACAATACATACTGCATACTGCGTTTGGCAGGAGGATGCAGTAGGCCAATTAAAAAAAAAACAGCCCTACACTTTGTCTAAATTGCACTAAACACTGGCAACTTTTGATGACATCAGAATAATCGATAACCTGACACGCCAATAATACGCCAAGAAAACCTTCAATACTGAGCGTTTGGGAAAGGGAAGAAGATTTGAAAAAAAAACTTGGAGTGTGTTTGGATGAACGTTCTGTCTGTCACATCTTTACGGGGCCAATCAGAGCAACAAAACACATGACGTAGCCGTGACCGAGGTGTGCATGCGCAGCTACCGAGGAATAACCTGAACCATGGCGACTGTAGACATGTCAGTACTCGACTTTTGTGGTTTTTGGAAAGAAAACAACTCACTGCTGTTCTAACGAAGAAATGTCGTCAAGTTCAGATAAAACTGGCGCTTTAGCAGCATCCACGCTAAGCTCTTCTGCTCTAATTGCACCAGCCTCTTGTTGCTGCTTGTTTACGTCACGACTCCGCCTCGCCTGAAAGTACTGCCCCTCGTTGCTGATTGGTCCTGTCACTTTCTAACTGGGCCCAAACGGTTCAGACGGTGCATCTTTCTGCTTTGCACGGTTAAATAATGGATCCTTCTGAATACCACGTATTTCAGAGTGATCAAATCTTCATTGTAAGGAGCGGTGGAATCAGGAAGGACAGAAACGTCACGACCTTCAGTCACATTTTCAATCAAAAGAGAGCAATGCCAAAGTTGGGCAACCATGTTGGCAACACTTTAAAAAGTGTGTGGAAGTGGCTCAGAGGAAAGCTTTCCCTCTTAGAGATCCCAACTCTTCTGTGCTTTTGATCAGTGAAATAATGTAGATGTGAGGGTTTAAACATCTGGTACTTAAGAGTATAAAACTCATTTATCTTTCTGCACAGTGAGAACAGAGTGGGAGTTTGTCCATCAGGTTAATAAAGTACAGAAACGCAGAGATCTTCAGGAGGGAAACCCTCATGTTGCCAACATATTTGTCTAATTTAGACACTGTGCAGGAGTTTCCCTGCAATTTTTGATAATTAGCAACAATAAATTTCTGGACCTTATGGTCTGTGTGCCACATATATCAGTATCTTCTGATTTTTGTCTGATGACATAAAAGCTCCTTCAGATAGAATCAGTAAATGTTTAGATCCTTCTTTATCTTGTAGTGGATAATCACATCACTGTTCATGGTTCTGATTTACCGAGCTTCAGGTCTGACATTTATTAGATTGATATTAACATATCCATGTCATCATTTCTACTCTCTGATCTGAATGTTTATCTTTGGATCGTAAATATCGATATATCGCCCAGCCCTAAGCTCATGCTGCTGTTTAATTTGGATCCAGGATGCTTAAACAGACTTTCTTTTTATCTCCAAGTCCCCCTCTCAGCCTCCTCTCCTTCTTCATTTTGGCTCATCAGCTGTTCTGGGGCTCTGCTCTGGAGGCGGCCTCCTCCCTTTGTCTCGGCCTCTGGGCTAGCTGGCTAAGCTAGTCGGCCCCTGCATCACTTTCTGGGTAACTTTAGACTCGTCCACTGCTGCTCCGAGGCTCCAAATGTCGGCTGACCCGCGGGGCTGAGGGGGGAGACTGAGGGAAGGAGAGCTCGGCGGGGATGGACGGCGGGCCGAGCTGCGCGTGAGTGCGTAAAGGGGAATAAAGAACTTTATGGCCGTGTTGGAGGTGTAGTTGTAGTAGTGATGGTGGCGCAGGCTGGTACGGGAGGTCTGCTTTGATTTATGTGTTTGGGTGAAGCTGTCACGAGCAGAAACAGCAGCAGCGCGCGGACGCACGGTTTATTCTAAGGCGTTAATAAAGAGGAGCGCGGAGAGCGTCTTTTCAGCCTGGATGCGTTTAAACATTTTCTCTAAAATCCACCTTTAAACGGCGAGCAGAGGGGACGGATGTGGATCTACTGCAGCCTGGGATGTGTCCTTTTACCGCGGGATTACAACCGAACATGTAGCCCGGGATCAGGGTCCTCTCTCGGGCTGGTTTTGGAGTTATTTATGGGCTCGGATTGGAAACAGCTGTCCGCTTTTTTCTTCTTTCCTCTCATTTTTCATTCTTGATTTTGGTCTGTTAGAAGTTTAGCAACATTTCTGACCACTTTAAAAACCATTGTGATTATTTTATTATCAACCTATCCAGTTTGAAGCCAAGTTCTTATTTATTTTCATTTATTGCACAATATGGTGACGAGACTTTGGAGAGTTAGGACGCAGAAGCACAAGTTAAATGTGGTGCACGAGAAAGAGTTTTAGTTTAAAACACACCAACAGCAGCTCATCTGCCTGTCCTCATAAAGAGCAACTAGTAAATCTGCAACACGGTGCAGAACCTGTGCTCTGTGTGAGGTTCAAGTCTTGGAATAATGCTTTATTTCTGGAATAATGCTTTATTTCTGGAATAATGCTTTAATTCTGGAATAATGCTTTATTTCTGGAATAATGCTTTAATACTGGAATAATGCCTTAATTCTGGAATAATGCTTTAATTTTGGAATAATGCTTTAATTCTGGAATAATGCTTTATTTCTGGAATAATGCTTTATTTCTGGAATAATGCTTTATTTCTGGAATAATGCTTTAATTCTGGAATAATGCTTTAATTCTGGAATAATGCTTTAATTTTGGAATAATGCTTTAATTCTGGAATAATGCTTTAATTTTGGAATAATGCTTTAATTCTGGAATAATGCTTTAATTTTGGAATAATGCTTTAATTCTGGAATAATGCTTTAATTTTGGAATAATGCTTTAATTTTGGAATAATGCTTTAATTCTGGAATAATGCTTTAATTTTGGAATAATGCTTTAATTCTGGAATAATGCTTTAATTTTGGAATAATGCTTTAATTCTGGAATAATGCTTTATTTCTGGAATAATGCTTTAATTCTGGAATAATGCTTTAATTTTGGAATAATGCTTTATTTCTGGAATAATGCTTTAATTCTGGAATAATGCTTTAATTTTTCCATTAAAATGAAGCAAAGTGAAGCCAAGGGAGCAAAAGCTGCTGCTGGATAATTATTCCCTTTTTATTTCAGCACCATATTTATTTAATGCTCCAGATTTCTTTTTCTGTTTTTCTGAGTCAAAAGGCGGAAGAAGCAGCCATTCATTATTTTCTTTTTTCGTTAATTTTAATTATTTCTTCAGTTTAAGAAAAGATGCCTCGTTATTTTGCCCTTTTTAAATGTAATACAGCCAAATTTCGTTGGTGACTCGCAGCCCAACGATAAAAGACAAAGAAAAATATATATATAGATAAATTTAAAATAAACTACAAAATGTAAACAGTAGATACGCGCCAAGAAGGCACAACGCGTTGGTTGTGCGCTCTTGCCTTTTTTAACCATTTTCAGGAGGTTTTCTTTCAGTTTTACACCTTAGATATTCAACCTCTACACTTTAACTCCATCATAAAATATTTTAAATATTTCTTAATTATAATTTGGATTGTTTTCTGTCCATTTAATCTGATTTTTATCCCCCATCAATGATTAGAAGCACTGTGCGCTATTTTTCCTCCAAATCAGACATCCCCTCCGAGTTTTACGCACAGATGCAGCTTTGTAAATAAGACAGGATGTGAAATATGATAACCACAATCAATAAGATCTCATCTCACTCCCATCCAGCATGCACCCTCCTCTCTCTTTACTCTTTTTGATTTTTTTTTTTTATTCCGGGATTTCTCAAGGATTTATTTCTCGTAGCAATCATCTGGGACTCCTCTCCAAACCGGCCCATTAGACTACAAGAGCTTTCTATCGGAGGAATTTTCACTAAATATCTTCCTCTTTTCTCTCCTCCTCCTCCCCATGATCCCTCTTTTTTTATTCTGCAGTTCCTAGGAACTTTCTGGAAGCCGTTTCCTTCCTCCACGACATCAGAAAATCAGAGGAAATCTCTCGGTGAGTCCTAATTTGTCTGACTGTGATAGTGGCTTTTCATTTGTTGTGCCAGAACTCCAAATGTCATAAAGGGATAAAAACGGGGCGTGTATAGTTGCAGTAATATTATTAAATTTGAGCTCAGGAAATCAAAAACGTTTTTAGTGGCTGAATTTTAAATATAAGGCTACAACATCCGGTTTCGTTCTTATAATTCCAAATTTAATTCTTTATTTTTTCATTTTGTTGGCTGGTCACTGCCATCCATGCGCTACACGTTTACGCGCCAGGGCTTCAAAATCTATAAATGAATTTCTAGTTATTTTGTTTAGTTTTAAATACAAAAATGGCACATTTTAGCCTTTAAATGCAGTAAAAATCCACAAACGCGGACTATTTAAAGGAAGAAGCTGTTGGTAGATGCTGTTGGTAGTTCCGTTGGAATAATGATTTATTTTCGTAGTATAGTTCCTTCTAGAATGACTCTGTTGGAAATGTGCATGCTAAATAATGATGCGTGCATGAGCATGTGTGTGCGCAATGCAATATATGACAAATGATAATGTAACATGATGCAGAGGTGTGAAGGGCATTCACAGCAGGAGCCTCAGCAGGGTCACTTCATCATTTCAGGACACTTATTAAAACAGCCATTTGTAACTGCACTAATCAGGCTAACGCTTAATAAACAGACGGAATACGCTGCGTAAAATATGGCACAGCTGCAGACTTATTCTGATTAAATCCACATGAAATCAGACTTTGCAGGGACAGTCTTGGTTCAGTTCATTATGGGAGGATTTACGCAGTAAAGCCGTGCGTAAAAGATGTTTCTAAATCCCCAAAAGTGGTGGAGATTCCTTTGAGTCCTCCTCAGTGGCCTCATGTCTCAGCTCCTGAGGGGAAACAGAAAAAAACACACTAGAGAGAGCATTTCCAGGCTGTGCAGAGCTTCAGTTGTGAAACCCAATATCCGTGACTCAATCCGAAACACGGAGCCGTCCATGCGCGTCTGCATCCACAAAATCAAGAATAACCGCCATCCTTCACACGCAGCGGCCTGCATGCGTTCACACGTCACTGCGTCCGTGAAATCCTCCGCGCTCCCACGCCGCTGCTCTGTGGAAAGCAGGGAGAAAGAGAGAAAAGAGCTGATTAGCAGTTTGGTTAATGAGTGAAGAGGTTTCTCAGCACATCCTTCAGTCCCACAAAAGGCAAAAAGCTGCACGCGGACACATTTCAGGCTCCCACCTTCCACCTACACGGAGCTCATCCTCTCATTTCTGCAGCCCACAGCGAATGCTATCTGCTTTAAAGTTGGGCTGTTTACCCACACACACTATCACACACACACAGCAACACACACACGCTGCTGGGTGCGAGAAAACTCATAAATCTTACGTAGCCATAAACGACAAGGGTAGCGTCCTGAATAATAAAAATAGAGCGAGGAGAGAGAGTGTGTGTGTGTGTGTGTGTGTGTGGTGTTTGGGGTGTGTGGGAACATTGAAGCTTTATATTTTCACTTCCACTTTGCTCTCACCTCTCTGTTTCTCTTTCTTTTGGCGCTTTTCGCCTCCTTCTTCTCTTCACATGTTTCTACTTTTCTCTCCCGTGTGTGTTGAAGTGTTTGTGCAGAATCTCCTCTGGTTAGTCCTTCTAGGGCTGGGCACTGTGCACCAACAATTACACCACCCTATCTGCGAGCTGAATGACAGTAAGCAATGTAGAGGTGGATCATTTTTCTCTAAAGAAATAACGAAACGTTGTTAGAATACCAGAATTACAACGCTGAAGTAATTCCAGTGAAAATCAACACTGTAAAAACCTGTTTGATCCAACTTCAACAAAAATAGAAGTCCTAGACTCCTGATAACGGGAAGTTTATCGGTTTTAATTTTGAAAGATGCAGCCAAACTCATACAAGCTGTCTACACCAGTGATCATCAACTGGTGGCCTGGGGGCCGTATCAGGCCCCCAAAGTTGTGAAAAGAGGTTAAAAAGTGGCAACAATTGGTAAAAGAGGAAAAAAGGGCCACAAAGTATCAAAATTGGTTACAAATGACTAAAATTAGTGCAACAAAGTGATGAAAAGGGGTTCAAAAGTGGCACAAAGGGGATAAAACATGCAGGGAAAATGGGTCAGGAGGGGTTAAAACCTTGCAAAAAAATGAATTAAAGGGGCAAAAAAGTGGCCGAAAGTGTCAAAAATGGGTTAATACTGGTGCTAAATCACAACTGTGGACGGCCCATTCTCTGTGATTTTCAGGGGCCCAGGCCTGTCTCCTTGTGTCCTGCTGCATTGTAGCTAATAGAGATAGATCTCACTGGTAATGACTAAAAATGTCCTGTGTTTTGAAAGAAAATACAAATACTACTACAACAATATTTCAATCAGACCTAAATATTTCTTTAATTTTTGTGTGTTTGAAAGTCCGGCCCCCAGAGTTTCTGTCCAGAATAAATCTGGCTCTGGTGCAGATGGACTTGATGACCCCTGGTCTACATTGTACAGAAGCACTAGCAGGCCTGCATCTCTCTTATTTCAGTGATAGGTGGTATCAAAAAGGACAGAAACTTATTGATCTTCAGTCTTTTTTTTTGACCAAAAGAGACAGAGCAACTTTTGAATTGCACAGACATGTTGGCAACATTTGGTTAGATAGGTGGAAGTGGTGAGAACCGAGGGAATACTTTGCTTATTGCATGTTCCATTAGGAGTTTATTATTGTGAAATTTAGAAGATTAGAAATAATAAATGACCCTGTATTGGATGTCCAGGACCATTTTTGTTGCTGTGGTATCAAATACATACGTAGACACTACCATAATTGTGCAAAATCTCCACATTCTTTCTTAATTCTGCTGACACTGGAAACACAAGTATGTTGGTGATGTTTGGAAAAATGGAGAGAACAGAGGAAATCCCTCGCTCCTCACCAGCTCCATGAGTAGCATATTTGCACACTACAGTGTGCAGGAGTTTACCTGCAGTTTTTCATGATCTAAAACTACAAACGGCCTAATACTGGGTGTCTAGGTCTTTTTTTTATTATTATTAATGTTTTTATTTCAAACATGTCGTCAGTCAAGTTCCTCTTTGCTGCTTTAGTGCCATAGTTGACAGAAATGGCAGACAAACTCCTACAAACTTTCTAAATTGAGCAAAAGCTTTGGCAACATTCTCATTTAAGTTGTGTGTTTCAAACAGATATCCTTTCATTAATGATCTTTAGTTATATTTTAGAAATTGCACTTTGCAACATTTGCAGAAGTGGTTAGGATTGAGGGTTCCACCCATGGGTTCCCATTTCTTTCCAACATAACTGTGCAGTTTAAACCATGCAAAGGTGCTTGGCTGCAATTGTGATAATTCTAGACAATAAATGATGGTTCAGCAGTCTAGTGGCTACGTCCGTGCTCCGTGCACAGAGGCTTTCATCCTTAATGTGAGCGGCAGGAGTTTAATCCGGTCTGTGGCTCCTTTTCCACGTCATTCCCAGCTCACACTCTCCTTCATTTTCAGACTCCATCCGAAGTTCTATCCATGCTGAATAAAGGCACAAACATTTTTTTAAGATGCAGCTTTCAGCCTTTTGCTTTTGTTTGGAGAGAGCAGAAGACAGAGTAGGGAGAGAGTGAGGAATGACCGGAAGGAAAGGAGCCACAGTCCAGGATCAAACCTGTGCTGTGTGCTTGGTAGACCAGCTTCACAGAGGGCAGTCTGACTGCTACAGGCCATCTGTGCCACGTAGAAATAAATCTTATAAAAAAGAAGAATAAACGGTCCGGTTTTGGGCGTGTTGGATCACTGGTTTTGTTGTTGAGGTCTCAAACAGGTATCAACGTCTGAAACCACCCAAAGTGACATTAAAGCCTTGAAGTTTCCTTCTCTGCAGCTTGAGCTGCTCATGACACCCCCCCCCCCCCCCCCATCATGGCCTCCTTTTCTCTTTTTTTTCATTATTTACGTTTTTTTTCTGTGCATAAGCAGCAGCGGGGGGAGACGAGGTGATGAAATGTTAACAATACAGACCGAGTGTCTGGTTTCTGCAGGGAGACATGGAGGGGGCTGCAGGAGGGGCTCTGCAAAAACAGGGAGTTAAAGAAAATACATTTTTCTCTGAAGGAGAAGGAGCAACGGGCTTCTTCTGACCATAAAAATGTCACCAAATATGAGCAGAGGCATTCACAGGGGGGTTATTAGATGTTTCCTCTCGCTGTATTAAACCCCCAGAGTTATCAGCATCATCTGAACTCTTTCAGCTATAAATGCATATTTGATCTACATTTGAAGTGAGGGATTATTTGGAAAGGTTAAAACGTTACATTATTTACCTTGTGGCCTTTAAATAGCCTTCAGTCACAGATAAGGACACTGAAAGCTTCACAGCATGAGCTGAATGATGCTTTGGCACATTTACCAGTTAATTCATTTGACTTACATTGTGGTTTGTCCGTTTGGGTGTCAGGTGATTTGTAAAGTAGGATAAAGTTATGTGTACCCCTTTGTCTTCGTAAAAGACCCACCCCAAACCTTTACCATCACTAATAAAGCCTCAGACTTCTTCATCTAAAGCAGTGGTCTCTGCTCTGCTAGCACCATGTTTACTGCAGGGGTAGACAGCTGCAGGCACTGGGGCCACATGCACGCCCCTTTCTCTCTCAGTGAGGCCGTGAATCCGTTTCAGATGTTAGCAAACGTGTAAACATGAAGAAAGCATGGCATGATCTCCAGCTGAGGATTTAAACTGGAAGAAATCTTTGATTACTGGGGTTTTTTAAGTCTTTGCATCAAACTTGTGCATAAAGTTCACTGTAATTTTTCCTGTTTATACCATTATTCTGACTTTTATCTCATAATTCTGACTTTTTATATCATAATTCTGACTTTTTTCCTCTAATTCTGACTTTTTTTATCATCATACTGACTTTTTATATCATAATTCTGACATTTTTCCTCCAATTCTGACTTTTTATATCATAATCATGACTTTTTTATTTCATAATTATGACATAGAATTTTTTTCAAGAATTGCTGTACATTTTTTCTTTTTTAATGACCCTAATGGGCTTCCATACAGGCATCTCAAGGGCCCCTCCCTACTGTGGGCCCGGGGAATCAGTCCCCCCCCCGTGCTACGCCCATGCTGTAGCTGTTCAAAAGTTAAAGTTACCCAAACTGGGTAAAACCAGCCAGTCAGAGACAAGGCATTTCAGACACATGTGAGTCAACTTCACAAGTCAACTTTGGTGTAGAAGTGTGTTTTTTATGTGTGTTTTAAAGGTTAGTATCAGCGCCTGAGTCATGCACCTACAGTGAAAATAATATTAGCATAGCCCTGCTAAGGCTGCCCATCCCTGATCCACTCATTAGCCACTCACAGAGAGGATAACTGTGGATCCTAGCTGCTGTAAGAAGAGGCCCTGGAGGTTGGACACAGCATTTTACAGGAGCATGCTGCGTAAAAGTTCCCTGAGTTCAGTTATAAATACAGTTAGAGAGTAGGCTTTTTGATCAGCAGCTCCTAGAATTCACAGCTTGAATTGAATCCTGACAGTGGTCTTTGTGCATGAATCTGGGCTAACATCAGTGCCCACGTGTTGAATTTGGAGTGAGGAGAAAATGAACACAGCACTCTTAAAGTTGCACGTCCCTGGTTTCCTCATTAGCAGCCATCAGGGGAATAAATAAAGAGTCCTGCTGCCAAAGAAGAAATCAGAGGTGAGAGAAGCTCAGTGTAATTGTCCAGTTTTAGTTGGATTTCATGTAAAAGTAGGCTTCATGTCTGCTTGTTTGGTTAGGATGGATGTTACACCTGCAAAAAAAATGCATTAATTGCATCTTTGTTAGTAAAGTTGCGCATTACTGGTTGGCAACTAAAAGACTGGATGGATATGAGCTCTAGCTGCTAGCAGATGAGGTCTTGGTGGTTTGACATGGTAGTTTTTATAGCGAGGACGCATGCGTAAAAGTTGTCCAAGTTGAATGCGTTTGTCCAGTTAAGTCCGGGTTTTGTAAACATGAGTTCTTGGAGAATTTAAAAGCTTTCATTTGGTCCAGAGGTGGTCTTTATGTGTGCTTGTGTGGCTAACATCTGTGCCTGACTGTTGCACTTGCAGTGAGAGTAATTAGCATAATTTGTGAGTGACGCTGAGCTGTTGTTTGATGGAGAATCGGCGCGTCCGCGAGTCAAGCCCCGTTCTTCCCTCCGTTTCTCCCCGGGAGCATCGCTGATCCCCGGGCTATCTGTCAGCAGCATCATGAGGATTTCTAGGAGGATACCAGCTCCACACTGCTGCTATATTTAGGCTGATAGTGCTGCTGTTAGCCGTGCGGGATAAAGCCTCCACACTGCCAACAGAGAGCGGAGCGAGGCGGAGAGCAGAGCCGGAGACGGAGCAGGAGACGCGGAGGGAGAGAGGCAGCAGAGCCGGGGAGGAGCACTGATGATGGGGTGACATGTCGGGGTCTGGCTGACTGGTTTTCCTCCTGGTTCTGACCCACAAAGAGGGAACAGGACTGGCAGAAATCTGAGGCCATTGTTATCAGCAGCAGCGGCGGAGCTGGGGCGGAGGTGGAGGGGGGCGGGGGGCGCCAGCAGGCAGGCTCCCGGTAAGCTCGTATAGCTCGCGCGTTAGCTAGCCTGCCCGGAGCCTTTTAACCAACCGAGCCAAATCTACCGAGAACCCCTCCGCCGACGCGTCGTGCCCGTGGATCTCTCTGTCACCCAGCGGCCGTTCATGCCGCACCGTGCCCGTGGATGTGTTGTTGTGAGCTGTGCTAGTCCTCAGACAACACCGAGGAGGAGGAGGAGGAGGAGAAGGGCAGCACGGGAGTGGATTATTAAATAATCTGGGATTCTTATTGATCACCTGGTGGACGCGCGTAAAGACTGATCGGTGATGCGGTGCTGCTGGCTCCGTGTGGGACCGGACCGGGAGCACCGGGGCTGAGGGAAGGTAAGGAGAGCAGGCCAGCCGGTAACGCACGAGCTCCACAACAAACCAGAAACCCAGTGTGTGTGAGTGTGTGTGAGTGTTTGAGGCAGGCTCAGTGATTTATGGCCCGCATGACTTCAGACCCGGTTCAAGAAGAGTTCACACGGCTTCAGCTGCCTCTTCCTCAGACCTCCTTCCTCCTATCTTTTCTCCTCTTCCTGCTTCTCTCTCTGCTTTTTATTTACAAAGACATGGCCGACTCTTTCTCTGGATCCTCCTCTTCCTACTGCTTCCACCTCGTTTCTCCTCACGAGGCTCAAATGAGACAAAAATCTGACCTTTATTTTAATCTTGACTTTAATCTAAAAGATAAAAGGTTGATCCTGAAGGAAAATCACGTTTCAGATGATCCATTTTACGCACAACGCACAGGCGAGAAATATACAAGGAAGGCAAGATGATAGTAAACAGAACCACAATGGAGCAAAAACATCCAGAGGTGATACACTACAGTAGAAATCATCATAAATGTAGGAGCAAAGAAGAACAGAGAGCACAACCAGAGCTGTCCAAAGATTAACATCTTTAATTACGATTAATCGCATCCTTTTTATTTTATTTTAAATTTACACTATTTTCCATTCAAAACTGTTTTTGTGTCTTTTTAGAATCTTTTTAAACTTTAACTCACAGGTCACCAACTTCCTGTTTGGGTGCAGCCCTGCTTTTATAGGTAGAGGGAATATTATGACGTGATTCTAATCAGGGGAAAAAGGAGCTTGTTATGGACTGAAAAGGAAATAAAGGAATGCTAAAAATGTTTGATAAAAAAGGTTTAGATGACTTCTGACTGAGCTGTCTGAGTTTTAAAGTAAAATGAGACTTTAGGGAGCAGTGGTGGATTTATTTTATTATTGAAAAATTATTTTAAAAATGGACAATAAAGCATTAAAAATATCGCAATTAAAATATGTGCTACTTGGATCCTAGTTAATTGCAATTAATGTGATTAACCTTGACAGCCCTAATTTTAATCCTCCCTTTAGTGTAGATACTTCATGTTGGTGGAAATGCGAGTTTTACGCACATTTTGCGCAGAAAACGAAGGCGAGAAAAAAAACACCACATTAATGAGGTAAGTGTGAATATTTAGTCAGAAATATCTAAGAGCAAGAGTAACTGTCCTAAAAAAATATCCACGCGCAGAGAAACCTCGCCAGGCTAATAAAATGAGATAAATAGTGAGTAAAATAACAGCGCATCTCCAGGCTGGTGGCCACTGTGGCCTGTTCAGCAGTTAGAGTCTCTTTCTTGCAGATTTTATTTTCCTCCCTCATAAATGAAACACTGGAGCTGTGATCAGGCCAAGCTTTTCTTGTTCCTCAGCTCCAGATGACTGTCCTTCCCTCCCTCTGTTGTTAATGGGATCAAGAAAACGAGGACTGTCCAACTTAATGCTTTCTCTCTCTGCCTGCGCTGGCCTTCATGGCAGGCGCCATTTGTAATTTTATATCCCGGGATAAAACACAGACACAGGACACCAAGGCCGACCCCTCTCTCTCTGCTCTTGTTGTTTGGGTCCTCTCTCTCTCTCTCTGTCACTGTAAGTGGATTATTGAGGGAGGCGTCTAGTAAAGTTGGTGATTGTATTAAGCTGCAGACCTACACGCAGGGCACAGACATTACGTGTCCCGTTTAATGGTGAAACAGCGATATGATTTAATCACATATTCCTCCTACTCTCTCTCTCTCTCTCCCTCTCTCTCTCTCTCTCCTTGGGACTATTCCTCAGAGTAAATAATTAGGATTCCAGCTTGTCTCCTGGAAAGATAAATGGCTGACATGTGTGACGTGCTGAGAGCTGGAGAAGGGCTGGACTGTCTGTCCAAAAACACAGAGGGTTTAAAAAACCAAATCTCCGTTTATTGCAGGTTTACTCCACTGTTGTTGGAGAAAATGTTAAAAATGCTTTTTGCCAACATTGACCAAAAACAATCTCCATTTCTGCCCCTTTTTTTCTCACCATTTTTGTTTTGTTTTTTTCTAAAATGCGGGAAAATGATTTTAAAATGAAGCGCATTTGCATAAATCATATTTGTGAAAGCTTTAAATATAAAGCAGCTTATTTGTGGGAAAAGGCCTGCTCTTGGCGTGGATTTTCTGAAATGGAGCCACATTTGCGTCATTTTACGCACGCGGTGATTTTTTTAGTTTCGGATAAATTTTGCGCATCAAACATTTTATGGCATTACGGTATCGATCTGTGCTGTTGCTAATTAATGATTGCTAACTGCAGTTAGCTGCCATGCTAGCCCACACGGAGGCTCTTTGTGATGATTCCTCCCCGGACATTTTATCTCCGCGCGCAAATGAGTGCCAGGTGTTCCTGCGCGTCAGCGCGCGAGATGTCTGAGAGGGCAGGCTATCTATCTATCTATCTATCTATCTATCTATCTTATTCGTTTATTCGTTCTTATTTAAAATGCAAACTGTTTTTGGAAAATACTGACATTCTTGCAAAACCTTAATATTTTTAAAGCGCCGCCATTTTTCTTTGTTTCTTCAAAATAAAGCAAAGAAATAAAATCTTTATCCAGTCGTCGTTCCAATATTTATTCCCTTGTTTCCTGCGTTGTGAAGCCCAGATGTCTTCTTCGTTGGTTTTCTGCAGCAGCAGATCCGGGCTGGTGTGAGTGAGGTAACAGCCGAGCAGACTGAATCCACTAAATCATGTGAGAGCTGACAGAAATAGGCTACCTACATCAGTCACAAAGAAACGCCGAGAAACAGGCCGCAGCCAGCGCCGCCATTACACAACAAAACGTCACGGTCAGGAAGAACAGCACACATGGAGGGGGAGAGATTTATTACAAAAACATCAGCATGGATGCAATTTATTCATGAGACATCCAAACAATGCCTTATATAGCCGAACAGCTGGAAATAAATTAGGGTTATTTTATTTGAATCCTTGAGTTTGAAGCTATGGGTTCAGATGAACTGCTTCAATATAATCAGGAACACATTCATAATCATGTAAAGATTTATATATCTGTTGTTTTTGCTGCTATGTCTTCCTTCTCTTATATTCTAATACCTTATTTTTAATGTCTTTGCTGGTTTTTATGCTCTTTATTTTACAAATGCTGCCCCTTGACTGCCTCTGTGGTTCTCTATAAATCACCGCCTTGCTTTGCTGCCATTCTTGTTCTTTCTATGAGCAGGGAAATTAAAAATAATTATAAACACAATCATCAGACATCAGAAATAACCTGAGACCTTTCTGTTTCATTTCTGGTGACTTTAACAGTCATGTGTGTCTTTTCATGCATGTGTGTGTATCTTTGCATGTGTGGGTGTGTGTGTGTGTGCATGCGTAGAGGGAGTGTGTTTGCCCTCGCCGTGCCCCCTCCATCACAGCATCTGCAGGCTGAGCCAGGCTCAGAGGGGAGGGGGAGAAAAGAAAAGCCCTGCTTTCTATTCATGTCATGGCGCCTTTCACTGGAGGAAGATGGATTTATCTCTCTTATTTCTTTATTCTGCCTCTGCTAACCTTTCAGGTCAGATTGCAGGGGACCGTTGGAGAGACACCGTCACGTGACCCCCGGTACCAAATGGTCTTCCGGCAGTGGCTCTCATCAGTGACCGGAGCACACGCAGACGCCGCCTCTCCTCTCAGAAATGCAGAAGACGACATACTACGACAACTCCTCGACACTTTTCGGTGGCTACTCGTCCTACCAGGTGCAGGGGGCTGCAGCGGCGGCGGCAGCAGCCAACGGCTTTGGGGGCTACGATGCCCCGGTCCCAGTGTCCCACCACCAGCCGGCCTTCCAGTCGGCGTCCCATCTGGACGTGGACTCGTACCAGCGCTCGGCGTGCTCCTTACAGGCGCTGGGCAGTAACAGCAGCCACCAGCAGCAGCAGCAGCTCGCCAAGAACAAGGAGCTGAATGGCAGCTGCATGCGGCCCAGCCTGCCACCAGAGCACCACCCCGCCTCCCAAGTGTCCCCCCCACTGCCCCCAAACCCCAGCAATGGTAGTACTGGGGCTCAGCAGCCGGGGGGCAGTGCTGGGGCCTCTTCAGTGTCCAAATCAGGCCCTACTAAGTCCTCCAATTCCTCCTCGTCCATATCGTCCTCCACCTCGTCCTCCTCCTCCTCCCTGCCCCCCAACCCTGCCCTGGCCAAGCAGATCTTCCCCTGGATGAAGGAGAGCCGGCAGACGACCAAGCAGAAAAACTGTTCGCCCAGCAACAACTCTGGAAACGGTGTGTTCCATTAACCACGTCTTAACCATGTCTCTCTATGTCTGAGCTTTGATTTCTCCCCCACAGACACAGAAACAACATCATTATTCCTCCTACACCTCCCTCTCTCTGTCCCATCTCCCCTGTCCTCCTTCTCTCTCTCTCTCTTCCTTCGTTCTCCTCCCTCGTTAGCGTCTTTGTTCTCATTACCTCCTCCTCTCCCATCACCACGTCTCTCTTTCCTCACCTCTCTTATCAACATCAAGCCTCAGATCCCCGAGGGTTTAAAAGGTTTCTCAGACTATTTAAGGGAAAACAGGTTTCCACAGGCGCTGCTTCGACCAGCGGCAGCAGACAGGCTAGCTGCTGAGTTAGTCAGCCCTGCTTCAAGGAAACATGAAAATATCTGCAGAGCTGGATTCATTAAAACATGCAAATATATCCTGCATGACAAATTACACTCCTGTTTGCATTTGGTCCATGTGAACACAAGTATACTGTGCTAAGGCCACAGGCTGGAGTCTGTTCATGCTCAGGTGGGCTTGGGTATGGTGCATGGCAGGTATGAATGGCCAGTGTACTGGGTATTAGACATCTCCTGTCTCTTCAAACCACACAGGACAGGCCCATTTCATCCTCTGAGCTGCACAATAGGTGTGGACGTAGGAAGAGGGTTGGTGTTGGTGTCTTTAAAACATCCATGTTGGCAGGATGGACTCCTCCAAACAAACCATGATTGTCTCCTCTTTCTTCTGCATGAAGGGGTTTCAAACAACTACGTGCAAACCACCACCTACCTTATCAGACTGTGCATGCACAGCTGCGCTCAGGCTCCTAACAGTGCCACTAATGTGCAGCCAGGTAGCTCAGTTGGTAGAGCAGACGCCTACATATAGAGGCTAGTCATCAATGTACCGGTCACAGGATCGATTCCCGGCCTGGCCCCTGTTCGGTGCAAGTCCTCACCCACTATCTCTCCACATTTCCTGTCCCCCTTCAGCTGTCCTTCTTCTATAGACGACAAAGAGACCAGCAGGGACAAGGGGACAATCATAGATAGACTCTTTATTATTCCTGTGGGAAATTCAAATCTGCACACAACCATTACATTCTATTTATAATTCAATAACATATTCATTGAAAAAAAACCAACTAAATAGTGAAACATGGGGCACTGAACGCTTAGTGGACCAGTAGAGGCCGGTCTTCCAAGAAGGCCTCTCAAGTTCAAATCCAGCGTTGTGCTAAGAAGCACAAACCTCCTGAGCTTTGCGTGCACCTGTTTCATTAGGCTGAGTAGAGAATAGGGCTGGGCAATTCATCACATATTAGATTAAATCACAGAATGGTCTGCTGCAATTTTCAAATTGCAGAAGGTGCAATATTTCTTTAACCTGAAATTTGTGTCAAAGCACCAGTTTAGAACTTTTTTTGCAGGACAGATGTTGTGCATCATATATCATGCAACCATTCTAGTGGCATATTTTTAGAATAGTGCACAAAGAAATCCTGTTTTCTTCATTTGTGTATGTTTCTCTTATTCAATCATGAGAATGATATAAAAATGATCATTCCCTTCTATACAACAGTTCATATCAAATGTGCAAAATGAGTAAAAATCATCACAATTTGATATTTTTACGAAAACCTTCTGCCCTTGTTTAATCTAATATTGTGTTGGTTATCATACAGAATGAATTTTTGCTTGTTTTTGTTGTAAAATGCATGAGATGAGGAATTTAAGAAATAACCTCTTATTGCAATATTGGGGAGAAAAAGCGCAGTGAGATTATGTTCCCTAATCATTCAGCCCAAGTAGAAAAGTAGTGATCTGCTCTGCAGTTCGCTCTGCATGTGGATTGCTGCACAGACGGAGTATGTGGTATTTGAGGGATGGGGTGGTTTCATTTTAGGAAGAGTATCTGGGTTAGGGTTAGCTTAGATCAGGGTGTCAAACTCAATCACAGAGGGGGTCGGATTCTGAATTCAGGTCTAACATGAGGGCCTAACTGGGTCCAAATTTAACCAAACTGTCAACCTCATTTTCACCAGTAATAAATTAAGGGAGGGGAAATTAGCACTGATGATAAATGACTTTGAGATTTAAAAAGTCTAAATGACAAGTTAAAGGCATAAATCTGAAATACAAAGTCAAACTTATTAGTTCGAAAGGTCAAAACATAAAATTAGATGTTAAAAAAATGCTTTTAAAAGGCAAATATATAAAAATCAAAGTCACAGTCACGTTTGTAAGGCAGAAAATATGACTTACAAGTTAAAATATGCACCTAAAATGTCAGAATATGATAAAGGTTGAAGTAATAAATTGAAAATGTCAAAATATTAGATAAAAAGTCAATGGACAAAACTAAAATTATTAGATAAAGTCAAAATAATTAATAGAAAAGGTTAAAATCTGAGATTAAAAACTCAAAATGTGAAATGTAAAAGTTCAAAATATGAAATAAAAGCCCAAATAATCAATTTAAGTCATAATTTTGCAATGCAAATTCAAAAATATGAAATGAAAACATAAATGATTTTTTTTCCGCACATTTCTTTTTGTCTAATTATTTTAAGTCTTTATTTTTTCACATTTTTCTGACTTAAGGATATTTGATATCATCAAGGTTAGGTTTACACTGGAGCAAATCTGCAGACCTCATATTTTAGGCCCAGTTATAATAAGAATATGATAAGATCTTGCGGGCTGGGTGTAACTGGACCACGGGCCGGATTTGGCCCCCGGGCCTTGAGTTTGACACCCCTGCCTTAGATGAATTATGCTGCAGAATGAAAATCTTGTAATGCCAATAATAACTTAAAACCCTCACTGAGAGTGCAGAAAAGGAAACGTGTTTCCACATTAACTACATGAGGTGCATGTAGTCCTGACCAGCAGAGTTCCTGCAGATCCTCGAAAAGTCTTAAATAGCAGAATTTTAAATTTAAGGCCTTAAAAAGTCTGTTTTTTTTTTTTTTTTTACCAGTGAGAGGTCTTACATTTTAACAGGCACATTTACCAAGACAGACCTCTATCCAATCTTTGTTTTCTACCCAACCTTGTAAGAGTTTAATCTTCTTCCTCCACTAATTGTTGCATAAATATTCTCAATAATTTAAGGAATTTAGTGTTGGATGTTCTAAATTTCCTGGGAGAGGACCAATGATTTGATCTGACTCTCTGTGACTAAATAAACTCTGTGCTGCGGTGAAACACTAGTCCAGGTCTCTAACATCTGGGCCTCCAGGTTACCCACTACAACTGGTGCAGCCCGCCCTTATTTTGACAACAAGTATTATTCTGCTTTTTAATAGTTAAACTGTTTAGAATCAGCTCAGCGTGCAAAGAACTGTTCTGATGAATACCATCATATGACATGTTGATAGAACAGAGGCATTAAATGAGCCAGAAATCATCACTGGAGGCTTTTAAGATTTCATAAACCAATCAGAAAAAAGTCTGATGTGCTGAGAAATCACATGACCATTAACCGTGCAAAAAGTGGTTTTGAATTTTCTCATTTTAGGTCTTTAAAAGGTCTCATATTAGATTTTTAAAACTGTGTAGAACCCTGAATCATAACACTGGCCTGATGCGCCATACCAACACGCCATTCCCTTTCTCCCCAGTCCCCCCCGTCCTGTCCTCTCGGAAACAAATGGAAAGAATCCCTAAAATAAATCTTAAAAAGCAGTGATTGTGGTTGTAGGCGTTGCATAAAGGGGAATATTTCCTGGTGAACAACAGCCGACTGTTCGGACGTGTGGTCAGAATAAGGTTGCCAGGTTTGGCGCTACCATGTCTGCATTAGTTGGGGCTAAAGTTGCATTCGTGGTTTGGCAACCAGTGAGGTGGTGTTCAGCGAGATAAAAACGGATCGGTACAGGGACCTGAGACTGGGTTGACTGCTATAAGAAGCTCAGAAGTGAGTGATTTAGCAGTAAAACAGCCCAAGGACAGCAGGATGTTGGAGCTAACGGACTACCACAGACCTGCACTAATATCCAGGAAGCCAGTGATCCCTACGTGAAGGCTGATAGACTCACAGACCCATGACATAATTTATATAAAATTAAATTTGTCATAGTTTTATTCAAAGACTAAAACGATCTAATATTGACAAAGTTTGTCCAAACCACCTTCTGTCCCTCCACTGTTGAGTCTACACTAACTTCTATTGGTGGAGTGTGTGTGGGGGTGTGTGTTTGGGCCCTTTGCTTGACAGTCTTGGTGCATTTTGGCCGTTAGGATAAACGAACTGTTGAACAGTGCTGTACAGTGCTCTTCATTGCCTCCTCCTCCTCCTCCTCTGGTTATTATTCTGCTCTCTGATCGCCCTCCTTCCTCTCGTCTCCTCCTGGCACCTCCTCGGAAACCCTGTGCAAACATGCAGATATGAACAGGATGAATTTAAACGTCATGTACGATAACAGATGAACAGATTTTCAGAGAGAATGACACGCAGACGTTTGAAATGGAAGATATTAGTGAATGAAAGAAAGGGAACCCAGCAGGATGATAAATCTGAATATCATGTCTGATAAGAGGCGTGCTGATGTCTTATTTGGATTGGTAGTTATCAATGAGAGAAATACGTAGTGTCATAATGAATATGAGCGTGTTATTGGTGCTCGAAGGGCTGTCGGGGGAGAGTGCAGAGAGTTTAGGAGAGATTAGACGCTTTATTGATGAGGATTTGAAACAATCGTTGGAGAACGTCAGCGCTCTGAGAGAAGGATGGCGGTTAGCGCTCTCATCTTTCTGTCCGTTCAGAGAAATAAACAAGAGAGTCGACTGTTTGTACTGTTGAAGAGGAGATGTGATTATGTAGAGATATGATCTCAGCGCTAACTGGAACTGTGCTGCATCAGCTTTTATTAGTTTGAACCGCACGCTGAGGAAGAGGTGGACGAAGATGCAGGGTGAGGGCGGAGCTAATCCTGAACCTGATCAAACTTGCGGTCTTTGAATGTCTGCAGGTCTGGTTCTTCCAAGGTTCAGTCCTAGCATGCCTCTTTAACACCCTATGGTCCCTGATCAGGTCTAGGAGTATACGGGGTCCTGGTTCTTGTTGGAATTAAGGGGTAGGGCTTCATGGACCTCCAATGGAGATTTTCCAGAAACCTCCCACAATATCTTGGAATCCAGGGCTGAATTTTAAACATTTTCCTGATGAGTTTATGGCTTTAGTCTCTAGTTTGAAGTCTTTGTCAGTACAGCATGTTGGTTTAAGCCGTGGTTCTCAACGTGTGGCTCTGGAGCCATATGCGGCTCTTTTGTGATGATTTGTGGCTCTTTTAGGTCTTATTTTTAAATATTTTTGCCCCAGAAAAACTTCAAAAAATCACGATTTTTTTTTCCACTTTTCACCCATTTAAGCTAGCTTTTGCCATTAAATACCACTTGTTTCCTCTTTTTGCCTGTTTGCTACTTCCTTGAGCCACTTTTATACTATGTTTGCCCTTTTCGCCACTTTTCACCCATTTCATCTACCTTATGCCACTAGATACCACTTGTTTCCTGTTTTTTGCCCATTTTTGCCACTCTTGACTGCTTTTTGCCCTTTTTAGTCACTTTCACTCATTTTTTGCCACTTTTGGACCATTCTATGCAAAATGTAAAACATTTTTTGTCACTTCTCACTCATTTTTGCTACTCTCGGACCCCTTTTTCATTTTCCTCCCCATTTTCACCCATTTTTGTTGGTTTTTCACCATTTTTGCCACCTTTAACTTACTGTTATTGCTACTTTAAGCTGTTTTCACTGCTTAGATTGTGGCTCTTGCAAAGGTATTTTTTAAAACAATTTGGCTCTTTGGTTGAGCAGGGTTGAGTAACACGGAGGTAGAGGCAGGACTTGGGGCAAAGCTACCTGGGACTGAAAGCCTGCAATCTTAGGAAACGTTAAATATTTAGTTCAGTGTTTGGTTGTTTTTTTAGGAGCTCTGAGGATTTGGCTGATCGTGTTTTCAGTGAGAACTTTTGGGAGTGTTTGACTCTGATTAAGTTCACTAAATGGTTCCCATCTACAGCTCCAGTCTCTTCAAAGAGACCAGAGAGACGGGGATACTGCTTCACTACAGCGTACCTGTTGGGCTGGCTGCACTCTAGACAAGTCTGGGCCTAAGAGAGCTCTGCTGTGTGTTTCCAGAAGTAAAATTCCCATAGTGGATTATTTTTTTAGCCATATCATCCACAGCATCCCAGTCAGACTTCCTACAAGGTACCTGAGTGTAAAATGATGATACACGCTCCTGTACAAGACTAAAGTTTGAATTATATTAACCTTTATTTAAGGAAAACCGTTTATTTTCCATCTCTGCCAAGAATTCTGTCATCTCTGCCACAGTTAGGGCCGGGCGGTTAATCAAAAATGAGATTAAGTCAAAATATTTTTCAAATTGTAGACGGTGCAGTATTTTTTTAACCTGAAATTTGTGTCAAAATGCCAATTTATTTTTTTATTTTGCATCAGAGATGTTGTGCATTACATAGCATTCAATCATTCAAGTGCCATTATTTAAGAAAAGTCCACAAAAAACCTACTATCTCCATTTTTGTACTTTTTCTTTTTAGAGTATGAGTGACTAAAATGATCACTCACTTCAATACAACAATTTATATCCTATTTGCAACATGAGTGGAAATCATCAGAATAGATATTTTTCTAGGTTAGCTCGGTTCATAAATTCAAAGCATCGTAAGGATTTTACTGAATGAGTTTGGAGGATCTGAATGGAACCAGCCCCACTGAGTGTGTTTGGGTGCTGTTGAGCTCTATGTGCATGAACCAAAGCTTGTCACAACTTATCATTTGTTTACCTCAGTGTTACTCAACCCTGCTCAACCAAAGAACCAAAGTGTTGAAAAATACCTAGTTGCAAGAGCTACAATCTAAGCGGTGAAGCAAAAACAGCTTGAAGTACAATAACAAAAAGTTAAAGGTGGCAAAAACGGTCAAAAAGCAACAAAAATGGGTGAAAAGGGGTGAGAATGGGGAGGAAAAGTGGAAAAGGGATCAGAAAGTAGCAAAAAATAGGTGAGAAGTGACAAAAAATGAGTTATAGGTGACATAAAATGGTCCAAAAGTGGCAAAAAATGAGTGAAAAGGGACTAAATTGGGCAGAACACAGTCAAGAGTTGAAAAAAATAGGAAACAAGTGATATTTAGTAGCAAAAGGTAGCTGAAATGGATGAAAAAGGCAAAAATGGGATATAGTGGCAAAAAGGAGTAGCAAAAATAGGAAAAAAGTGGTATTTCATGACAAAACATGGCTTAAATGGGTGAAAATTGGGGGAAAAATTGTGAAAAAGGGCAAAAAAGTCAAAATGGGTAAAAAAAAAAGTAGGAAAAGGTGGTATTTATTGGCAAAAGGTAGCTTAAATGGGTGAAAAGTGGCAAAAAATGGTGAAAAAAGGGTAAAAAGTTTCCCTTTTTTAAGGTTTTCTGGGGGAATAATATTTAAAATTAAGACCTAAAAGAGTCACATGTGGCTCCAGAGCCACGCGTTGAGTATCACTGGTTTACATACTCTTTTTTGACATACGTCAGACTAGTTTGATGTCCATGATTCCAGATCAGGAAGGTTCCGGTGGAATACCAGGGACTGGACATGAGACTGAGCAGACCTTAAGGTGTCACCATCAGGATGCTGCACAGTTTTTTAGCTCATACATGAACACAAACACAAATGTGCCCAAGCTGAGTGGAATACCAAGAAAACAGACCAGCTGGTGAAACGATGGGAACATTAAGATGGCCGTTATAAAGTCTCATGAAGACAGACCACAGTGGGGCTAACATCAGCGGTCCTCCATGAACATCCTGTTTGATCCCATGAGTTTCTGTGAGATCTCATGTCTGTGGAATCGCTACTAGAGCAGGTGTGTGGTCTTACCGGTCTGGCTATTAGGTGCATTCAGCTGATACTGTCTGTCCGTCCTCTCCCATGTTTATAACATATTCAAATGAAACTCCCACACACTGTCCAACCTGCAAAAGAAGGGTTTTTTATTTGCAACATGTCAATGCTCAACCTCAAGGTCCAGGACCAAAATGCTGCGAATAAATAACTCCTCTTTCCAGCTTGGACAGTGTGTGGGAGTTTCATATGAGTTGTTTGTCGGATACCTTACCTAGATAGATGTGCCATTTTTCCATCATGTCTCCCATATTTTTAAAATCTGCCAACATTTGGAAACTGTCTTGTAGCCAGTCCAACCAGATATCACCATTTATTTTTCCATAAAACAGACTCGAAAGCTCATATTGCCAAATTCAAGGCTTTAAAACAGTAGTCCACCGGTCAACCGAGGCTACATCCACCTTACCTTTACACACTGTGTGGTATAAAAACATCCCAAGCATTTACAGGCCTTTACCAGCCAAACTGTGCTCTGTAGACCTTGGGCTGTAAGAGAAGAAAGGGTGAATTATCATCATATAGCCACGATTATCTTCTTATGATCATGGAAAGCTAACATCAAAATTTAAATTAAAACTCAGTGGAGCTTTTAAAACCCAAACCATGTGATCGGTTGGTTTACACCTTTATGTACCACCCTGGACCTGACTGACAAAGTCATCCATGTGTTCATGATTGTTTTATCCCCGCCTGATTCAATGTGAAAGATCTCTGTAAAGCTCTTGTGGTTTTGCGGATGCAAACGGCTATTGCACAAACTTCTACATTGCTCACCTGCAGGTTGAGAAATGTACTCAGCCTGTGTGTTTGCTTTAGCATTGACAGACCCCCAAGCTTAGTCCGCTTCTTCTGACATTCAGCTAGAGAATCACACTCATAGCTGTGAAAAAAAAGCACTTTCACTCTGGTTCTGAATGATGTGTAGTGCAGCAGTGATTGTCTTTGCAAACATGACCTGAAACTGAAGCGTCTGATCAGGTATCTGGATACTTGTGAGCTTTATCAGCCAGCGTAGCTGTTACTGAAACGTGTCGAGTCGTTTGACTCTCCTTGGCGCTCTGATTGAATCGAGCTCAGGTTGACCTCGGTCTGCGCTCGTCGTCTTTGTGCTGCAGCTGCTCTTGCTGTGGGGGGTTTTGTCTTTCCAGCCAAGATGCAATTTAGCCGCCCTGAGCCAGCACCGGGGCCTCCGTCTCTTAATAACTGCCACTGTTATGAAGTGTTGACAACTAATATCAAGGGATAATTCAGCCAGCGTGCCCGGACCCCCCGCTGCTTTATTAACAACCTGAATGCTTTCAATTTCCTCCAGCAGGCAGCCACAGAGAGGTTCTTTCCTGGTGAATTTTAGCAGATGTTTTTGAATTTAGTGTCAGTCTTTACATCAAAAGTCTTTTTAGTTTTAGTCATGTTATGGCCTTTTTCATTCCTGAAAGTTTTAGTGACATTTTAGTCGACAGAAACTCAAAAACATTTCAGTTTAAGTCCTTAGATTTTAGTTTTTACTTTAAGTCACGGCATTTCTTCTTTGACCTGATTTAATCAGCCAAACTGTAAAATTAAAATGAATGCAGAACTCTCATATCAATACACTATTAATGCTGTAATGCATTTAAAATAAACTGGCATGCATGAAATGCACAGTAGAGAAATGTGGGTGTTGAATGTCCAAGTCCAGCTCTAAAATTGTAGTCTTATTTTAGTCTCCTTGATAAAACTAAACTAAGTTTTGTCAGAGTTTCTTCCTCAGAGATCTGTATTTAGCTTTAACATTTCCAGTCACAGTTTCCTGGATTAACCCAGCTCCATTATTCATGCCTTTCTCTGTGTTTCTCTCCTCAGCGTCAGGAGGAGCAGAGAGCGGCAGCAGCGGGGAGAAGAGTCCGACGGGCAGCTCATCGGCGTCTTCTAAGCGTGCTCGTACGGCGTACACGAGCGCCCAGCTGGTGGAGCTGGAGAAGGAGTTTCACTTTAACCGCTACCTGTGCCGGCCACGCCGCGTGGAGATGGCCAACCTCCTCAACCTGTCCGAGCGCCAGATCAAGATCTGGTTCCAGAACCGACGTATGAAGTACAAGAAGGACCAGAAGTCCAAGGGCCTGAGCTCCAGCTCTGGGGGGCCCTCGCCGACGGGGTCTCCCCCCCTCACCATGCAGTCCTCCGCCAGCTTCCTCAACTCCATACACGCTATGGGTGGGGGAGGCGGGGCAGGAGGCTACGACGTCCCGTCTCCGCCATCCTTCGGGAAGCCCCACCAGGGCGTGTCCTACTCCATGTCCACTGCCTACTCCAACGTCCCCATGAAGGGCTGCCCCCCCCAGCAGAAGTACGGGGCCCCCGACCCGGACTACGGCGACCCCCACCCCCACCACGGTCTGGTACAGGCCAACAACGCGGGCTATGGGACCCCCACCAACATGCAGGCCAGCCCGGTATACGTAGGGGGGGGCAGCTATGTGGACCAGATGCCCGGCTCGGGGCCCTCCATGTACGGGCTAAACCACCTCGGCCCCACACCCCCCCACCACCAAACCATGGACTACAACGGCGGGGGGCCTATGTCGGCTGCAAACCAGCACCACGTGGGTGGAGGGGGCCCGCAGGGTCCCTGTGACCCCCCCGCACACCCGACGTACACCGAGCTGTCGGCGCACCACACCTCGACTCAGGGCAGAATCCAGGAAGCACCCAAGCTCACTCACCTGTAGCAGGTTTGGAACAAACGTAGGAGGTAGAAGACGACAGGAACGAGTAACACCACACGACTCAGTGACAGACTGACACCAGGGGACTCTACTGCTGCGGGGGCCGAGGGAGGGGGGCAGGACGGGCCCGCAGGAGACATCCAGGGGTTTGTCATGTGCTCTAAAATATAAAACATGATCCATTCAACGCCGTCATGTTCATGCTGCCTCAAACTGCTGCTCCACCTGGGCTGACAGGGCTTTAGCTTCACTGTTTCCTTAAAATAGACGACGTTTAGCTCAACACGCCTGCTTTAAAGTAGCTGTGAGGTCCTAAAGACGGGACAGAAGCAGGGGATAAGAGGCACATCTCTGTTCTTGGAATGAAATCAGTGCTGGCTGGAGAACTTGTTCCTTGGCATGTGATTCATGCAGTAATAGAATCAACTAAGAGGAAGCACCAAGACTCTCTATTTAACCCTCAAAATGCCTTTATTTTCACAGCATGGTCATGTAGACGTTAGAGAGAAGTCTTCAGATTGTGTTTTTAAGGTTTACACAACCGTGGTGTGAAAATAAAGTCATTTTAACCATTAAAGAGAAAGCCTTGGAGTGCTTTCTTTAATTATTATGACTGTTTCTCTGTCTTGATATAAACAGTTGTATAGGCATGCATAGAAAACCAGGAGCGGCTGTACAAGCCCCTGTTAGTCTAAGGAGGTCTCATCCTCTCCAAAAACACAAACCCAGTGATGAAAAGCACAAAACAAAGCAGTTAGACTGTACAAATCTGAGCTTTTGATTCTCTTTGTAGATATTTTAGGGCTATGTGCTGCAGCTAACATCAGCTCAGCATGTTTTAACTTACAAACTTTAGCTGACTGAAATTCTTTAAAAAGTTCAGACTGCAAACATCTAAAAAGAAAATGTTAGTGTCCTGCACAGTACTGCATTAGCTCTTTAAAAGATGTTTGAATGTCTGGTGTAATGCAGCTTCGATTAATTTTTAACTTAATCCTGTAAAGTTAGACTTCTGCTGCCCACTCGTCCTGTTAAAGGTTTATAAAGTTAACGCCCACCCTCTCCGCGCTCTCCCCATGGAGAGTTTTTGGTCCCAGAGCAGTGAGGCGTGTTGTACGAGTGGGAGACGAGGTGTACAGTCAATCCTCTCCCACGTCCCCCCGGGGAGACGATAAATGTCAGGGAGCTCGTCTTGTGGCACTCCTGCAGAGACGTATCGGCAGCTGTACGGCATAAAGAGATGTGGAGAGAGCTCTGTTTTAGTCTGCGCTCATTAGGCGGAGAATTTACTGCAGGATGGAGCACGTTAGTCAAACATAGCAAACGTCATGGAGGCTAAAAGGGAGAGGAAATATCAGAGCAGCATGTGTGATATCTAAGAAGTTCACTGTAAAGTACTTCCCCACTGTGGATTTTATCCACTATTGGGCCTTTTAAACCTTCTTAGGTAGTATGTTGTAAAGAGCCTGAACTGGCTCTGTGCTTTAAAATTACACTTAGATTATAAAACTACAAACATCCCTCCCTCCTGGTGAATGAAATAGTAGATATTTTAATGTGCAGTTAACGAGGTGGCTAGATTTATGACGGCGCGCTCTCCCCCTCCAGGCAGCATGTGATGCTGTCAGCTGATCCTCCATCAGACGGAGAAATATACGATCTTCTGTTTCAGCACATAAAAACCTCTGGATGCTCTTCAGGCCTCACTCTGCCTCCTCTCGCCTCTGTCCGCTCAGACTGAATCACTACTAACCCTCTGTGTCCGTCTGTGGCAGCAGCACATGATTCTGAAGGAGGCACAACCTCTCACAATCGGCCACAGACCCCTCCACTAACACCACATACATGAATACTGACCACAGCTCTCATCGCTCTAACAGGGTTTAAGAGGCTAAGCTAGCTCCAGGACACGTCTGTGCTAAGCTATGTTAGCTCATCACTTCTTCATGTGGGATTCCTTAAAAACATGTCATTTCACTCACACTGGTGTCAGCACTTTGGTTTGGGTTTATGCACCAAAATGACTTGGTTATATGTGGGACAAGATCCTAGTCTTAGCTAAAATATAAATCCAAAGGCCTCTTATGTTGATTTTAAAATAATAGGAGAGTACTAGAGCCACTTTAAGGAGAAAAATCAGAGATTTTGTGGATAAAGTCCTCATTTCTTGCAAAAAAAAAAAGGAGCTAAAGTTAGCTTGTGTTCTATTTTTATAGGAATATCTAAAAAGTATGCTGCTGCCTGCAGTAAAACAGAACATCTCGTAAAGTTCAGCCTCTGTAAAGGTTTCTGTAGCAAATCGCTCCCTTAGTCAACCTTTGAAATTCCTCTGGACACGCTGCGGTCTGTCTCCAACATGTCCCAGAGGTCCATTGTGCTCTGCATGAGACATGCACCAGATCTATCCAGCAGCAGCCAAACCACCTCAATCCTTGTAGAGCAGATTGATCCACACAGGAGGAAAAACATGCGAAGCATCCGCTCACCTGTGAAATGCAACCCAACACACAGACTTTGATCGTAAATCATCACTCTAACATCACATCTCATTTTGTGGCACAGGCTACAGGCCGGTCAGAGGGTCACGGAGCTACTGAGGTCCCGTTAACGAAGAAAAGTTCACTTTTGAGATGGAAACATGAAACCACACGTTTGACTTCCTGTACTCACCCATGGTGGGAACAATGGAATCGTGGAATAGACTAGAAATGAAGAGCAAAAAAGGCATCATTTCCAGAGAGCAGTGGTTCTCAACCTTGGGTTGAGACCCCCTTGGAGGTCTTGAGACACTGACACGGGGTCTCCAGATGCCCTAAAAAACTAAGAATATTTTTTAAACGATACTGTTGCCACTTTCCACCATCTTTTGCCATTATTAACCCATTGTAGCAATTTTTAACCAGATTTTTATTCTTTTTTTTATCAAGGGGGATTTACATTTTTAAGAAGGCTATTTACTGCACAAAAATACGTATTTTTCTTTGATAAGAGTAATTATTTTTTCAGTTTCGATATGAAATATGTTTATCACATCTTAACTTTAAAAGGGACCATGGTTTTGTTGACCTCCATGGACCCCCGGTTTGGCTGTGCACCAGAAAGCTCTTCCATTTATCCTCCTTTATGGATGGCCTTTTCTGCACATGACTATTCCAAATTGTGCATGGCTGTGTTAACCATCTTCAGGTACAGTTGGATGTCCCTGTTCTCTGGCACTTTTATTTTGGGGGTTGCGGGCTGAAAAGGTTGAGAACCCCTGCCATAGAGAACTCTTGGTTCTCCCTTGATCTTGTAATCTTGAGTCTCTAGCTGTTCAGGACATGAGGAACGGTTCCAGTGGGCGACGGCACGCACCATCAGTCAGAGCAAAGCCCTGCGCACTTGGAACTTAGCTCAGGCGGAGTATGTGGAATATGGGGGTAATACTTACTTTTATGGTACATCAGCACCATTGTCAGTGCATTTACATGCACCGCTGAGTTGACATAGAGTTCCAGCTCATTTAGGATATTTAACTGGACTGCTGTCCTTGTCCCAGGATGCACACGCTGAGGGAGAACTGATTTAATGATAGGAAAAACATCTGCTACTCTAACATGCCCCTTTTAATCAAGTTTCTGTAGACATTTTTCACATTAAGTACTTTGGCACAAATGTGTTGCCTGCATCCCTCTTACTTAAAAGCTCTGGTCATTTACATGCAAAAATAAAACAGTCTCCAACTGAACTATCTACATGTGTCCAGCTATGAGGAATTTAACTTCAACATGATGAATTCCTCTGCATCAGATCTGCCCTAAAGTTGCTCCATGTAGCCTTGAACCCTACAAAAAGGCCTACCTACCTAACGACCCAGACTGCAACCCCTGTGATTCTGCCACTGGTTAGCACGGGTCACGGGTTAGCACCAGCCTCTCAGTAATGTCTACAGATGTGTTGTGTGTACTCCATAGCTGCAGGCTGCAATAGATGTCGGTCAGTGGCTGAAAAGTGTCAAGAAAAATCCTTCAGCTGATTCACCAGCTTCCCATCTCCCGCGATGTCTCCCCTTTTTTCTCTGTCGATCAGTATTTATTAGCTCCATCTCAAACACAAGTTTCAACCGCCATAGCTTCCTGTGCACAAACATGCAGGAAATAAGAGGACAGGACTGCGAACCGGCATAAAATTACACTGCTGAGTAGCATCTGGGCACAGTATTGCAGAGCGGTGTGGACACGCAATAAACAAGTATTTAGTATCAAGTATCAGACTGCAGTCCGACTGACATGTTTACATGCAGTTTTAGTCAGATGATCTACTTTTTCTGACAGCATGTAAATGCACGGACTGTAAAGTTCAAGGTTCAAAGTTCTTTATTAGAACCCAAAAAGGTACATTTGTTGTGCAGACAGGAGTTCAGCATCCATTAAAATGTTAAAACAAACATTGACGATTAAAACCAAGTCATGATAAAGTGCTCTGGATGACATCCAGTCTAAAATAACACTCCAGAAGTGCTAAAGTGCTTTTGAAGGCTGCCTAGAATAATACATACTCCATTAAAGTTAAAGTGCATCATAGTTTTGTCAAGCAGTGCCATATCTGCAGGTACATCAGTGCTCCTGTAGCGTTCAGTTCTCCCTTTAGTAAGTATCAGGATTGTGCAAAAAGTTGTTTTTTTTCTGCCGAAAAAAAGACTCACTTGCAAGAAAGGATCTCATTTGTAACAGAGAAAATGGATGTAAGCAATCAGGATCTTTAAAATAACATGCAGGCTAAAAATACCCCACAATGGGGTTTTTCTCCTCAGAAACAGCGGTTTCCTAAAATATTATGACTTATTTCTCAGATTCTCTGATTTTACTCCATTAACATGGCTCTCATTCTGTGTCTTAGTTTAAAAACTCTCCGTTAAAGTGAGGGATTTGTTTCCAGACACAGTTTGGTCTGTCTGGACGATCCAATAAAAGGCGACAAAAATACACGACTGGGTGAAATACAGCCTTTAAGGAGTCCCCCTTCACAGTCATCATCAGGTGATGCTGAGCGTCCTCTCACTCACGTGCACACTAACACACACACACACATTTACACACACACTGACAGCCAGCTGTTGACATCTTCAAACAAACTGATGAGAGGACACGGAAGAGACTTTTTTAATGTTCTTATTTTAGCACATCATCGACACAGGGTAATAATAAGAGTGGAGAACACTATTTATTTATGTTTGGGTAAGTCACTGCCCTCTCTCTCTCTCTCTCTCTCTCTCTCTCTCTCTCTCTTTCTCTCTGAAGGGTTCACTTTCGTTAGCGGACAGCGACGCGTCCACATTTTGCTATGGTTTAGTTTTGTTCTCACATATCTTGACTTTTAAACGTGGATACAGGGTATATATTTGAACAAAAATGACTGTCTCAGAGCTCAGAGCTGACGTGTTGGTGCACTCTAAAACCTGCGGCATTTATTTATCAGAGCGGATAAACAAGAGACTATTTCTGCCAGCGTGTTTGAGCGTGTGTGTGTGTGTGTTGACCTTTTCTCAGACCCTGTTTACACTTCACGCTAAGATCTGTGCTGGGTTCCAGATACCAGACACATGCATTCAAACTTTTGCATTAACGTCTCCAGTGCTAACCTATGATTGTAACCCATTCGCCAACCTCTTATGCAAGTATCAGCCTGTGCATCATCTCTGTGTCGCTTCCCCCGGCGTTGACGGTCTGTTTTTATGAGACTTTTGCTGAGAGAGATCCATAAATGTGACCCAATCCCACATGGTTTATTCACTAACTTCACCATGTCCTTTAAAGGAAAAAATGAAGGAGAAAAGCTGCTAAAAAAGCTGCTGCAGGCTCTTAATTATTGGATGGGTTTCTCTGCATGCAACGTGCAGTGAAGAAGCTTGCAGCACAGATGGATGGAGGCAAGTTAGCCACATGCTAATAGACTAGCGGCGCCTCTTGAACAGCTTTTCTCCCTCATTTTGTCATAACGATGCTTCTGGGGTTCCAGTTTAGCTCACTGGGTAGAGCAGGCATCCATACACAGAAGTTATAGTCCTTGATACGGAATCGGTTCCTGGTCTTGGTCCTGTTTGGTGCATGTCTTCCCCCACTCTCTTCAGAGTCTATAGGAAACAGGGATGGGGCGCTGATGGTTATGTCTGCGCATCCCATGTATGAAGGCTTCTTTGCATGTCATTCCCGACTCTCCTGCTCCAATTTCCAAGTTAATCCATGGTTCTTTCCCTCAAATAAGGGCATAGAAGTCCAAAAATAAGCATTGAAAAGAAGTGGGGAGATAAAGCAGCTCTTTGAATGGAATTGCTGCAAATTTCCCTCCATTCATTTGTATTGTTAGCAGCATCACTGCACAATGCACAGAGCACATAAGGATACCTAGCTTAGCAAATAAACCTTGTGGGGTGTCAGCTGGAGCATAATGAAGACTCCATTTAGGAGAACAGGCGACCAGCGAGGCTGAACCGATGTGTGTACGCCACATTTTTGGCTGACTTCATTCATGCCAGGTCATGTTGCATCTACACAACCGATCCGACCCAGATGGAGACGTCCCATCACCTCTGTAAGCAGTGTAACCTTTATATCCGAATTCCCAGAGTGGATGTTAATGTGAGGTTTAAACGGGGTCTTTCTCTGCCGCTCTGAGAATAAACCCGCTGATGTTTCTACGGTGCGTACCGACACAGATGCTCCTCACTCCTGGGCTTCATTGTTGCACTTAGAGTTTACATTTTGATGGTTAAAAGGTAAAAAATAATAATAATAAAATCTTATTTTGAAGACGGAAGGCCCTCCAATCAAAGCGTCTTTCGCCAATGTGTGTTCAAGTGAACATTCATATATAAATATTTATTTGTTATAGCCAGTTTAAAAAAGACTTTCTGTTTTGTATTATTATTTATCCTTCATGTATTTATATCGAGAAAAAATACTGTACTTTTTTAGTATTTACCTGTTATGAAAGAAAAAAAAACAAGGTTGTGTTTCTTCTTGTCCATTGTACTGAAGTTACATTTTTTAGTTCTTGTATTTTAGAAGAAGAAAACGTAGTTTTTATGTTCCTATGATGACCCTTGTACATAAATGTCTTGGCTTGTACAGGGAAAAAGGCACAGGCGGGGATCGGTGACCCGCCGGTGCATAGTCTGAAAATTTAGACCAACTATTAGCTGGAAAAAAGAACGAGTCTTTTTGGAGAAAACTACTTCTTTCTTTGTCCTTTGTAGCTCCTTTTTCTTTCATTGTTGAGAGAGTTGTCTGTCGAACAATTCTTTAATAAAATGTTATGTTATTCAGAGCTAGCCTCACTCTTTAATGGCTCAGGTGTTAAAAATAACTCTACCTGGGGTGTTTGTGTGCATCGTAGGCGGTCTTACTGTCATGGCAACATGCAAAACAAGGCGGGGCTCTGCGCGGCTCCGCTCGGCTGCAACAAAACCAAAAACTAAGAAAATAATGTCACACTAGGATTACAACCAGCAAGCTTTCAAGGATGAATGAAACCTTTTGAACGCTTAAAACCTCCTCAGCTCATGATGGAAAGTTTTATAGAAGCAGAAAGTTCCATTTTAAACCAAACATCCAAACAGTTTCACTTAAATCCATTAAAAGAGCAGATATCAGTTTGATTCCTGCTCAATCAGTCTGATTTAACATTTGGAGGTTTAAAGTTTAGGAGAGATTGTTCTTAAATCTTGTGCTGGTGTCACTTCTTTCTAAAGTCTATTGTCATACAGCTCAGTGCTGTCTCAGTGTTAAATATCAGCTCCTCACCTAGGGCTACACAGAGCAGCGTCACTGTCACTAAACTTTCCCTACAGTTAAAAGCGGAGCCTGGAGCCACGTGTTACACATCAGGAATCAAAGAAAACATCTTCAACCTTTATGAAAACTTCAAATCTGGCAGCAGCTTTTATGCTAGCCTGCTAGAGTCAGATAGGAGGGGTTAAAGGTCAAAACAAACTGTTACTGGATGAAACTCAACACCTGTTACCGATAGATTTTCACAGAGAACGCCTGTTTAGTTGGACAAAAGACTTCAGCTCTTTGATTAAGTTTGAGTTAACGCCTAAGATGACCTGCAGAAAACCTGCAAATAACCAAATTTAACATCAGCTAGAGCCGTGGTACTCAAAGGTGTGTCTTCAGGCAGGTCTAGGTGTGCTGTACTAAAACTTTACACTTCAGACTCTGCAGTGTGCTCAAGAGGTCGTTTTGCATGATAGTAGATATGCTTTGCCTTGAGATTTCAGCTAAACCTTATATTTGCATTATGCAAAATAAGTTTGAAAACCACTAAATGAGACTACGATGGATTCTGTTGATGTAAAAACTCTCATGTTTGGGCTGAATGATTTACAATCATAATCTAATTGCGATTTTTTTTTACAAATATTGTGATTGCGATTTAATACACGATTATTCTTGGGTTAATCTTGTGTATTTTTCGACAAGTTCAAGCAGTAAATAATTCCATAAATAAGACCATGTATGTTAAAAACAATGAAATTATTTCCGAAACACTTAACCCATAGTAGCATGAATCTGAATATTGGGGTGCAACAAGCTTTAAGCTATAAAGGAGGTGGCTGGGGTGGAGGAGGTTTAGCCGGGGTATGACTTTTGTCACGTAACGCTAGGCTTCATCAGTTTTAGACAGAGTGAACTATTTTTGCTCGTATTGCAAATGTGATGTCATTTGCTTTGTTTAAGGGCGTTATCATTTTTATGTCACTCATTTTGATTAAGAAAAACATACATAAAACAAAAAAGGAAGATTTTTGTAAACCATTATTTAAAAAATGACACTTGAATGTTTGCATAATGTGCATCAAATCTCTCCCAAGTTAAAGAAATATTACAACTTCTTTTATTTGAAAATTGTAGTAGGCCTTGTTGTGATGTAATCTAATTTGCAATTAATTGCCCAGCCCTACTCATGTCACAGAAACATCTCCATAGTCAATTTCCCTGCAAAAATAAGTCTTGTTCTGGAGCTAAGGTTGGGTCTGGTTCATACTTGGACCTCCTCTGACTACCTGGGCTCTGGCAGCAGTGGTTCTGTCCATGTGTCCCGTTTACAGACTGCTGTCCTAAAAGCCCATGGCTCCTTCCCCACTCTCTTCCATCTCTATCCACGGTCCCATCTGTCATATAAAGGCTAAATAATCATCCAGTACTCCAATCTAACCAATCAAATGTCTGTCTGAATCAGTGGGTCTACCTCTCCTTCTTCCTCTCTTGTTTAATCAGAAGTTTCTCTCTTTCTGGGGGCTCCATGTTTCTGACCCATAGTGAGTCTCTTGTGACCCAAATAGAAGCAGAGAAGAAGAAACCGGAAGGCAAAGGAGATCTCCAAAACAAAAGCAGAGTTCAGATATTTCAGCTCTTTTTCTCCTCCAGCTTTGTGTTGATGTTTGTGACTAAAAAAAGCCCTGAGGCCTGCGCCTGAGCTCAGTCACATGGTCTCCATACTCCCCCTCCTCTCTCTCTCTCTCTCTCTCTCTCTCTCTCTCTCGCCGTAGCACGCGCTCGCTGAGAGGCCTGAGAGCAGCATAAAACTTGGGACATAAATCAGACTCCCATAAATAATGGCCGTACTTCCCTTTACATCTCCGTTGGACTAACAGACAATAAAAACACCAATAAGCAGAGATTGGATCTAATTTATTGCCTCATAAAAAAAACACAGCTTCGCCTGCGCGCGCACTCTGCTGGGAACTGTACAGGCACGCTCACACAACCAAACACACAAGCAGAGACACAAAGGTAGAAATGAAAGAGCACACAGGTGAGACCGGACAGGTAGAGACAGGCTGGAGAGGAGGAACGTCCAAAAATGACGACTGCTACTAACAAGGCGACGAATTGGAGCAATAATTGGCAGAAAAGGTGTCGAAATAAATCAGCCTTAAGTACAGACACGTCCTCCTCATCAGTCACTAACATCTGGCTTCAAATCCAACATTTATCAGGATCATTTAGACTTCAAATCAACAGCGACTGTACCTGTAACTGCAGGAGTACCTGACTTTACTAAAACCACTACGGTGCATTTCTGTGCATATTCTTTATTTTAATTTCTTTATATTTTTTGGAAGAATTCCTGCTGCATTTCTAGCATCTTACAGTTTTTTCCCCTTTCTATTTTTATTATTTTTGTGCAAAAAAAAAGAAAGATTAAATCAGTTTAATATTTTTAATCGCATTCAGCAGTGAAACCGACTGATTATAAGTCAAAATTGAAAATTTAAAAAACTGTTAGCATTGCCTGTTTTTTAAAATAATTTGTGCTTTTGCTTTTTTCTTCATTAACCCCTTAATGCCTGTTGTATCATATTTGATACACACTTTTATGAGACCTCTATCTAATCAAAATGATCCATGAATGACTTAAAAACATTTAAATACAGTCTGATAATTCATAAAAATGCCCTCCAGTAGATTATCAGTTGCCAATATGCCTCATGTATCAATTGTGATACAAAAAATAAATATGCTTAATTTTATGGCAATTTTTCTTTTTTTGATTTTGGTCAAATGTTGAATAAACATGTCAGTTTCAAAATATTAGAATTTCCCGGCTATTATTTGAGTTATCAGGTATCAAAGGGTTAATTTTCCTGAATTAGAAAAATTAAAACCTCAAACATGAATTGAGGATTGATTTCACTTCTAACCGGTTAAAATCAAAATCAAAGTAAATGTGCAAATTTTAATTATACACTAACATATTTAGGAAAAGTAACAGTCTGCAGAATAAAACACAATAATTGTAGATTTTAAAAACCATAATTAAAAGATACAAATCCTCTCCATCGGTTGACAAATCCACTGCGTAAAATTGGCTTTTAAAAATCAGCCTTTCTTCTCCAAAAATGCAAAATGACCTCGCTGTAATTTGGTTAAAAAAAGGGAAAATGTTTTTAAAATGTGAGAAAAACAGAAAGAATAAGAGGAGAAGATGGTGTTCAGGGCAGCTCAGCAGCTTGGCTCTGCTGTGGCTCTGAGTGTTTCTGTGTTTTCACGCAGCCTCGGCCTACACACGCTGAACGCGCTCAATAGCTCCCACTCCCACACACATTTCTGCTTTTTTCTCTCTGTGCCAAAAGGCATGGGAACGACAGAGAACAAGAGGGAGGCGTGAGTATTTTCAATCATTTGTTCTTGTTATCCGAGCCGTTTTTTCCTCGACAGATTGAATATTTCTGCGCGTATTTATTTGTTGCGCGTAAAAGCTGCGTAAAAAAAAGACCAACATGGGGAAATGTGAACCAAAGAGGGGAGAGAGGTAGAGGGAGTTAGGCTGAAGGTTTGCTTGTTATTTGGGGAGAGAGAGGAGCTGCTGTCAGCCTCTTTGCAGGCGGGAAAGATTGATCACCGAGCTGCTTTTTTTCCACCCGGGGCTCCCCCCAAAAATAGTCTCTCTCTCTCTCTCTCTCTCTCTGCTAAACTCCACAGCTCCTGATCTTTAGACAAATCTACATGTGCGTCCTGTAGAGTCTGAAATCCTCTCACTGTTAGCCTTCATATTTAGCTGCTGTGCTGCTATTTCTGCTGTTAGGAGGAAGAGGAGGCCTGCGCTGCCCTCCGTCTCCAGTCTCACGGCGCGACCTCGCTGTGAACTCTCTCTCTCTCTGCGTAAACATGCCAAACACGTTAGCACATATACATCACACTGAGACAGAGCGAGAGAGACGACCTGGACAGCGTGAAGGGTATGGAGGCCGAGCAGACTATTTCAGTCAGCTTATATTCTCACAACACACCTAAGACTATTTAAAGCCAGAAATAATCCAAAATACACTTCCATTAAAAACAAAAACATGCACTTACACACAGTCAGGCTCCCCCTCTTCACCCTTAAATCTAAGTTTGTGTCTCTGCCCTCATCTTCCTCTCCTCCTGAGCTGCTGCACCTTCTCAAACCTCCAACTTTTCTCTCTGAGTTTATGATTTCTGCTTCTGTCACCCTCTGTAAGATTAATGAGCTGTAAACATGTGAAGGAGCCATATTGTAAACGGCGCAGACCATCTCCGGTCTCCCCTTATGTTTTAACCGTCATTACATCACCCAGAGGACCGAGACTCGTCCTGAAGATGTTCTTTTGTTTGTGCGTAAAAACGGCCTGGGATGCGTAGCCTCGCCGCCCACACTGCGCACATGGCGAACGGCAGCCTTCCCGTTCATCCTCCCCACATTTTACCCCCTGTTAAGAGCGAACAATAGCAGCTATCCCTTCAGAAAGCCGCTCTGTGCTAGGGCTGGGAAATATGTGGAATTTTTAAACTCTAATGATGCATTTTTAAACCAGATAGAGGATAAAACAATATCGCTTAAATGTTGATTTGAACAGAAAGGCTTAAGCTCAGTGAAAGACTGTCTACAGCAGGAACCACTGACAGTAAAATGCTTATTGAGCAAAGATAATCGATTTAAAATGCTTGGACGAAATTGGAAATTTCACTTTAATCATTTGATTTAATTAAGAACTAGATCAAAATTGCAATTTCAGCTGAAATTGCATGGGGATGCTGAGAGCTTAATTGTGGAAGAACTGCTGAAAATAGCCAAAGGCACAAAAATAGCTGAAGATGGCATAAAAATAGCATAAAATGGCATAAAAGAAGCTGAAAATGGCATTCAATAGCTTAAAATAGCCTAAATAGCGGAAAATAGCATAAAATGGCATAAAAGTAGCTGAAAATGCCATTCAGTTGCTCAAAAAAGGATAAAAAATAGCTGATAGTAGCCTAAAAAGGTTGAAAATAGCCTCAAAATTGCTGAAAATAGCATAGAAATAGCTGATTTTGGCCTAAAAGTAGCTGAAATTTGCCTTCAGTGACTGAAAAAGCATAGAGTTAGCTGACTAGATCAAGATTGTAATTTCAGCTGAAATTGCGTGGGGATGCTGAGAGCTGAATTTTGGAAGAACTGCTGAAAATAGGCAAAAGCACAAAAGTAGTCAAAAATATAAAAATAGCATAAAATGTCTAAAAAAAAGTAGCTGAAAATGGTATTCAATAGCTCAAAAAAAGGATAAAAATAGCTGAAAGTAGCCTAGAAAAGCTGATTTTGGCCTAAAAGTAGCTGAAATTTGCATTCAATGACTGAGAAAGCATGAAAATAGCTAAAAATAGCTAGATTTTAAAACTATAAAAGTTAGAATTGAGAAAAGTCATAGCAGTTGAATGACGAAGAAACTGAATTTTTTAAAGTTTAAACATGTCGATTCGACAAAGTATGAAGGAGGAGATAGCCGGCGCGGAAGAAGAAGAATAAACAAAATGGCCGACACAAATATTGATAGTGCGGAAGCTCAGCATCCACACTAATTATGTGATTGATAAAAACAAACATTGCTGACACTTTTGCATTAACACTGCAACAAAAATAGAAGTCCTAGCCACCCAGTGTTTCACATTTAGTCACTAAACATTGCAGATGCACTCCTAAACAAAAATATACGCAACACTTCTGCATACTGAGGTCTAAATGAACTTAGCACAAAAAGTAAGGAAATTTGTGTTTGGTAGGTTATTTCTTTGTTCTTGGTAATAAATTTTATACCGTTGGAAAGCCTGTTTATTTCCTTTTTAAATGATGCCACATTTGTAAGGATCATGCATTTGTGGGATGAGAAGCAGAGCTGAGTATGTGGGTTGCGCCCATGAAAAACTTGCCAAATCTTCTCTGCCAAACAGCTGATTTTGCGGTCTTCTTGGGGTGTCGTCTTCTTGGGACGCCTGTCTCTGACATTCCCCGTTATATGGACCTTGGCCTTCAGTTTGGAGATGGTACTAGGGTTCACTCCAAACAATGCCACAACTTGGCTTTGTGGAACACCAGCTTGAAGTTGTCCTGTCACACGGCCCTATCCAGATCAGTCAAACGTGGCATGCTGATTTTTGGAGCAGACACCTGGCACTGGCAGAGAAGATTTGGCAATTTTTTCATAGGCGCAACCCACATACTCAGCTCTGCTGCTCATCCCACAAATGCATGATCCTTACAAATGTGGCATCATTTAAAAGGGAAATAAACAGGCTTTCCAGTGGTATAAGATTAGAAACATTGTTACAACAAAGAAATAACCTACCAAACACACATTTCCTTACTTTTTGTGCTAAGTTTACTACGTGCTTCATAATGAGCAAGTCTACATAGTTTCAGTGATCATTGCCGTTAAATAGAATTAAAACATCTCAATCCTACATCAGATTTTTAACCAAATGAGAGAATAAAATGTGCAAAATGCATAAATGTGTTGTGAATGTGGGTAGACTTTAAAAGGAGCGAGTTTCCTTCCAGTGTTCTCTTCCTTTTTCTTAAAATACGAAGATCTTGACATGTCTGTATGTTCTGATACCATTTATTCTAAACATAACCCGTCTTTTAAGAGCATATCCTCACTTTATGGAAATGTCACCAATGTTTAACAGCATGTAGGAGTTTGCCTGCAATCATTGATCATGCAAAAAGGAAAAAATGCTCACTATTGTGTGTCTAGGACAGAGTTACTCAACCAAAGAGCCAAACTATTGAAAAATACCTTTGCAAGAGCCACAATGTAAGAGTTAAAAAGCAGAAATAAAACTAAGATCATGTGGCAAAGTGGCAAAACATGGGTGAAAAGGGCATAAAATTGCAAAAACTGGGTAAAAATGGCAAGAACTGGGAGAAAAAGTGGAAAAATAAATAGAAAAATGAGGCAAAAATGGTCAAGAAGCGTTAGAATTGTTGCAAAAATAAGTGCAAAGTGTCTAAAATGGGCTAAAAGCAGCAAGAGTGGCAAAAATGGGGGAAAAGTGTTATTCAATGGCAAAAGGAAGCTAAAATGGGGCAGAAGTGGGCAGAAACGGGGAAAAATTGCAAACAGCAAAAACAGGATAAAAGAGGCATAAATTGTTTAAAAAGGACAAATGTGGCACAAAGCAGTGGCAAAATGGGCTTAAAAAGCAGAAAAATGATTAAAAGTGGCAAAAAATGAAAGGTGGGGGTGCAAATAAGGACAATAGAAATATACAGACAAAAAATAAAGGCTGACAATTAAAGCTTTAGCTGCACGAGAGTGTAGCTTCCTGAAGTCTGCGGTAAAAGTTTCCCTTTTTTAAGATTTTCTGGGCAAAAAAAAATTCAAATGAACACAGAAGAGCCACAAATCATCACAAAAGAGCCACATGTGGCTCCAGAGCTTTGAGGATCACTGGTCTAGGACTTCTATTATTGTTGTTGTGGTAAACTTGGTGTGTTTCTTATTTTAATAATGCCAAAGTCTATCATTCTGGTGTCATGTTTTTTATTTCTTTCCAGGGAAAATCTCCAGCTCCGCCTCGACCGTCCTGATAAATATGAAGGTGTGATTTTTGGACCCTATCGCCCAGCCCTACCCTGCCACAGCTTTTGGTGGAAAAATAATAATGCTGCTTCCCACAGCCATCACCGCCGCCAGGCCTGGCCTTCTGATTGGCTCATCTGTGTCACATGACCAGGAATTGGCTGCAAATTCGCCCCATAGTTCTTCAGTTTAGCCTACCAGGGTCCCCATACGCTACTAATATCACCAATATACACAATTATTATATAGCAGCGCCATTTACAGCTCTGCGCTCGGAGCCTGCATGCTCGTGCGTTTATTTTTTATTTCTTCAGAGGCCATACTGTGTTGTGTGCGTGTGTGAGCGCGCGTGCGTGCGCGTATGTGTTTTGTTTTTTTATTTTGGGTGAGGGATTGTTCGGGGGTCTCGCCGTGTGAGGGTGATCCGCTCTGAGGGAGCTATGAATTTTGAATTTGAGAGGGAGATCGGTTTTATTAACAGCCAGCCGTCCCTCGCAGAGTGCCTGACGTCCTTCCCCGCCGTCCTGGACTCATTTCAAACTTCATCAATCAAGGAGTCGACAGTCATTCCGCCTCCCTTCGAGCACACCATCCCCAGCCTCAGCCCGTGCACAGGCAGCCAGCCGAGACCAACAGCGAGGAGCCAGCAGAACCGAGGAGCCTCCGTTACTAATGGCCTCCAGACTCACCACCGAACCGCCCAGCAGCCCTGCCCGCCCGGCCAGGCTCCTGCCCCGGCCACGGCGACCACTGCCAGCCCGCTGAACCACGAGTTCCCCTGGATGAAGGAGAAGAAGTCATCCAAGAAGTGCCCCAAGCCTGGGAGCAGCTCCAACGGTGCCGGCTCCATCATCCCCCCGGCATCATCGTCCCCTTCCCCCGCCGCCTCGGGGTACGCAGCGGCGGGCATCGAGTCTCCCACAGGTCGGTATGCCGTGATGGGTGGCTGATGTGCGGGTGTGTGGAGGAGAGTGCAGCCTGTTCTTTCATTTCACTGCAGAAATAACCTTCATTCCTCTCAGCATCACACTGCTTTCACGACATTGTCTTTTCCCCATCAGTGTGTGCGTGCATGTGTGCGCGTGTGTGTTGTGCAGTGATGCTGTGTCAACAAGGAAGCCATCTCTGGACCCCTGCATTATGCTGCAGTGTTCTGCTCACTCTGTCATCTAAATCAGCTCCATTAGAGCCTCACACACATCATCTGTGTCATGCTCAGCATCAGTGTGGAGCATCCAGGCTCACACTGAGTGAAAAGCTTTCACACCAGCATCCTGTTAGCTCATACACCACATTTAGAAATGTTCTTATCTAGGGTTATTTATCGTGCGTAATTACGCGCAGGAGGACTTTTTTTGTCCTTCCCTCTCGTGCAGGAGCTGCATCATCCTGCTCACTGTGTGCTGTGATTTGCAGCAGCAGCATCTTCCTGCCATTATATATTCATAACACAACTGAGATGGTAGCCATATTGGATGGAGGAAGGAAATATAATGGCGAGGCAAGCAGGAGAGCAGAATATGTTTGGGGTGGGGGTTGGGAGGCTTCATGAGGATACAGACTGCACTGTTTCTTTGGTTTGGACCATTTCTGTCTCTCATTCAGATCTACAAAAGACTTTTATTTTTTCTTAAAATCCCTGACATATTTTCAGAGGACATGCCTGTTTTCGCCTGTTCTGATCTCATTGGTGGAGCTGTCTGGGGTCTTGTTTCTGACAGATACTGCCACGTTCGTTTCACATCGACATTCCCACATTTCCCTGCACATTTCCTCTCTATCCGCTGATTTATTTATTTTCCTCTCTCAGCAGGCTGGGAGAAAATCCCACCCTCACTCTCAGATCATCTGTCTTTATCTGCCTTTTCCTTTTTTATTGTTATTATTATTTTACCAGCACCAAATTGGTCCGCTCTTACAGTTATGGCTTTGGCTGCTACTGTAATTGGAGGGAGTCTTTTTTTATGAGACTTTTTGTTTTATTACTGTTTTATTACAGACAGAAGAGCCGAGGGGATTCGTGCTCGACGCTGCAGCAGCTTCTTTCTTGGCACACAATAAAAGTGCAGATGTTTTACGGGCTCGTGGAGTAGATTACAATTTGAGGTTTAAACGAAATATAAAACTAAGATTAAAAAACGAGAAGGGCTTCAGAAACCATGCACATTAAATTCTCCATATAATATCTCTGCATGCTCCTGGACAAAGCAACATCTGGATTTTTTTTAAAGCACGTTATTTAGGTAAAGAAGCAAAAATGGTTGTCAACAAATTATATACTCTGTAACCACGTAAATTCAAACCAAATTGAACCCTGTTTTTAAATCACAGCACTATCAATGGAAGGCCTGGACTCACAAGTTTGGTGCATTTTTAATTGGCAAAAATTGCGCACAAATTCCTGAAAATAATTACCGACTCTGGACAAAAGCAGCAACCTTTCTGTAATGTGAGGTTGTGCAAAATTGCATGCACTCTTAAACGCTGTGTGCAAATAATTCATCAGACTTCTGTTATTTGAATGACCAGAGGTACAAAAGAATAAAAACTTCATCATTTTTCCTATATTTTGACCAAAAAACAGCAAAATCTAAATTGCGCAATTACACAGGCTACATCTGGAAAAGTGGGTGGTTCCTTGCAAGTTCCACCCACTTTTTTAAATGTTGCCAATGTAATTGCGCAATATAGACAATGAGGAGTCTGTCTGAATTTTTTTTAGAATTAAAACATTAATTCTTGGATGTTTAGATTTTCTATTTTCTTGCTGTGTTCTTAATATGTTTTTTTTCCAAATAATATAAATACTTCTAATTTAATGAACTATATTAAACATTTTTAACACCTTATCTTGTGATTAATACGCTTTTTACTGTTTGGGGTTTTGGCTGTTTTACGCAGCATCAGGCCTGGAAGTTTTTACGCCGCCAGCATGAACGTTCTCGTCTTCTCCTTCATCTTTTTTTAAATTGCTTTATCTTAAAAATAAGATCTATATTTTCCAGCCCCATCCTATCTCTCCGTCTCTGTCTCTGCAGACCCGGGACAGGCGGCTCTGGATCCCGGAGGCTCCCGCCGGCTGCGCACCGCCTACACCAACACGCAGCTGCTGGAGCTGGAGAAGGAGTTCCACTTTAACAAGTATCTGTGCCGGCCCAGGAGGGTGGAGATCGCCGCTCTTCTGGATCTAACGGAGCGGCAGGTCAAAGTCTGGTTCCAGAACCGGCGGATGAAACACAAACGGCAGACCACACATCACCGAGACGGAGGAGGAGGAGCGGGAGGCCCGGATTCCAGCGAGCCGGGCGGGTTTGAGCCGCTCGAAGGCGCCGACGCCTCCTCTCCGTACTCCAACCAGCCGCTGGAAGCTTCTGGCACCGAGGAGGCTTCATCGGAGAGCGAGTCCAATCCATCATCGGCCGCCTACGCTGCTGACAGCGGCGACAATACGCAGCCCACGGAGGAGAGAGGCGCGCCGAGCCGAGCAGCTGGCTCCTCTGACGCAGCAGCAGCAGCAGCAGCAGCTCCGGCGTCTGATCCGTCCTTCACCGAGCAGCACGACTCCTCCATCTCCTCCATCACGTCCTCCTCGGCTCCTCCGGCCTCGTCCTCCTCTTCCTCTACGCTCCAGGATCTCAGCTTCTTCTCCGCGGACTCCTGCCTCTCTCCCAGCCTGCAGAGCTCTCTGGACAGCCCCGTGGATTTCTCCGAGGAGGACTTCGACTTGTTCACGAGCACGCTGTGCACCATCGACCTGCAGCATCTCAACTTCTGAGGGCTGCAGCATTTTAACGGAACAACGAACTTGTTAGAGCAGCTGCGACATTTTTAGAGAAAACTAAAGCTGAAGAAGAGAAGGAGCGGAGGAGAGACGGGCCTGTGTGGACGAACAATCGAGGAGCTTCTCGGCGACATTCCGGAAACATTTTCTGAATGAGAATTCTCTTTTCATTTTAGTCTTTTTAGTCCTTATCATTTTAGTTAAAGAGAAATGCGGTATTATTTTATTTTTTATGTTAAACATCGAAGGGAGTTGAACGATTATTTCGTTTTTTTTAAAAGGTGATATCAAACTAAACAACATCTTCCTCCGTGCGTAATTGCGCACGGCAAACCCCCTTCTTATGGACACTATTTTTTAAAATTTGAAACATCAAATGGAAATATTTTTCTTCCATGGCTGAAACAGTTCAGATTGTCTTCTTTGCCGTAATTTCAGCTATTTATTTCATCTTTTTAATTTTTCCTCTGGACCTTTGGTGTGGATTTGTTGCTCGTTAGTTCGTCTCGGTGCAGCTTCATGGATCTTACTAACCTCTCAGGAACTGTTCACGGAGTCTTTGCGCAGAGAGCTGGACTGCTCTGAAAGAATGAAGCCCTGCTGATGACCCCACTTTTAGACCCTAGTTTATTTATTCAGATTCTTTAATAGTGAAAATCCAAATTATTTATTGTACATATATTTTCATAGTGGAATAATGATAATAATAAAAACACACAAACATTTACGATGTGGCCCCTGTTGTTTCATTTTTGTAAATTCACACGGTGCTTAAAATATTCTAACCATGCAAATATTCTAATAGTACCGTAAAATAGGATTAAAATAGCTGAATAATTATGATGATATATAAGTACAAAAATTAGCTTCAACACAAAGCTATTTTCCTTTTTAGAAATATTTATTTTGCAGCTATTTAAGGTGGATAACAAATATGCAATACTGATATCATTACAGTGAGAAATAAATCATTCCCATTTGCACTAGAATTTACAACATGCCTATAATTTGTGTTTTATTCTGATCTAAATAAATATGCTGTTTCATTGAATTTTAACCAATTAATTTAAGCAATATTTAAAATGAGTAGCCTAAACCTATGGATTATTTTTGTTTTTTTAGATATTTAAATGAATTTTCCCACGCTGTATCCGGTCATATAAATAGCTGTGTATGCTGATATAGCCTGGAATGGCTCAGAATGGTCCAGCTCGTGTTTACACACAGATAAGCTGCAGATATTTCCAGAGAGGATAAAAAAAAACACACGGAGGCCGCACCGTGGTCTAGCTAGCTCAGCATGGCTAACGTGGTTGGAGCTAACAGTTAGCTTTAGCGGTGTGAGAGGAGCAGACGGAGCAGCCTTTTGTGTGAGAGGGCAACAGTCGGGTTTATTAGCAGGGTGGGAGCACGGAGTTAGCTTTAGCATGGCTAAAGCTAGCAGAGTGAACGCCTCCGTGTTAGCATGGTTAGCTTCCTGCTGTTAGCACTGTGTGGGTGTGATGCTAACTAGCTGCTCCTCCTCCTCGGAGTCAAAATGGCGCTGTGGACAAAGCAGGATGTGAACAATGAGCAGTGGCAGCCATTACAGGATGACTGCTCCCGGTGTGACAGGCTGGGGGGGGGGGGGTCTCTGAGGGCCTTTATTGAAATAACAACAACGGGCCTAAAGAAATAAAGCTATAAAATATGCTTCTATTTTCACATTATAATTCTACTGAACATTTTAAGACCACACATCCTCCTTTACATGTTACTATACTGCTTCCCCTCTTCTTCTAAAAACAGCATTTTTATTTTTAAAACCACAACATCATGGAAAATAACTGCAATCATTCTAAAAAGCCATGTTTTCCAGCTACAGCACAAAGTCCTTATTGAAATTATCCTCTGACATGTAGGCTACGCTGTAGGGACGTACAATATTAGGATTCTGCTGATATTTCCAAACTCATTTCACTATTAAAAAAAAAAAACGTTTTTATTGTAAAGAACCCTGAATGTCTCCTAGACTCAGAATCAGCTTTATCAGCCAGGTATGCTTACGCAACAAGGAATCTGACTCTGGTTAGCTCTACTCTCAATGTACAGCACAGGTGTCAAACTCAAGGCCCGGGGGCCAAATCCGGCCCGTGGAACAGTTAAATCCGGCCCGAAAGATAACCTCATATTTCTGTTATAACCGGCCCATCAGTCTGAGGTCTGCAGATTTCCTCAAGTATGAAAATGTGAATTTATCCTGATGATTTAAGATATCCTTGTTAAGTCATAAAACCTAAAAAAAAAAAAATGGAGTAAAAATATTTAGATAAGAAATCAGTAATGTGGGAAAAGAAACTAATTTGTGTTCACATTTTCAATTTAGCATCTCACAATTAGGACTCAAAATTAGGATTCTGACTTTTAATTTCATACTCTGAGCATTTCAACTCATAATTTTTACTTTTTACTTCTCATATAAAATTTTGAGCTTTAAGATTCATAATTCTTATTTTTAAGTGACATTTTGACCTTTTTGACCAATTATTTTGTATTTCACCTCATATTTTCAACTCCAAACTTTGGCATAGGACACCATAGGTTGACGTTTACAATTAAAAATTTGGAATCAAATTTTGACTTTTAATATCATAATTAAAAAATTGATTTCATACTTTGACCTTTTAAACTCATGACTTTGACTTTCTCTCTAATATATTTGCCATTAAAAACATTATGTTTAATTTCAAGTTCATGTTTTGATCTTTTTGAACTAATGAATTTGCTTTTCTTAGATTGTGAGCCTTTAAACTGATCTTTTTAACTAAGTTTTTCTTTCCTATTTTATTACTGGTGAAACAAGGTTGATGGTTTCTGGTTAAAAAGGTGACCCTCTTAGGCCCTCAGGTTAGTCCTGAATCCAGAATCCGGGCCCTGCTGTGACTTTGACACCCCTGATGTACAGGAATAATACATGAAACATGAAATAAATAAACCGGAGAAGTCTAAAAATTAGGATTTAAAAAAGCTCTATAAGGCTCTTGTAGGTATTTTATAGTATATATACTGATAGTCTGGTTGAAAGATGTGCAAAGGATGCAAGAATGCTGCCTAGACATGATCAGAAGTTTAAAAAAAGAATGGTGTGGGCAGATTTACAAGAGGTAGATCAGATAGTTTAAGACAGTTGACATTAACTGGTGCAGATGTGCATATGAGGAGAGGTGTTTTACCACAGGGAGCTTTCTTACTCTATTTCAGTTACAGTGAGAAGATTACAGAGAGGCTGAGCCAATCAGAGCAGAGACAGGAAGTAGACAGTCTGGTAGTGGTTCAGGACTCACACTGAGTCTCTCTGAGTTTGTAGTGCTCCAGTAAACCCCCCTCTACCTGATGCTACAGGTGTAGTTTACACATATTTAATCTGGTTTAACCGCTGACACGTACAGCTGATATAACCGCTGTAAATATCTGCAGAATTTTTCATAATGCAACTTAAGCCAAAATCTGCCAATACTAACATCATGCTGATAAAATTGTGCAACTATTTGAGTTTAAAACATGAAGTCAGTTTTACACACCTTCTGTTTTCTCACCATAATGTTCATTTTTGGGAACCATCAATAGAAAGGGCATAATCTGATAAATTTACTTTTAATTTGTGATTTAAAATCTAAAGTTATGGAATTAACACATTAATAGACTTGTTGTTTGAACAACAAATTCACTGCAACACCTTGTTTATAAATGAGATTTGTGGATTGGTTGACAAAGCTGGACTGTTATTCTGCAGAATTTTACTCCTTTATAACACTTTTTAACAAAATGACCCTGGGAAACAGTGGTTAAATTAATACATGTGTCTTTCTTTAAACATTGTTTGCATTGTTTCTTATGGAGCCTCAAAGAGAAACTGACAGGTTAAAACTTTCTTGTTTGCATGAGAACACATGAGAAGGCTTTGCTTGTGCAGTAGAAACTCATATTTTCATAAGTGCATGTGTGAAACTGGGGAATATTAGCAGCATCAGTCAGCCATATTCGAGAATACAATGTTTATTTCTGCTGGTAACCGTAGCAACCAATAGAATTAAAATAATGCTGTTCTTTAGTCCCATTTGTGGAACTGTGGAAACATGTAAGATGGAAAAATCCAAGATGGCAGACTCTGTGGAAGGGACCCTCACTATGAATGAATCAAAGGTTTATTCTTAGTTAATAACAATCAAACATTTATATATATTTATGGGATTAAACACTCATTTAGAGAGGGTTTTTATAAACACTATGCTTCATTTTTACCAAATTTGTTTTCCTAAATTCTAGGAGGCTAAATATGACACACTGCACCTTTAATGGGCTCTGTAGCTTCTTTAGTGCAAAAAATAAATGCAAAGAAAAGTATGGAGTAAAACTCTGTCATTAACTCTAAAAATGTCTGATACAGAAGCCTTCACATAGACTCTCATGATCCAAGTGTTCACTGCAGCTCTGACTGTCGGAGCAGACTAGAAAACTTTAGTAAGTTAGCTTCATTAATATGAATAAAAAAGAAAATCTTATTACACAGAAATATGAAATCAAAATAAGAATGTACAAACATAAGCCAACAAAGAACATAAACAAGCACACAGCAATAAAAGACCAGGCCTGGCCTTGACTTTAATAATTTACCTCAGAGTGCAGAAAGGACTGAAATAAAAGCATGTTTTTACCCTTTCATAATCAGAATCACATCTAAATGACAAAATATTTATTTGTATAATATGTATAAATATAGTAAAAGAACTGTGAAACTGTCCTAACATTCTTAAACTTCATGTTCACAAGGACGACAACGGCTTGAAGGTGACCCATGTCAGGTAAGATAAGACCCGTGTTCTGTTTCATGAATTTGACATTTCAATACTAGATACATAACCTGAATACAAAAAATGAAGACAATAAGCTTTTAATTTCACTGACAGAGCATTGAGAGTAGCTGGAATTATGTTTTTGGGTTATTACAAGTGTGTCGTCTGCATATTGGTGACCATGAAGCCATATATTCTGCCTATGGTGGAAACAGCCAACCAAAGAAGTCTGGGCCGCTGAAAGGCCCCATCAATGGCTCCCTAACAGAAACAAACAACTCATATGAATGCATTCAATCAGGAAGTGGAGGGCAGCCATTAGGAATGAATGACGATGGTGGAAAGTTAGTACTTTAAAGCTCTAAATGGACCAGTATGCTGCAGCTAGCATCGGAACATTTCTACATACTCTCAGTACGACCCTCACACTTTAAACAAAGGTGAAGCTGATCAATATCACAACTTATTAAGTCCTGCAGACCTCCTCTAGAGTTGTCTATCCTGATGAAGGGAGACCAGAGTCTAGTGGAGTCTAGTTAGGAGCTAAGAGGCTAGCTGAGCCTCTTTAACATCTAAAAACCCTCATTTTGTCACAAACATGCTTTTCTTTGAAATGAACTATCAACAGAATAAACTGTGTGGGGTGAGTGACCGAGTAAAGATGTGCCATTAATGAACGATTGGCATATTGTCGTTATTTAATCCACATTTAAAAAGCCAAACTGGTACCAGATGAAGAACACTAACAAATGATCTGGATCTAAAGGAGATGGATTTACCATCACAACAAAGAGTCTGGACGGACAGCTGAGGAAACACGGGCAAGATCAGAATTTACTGAGCTAAACCAGGACAGAACTGGACTGAACCAAACCAGACCACGACTTTAAGGACACAGAAGTAGCTTAAGACTCAATAATGTATTTATTTCAGTTTATTGAACACTTGGCATAGTTGTGAACAGCTCATGTGACCTTTTTGGTAGTTTCTCGATGCAGAAATCACTACTTGCCCCCCAGAGAAGTTCTCCGCTGCTGCTGAATGCTATCACTCAATGTTTCACTTCTGTGAGTCTGACCTGACACAGTCTATGTACGACTTTATCACTGTTTTGTAGATCTAATTAGTGCTAGACTGTGCTGTTTCTTTGACGGGCTATCGGTGCTATCACCTCACCATGTTTACATCAGATTAAAGAGCATTATGGCTGCATGGCAGTCTCATTAACCACAGCTACAGGGCTGACTAGTGGTGGGCGGCTGTGTTACATGTTAGGCGGACTGTTTGACCAGGATTATGGGCCTGAACTTGAAACAGAAAATGTTAAAAATTAGTTTGTGGTGCTTTTGACTGAGGAATCCAACTTAAACCATTTAGCTGACTAACCAGAAGCATCTCTATGTGATACTGAGAGGTTCCTACAGGATTTGGAGCGTCCATCCAGACGACATCTTTTTCAGGGACACACCTGCTTATTTCAGCAGATCATGATAAGCCTGCATGGGTTACAACAGCATGGCTTCACAGTCAAAGGGGGCAGGGCCTAGACTGGCCTGTCTCCCATTGAAATTGTACGCTGTTAGAAGAAGAGGCGGTGAAACACAGGGAAGCATGCTCCTGTCCCAGCTTTTTTGAACATAGCATAGGCATTCATTTAGAATGTGTGTATATTTTCAAAACAATAAAGTTTCTGAGTTTGAACGTTGCACACGTTGTCTTTGTGTTCAGCTGAATAAAGATCCAAAAGGATTTACAAATCACTGCAGTCTGTTTTATTCACATTTTACATCCCAGCTTTTTTGGAGTGGTGGTTTGTAATTCTAGTTGATGCCTCTTGAGGTTAACCTCATTCAGACATTACAAACTGACTAAAGCGTGCCACAGAAACACTCAGAGAGCAGTTTATCATCTCTGCACTAGCTGATTATAGCTGAAATTAAAGAACCATAGCAGGAGAATTTTACTCACCTTTAAGGTTTATTCCTCTCTTTGTGTGGGCATCGACTCCTCTGACGTCCATGCATGTGAGCACAGGTTTAAAACAGGGTACGTTTAGTCTCCATGGCATCCAAACAGCACAACAGACCACAAACTTTACCTGCAGGAGCAAACAGAAGACACATGTTTGCATTAGAGATCCTGAGCTCCAACACCTCTGTTCCCAACGACACGTTCAGCATCACTTCCTCTCAAAAGGATGCTTTTTTAACCTGAAGTCTGTTGATTCTTCCTCTGCTGAGCAGCACTGCAAACAAAAAACAGCAAATATAACAAACAGTGGAGGGTTTGAATATGAAGAATATGGAAAACTAAATCAAGGAATAAGACACAGGAGATCCTCCTCTGACATCAGCCTGAGTAAAAAATAAACTAAACTAAACTAAAACAGAGCTGAAGCTCCATCTTTAGTGAAGCTGTGAATCTTAACCAGCCTTATAATTCAGTCTAATATCACAGTTTATCACATCCTTATTCTCCACACTACTGCATGAGTACTTCTGAAGAGAAGCAGTCAGATAAATCTGAGATACGTTTTCATAAAGATGCATGGTATTACCAACATGATATCAGCAGCTATTAGCTTAAAAAGTGAATTATCATATCAGAGAGGAACATTTTAAACATTGCTGCTGATATTTAGAGGAGTTATATCAGCTGTTCTTGTACATCTGCAAGACCTGCCGATACTTTAAACCAGTGTTACTCAACTCTGCTCAACCAAAGAGCCAAATCGTTGAAAAATACATTTGCAAGAGCCACAATCTAGGTGGTAAAAAGTGGCAATTTAAATAAGTTAAGGGTGGCAAAAGTGGCAAACACTGGGAGAAAAGTGGCGATAACTGGCAAAATGTGGCAAAAATGGGTTGGAAGTGACCAAAAAATGAGTTAAAGGTGGCAAAAATTGTAAAAAAAAAAAAAAAAAAAAAAGTGGCAAAACTGTGGCAAAGAAATTATGAAAAGTGGCAAAAATCTGAAAAAAGGTGAGAAATGGACAAAAAACTGCATTTAATTGCAAAAGGCAGCCTAAATGGGCGAAAAATGGCAAAAATAGGAAAAAAGGGGCAAACACGGAGGGAAAAGTGGCAAAAATGGGGAGAAAAAGTGGCATGAACAGGCAGAAAGTGGTAAAAATGGGTAAGAAGTGGCAAAAAATGAGTCCAAAAGTGACAAAAATGTGACAAAAAAAGAGAATGAAAAGTGACTAAAATGGGCAAAAATCATCAAAAAGGTGGAAAAATGGGAATCAAGTGGAATTTAACTGCAAAAGGCAGCTTAAATGGGTGAGAAGTGGCAAAAAAAGGGAAAAAAGGGGCAAAAAATTTCAAAATGCAGGATAAAAGTGTCAAAAATGGGTGAAAAGTGACAAAAATAAGTGTCAAAAATGGGCCAAAAGCAGCAAACACTGGGAGAAAAGTGGAAAAAAGGGCAGAAAGTGGAAAAATGGGTGAGAAGTGGTTAAAAAAAAAAAAATGAGTTACAGGTGGGAAAAAGGTCCAAAAGTGGCAAAAAATGACTGAAAAGTCAAGGAAAAGAAAATGTGCAAAAATCAGCAAAAAGTGGGGAAATTGGGCAAAACGCATCAAAGAGTGGCAAAATGGGAAATAAGTGGCATTTAATTGCAAAAGGCAGCTTAAATGGGCAAAAAGTGGCAAAAAAGGTGCAAAAATTGCAAAAGGCAGGATAAAAGTGGCAAAAAACAAGTGACAAAAACGGAAATAACGTTTAAAATGAAGACATAAAAGAGCTACAAATCATCCTGAAAAAGCCACATGTTGAGTATCACTGCTTTAAACCAGGGGTGTCAAACTCTGGATTCTGAGTTAGGTTTAACCTGAGAGCCTAGGAGGGTCAACATTTAACAATAAATGTCAACCTTATTTTCACAGGTCATGAATTATAGATAGAAAAAACCTAGCACTAATGATAAATGATTTTGGAATTTTAAAAAAGTCAAAATGATAAGTTTAAAAGCTTAAAATCTGAGAGAAAAGTCAAACTTTTTAGTTAAAAGGTCAAAACATGAAATTAAGTCAAAATTATATTTTCAAAAGGCAAATATATGAGATAGAGAATCAAATCATGAGTTTTAAAGGTCAAAAAAATTAGATAAAATTTGGACTCTTGGGTTAAAAAAGGTCAAAATATGAGATTAAATTAAAAATCATGAGTTTAAAAGGTCAAAACACGAGTTTAAGTTCTAAATAGTGAGACTAGAAAGTCAAATATGGGATTAAAAGTAGAAGGTAGGAGTTGAAAAGCTCAAATATAACATAAAATTCAAAACCATGAATTTAAAAGGTCAAAATATGACATAAGATTTAAAATTGTGAATCTTAAAAGACAAAATATGAGATAAAAAGTCAAAGCCATGAAATGAAATGGATTAAATAAAAGGTCAAATTCATAAATTTAAGTCATAATTGTGAGATGCAAAATTGAAAATATGAAATGAAACCACTAACTAATTTTTTCCCACATTCTTGACTTTTTATGTAATCATTTTCACTTTACTTTTCACGTTTTCTTTACTTAAGAATATTTCAAATATTCCAGGTTAAATTTACTATTTTTTACTGGAGGAAATCTGAAGATCTCATTCCTGTGGGCCAGTTATGATAAAAATATGATGTGGTCTTGTGGTCCAGGTAAAACTGTACCACAGGCTGGATTTGGTCCCCGGGCCTTGAGTTTGACACTCCTGCTTTAAAGTGTTTGAAGACTGAAGCTTCAGGTCTGAGCTACATTTTCTATATCCGTGTTGGCTACCATGCTGCTACTACGGCTGTGGTCGGTCACTTTGACATTTGTAGGTTTAAATGGAGGCCATTTAGAGACGTGAACATGAGTTTCTATTAAACTACAGGTTTGAAAGCGATGCAGCTCAACTGGTCAAACCTCAGGACCCAACATCAACTCCTCAATGAGAAAGTTTGACCAAAATGTTGGATACTTTTCAATAGATTTGATCAATTCATTGAGCAATAGCACAGTTTCAACCACATTCGCCAAATCACGGAGACTGGACAAAAACAGGAATGTTTCAATAGAGGGTCACAGACTTCTTGTGCAGTTTTTGATTCCCAGAGCACATTTGTGACCCTCTGAAAAGGCTTTGTGACCCACTTTTGAGTCCTGACCCACCAGTTGAGAACCACTGATTTAAAGGACATGGGGAAGAAGAACCTGCAGAGTTCTTTGCTGTGTGGCTGCATGTTTTGTTGCATGCATGTGTAGTAGAGCTGAACAATTTGCAAAAATAATCTAATTGCAATTTTTCCCCCATAATTGTGATTGCAATTTAATATGCAATTATTATAAGGTTCCTCATCTTGTTTATTTTTCAAAACAAATTCAAGAAATAAATCATTCTGTACCATAATCTACATTCAGTCAGAAGCAATTAATCCATGCATGCATGAATCTAAACATGAGAGTGCAACAAGCTTTAAGCTATGAAGGAGGAGGCTGGGGTGGAGGAGGTGAAGCTTTGCCAGCAGAAGCATTTTTGCAAGCTGTGATTAGTGAGAAGTACGTCACATTTAAATACACTTCTGTGTTGAGAGAAAGAGCTGTGATTGGCTGTGGGAGCTGGGAGGCGATAATTGGTATCAGCTGGCTCCCAAAGCTTTATCAATATCAGATACAATAAACTATGTTGGAAGGAGTACAAAATATCTAATTGAAATTATTTTTGCTCATATTGCAAGTTTGTTATTAATTGCTTTATTGAAGGGGATTATCATTTTTATGTCACTTGTTTTGAATAAGAAAAACATACATGAAACACAAAAAGTAGGATTTTTGGAAACCATTCTGAAAAAATATTCACACTTGAATGTTTGCAAAATGTGTATAAAATCTCTGCTGCTGCAAAAATGAATGTATTACACTGGTATTTTGACACATTTCAAGTTAAAGAAATATTGCAACTTCTGTGATTTGTAAATTGCAGAAGGCCATATTGCGATTTAATCTAATTTGCGATTAATGTGTCGCGTGTGTCCACTCTGGCTCTGGCTAGTATTGCTCTCACACTAGGCAGGAGTGAGTATGGCGTCTTGGCCGCATCTCTCTGCTGTCACAGCCCTGTCATTCTTCACAAGTTTCACCTCAATAAATCTCTCTAATAAAATAAAAGCATTCTCTATAAACTAAGGTAGTTCCTCCAAAGAAATGCTAAACCAGGCTTTTAGTTTGACCTGGTGGACTCCTTCTATGTTCATCTGTCTTGTGACACACCTGTGTGGAAACCAAAGGCCTCACAAATAGTAGAACTTCATTAAACAGACACATTCTAACTGATGGCCTTCATCAGGATCATCTGGAAACAATACAGCTCTCCTGTTATAATTGTCCTGTCTGTTTTGGCCAACAATCCCCAGGCATGGTGCTTACACAGGCGGTCTGAAAGCTCTGACTTGATCCCACGATGCTGCAGCAAAGACTCACACTTTGAGTCTGAAACTGCTGTAACTTTGCAAAACAAACAGGAAGTGCACGGCACAACAGCTTTGAGGTGTGGCAGAGTCACCCTGCACGAAAGAGGACTCGTGCACAGACTGAACATAGAAGAGCTGCTTCATGATGAGGAGACGGTTCTTGGTGGCCATATTGTTGACAGAAAAAAGCAGTAGATAACTTCTGCATGTCTAAATAAAACAAAGACTGTGGGCAGAATTTTACAGCGACCTTGTTGTCAGTGAGGAGAGAACATGTGATCACCAGGGATAAAAAAGACGTACATAAAAGCCTACAGCACGCTCTCACAGTCCCGTTACCATCCATCCGAGTGTATCTTGTAGACAAAAAGATTACAGCAGAGTACGTCTGCATGCAGGGAGACGTATCTCACCTCTGAGTGTGTGCACGTGTGTCTCAGTAATCTCTCTCTCTCCTGGCTGTCACCGCCTGTCGTCCCGCTGCCATGCCGTAATACACGGACTCTTCCTTTATCTCTCCGATCACCGTCACCATCACTGTTATGATTTCTACCTTTGTGTGTGTGTTGCTGCGCGAGTGTATGATATTACATAACTCATATGTGATAGATCACCCACTTAGCAGCCGTGGTGAAATAAGTGAGCGGAGGATTTTTATCACCGCCGCCGTCAAGAGGAAACTTCAGACTCAGCCTGCAAGTCAAAGTGGAGGGATTAAAGAAAGGAAGTCTCTTTATTGATAATAAGAGAGCAGAAACATAAAGACAACTCAGAGGGCTGCAGTTCCTCCCATGGACACTAGGGGCTGTCTCCTCTGGTGAGTTAATCTCCATAGAGCCTCATGTTAAAATGTTAGAGCAGGAATAAACGTGTTTACAGCCTGGGACAAACAAAAAGACACCTTTGGTCTCTGCAGCTCACCTTCAGCCCCACAGCCAGCCTTAGTACAGTTAGTTTATGTCTTACAGTATCACTGCTGCAGACCCACGCCAGTAAAATCCTCCTCTAATACAGTGGTTCTCAACCTTGGGTCGGGACCCCATTGGGGTCACATGACAATGAGCGAGGGTCTCCAGATGCCCTAAAAAAACAGAATGTTTTTCAAATTACACTGTTGCCACTTTTCCCCAGTTTTGCCAAATTTCAACCCCTTTCATCATCTTTTCCCACAAATTATTATTTTTTTAAATTTTAACCCTTTCCTCCACTTTTTTTCTGCCTGTTTTTGTCACTTCTAAAACAAGTCTTGCCACTTAAGCCTAATGTTGCCTCTGTTGACCCATTATCACTACTCTTTCCACTTTTTAAGCCCAATTTTTCCCAATTTATCCACACTTTACTATCTGATACACCCATTTTTGCCAGTTTAACCCATTTCTGCTAACATTTGCCTAGTTTTTCTTTCTGAGTTACACTTATTTGCCAGTTTATATCACTTTTCCATCCCATTTCACCAAATTTCCACCAATTTTTGCATATTTAAAGCCATTTCAGCCACTTTTTAACTCCGTTTCACCACTACTTTTGTCCATTTTTTGCCACTGCAACTCATTTTTGCCCTTTTTTGGTTATTTTTTGCCATCCTTATCTATTTCTTGCCACTTCTAACCCATTTTTTTTAACAATTTAAAGGCATTTCAGCCCCTTTTTAATTATCTTTTACCACTATTTTTGTCCATTTCTGCCACTTCTAACCCATTTTTGCCCTTTTTTGGGTTATTTTTTGCCATTCTTTTCTAATTTTTGCCACTTCTAAACCCATTTTACCAATTTAAAGCCACTTCAGCCCCTTTTAACTGTCTTTCACCACTATTTTTGTCAATTTTTGCCACTTCTAACCCATTTCTGCTGCTTTAAAATCCAGTTTCACCACCTTTACACCATTACACCAATTTTTAATCTATTTTAATTATTTTTTAAGGAAAAGAATTTATATTTTTAAGAAGGCTATTTACTACACACATGATTAAAAAAGATATTTGCTTCTTTGATAAGAGTGGTTATTTTTTCGGGTTAAATATAAAATATGGACATCACAGTTTGACTTTACAATGGACCATGCGTTTCCTGACCTACATGGTCCCCCAGTTTGGCAGGGCTCCAGAGAGCTCTCCCCTTTATTCGCCCTTATGGGCGACTTTGTGCACCTGAGTGCATGGCTGTTCAACCACCTTCAGGTACGGATGGGAGCCCCAGTCTCTGGCGCCTTTATTTTGGGGGTCGCGGGCTGAAAAGGTTGAGAACCTCTGCTCTAATAAATGCGGCTGGATTCTCTGAGCATGTATGTCATTCTCTGACGTTGTCATGTTCTCTCAAAGACGAGGCTCTGAAATGATACAGGAGGAACAGTTCTGACTTTTGGACTGCAGCTGTCCTTCACTCTGGGCCAAAATGGCCGCCTGCTGTGAGAGAGATCAGGTTTAAAGTGAGGAAACTAAAACAGAGCAGGGTCATGGCTGCAAAAACAGTCAGCCAGAGTTCACACATGTAGCATGCTGTGTGTGTGTGTGGATGTGTGTGCTGCACAGAGGAACACAGAGTTCATCACATCGATTTTATACAGACGAGTACCTGAACAGGTGAGTGATGTCGGCTGTTTGGTCACTGGCAGCTTGTTACAGCAGCTCCATTTCTCTGCAGATCATTTATTCAAACTGCCATCAGACTCTTCCTCACCCTGTGATACTGCAACTCATTTACATGAGGATACATATGTTTATGTATCTGTTAGGGCTGCCAACATTAATCGAGTTAATCAATTAGTGCATACATTTTTCAAAAGGATTAATCGCACTCTTTAATGTCCGTTTCAGTACACTTTAGTCAGCCACTCCCTACTGCCACAATAATAGAAAATAAATACAGCGCTTCTTAATGTCTCATTTCACTTAAAAAAAAATAGACAGCTCAGCAGATGAGTCATAATCATCTGAGCCTTTTTAATGTTCTCTTATTTCATTTTATATCCATAAAAAGTTGCTTTTTCCACTGATGAGTTCATGTTAAAATCTTCAATCTGAGGTCTGTATCTGCACAGGAAGTCAGTCACACCTACTTTAAGACAGCAGACAAATTAAAAATGACACAAAAAACATTTAAATGCAAAATAATGTAACTATAAAATGCAATAAAAGGGTGTGATTAATCGCGATTAGCTGCAGAAATTCTTGGATTAATCAAGATTAAAACTGTTAATCTTTAAACAGTTCATTTATGTATGACTGATTTATCCTCTCATTATTATGAAATCATAATGCCAAACTATCATCCACTGAATTCATTTACCTATGATTCGATTTCATGTCATCAAAAAGTTTGAACGGAACGTGGTTTATTAATCCTGTGGCGTTTTCACTTCCAGCTCTTATCAGATGGTTCAAACTGTCATGGTAAAAATTATTTTAAGATCAGATATCGTATAAATCCGTTGGTATTTTACAGCCAAAAAACAACACTTAAGCAAAGTGAGTCATCAACATGTTTAGGTTCATCAACAGTGGATGCTTCATGTGATGACGCTGGCGTGTGACGTGTCCAAGCCCAGGCCTGATGAGTGCGGGCCAAAGGGGGGGTTAATGGGCTTTAGCACGGCAGGAATTCGGCACAGTATGGATTGCCTAGTGCTGTGGGTCTCAAACAGTGTGGCAAGGCAAGTCAAGGTGTGCCTTGGGGATCTGGCTGGGCCCCTGAAAACCCCCCAGAGCATGTTCCCTCCCCAGCTGTGATTTATTGATGAGTATGTGTGTTGGCTCAGTAGCATTGGTGCTAGCATCCTGGCTAACAGTTACCTCATTTGGCAAGCTATTATTGAGTTAAAATTGGTGCTGGAATTATCAAATCATGCTACTTTTTTACCAAGTTAACCAGTTTTTACCCATTTTGCCACTTTTTTTGACAACTTCAACCATTTTTTTCTGCTTTTTTGCAACTTTTTTAATACTTTTGACCCATGTTTGCAACTTTTTTGGTACTTTTTACCATATTTAACCCATTTTTGCTACTTTTTTTGCAATTTTGCCTACTTTTGCCATTATTTTTTTAACACGTTTAACCCCTTTGACCACCTTTTAGCAACTTTAACCTTTTTTGCCACCTTTTTGACACTTTCAACCCTTTTTTGCCACCTTCTTGCCCATTTTCGCTCACTTTACCCTTATTTGGCCCCTTTTTTGCCCAAGTTTGCCCATTTTTTAAATCACTTTAAACCTATTTTACCACCTTTTAACAACATTCAACCCTTTGGGACACATGTAACCCATTTTTACCATCTTTTTGACACTTTCAACATGTTTTTTCCACTTTTAACCCATTTTTTGGGCCAACTGTTAGCCATTTTTGACTGCGTTTTGCCACTTTTTGCCCAATTTTGCCATGTATTTTTCATCACTATTAACCAGTTTTTGCCACCCCCAGTTGGCTGGGCCCCAGAAACCTGTCCCCTTTATCCCCTGTATGGGCCATCTTGACTGTTATATTATTTTAAAAGTCTGTTTTGTATTGATATGAATATGGTGTGCTTAACCTTTGGTGTGCCTTGAGTGAAAAAAGTTTGAAAACCACTGGCCTGGCGTGAGTGTGCCCTAATGCTTCTTCTGCAAACAGCCTCTAGTGGACATGAGAGGAACTGCAGCCTTTCTTAAACACCAGCTGTTGCTTCCTGGTTTATTAGCATCCACTTAGCAGTGCTAGCATCAGTTCCTCAGGTGAATCAGAGGCAGATGATCAATGTTACTGCCTGTGAGGATTTACATCAATATACAGCTCCCTCTCTAACACACAGGCTGACTGTATATTGAGCTGTCAGGTAGGACCCTTGGAGGATACACGGCAATGCAAATCACTCCTCTGTGTGTGAGTGTGTGTTGATGATGCCGTCTCTCTCTAATAGGTCAATAAAGAGCCATTCCACAGGATTTACTGTTATTTACCCAGGGACCAGCACAGACGATTGTCAGTCAATCCAAACGGCACCAATTAACATCCTGTAAGGACTGCTGAGTGATCAGCTCTGAGCGCCGACCGGCAGCTAAAAATACGGTCGGTGAAACTCAAATAATTCAGCAGCAATTATAGAAAATTCAACACTGAACATTAACGGTTTAATTACAAACATGGACGTGATTCTGCAGGAGTCAGTGGAGCTCTCAGAGAGCTCTGAGGCCGTGCATTATCTGGGATTGTTACTATCAATAAAATACAATCCAATGTTCAGACTGGAGAAATGTCAAACAAAAGCAGTTAAAGATACCTGAAATATGACCTTTTCTTCTACTTTAATCTGTGAAAAATGAGATGAGGAGATGTTTTATTGTGTCTCTCTGATTTCCTACACCTCCTACTTTCCAAAAGTAAATCTTTCAAAAAGTACTCTCTAGTCATAAATTATTGAAATAAGCTGAAGAATTCTGATATTGTTTTAGTGTATGTGTACTAGAGCTGTAACACTGTTGAGTGGAGGTGTTCCTGTCCTTTGTGGCCCTTCTCCTCTGCTGTAGTCTGGGTGTAAATGTGTGGTGCAGATAAGAGTGGCGAGCTGACAGCGTCTTATCAGAGAGAGCAGATAGCAGAGAGTCAGCCGGAGAATCCCCCAGCTCTGATTTCTCTCCTCTGCTCTCATCTTTTACTTTAAGCAGCAGCCATGAACTCAAACGTTACCCCATTAACATTTCCTTTTTTTTTTTTAAAGGTTTATTTTGGGCATTTTTCTGCCTTTATTTGATAGAGGACGATAGTGGATAGAGTTGGAAACAGGGATGAGAGCGGGGGAGAGACATGTGGTGAAGGGCCTCAGGCCAGATTCGAACCCGGGCCGTCCACGTGCATGGGGCGCGCCTTAACCACTCGGCCACCTGCGCCCCAACATTTCTATTTTTTAACGGCTTATTATTTCCCCTGCTGCGGTTCTGATTCTGTCGGGGCCTTCAGGTTTGAGCTGCAGTCTATCTGATGACCGCTAGGAGATGGAATGAAATACTGAAGACCGGTTTTCAGAAAACTCCAAAGAAAAAGAAAAAGATCAGCGTTTCATGTGCCGTTAACTGTCTTGCTTATTGGTACTAAATAAATACAGGTAATATATAAATAATATAAAAATAACAAAGCCTTGTATTCAGGTGTTTATTTCTTATAACCCAAAAATAAGTGATATGGTAAAAGAGTCTTTGTTTCTACTGTTTTATGCAATGATAATAATTATTCACTATGAGTGTTGTGTCAATTAATAAATCAGTCCATCAGGTTTTATTTCTAAAGCATCAATTCACTGATGATGATGATGGATGGATGGATGGATGGATAGATGGATGGATGGATGGATGGATGATGGATGGATGGATGGATGGATGATGATGGATGGATGGATGGATGATGATGGATGGATGGATGGATGATGGATGGATGGACGGACGGATGGATGGACGGACGTACGGATGGATGGATGGATGGATGGATGGATGGATGGATGGATGGACGGATGGATGGATGGATGGACGTACGGATGGATGGATGGATGGATGGATGGATGGATGGATGATGGATGGATGGATGGATGGATGGATGGATGGATGGATGGATGGATGGATGGATGATGGATGGATGATGGATGGATGGATGGATGATGGATGGTGGATGGATGATGGATGGATGATGATGGATGGATGGTAACATGAAGTAGCATAGATTAAATGATGATTTAAATCTCCATATTTTACGTACATTTGGGACATTTAAGGGTTTTTTATATGTTTAAAGGTGTTTTTTAGAGGATTTAAGATTCTTTCCCACTCATACTTGGTTTGACCATGGACATAAACATTGTTTGTAAGTATCTTTACAACATCGGTCACTGCAGTAAACCAGTATCACCATCACTGGTTACACTTCTGCCACCATCATCACTGGTTTAAATGCATGTAGAAATACACACGAGCATAAACAAGCCAGCATTAGCATAGCTATATGATATTTGACAAACAACCGCTCAGTCTGAGTGTGGTCATCAGCATGTTTCACTCTGACTGAAGAGCAGCCAGGTAACCAGGCTAACACCACCCGTTAGTATCCGTGTTCATGTGAAGCAGAGCAAAGAGGGTGTTTTCTTTCCTCTCCTAGTTGGATGTCTGCAGCAACAGCAGCATTTTGCTAGTTTGTTCTCATTTAGCACAGCGTCTCTATCAGCCTGTCTGTCTGGGCTCTAACACAAGCTGTGAGCTGCAACGGAGCAACTCGGTTCATCTTGAGCTCAGCCCTGCAGCGACTGATTTTATAGCTTTAAAATAATCTTTGAAAACACATAAAGACCAAAATAGCAGAAAACTCTGCAGTGCTGACTCTCTCTGTCTGTCTGGATGTGTGAAGTGTAAATGTAATTAATAAGTCTGATAAATGCTGTTATGAGCGAACATCACTGGTTCATGTTTCAGGGTTAATGTATCCACGTCAGCAGTCTGGACTCACAGCTCGTCTCTCTGCTGGATCAGCTTTCACCGTCTGCAGAAAGACCCTCGCATCACAAACACACACCTATACACACTAACACACACACACACAATCATGCACACATCAGGATCTTTTTCCAGGAATGCCGGAGCTTCACTTCCTGCTCGTGCAGTTATTCGACCGTCTGAGACAACTGTTAGAGGAATCAGACAGAGAACACTGGGGGACTTCAGGAACCAATCAGACGGCTGCTTTTCTGCACAATTGTTTCTCTACATCATTATCAAACCTTTAAATTAGCCCTGATCAGGAACTGTGGTGAGTCCTGAATGGAAACAAAAGCAGCTGATTCTAAAATTCATCTCCTGGTTTGAGGCAAATAGAAACTAGGTGGAGTAGAACTAGAGGTTCATAAACTTTAACATCAAAGTACGGAGGCCTACTCCTAGCAGTCATGTGATATCAAGAAAAAAAGATTTCCTACTGTACACTTTAGAGGTGTCTTGGTTCCACCCGCGGGTTACTACCAGCTTAATTTGACCAATGAGAGACAAGCTATGGTTACACTTCTGCAGAACGCCATCAGAGACAGAAACCCCAGAGAGGAGCAGACAGAGGGCTACAGTCAGGAATACTCTCGTCATACATTTAAACATTTCATTTCAAAGTGGACCTACAGTTTGACTCGGTGGAGAAGGCTCTGCTCTAAAGATGCTCCCTGGGTTAGCCAGCAGCATGCTTTAACTGGAGCACATGGAGAGAAACCCCATATAAATATGACAGCGAGGACTGAATACAATAAAATTAGTTCAGAAGCAGTTAATCCATAGTAGCATCAATCTCAATGAGGGTGCAACAAGCTTCATGCTATAAAAGAGGAGGCTGGGGTGGAGGAGGTGATGCTTTGCCAGCAGCAGCAGTGTGGTGCATCGGCCTTTAACGGGGCTTTTCTGAGAACATTTTGTTCCCCTGGCCTGTCCACAATCTCCTCAAGTACCAAAAAAATCCATTCCCTCATCCCCTCTCTTTCTGCACCTCTCAGAGAATGTGTGCTGAAACAAGCCCTTCTCAGATTTTCTCCTCATATGGGGAGTTAGCCCCGCCCCCAGGTTTGGTTGGCCCTCCTCGCTTGGAAGAAAGTTACGCCCTCCTCTCCTGATCCTCCTCTCAGCTGGCAGCCACATCCATTTCCTGAGAGGGGCGGGGTCAGGGGTGGAGTCAGACAGCTCAGTTACATTTAAAGCCACAGACACAGAAACAGCTGGTTCTGAGCAGGGCTGAAACTGAGGGGGGTTTAGACATGCAGGAATCCAATAATGGATTGTTTTTACAGCAACAAACCTCATAGGCATGTTTTGGGGACCTCTGACACCAATATAAACTTGTCTTAAAAGGGTAAAATATGTGACCTTTAACGCCAGCAGGATTAGTGAAAAGAACGTCATATTTAAATCCACTGATGTGTCGAGAGAAAGAGCTGTGATTGGCTGTGGGAACTGGAGGCCAGTGATTGGGCATATGACTACCGTGTCCTGCATGAACTAACACTGAGCTTCATTAGACACTGCTGTCTCTGGAGGTTCCAGTAGACCAGTGATCATCAACTGGTGGCCCGGGGGCCATATCAGGCCCCCCAAAGCTTCCTGTCCGGCCCCCAGAAGATCAGTACATTCAGAAAAGGAGGTAAAGAAGATGCTGTGGTTTTAAGAGTATCCCTTGGCCTTAAATGTCTGCAGCTGTTAAATCATCCCAAGACAATTAATAATGAAATAGTTTTAGAAAGTCTTAACATTGGATCAGTTTTTACTGAAATTTACTGTCATAATTGGTAGATATTTAAAAAAGGGTTACGACTGGCAGAAGTGCTGCAAAAATGACCGGATAAAGTTGTGAAAAGAGGTTAGAGAGTAGCAAAATAGGTGATAAGTGGCGAAATGGGTTTTGGAGTGGCAAAAAGGGACAAAAATTGGCAGCAAAAGTGGTTAAAAAAAGGTTAAAATGCAGTAGAAGTGTGGCAAAATCTGGTAAAAGACAAAAAAAGCAGTAAAGAGTATCAAAAATAGGTTACAAATGGCAAAAAAATAGTGTAAAAAAAGTAATGAAAATGGGACACTAGTGGCAAAATGGATAAAAGAGTGGCACAAAGGGGATAAAACATGCAGGAAAAGTGGTTTAATGGGTTAAAGAATGGGAAAAAAATGTGTTGTAGAGGCAAAAAGTAGCAAAAATGTGATAAAAGTGGCAAAAACTGCTTTTGAAGTTGCAAAAACTGTTGAACAAAATGTAACAAAAGGGGTTCAAAAGATGCAAAAATGGATTAATTGGCACAGGGGATAAAACATGCAAGAACACTGGTTTCAAGCGGGGTTAAAATATTGCAATAACTTGGTTAAAGAGGCAAAAAGGAGTTAAAAGTGTTGAAAATGAGTTAAAACTAGTACTAAATCACAACTGTGGAGGGCCTTCTCTGGGATTTTCCGGGGTCCAGCCAGTTCTGTTGTCAGGCTCCTCGGTGTCTGCTGCATCATAGACAATAGAGAGAGATCTCACTGGTGATTCCTAAAATGTCCTGCCTTTTGAAAAAAAAATACAAATACTACTAAAAAAATATTTCAGTCAAACCCAAAACATTTATTTAATCTTTGTGTATTTGAAAGTCCGGCCCTCAGAGCTTCTGTCGGGACTAAATCTGGCCCTTGTGCAAATGTTCTTGATGACCCCTGCAGTAGACAGTATCAGTGAACAGACTTCTTCTAATCTGAATATTATGATTAAAATGTGACTGTTTAACTAACACTGCAGCGCCAGAGCACTGACTGACAGCTGACAGTGATCCTCAGAACATCGTTAGCTAACATCAACTAGCTAATGCATGCTAATTAGCTCCCACCTTTGCTTTAACGATGCCCTATGTGCATGTGACATATCGTCCTCTCCCTGATTTGCCATGTTTTGTTCCATTTCAAGCCTCATTTCTCGATTAAAGCTGTGGTTGAAAAACTGAAGACAGCTGGGCCGTGGTTTGTCTGTAAGGGTGTGGTGGTGGGTTCGGAGGCTAGACCAACTCAGAACCACTGGTGTAGATAAATACCAGCTTAAGAACTATTGCTTTTTCATTCCAAACATGGTGCACATGCCTTGCAAAGAGCTGTTCACCAAAGCTCACATGCAACAAAACAGCAAGCATCGTAAACAGCAGGGAGGTGCAGATGCTTTTAGCGTTTACTAAAGTAGGATATTTACTTCTGCAAGTTTAGTGTGTGAAAACCAGGCAAGCAAACACATCAGGATAGCATCAAATCATCATTCATGTGCTCACTGTCTTTTAGAATCAGGTCTAGTTATGTCTCAAGTCCTCAAAGAGGAAGATGTTGGAGCCGCATGGATGACAGAGAAGCAGCCAACATGGCTGACAAGCAGAGACAGTCCTAATCCATCTGATTTAGACATCACAGCGAAGTGGTTGTTCATTATTTCCTCTCTGTTGATCTTTGATTTGAAGATAAGTGATTCAAGTTTAATCGTCTTAATCGTGCCATGAATTTAAAACTTTTACATGCTGGAGCCGTGACCCTCCCTCTCTCTCTCCCGCTCTCTCCTGTAGTCTCATCACCCGGCAGACAGCCGTGTGGGCGTCATTTAATCTCCTGCTTGTCCCGGTCTGTTCCTGCAGACTTCCTGCCCACTCGCTCTCCTTTCAGACCCTCACTGATCATTAACCTCCCTCCTTGTCGCTCGCCCACGCCGCTCGTTCTGATTCTGTCCCGGCGGCAGGACGGCGGTGCTTCTGCTGTCAGGGCCTCCAGAGGGGAGAAATTAATGACGAGTTGATTGGAGGCATGAAGAACAGCCTCACTGAACTTTTTCAGCCTTCTGAGGACAGAATCAAACATGAGGAGCAGATTTAGCTGTCTTCTTACAGATCAGAACTAAAAAAGGATGAAAGATCTCCTAAAAGGAGCCAACAGTTGCTACATAAAGTTGACTGTGTTCCCGTTTTCAGGCCTTTGTTCCCCTCACATTCACAGAGATCTTTGTGTTGTCGCCATGCTTCCTGAGGGGCCGGTCCCAGCAGAAGGCCTCCTGTCTGCTTTAACCTCATTTCTATAACAGATCAGCTCATTCATTCAATTAGGAAACACACTCTCGCTCACACACACACACACACTCAGCCAGCAGAAATCTTTGGCTTTACCAATCTGATTGTTGAAAATGATTCCCAAAAGTCTGCAGGATCCCAGATCGATAGAAACCTTCAGATCCATTCATAGATTTGATTCAGGCTGAGGGGAGGACGTGAGCAGAGATACGCTCGGATCAATGACGGTCAGAGCTGAAGGAGGGAGAAGAGGAGGAAGCACTTTACTAAAGTTTAGGAAAATATCTATTAAAAAATTACTTCTTTTGGTTCTGTCAATAAAACCATTAGGAAAGTAACGTCAGACTGTATAGCTCAGTCATAATGTGCACAAATGTCAGGATGCCAGGAGATAAAGTTGGAAAAATAAAAAAAAGGGAATATTATCAAATAACTGCAAAAAATTAGTCAGCTGCCCTTTAAGACCTATAGGAGCGCTGTCACTCCTGTTTGCATTTCTTTCATTATCCGCAGGTAAAATTGCAACCAAATGAGATAGAGCGATAATTCTTTTCACATACAAAACTGGAGTAACACAAACATATCAAACACTCTATGAGTCCCAGAGTCCTTCTTCCTTCCAGAAATATCCTTCCTTCTTTTGCAGGAATGTCGTAAAAAGCACACACATTAAAACATTGTACTGATCCGGACCGCTGCCTTTCACAACACTTCCTTCTCTACATGATGACGTCCATCCATCCATCCATTTTCTATACCGCTTATTCCGCTCTGGGTCGCAGGGGGGAGCTAGAGCCTATCCCAGCTGTCATCGGGTGAGAGGCGGGGTACACCCTGGACTGGTCGCCAGTCAATCGCAGGGCTGACATATAGAGACAAACAACCAGGCACGCTCACATTCACACCTACGGGCAATTTAGAGTCACCATTTAACCTAATCACATGATGACATATGATGGCGTTTTGTGCGCACGAAACCTAACATGTTGGTTTCTTGCAGGTCACGAGTCGCACTTGTTAGGGTTTCAACGCAGTCCTCTGCAAATATATGTATCCATATCCATCCACTATTAAACCAAAATCTCTGCCTTTTCTCTGATTTGCTGCCGTGACCTGAACATTTCCTCGTTGTGTGTGATCTACACATCTTATCTTGGCTTCATGCCCTCTAACGTGGTTTTAACTCTGGAGGATTTCACAGTGACCAGTTAAGGGGCTGCAGATTAAGAGAAGATGGGGACAGCTGCATTAAGGGCCGGTTATTCCTCCAATCAGAAACATGCTGCAGAGATGGCACTCATTCTGCACATGCTCAGAGCACAGAAGACAAACTCAGCTCCTCCTGCTGCATTTATTTGAGGCCAGACAAACTTTTTCTTGAAGCCTGGAGGTAACTTCAGTCTGGGGACAAGCTCTGTCCCATTTGGAGGAACCGGGCGGTCTGATATGGAGGTTAGGTCATGGGCATATGTCATCCTCACTGTCTAGTCCTAAAGCTCTCCATCTCTTCAGCGGAACATCAACAGAAAAAGAGGACAAAAGTCACTAATTAGGGGAACACAAACTCAAACTTTTTGTACATTTTTGCTGACAGTATTTCCTTTTCCTTGCATATTCATATACATCTACTACAATACCAAACTGTCCTGTCTGTGTATATCTTTATCTATAAATCTTGTTCCTCTATACTGCAGAGAGAAGATGTCATTCTTATTAGACTATGTCTGCACTATCCCATGTTCATGTCACCACTGCTGTGCACAGAAGGGGCTGATAATAGTGTACCATATCCTTCTACACTTTCATTGCTCCTGACTGCACACGTGTTAACTGTACATACCTCCTGTCCTTGTGTATTTAATGTTATATACTTTTATTTATGATGCTTATTGTTATTCAGTTTCTGTTGTATTTATTTCTACCACCTTCCTTGCTCTTTTTTGTGTTGCTGCAATACCAGAACTGCATGGATCAATAAAGTCTAACCTTATCTAATCTGTTATATATTCTTGCTCTATTGTTGCACTGTTTCTGCCCATGGAACAGGGAAAATAGAATTTTCTTCTGGATCAGTAAAGTACCTGTCATATCTATTTATCCATGCATAATCAACTGAACAAGGCTAACCAAAACACTTACCTGTAGTGATTTAATTTTGGTTTAAATAGATGAGATTTTTCTGTATTATTAGAAGATAATGCAGGTATCACGCTCACAAAGCTGTAATCAACTGGGACAAGTATGTTTTAGAAATATGAATTGCAAGTTTGATTGAAAATCTTTAAACCCTTTGAAAGCTACGGCAGGGATCATCAAGTACATTTACACAAGGGCCAGATTTATTCTGGACAGAAACTCTGGGGGCCGGACTCTCAAATACACAACAATTAAACAATTATTTTGGTCTGATTGAAATATTATTGTAGTAGTATTTGTATTTTCTTTCAAAATGCAGAAAATTTTAGTCATTACCAGTGAGATCTATCTCTATTCTCTATAATGCAGCAGGACACAAGGAGACAGGCCTGGGCCTGAAAATCACAGAGAGTTATGATTCAGCACCAGTACTAACCCTTTTTGATACTTTTAACCCCTTTTTGATACTTTTGCCTCTTTAAACCTTTTTTTGCAAGATTTGAACCCCTTTTGACTCACTTTTCCTGCATGTTTTATCTCCTTTGTGCCACTCTTTTATCCATTTTTGCCACTTTTTAACCCCTTTTCATCAATTTTTTTGCACTATTTTTGTAATTTGTAACCAATTTTTGATGCTTTTTGCTTCTTTTTTCCTTTTTTTTTTTTTTTTTTTTACCAATTTTTGCCACTTTTTAACTCCTTTTCATCACTTTATCTGGTCATTTTTGCAACACTTGTGCCAACCTTAACCCTTTTTTACGTGTCTAATAATAATGACAGTAAATGTGTGTAAAAACAGATCACATGTTCAGTCATTCTAAAACTATTTCAATATTAATAGTTTTGGGGGTGGATCTAACAGCAGCAGATATCTAAAGCTGAGGGATACTCTTAAAACCACAACATCTCCGTCATCGTCTTCAGAAGAAGAATAAATAAATAAATAAATAAATAAATAAATAAATAATAAGAGTATAAATGAGGGCCAATGGGAGTGTTTGGAGACTACAGTACACATAAATAAATAAATAAATAAATAATAAATAAATAAATAATAAGAGTATAAATGAGGACCAACGGGAGTGTTTGGAGACTACAGTACACATAAATAAATAAATAAAAAATAAATAAATAAATATATAATAAGAGTATAAATGAGGACCAACGGGAGTGTTTGGAGACTACAGTACTCTGGGAGCTGTGGGAGCAGCAGGCCTCTTTTCTCCTCCTCTCTGACAGATCTGACCTGGTATCAGATTGATGGTCCGCTTTGATTGAAGTCTCTTTGTCGTGCTAATGTCACGGCGAGTGATGGATGAGGCGCGTGCGTCACGGACGAACGTGCATGCGCCCGAAACTCCACTCCTCCTCCTGTACACACAGAAACACACAATGCCCCCCCCCCCCCGGCTCCTGGCGACTTCTGGCCCCCTGGTCACCGGGCGACGACGTGACGCAGACCACGTGACCCACGGCAGAGGTAAGAAAAGAGGTGACAGGGAAAGAGAGGGGGAAAGATAGCTAGAGAAAAGAGGAGAAGAAGCAGGATGGAGAGGAGGTGATCGGACCCTTCTCTGTGTTCTCGCGATGTTTCAGCTGTCACTCACGCGCAGGTTGAGCTGAGCTATTGACAGGCCTCCAAACACGAGCAGAGCCATTATTCATGTCTGCTTTCAGGACTCCTCAGCATCCTCTGGAACCTTATCCCCCTTTTACTTTGATTTCTGGACATTATTTCACTTTTTTAAAATAATTCACACATTTCTACATTTTTAAAAACATTTCTGTTTTATCCGGAGAGTTTGATTTTTTTTTCTTGTGATTCAGGATCATTGATGAGGACAGATTTCACATCAGCCTCGTTATTTTTGAAAAATCACATTTTAGAGGAGTTTTTCTGACATTTGTGAGCCTGCTCCTTTCCTAGATGAGACTTGCCAAAAAAATAATTCAATTTCACGTTTTTCTCTTTTATTGCTAAATCGTGTTCTTATTTTGGAGTTTTAATTATTGCGTTTTAGGCCCATTTAAAGAAAGGATTTTCATCTTTCTGCTTATTTTCGGAGGATTAGAACTTCTTCAGGAGTTTTTAGAGTCATTCTCGCTTCTTTCAGTTTATTATTACGTTTCATATTTTTCTAATTCTCATCCTCGTTTTTATTTTACTCTTTACTGCAAGCCTTCATTCTTTATTTTTGCAGTTTTTAAACCATTTTTGCGCATCCAGGACGCATTACGCACCATCCTGGTTACTTTGGGGGAACATCTTTTTTTAAAGGAGGTTTCTGAGACCGGCTGGTCCTGGTCCCCTCAGCTGATCCCTGAGAACGGTTCTTCGACCTGCATGGACAACATGAACTCGTTTGTGGAGTACTCCATCTGTAACCGACCGAGCCCTGGCGCGTACTCTGCGCCTAAATCCGGATACCACCACCATCATCTCCATCACCACCACCTTCCTCTGGAGCAGCACCAGAGCTTCACGTCCTTCCACGCTGCACCGGGCGGGTCTGCAGCTCCGAGGACTGACAGCAGCACCGAGGGCTACGCCGAGGACGCACGGCTGTACGAGGCGAGCCAGCATCACGAGCAGCATCAGCAGCCTCACAACGGCTACCACCATCACCCCCACCTCCACCAGACCGGAGTCATGTCCCCTTATAACACCGGGAGCTCCTACACGGGCCAGCCGTGCCAGAATAACCCGGATTACTCCGCGGCCCCCAGCTCCGTGCACTCCCAGTTCTTCATGGAGGACTCCGGGGCCTCCTCCTACTACCATCAATCATCCTTCCCCACAGTCGGGCCCAGTTACGGGGCCTTGGCCGGGGCCTACAGCGGCTCTCAGTACCCGCAGCAGCAGCAGCAGCAGCAGCTCGGTGGGGGGCTCGGTGGGGGGCTGGACACGGCGGGATACCTGGGGCTCACACACGGGGGAGGATACGGGGAGCTGACGGCCTCTCAGGACCGAGAGAGGGGGGAGGAGGAGGGTCAGCAGGCCGGCCAGGGCCAGACCTTCGACTGGATGAAGGTGAAGAGGAACCCCCCCAAAACAGGTGAGAGGGAGGGGGTTTATGGCCTCCTATCAGCTGGATTTCAGCTCAGAGTAGGGCTGGGCAGTCTGGACCAAAACCACATGGACACATTTCTGAGCTGAGTGGAGAAACTCTGGAGATATCCGGATATTTCTCTGCAGAGAGATGAGGGGCAGCAGGAAGGTTAAAGCATGAATCCAGTATGAAAGCTGGTTGACACCATAAACCAGTGATAATCAACTGGCGGCCCGGGGGCCATATCAGGCCCCCCAAAGCTTCCTGTCCGGCCCCTGAAAGATCCTTAAATTCAGAAAAGGAGGAAAAGAAGATGTTGTGGTTTTAAGAGCATCCTTTAGCTTTAAATGTCTGCAGCTGTTAAATCCACCCCAAAACGATGAATATAGAAGTAGTTTTAGAATGACTGAACATCTGATCTGTTTTTACTGAAATGCACTTTTCAGTCACACTTATTATTTATTTTTAAAAAAGGGGTAAGGCTGGCAAAAGTGTTAGAAAGATGATGGGTGATAAATGGAGTGGTACAAAGAGACAAAAAATGGTGGAAAAAGTGCCGAAAACAGGGAAAAGGGGGGCAAAAGTAATAAAAAATGGGTTAAAAGTGTCAAAAGTAGTGCAAAAAAATAATAAAAAAAGGGTTAAAAAGTGGCAAAATGGGTTAAGAGTGGCAAAAACAGCAGAAATAGCCTGGAAAAGTTGCAAAAAGGGGTTAAAGAGTGGCAAAATGGGTGAAAAGTGGCAAACATTGATTTAAAAGTTGCAATAATTGTTGAAAAAATGTAATGAAAAGGGGTTAAAAGTGGCAAAAATGGACAAAAGAGTGGGTAAAACATGCAGGAAAAGGGGTTAAGAGGGGTTCAAATCTTGCATAAATTGGTCAAAGAGGAAAAAATGGGCAAAAAGTATTAAAAAGGGTTAAAAGTTTCAAAAATGGGGAATAGATAAGGATAGACCTCACTGGTAATGACTACAAATGTCCTGCCTTTTAAAAGAAAATACAAATACTACGATAATATTTCAATCAGACCAGAATAATTATTTGATTTTTGTGGATTTGAAAGTCCGGCCCCCAGAGTTCCTGTCCAGAATAAATCCTTGTGCAGATGTACCTGATGCCTCCTGCCATAAACAGAGGTACTGGATACTAACTCTGCACATTTTACTTTCTGCCATCATCAGAACTGCAGACAAACTCATACTCATTGTATAAATTGCATCTAAATTGCACAAATGCATTGACAACATTTTGAGCAGTGGGTAGAATAAGCCATTTGTAGCACTTGTCCAAATGTTTCTAACTTTATTTTTAGTTCTTATTTATTAGAGTTTATTTATGGTGCAGCTCAGACATCATGCAGGAGTTCTCCTGCAACAGTTAAAATAAACTGCTGAGTCCTGCTGTCTAGGATCAAACAGGCAGCAGTATTATCTGATTTTTACCAGAAATATCCTGTAAACAGTCTTTATCCAGTAGAAGGCCTGGGATCTATTCCTCTTTAAATCAGCAGATTAATAAAGAAAATGTTCTGATCTCAACTGAAAATAAATGTAAAATTCAGAGTATCACCCAGCCCTGGCACTGAAGCATTTAACAAACAAAATCTAGTCAAATAAAGCTGACAGGCTGTGTGGAAGAAGAAGCTTTGAAAGACTTGTTTGCATGTTGGTTTCATGTTGGTTTCCTCTGCTTCCTCTGCTCCTGCAGGCCTCAGTCTGTCTGCAGATCTCTGCCTTTCTGATGGAAATGCTTCTTTGTCTCAGTCCTGTCTGGAAATGTTCCCGTTTAAAATAAAGGAGGGATGAGACCGAGGAAAAGCAAAATAATAAAGCTGCACAGTCTTTAAAATAACCGCTGAACACAAAGTGACTAATTCACCATGGCTATAAATGACCAATAATAACGCATGGTGAAGGACAGCTCTCCAGCATCATCCAGCCAGAAGGATTTGACTTCTTTCACGACTGAAGTCATAAATATTTCATCTATAATCTTCTGTGTGCCAGTGGTTGCTGCTTTTGGTGCAAACTGAACATAGAGTTAGAATTTTTACCTCCAGGATTTGTTTAATTTTCTAATTCAAATTAAATCCAAATAAGAGCAGGTTTTAGAGGGTTTTAGGACTTCTTCCATCTCTTTGGTCGTATCTGAGCTCTGATATCAGGCCTGGTTCTGCTCCAGACGTCTGTGTGTGTGTTCTCTCCTCTCTGCATGTGTGTGTGATGTGTGTGTGTGTGTGTGTGTTAATGGATGAAACAGACGGGTTGTTTCAGCCTGGAAAGTCTGTCCAGCTCTGTTATCTTCTAACCCCCCACCCCACCCCACACACACACACACACCCACCAGCAGCAGGCCTCCATCTCTCCCCAGTCCAGCTCCTCCATCCCAGTTTCTTTGTTCACCACCATTTTCTCACTCTCAATCCTTTTTATTCCCCTTTGACAAATTTAAAACATTAATATTTAGATTTAAATTTGATTTTTGACTCAGCAGAGATTAGGCTGTGAAACGTGGATTATTTTTCCAGCTTTGATTTGATGAATATAACCAGAATATTCAGGCCTTCTGTCCTTCAGGCCGGGTTGAACACATAATTATTTCCTATTAATCAGAGAAAACTATTAACAGCACAAAAGGAAAGGGAGCGTCTACTCTCTGGTTTACGGTTAAAAAATGTTTTAACATGTTTTTGCCTCTTCCACCCATTTTTTGTCACTTTTCACATTTTTCTTCACGTTTTTCTTTTGTTGCATTTACCTCCTACTTTAGTTTAATTTAAGTAAAAATCTTTGCAGGTCTCTTACAGGACATTTAAAGATCACGTGACACCGGAGTTACAGGGTTAAACAAACCGGAAGAGCTTCCAAACTTAATAAATTATTATGATTAGACATTTTTATGGATGTTTGGCATCCTAAAACCATCTCAGTGACTCTGATATCAAACATTTCTGTCACATATTGACACCAGTCCAGTCTACCTGATGGAGCCTTGTGTCTGCAGAGTTAAAATGATGGATCCTAACATTATTTTCTCTCCCTCCTTCGCAGTCAAAGTGGCGGATTTCGGCCTCGCGGGCGCTCACAACAACGCCATGCGCACTAACTTCAGCACGCGGCAGCTGACGGAGCTCGAGAAGGAGTTCCACTTCAGTAAGTACCTGACGCGCGCGCGCCGCGTGGAGATCGCCGCCACGCTCGAGCTGAACGAGACTCAGGTGAAGATCTGGTTCCAGAACCGGAGGATGAAGCAGAAGAAGCGCGAGCGGGAGGGCGCGTGCACGTCCTCCACGGCGCGCTCGTCCTCATCCAACAAGGAGCTCGAGGACACCGATAACTCCTCCGCGTCCACGTCTCCGGGCGCGTCCCCGAGCTCAGAGACGTAGGGCAGATTTACTCAGTGACTTTATCTAAAGAGTCTTTAATGGTCACCCTGCCTCATGAACTCCTGCTCTGGGTTCCTACATGTCCCAGAATTCATTTCGAACGCCTGGACTTTGGAACTCTACCAGTTCTAGAGTTAAAGAAAGACTTTTTGGTCCAGAAAGACCATCACACCTTCATCAAACTGGCTGTCCCGCCTCTGAAAATTATTCCTCAGTTGTTTCAAATGCAGTAAAATGTGAGGAGAGGACTTCCTGATCAGGATTCTGCAGTTTTTCCTCTAAAATCTCTTTCCTGTCTGCAGAGGGGGCACTGATGTTCTGGTAAATGTGTGTCACTGTCAGAGAGGAGCTGCTGTCTCCATCATGGAGGTCAGAGAGGCTCTAACAGGCTCTTATTTTCTATGTTTGGTCACTCCTGGATGTTTTCAGGAGTTCTGTGAAATCACCACAGGAAGAGGTCTTCATTACTGAGGAACAGAAACCTTTTAGATGATGGGATGCACTTTGGCGTCTGTTATGGTGTCTGGTTTACAGGGTTTCACTGGAACCGAGGGAGTGACGCCATGCAGCGCTGCACCGGACCGTAGGGATACGGCTCAGAGGGACGACATCAAGGAATGGGCTGCAGGGAAAACTACATTCAGGGGGAATCAACGACAAACAGAGAAAGCATGAGGTCAAGGATTTAGAGCAGTGATACTCAACGTGGGGCTCTGTCCTGATGGTCTGTGGCTCTGTCCTGATGGTCTGTGGCTCTGTCCTGAGGGTCTGTGGCTCTGTCCTGATGGTCTGTGGCTCTGTTCTGATGGTCTGTGGCTCTGTTCTGATGGTCTGTGGCTCTGTCCTGATGGTCTGTGGCCCTGTCCTGATGGTCTGTGGCTCTGTCCTGATGATCTGTGGCTCTGTCCTGATGATCTGTGGCTCTGTTCTGATGGTCTGTGGCTCTGTCCTGATGGTCTGTGGCTCTGTCCTGATGGTCTGTGGCTCTGTCCTGATGGTCTGTGGCTCTGTTCTGATGGTCTGTGGCTCTGTCCTGATGGTCTGTGGCTCTGTCCTGATGGTCTGTGGCTCTGTTCTGATGGTCTGTGGCTCTGTTCTGATGGTCTGTGGCTCTGTTCTGATGGTCTGTGGCTCTGTCCTGATGATCTGTGGCTCTGTCCTGATGATCTGTGGCTCTGTTCTGATGGTCTATGGCTCTGTCCTGAGGGTCTGTGGCTCTGTCCTGATGGTCTGTGGCTCTGTTCTGATGGTCTGTGGCTCTGTTCTGATGGTCTGTGGCTCTGTTCTGATGGTCTGTGGCTCTGTCCTGATGGTCTGTGGCTCTGTTCTGATGGTCTATGGCTCTGTCCTGAGGGTCTGTGGCTCTGTCCTGATGGTCTGTGGCTCTGTTCTGATGGTCTGTGGCTCTGTTCTGATGGTCTGTGGCTCTGTTCTGATGGTCTGTGGCTCTGTTCTGATGGTCTGTGGCTCTGTTCTGATGGTCTGTGGCTCTGTCCTGATGGTCTGTGGCTCTGTTCTGATGGTCTGTGGCTCTTTTATGTCTTCATTTGAAACATTATTCACATTTTTTCCACTTCTTTTCAACAATTGTATCCTGCTTTTTGCAATGTTTTGCCCCTTTTTTTGCCACTTTTCACCCATTTAAGCTGCATTTTTGCAATTAAATGCCACCTATTTCCCATTTAGTCACTCTTTGATGAGTTTTGGCCATTATAGTCACTTTGCACTCATTTTTTTGGCCACATTTTTGCCACTTTTGAACCATTTTCGCCACCAGTAAGTCATATTTTTGCTATTTCTCACCCATGTTTTGCCACTTTCTGCCATTTTTTGCCATTTTACCCCCAGTTTATGCCCCTTTTTGCCTATTTGTGCCACTTCTCGCCCATTCAAGCTGCCTTTTTCAATTAAATATTCAGATTTTTGCCACTTTTTGACATTTTTAGCCAGCTTTAACTTATTTTTGGTCCCTTCCCATCCATTTTTGCCACATTCTGCCCTTTCTTGCCACTTTTCTCCCAGTATTTGCCGCTTTTTGACCATTTTTGCCACCTTTAACTTATTTTAATTTACTTAATTTACTTTTCACCACTTAGATTGTGGCTCTTGCAAATGTATTTTTCAACAGTTTGGCTCTTTGGTTGAGCAGGGTTGAGTAACACTGGTTTAGAGCCTCAGGATTAAGACCCTGACCTGTCACACATCCAGACAAATGCTGTAAAACTGGAAGCTCATGAGCACTTTGATAGCAAATTCACAAGCTGCAGGACTGCATGAGCCCAGCACTCTGCAGAGAAAATACAAAGCTTTAAAAATCCCAGAAGGGAAAGATGAGGTCTGACGCAGCACTGAAGACCTGTATCTGGGTTTTATTCCACATGTAAAACCAGCAGGATTATGCTGGACCCCTTAAAGGTGGTGCAAGCATCCCAACATGCAGCGCAGCCTGGCATAACTTCACATCCTCTGTTGGGTTTTCTGTGGGCAAGAAATCATCATTCCTACTGACATTTAAACGTTTCACTCATGTTTACATGCAGTCAAAGTCCACTCAGGTGTTAATCTGGATTAACCTGGACTTTTAAAAATACACGCCCATCCATTTTTTACACCACTTATCCCTTTCTGGGTTGCAAGCTGCCTATCCAAGCTGTCCTTGGGTGAGAGGTGGGGTAAACCAGGCACACTCACACCTACGGGCAATTTAGAGCCACCAGTTAACCTAGCGAGCATGTCATGTTCTGTGAGAGGAGGCCGGAGTACCCAGAGGATCCATGCATGCATGGAAGAACATGCAAACTCTGCACAGAAAGGCCCTGGAGAAGGACTTAGAGGGCCCTGGCCAGGATTCAAACCAGGAACCTTCCAGCACTAAGCCCTGTGCCGCCGTTCAGCCCCACGTGTAACCATGTCTGACTGATATCATGATAAATCTGACCTCTTGAAGACTAATACACCTAGACACAGTGGCTGAAGACTGATGAACTCTTGCACTTTAATTAGACCTAAAACTGGTGTTCTGAGCATGCTCCACAGCTCCTGTGCAGGGCTCTGACCTGAAAGTTTATCAGCTTAAAGGTGCAGAGAATCAGAAGAATCTGTCTGCCTTCTAATAACACCATGAGTGAGGGAGATGCATCAAAACTGTGCCAAAAGTAAAAATAAAGTATGCAGAAAATACATGAATATGTCAGGATGCTCATGTTCACTATTAGACCAGCCAGCCTCGCTAACGTGTGAACAAGGTCAACCAGTAGTAGTCCAGTTAAAGATGTTCATGTAAACGTACCAACTCCCTCTATTTTTAAACGAGTGTGAAACCAAACCCACAGCAGAGATCTTCTACAGTCAAACTCAAAGCTGCAACAATAAAAAACCTCCAGGATGCAAATAAAGGTAACATGACCTGCTGTGGTCTATTTTTACCTCCTGAACCAGCCTTCACTGATGAGCCTTATGATCTTAAACACAGGGAGCCTCGAACGGCCAAACCACGTTTGTCTGCTCTTATTTTTGTTCCCTTTTTGAACGCTCTGATATTGTTTTATTTTGAAAGTCCTGATTGTTTAGAGACTTTTGCACTACAGGGAACTACATGAAGATGCAGCCAGAATATTCTGTCTCCTGTTTTAAAAATGCTGATTGTCTTAAAACTGTTGGATAGACTCAGGGTTAATCTGGATTGTGTGTGTATGTCTGAGCGTGTGTGTGCAGGAAGCTACTGATAGAGCCTGGTGAACTCGTGTGTTCCTGCTGACTGAGACACAAGAGGAAATATATTCTACTGGCCTTCTCCTCATGAGAGTAAATTATTGGATGTATCTGATGTTATTGGTGATAGATGATGGGTTAATGATCCTCCTGAGCTGATTGTTATTTTCTTAATCTGATTTTTGTAGTTTTTAAATGAGAGCAGACTGACTGAGTTTTATTAGTTCTGCTGCCTTAGAAACACTTCAATCATGTTCCTCTTTGTCTTTTTCTACTTTAAGCTACCTCAAATAAAGATTCTTCTGACAACTCACTGCACGGATCATTCTTCTTTAGTGTTCCCTCTTTATTCCCATCACAGCTGTTTGTTCACCGATGATGCAGGAACCTCCAGGGCTGAGACATGAAGCACGCGTAGAAGAGCCAAAAGCTGCAGATTGTCCACGGTCTCCTGCAACTGAAGCTAGGAGATGCTACATGCTACATGCTACATGCTAACTCAGTCCCTGAATTTATTTTCTAGCATTCTGTAGATTTTTTTAATGTTAATATTGAAAAATTAATCCCCTGCTACTCTGCCTGGATATGTGACTGTGCACCAAGGTTATAATAGTTAACTAAAACTTAAATGTAAAAATCATTTTAGTAAACTTAAACTAAATCAAAACTAGGCTTAAAAAACTAACTAAAACTAAATTATGTGCTGAGAAAACTAACTAAACTAAACTAAAAGAAAAGAAAAGAAAAGAAAAGAAAAGAAAAGAAAAGAAAAGAAAAGAAAATATAATAAAACAAAACAAAATAAGACAAAACAAAATAAAACAAAATAAAATAAAAAAAACAAAATAAAATACATTAAAATATAATAAAATAAAATAAAACAAAATAAAATAAAATAAAACAAAATGAAATAAAACAAAATAGAATAAAACAAAACAAAACAAAATAAAACAAAATAAAACACACAGATGTTAAAATAGCCCCTCCTATTTCAACAAAAAATCAATACAAAATATAAATTAAGAATTGCCGACTGGAATATTTGGAGTGGTCTTTAGAGCCTTGTAAATGTCAATAAATTATAACAACACTAATTTTGTAGCATAAATATTTTTGGAGCATTACAGGTTTATATTAATAACTCACACTTAGGACCCTAGAACCAAAACGGTCCCTGCAGAAAAAGTGTTAAAAGTCATATAAATTAACTTTTTTTCCCCTCTTCAAAGCTTGAATCTTTTCATTAGCTTAAGTCCTAATCAGAACTATAAAGCTTTTACTCTTTTTTAAATATTTAATATATATAAAAGGACCAAATTGGGTCCCGGGGTCCCCAGAGGGTCAAAGGTAAAGAGGGCCACAATGCCAAATTTCAAGCTTTAAAACAGAGTTAACCAATCACTGGGAGATGTGGCCTTTTCCATTTTTACTCAGAGTGAAAGAGAAAAAGAGGAAATGATTAGAGAGGAGAAGGAGCTGCTGGTTTCCTCCACCTGGATTAACGTTTGACACCTCTACGCTGTTTCCCTCTCTCTCTCTGTCCTCTGCTTGACCCCTCTCTCATGCAGAGTTACAGTGAGGAATGTGAGGAGCTCTCAGGGTGGTTCACTGACCTCCTGACCTTTGGAGAGCCTCTGGGATATCTAAACATGTAAACACTCCTCCTCCTCCTCATCTTCACCTCCTCCTCTCTGCTGCTCTAAAGATGGCTGACCTGGAGCCTGGGGGGCAGCTCCATCATCACCTTTTCACACACACCGGACACACACGCTGACCTCAGATCGTCTTCCACACCCACGCCTCTCGTCCTGCAGCGGCGGCTGTTTCTGATGACCTGTTTGGAGTTTTAACTCGCTCGTCTTCAGGTTTCTACAATTCTAAGAATCCAACAGGAGCAGATTTTCTGGTCTAGACTCGACCTCCCTTTCTGGACACACACTTCCTGGAAATGTGTTTAATTACGCTCTTTAGACACCTAAAGCAGGGCTAACCCTCACAAGCTTGCAAAAGAAATAGAAACAGGGAAGCTTCACACTTTAAAGTGAATTCAACACTTTCAAAGACCTAAAACTGAAGCAGTGTTTGCAGAGCGCTGATGCTTCTTGGATTTCATGTGACACTCTGCCAACCATTCCCCTGATCTCTCATCTTAAAGCCTAATTAGCTTCACTTGCATTTCCCAAACTTCTTCCTTTCAGTGTACCGTCCAGCCATTGATGCATTTTGTCCACACGTGTACATGAACATGCAAGTCCACTAAAGAGAGTGATAAAAAGTCATAAGGTGTGGTACAGATTTAAAAGGTCAGATTCAAGACCTCCAGGCCCAGTCAGGAGCTGGTTCAGCACTTCACTGTCAGCCTTGGTCCTGTACTGCTCTGGTCATCCTCCAGGCCTGCCCCACCAACCCCGGTGTCTGGACCAGCCCACCTGGTCCTGGGCACATGCACCAGGTGCAGCAGCTGTTCCTGTATCCAGCAGCTGACCCTTCCCATCCTCGCTCTCCACACGGTCTAACAACGATACCCAAAGATGAGCCAAAGAGGAGTCACCACAAAGAAGTGATGCACCTCTGGCCATCAGTCTACATCCAGGCCTCACAGGAGGACCAAGGACCCAAAGACTCTAACTTTGGTCTGCATGCTCAGATAAGGTGAGCTCCACACTGTCTTTCTCAGGGAACCCACGCCCCATATGTGAGTCCAAGTCTGCAGTTGATCGCAGCCTCAGATAGGCCTTTCAGACCGGCAGGGCTCTGTGCCGGTTCTGGTTCCTGAACCTAATTTGGAACCGGCCGGCGCGTTCAAACGGGGAAAAAATTGGTTCCGAACCTGAAAAGTTGAATCTCAACTGGAACCAAAAATAGTTGGTTCTTTCTTGTGAACTGTGACATCATCAGTGGGTGTATCCCACTCTAGGTTGTGAAGACGAGCAGGAAATGGTGAAAAATTGGTCTGCTGGGGAGACAAAATGCTCAGTGGTAACCTGGGCATCGACAGAATTCCAGGTAAAGCTGGAGAGTAGAACAAGGAAGAGGAAGTTAGATGCAGAACTTGTGCAAGAGATAGTAAAGGGCCGGGTTCACCTGAACACCAGACTAAATAATTAATAAACTCAAGAAACTGAAGAAGGAATACCAGAACAGCAGGAAGACCTGGGCAAAAGTGGAGCTGGATGGATGTCCATCACGTCCTTCACTTTGGTTCTGCTTACCCTGGTGTGAACGCAGGCTGGTTCACCAGAAAGCACCAAGGTTCTGAGACTCCGGAACAGAACCAGAACCAGAGCCAGAACCGTGTCTGTCTGAAAACACCCGCAGTCAGCTGATTGATGGGTTATGCTGCCAATGTAGGAGAACTGCTCTACAACTTCCACGCTCTCACCATTCAGACACAGATTCAATGTTAGCATCCAAGGCCTCCCCAAATCCCTGGATCTTTGTTTTGGTCCAGGAGACGTGCATCCTCAACGCTTCAGCCTCCTCACTCAGCAGGTTAAGAGAGAGGACATCTACAGCATCATCAGCATCATCAGCATCATCAGCCCCATGATTGGGAAATAACATGTTATGTATATTCACATGATTCAGTCTGAGTATGAAGCACGGTGGACAAAAGTCAAAGGGGAATGTTAGTTAATAAATTAAGTTTTTGCACCACCTCTGGCTCTGGTTAGTCTGAGGGTTGATAGCAGCGTTGTTGAAGGTGCTTTCACAGCAGGATGATTTGGAGAAGTTGTTTCAAAATAAAGCTCCGTTCCCTCTTTAGTTCAGTTCACTTATAACCAGAAAAAATCACTGACTGACTCATTAAACTACAGGAGAGGGTGGTGTATGATTCAGCAGCAGCACTAGTGATGCTGCTGCCAGGAAATCTGACTACACCTGAGGATAAAACAATATTAATAACCATCATCCGCAGCCCTGCGTGGATCTCTACTGTTTTCTTTACCTTCAGGACAAAGATACGGTGGTTCAGACACACAGTTGTCATAATAAAAAAGACTTTTCTAACCAGAAACTTCTAAGATAAGATGTGATTTTAAGGAAAGAGAAAGAAAAGGAGGAAGAGGAGGGGGAGGAGGGGCAGAGAGAGAGAGATGCTTTAAGGGTGACCTCATCCCATCTGACCCCCGACTCCTGTTTTCCTTCCCATAACTCATCTCAAGTTCAGCGTCTGTGAGCGTCCGCGGCCTCAGTGTGAGCCAGAGCGCCGAGGCTGCGGTTCAACAGTTCAGAGGCTCAATCACACAGAGAGCTGCTATTATCTGTAGAAACAGGCGCTCTGTGAAGGTTTTATTTCTGATCTGGGATCAGGAGGAGAGAGGAATCTAAATACAGCTCAGTGTGCGTCTGCATGCTCACATGTGAGATTTAAAACAGATGCTGGAGTGTGCGTGCTGATGAAGGTTCATGCAGCATGAGAGGCTGACGGCCGATGTTTGTCAACAGACCGAAATCAGCTGAGACTGAACACATGAAAGTCAGTATCTGTTTCAATAAGAAGGAAAGAATATTAAAGTAACTGTCAGCTCATTTTCACCAGTCATAAATCATGGGCTTTTGAAATTTAAAAGACAAAATGATGAGTTTAAGAGCTCAAACTCTGAGATTTAAAAAACTAAAGGAGTTAAAAAGGTAAAAACACATTATTAAAAGTCAAAATAATGTTTTTATAAGTAAATATATGAGATACAAAATCAAAATAATGACTTTTAAAGGTCAAAATATGAGTTCAAATCATACATTTTGAGTCTAACAGGTAAAAATACGAGATTAAAAGTTAAAGTTAGGAATTAGAAAGTCAAAACGTGATAAAATTTGAAGTATTTAGTTAAAAAGGTCAAAACATGACTCTACTCTTACAGCTCACAGCTGTTTTTTTCACCATCATGTCTCGCCTGGACTTATTTCTATGTTTATTTTATGTCACTGGAATTATGAAAAAGTTATAAGACTCTAAAGACAAAATTAAAAAAACAAATTGGAATTTGAAACTCAAAGATTTTCATTTTTAAAAAAAAGTCCAAGCACTTTTTTGCAGTTAGATTCAGTTGTGCCGTTCCTTAAAGCAGTAGAGAAGCAACTGGTCGACTACAACTCCCACAATGCTTTGCATCTAAACGTTGCGCTGCCCACCGAAGAAAGCCAAAGTACATGATCAAAAATGGATCAAAAATGGACAAAAACACGCTTATTATCGGATCTAATGCCGTGGATTTAATATTTAAAGACCCCGAAAAGTCAGCCAAGTTCCAGGCTCGCTAGAACGATTTCCTTAAGGGCTACAGGGACATCGAGGGTGGCGGGGGTAGGGTAACGAACAGCAAAATGGCCAGCTTTCAGAGGAAAAAAAGAGCAAGAGTCTGTGACGTATGGTTCAAAAGTTATTAATGTTTTTCTAAACTCTGTCGCTTCCTGTTGTATACGACAACCCTGTCTTCAGAGACCCCAGGAAGTCAGCCAAGTTCTGGGCTCACTAGAAAATGTTCTGTAAAATCTATGAATGCATGAAGAACATATTTAGAAAGGCACAGCACAGAGTTTTCACAGGAAAAAACAAGTTAATGCCTCTGACTTACCGTTCAAAAGTTACTGAGCAATTTACAAAGCAGTGTGCCTGCAGCACAGATCCATGCCACTGGAGCTCTAAGGGTTAAAATTCAAAATTGTGAATCCAAAGGGTAAAAATGTGTGATAAAAGTTAAAATTATGCATTGAAAAGGTTAAGAAATGAAATTAAAAGTCACAATCATAGGTTTAAGTCGTAATTCTGAGATGCAATATTAAAAGTATGAAATTATTTTTCCCCACATTCCTGACTTTTTAACCAATCCATTTTTATTTTTTAGTTATTCCATTTTTTATGACTTAACAAGAATATTTTAAATCATCACAGTTAAATTTACATTTTTATAGTAGAGGAAATCTGCAGACCTCTGTTATAATGAAAATATATGATACCACGGGCTGGATTTGGCCCCCAGGCCTTGAGTTTGACACCCCTGGTCTAAAATGTTCTTCATGTGCTGTAAAACATTTAAAGTCAAGGACTGACTGATTCAGCAGCCATTTCAGACAAGCAAAAAACAAACCTGGAAGTTGTTCATAAATTCCTGCAAAAACTGAAAGAGGGGAAATATTTTTACCATTCTGTAGAGATCCAAAAGTCAACATTTAGTTTCTAGTTTGAATATTAAAGCATCATCACTGCTACTGATGCATTTTTAAAGCTATTAAAGATCATAATTTGATTCACCATCATCATAACTTCATTATATCAGGACTTTAAGGTTAATTATTCAGAGATGTTTTTTGTGTGCATGGCTTAAAACTTTGCACAAAGCAGCAGCAGCAGCAGCAGCATTCCCTTTAAACTGTTGAAGCATGCATGCATATTCAGAGAAAAACCATGCATTATTAATGAATCAGTTATAATAATCAGATTTCATTTATTGATCTTCTGCAGAAACACCTAAACATGGGAAATCGTCTCACTATAGCGATGGTAAAAACACTTAGAGAAATGTCACAGGCAGCTCTTAACAGGCAAACACTCCAGTGTGTAAATGTGTGTGTTGTTTTAAAGAGTGTGTGTTGAGGGTCACTCAGAGTTCAGCGGCTCTCTCCTCTCTGCTGAGCATCAACCCTCCAACGATAACCGAGCTGCTGCTGAGGAAACACATCTGCACCGCCGCAGATTCATCGGAAGGGTTGAGAATCAACCTGAACGCCATTTTACACTTCCTGAAGACGTTTATTTCTAATTATTAAGAGTCCTGAACTAAACTGACCTTCTGAAGATAAATCTGCAACATGTAGATGTGCAGAAGAGTGTTTTAGATTAGGCTTTTACTTTTTAATAGCATCTTTCTTTAATCATGGCTGTCACTGCTAATTCTCCAAATGTTTTTTATCATCATTACTCACATTTCAGATTTCTCTCTGCTTTATTTCTCTTTCCCCATCTCCCTCTTTTCTTTCTTCCCCTCCCTCCTGTTGTGCAAATGTCCAAATGGCCAAAAACAAATGCAACAACTGCAACCTGCTGCAGAAAGCCAAAGCAGCTGTATTAATCTAAACGTGCTGTAAACATGTCAACGATACAGAGGCAAAAACATGCAACCTCATGAAAGAAACACTGCAAATCCAGAATTCTTCCAGGTATGTAGAGACTCTCAGTGGAGCAGTTTAGCCCACTGTTAACAGGAGGGTGTGTTAGAGCAGACACGCAGGTTTAGATGGAAAAGCTGCAGTTTTATAGCAATGTGTGGTCTTAAATCACACCAAAGAGGGCATCTAGAGCTTCTGACACCAAGATGACATTAGAGGGAACATAAGCATTTCTCTTCTGAAGTTACTTTTGATTTTGCCTGTTTTATTTACTCTGTAATGTTTATTGTAACGGTTTGAAGTTCATGCCGTTATTTTGGTTATTTTAGTCATTGCATTTGTTTTAGACGTTAGCATGTGCAGCAAATGCTGCACATTTGTCTAAATTTGTCTTTTTACACATCAGACAGATTTTTCACCGTAGATAATCACGCACGGTCAGGGATGTGATTAGCATGTTTGGTCATGTGCAGAAGAAGGAAAACCTCTGCAGAGGAATCTAAAAGGATTTTTTATAGTGTGTTTGTCAGCAGGTTGTGGAGGTCAGAGGGAGAGCAGGGAGCAGGAGGTTATCAGGGCAGACATTCCCGTCTGTCCACCGCTGAGAAAGACCAGAAGAAGAAGAGAGAAGGAGAAGACTGTTGTCTAGATTGAGCTCAGCAGAAGTTCAAGCAGGGAGACTGTTTCTACTCATTCATTAGCCCCTGCTCCTTCATATCTCGCCCTCCTCCCATTCTCTCTCTCTCCCTGCTCTGTGATCAGCTGATCATGGGCGATCATTCTCTTTAGTGCTAACCTGATCAAGTTCTGCCACAACCCAGCTTGACCAATCATCATGCTCCTGTCATATTTCTAAGAATTCTCTCTTCACAGACAGCCTGTCGTTTCAGCATAGATGCTGCAGCCCTCCTCCACCCCAGCCACCTCCATTCAGTTCATCAGCACCTAGTCCAGATCCTCATAGGTCTCCTGCTCATCACATCCTGCAAACACCAGCCTCCTCCACCCCAGCCACCTCCATTCAGTTCATCAGCACCTAGTCCAGATCCTCACAGGTCTCCTGCTCATCCTGCATACCTCAGCCTCCTCCTCCAAGCCACCTCACTGGTTCCTGGTCCAGCTTCTCTTAAGTCTACTCATCTAATCCTGCACCCCTCATCAATACCACCACCAAGGTCTGGAGTCCGTAGGGGGTATCCTATCCTATTCCTGCCGTTTGCCTTATGACCTCCTCTGGCACATGAAGTCATCAAAAATGATGTCCACAAATCTGCTGAAGTTCCAACTGGACAAAAGTTCTGAATTCTGTGGAAATTTTCCTTTCAAAATCCTCACAAATTACTTACAATTTCAAATAAATTACCAAAAGTTTCTGTGATATTCCTGAAGTATCACATATAAACCAACCCAAAATCTCTTTAAATGTTTCAGTGAAATTATCATAAAGCTAAACTTTCCAATAAAAAAATAAATGTACATATGCACAAAATTTAATTTCAAGCAAATTACCCAAATTGTACAGATATATTAGCTAAAATTCCATAAATAGATGGACAATTTCCCCAAACATCCAAAAAATTCCTCGAAATTTCCATAAAAATTCTTAAAATTAATTTCTTAAAAAAAAATCAAATTTACCCATAAAATGTCCAAGATTTTAATCTATTTAAATTTCCAAAAATAAATTTCCCAAATTTTTACGACAATACCTCAAAATTCAAAGGCAAATTTCCCCCAGAAATTCAAAATAAATTCCTCCAAATATCCAAATAAATTCTCTCCTGTGTGCACAGTGAAGTCTGTTGATCCTGAAATGTTAGTAAAACATGAACTCTATGTTTAGTTAGAACTTTTGTTCAGACTGGAGGAGGGCACCAGAGGAGGAAGAGGAGATATTCAAGCTTTCTGACAGACTGATTTTTGGTGTTAACATTGAAATAAAGTGTTTTAAATCCAGCTAAGGGTTTGCCTTTATGCAGAAATGCTGATAAGATTATTGGTGACTCCTCTAAACATGTTTTTCTCCACTCTCAGGTGTGTTTGGCGGACAGGCCTGGACACCTTCGCCTGTTTGCCTTCTCTGATGGTTTGGACACCCTGACCCCTTGTCCCCAACACACACACACACGCCCTTACACACACTCCTAGACACACACATGTGTGGCCGTGTTGTCCTCAGATAAACAAACCATTGTGTGGTATTCTTTCGGCGCCCTCTGTGAGGAGAGACACGGGGAAACAGGAACCGCTAAAGAGCAGCAGCTCTCCTCCATGCGGGGCACAGAGAGGGCACATCCATCACACCGTGACAACAACACACACTGAAACACACACAGAAAGAGCCGGCTCGGAGCAATATTTAATGAACAAACATGTTTGACGTGAAATCAATCAGAGATGGGGTAATAATCATTATAGGACCGCTGTTGACCGAGAACATGGACGAGCTGGGACGGAGGTCTGGGTGGGACTGTGGCAGTCCAGCGTCTGAGAGCTGGGCTTTAATTCAGCACACGTGTGGGGGAAATCTGAGGCATGTGATATTCCTTCAGACATCTGCAGGATAATCAGCCAGATATGAATGATGACCAAGAAAAGCCTCATTTAAACATGAATGGAACATTTGAAAGCTATCCAGAAAACCTAAAACCATCCTAAACCCTGGTGATGGGCTCTGAAATCCAGGTCACAGCAGCTGTAGACTCAGGCCTTCAGTCTACTGCTGAGAACACAGAATTTCGCAGCACTTCTATTAAAAGGCAGTCAAACTAGTCCCAGGATGGTCCAGTCTGCTGATGTGTGGTAGTCTGACCATGATCGGCTCATTCACGCTGCATTTAGCACTCCAACGCTCTCTCTTAGTCTGTTCAGCTTCCTGTCGGGCAGACGATGAGCTCATGACCACGACTTTCTATCGATCGGTGAATGTTCGACCACACAAACACCGCGGACACTCGTTCAGGGCCGGAGGTTTCCAGGTGAGGAGACTTCTGACCCTCCGTGTCTGCAGAGGAGCTGTGACTGAGGTCTTTCCGTCCTCCTGTTTCTTTATCGTTGTTGGTGAGTTAACCCTCGCAGCTCTTCGCTCGTCTTTATGGCTCTAAATGACACATGACTGAGGTTTACGCCATATTTGGATGCTCTTTGATCATGCCCAGGTCAGTTTTGAGGCTGCCAGTTTGTGACTCACCATCTCCTTTTGTCTTTGCTCCCGTCAGCTCTAACGTTAAAGTTAGCGTGTTTGACTCTGTAGAGGCGGGGTCAGTGGCTAACGGCCATGTTTGCAGACGTTTATCCTCCTTTATGGCTCTCTGCGACTGAGCTCTGTCTTTACTTTGGTTCCTCCATCATTGCTACGGCTAAACGGGCCACTTTTACCTCACTGTATCCTAAAGTACGGTTAGCAGGGTCACAGTCATTGAATCAAGCATGTCGGCACCTGGGATGAATCACAGAGAGGCCAGATATCGTCTGTTTTTATAGATACAAACTCCACACCATCATGTGCACAGCAGCAATCCTGTTTGCCCTCGTCTTTTGCAGGTAGAAACATCCATCAGTAATGGGGACAGATGCTGTCGGATTCTCTAGATTCCTCTTCTGGCTCCTCTTATCATGTCTTATTTAATGGAGCCGACCTGATTCCAACATGTTTGGAGAGTAAAATGCATATTTCAATAATAAAAACTTGTCTACAATTATTGCTGGGACAGTTTTCACAGCAAACATCTGCAGAGTTCGGAGCAGAAGCTTCTTCTTTCCAGTCCCCAACACTTTCAGAAATCTTTTAAGATCAAACCTTGGTGATATTTTTACCAACTGTAATTTTGAATTAGAGTAAACACAGCTAAAACACATATCTAAAGGTGTGTGTTATCTTATGACTCGTGTTTTAAAGCCTGATCCAGGCTGTATAAAGGAGGTCAGAGAAGCAGCTGTAAACTCTTCAGCTGTGTAAACTCACCAGTACCTCTGCTAAAGCTAAGCTAAGTGACAAAAATGCTATTTCTATCAAGGTCTGCACATTTAAAGCCTGTAGTCATGGTTTTGTTTGAGTTAAAGGGACAGTAATAGGTCCGTTACCTTTAGTTGTGGGTGCAAGCTATTTTTAGATCGGTGGGTCTGAGATTGGAGCTGCTCTGCCAACACAATGGAGTCTTATGGTATTTCCGGCTTTCCCTCATCAAACTCATCAAATACACAATCCAACAACTCCAAAACGCTCTGGTGGACAAGTTGTGACCTGCACATTCACCCCGCTATGAAATAATCACAGAACATTTCCAGACGAAGTTGTTTTAGAGGAAAATTCAAAGCCGGAACTACACTCCAGACATGGCTGCTGGGCGGAGTGATTTCAAAAGCGGTAAAAGTGTTTTACTCAAGAAAGTAGTTCCAAGCATTTGCTTCATGTGTCGTAATGTTACATAATTATACGTTATTATTTCATAGCGTGGTGCCAAATGTTGAAGTATCCCTTTAAGGACGACACCTTCCGGTGAAAAGTGGCGGGAGCGTGCAGCTGAGTGACCGAGAAGCGTGCAGCAGGAGAGTGGGAGGAGCCTGCAGCACTGGGTAAACGTGCAGAAAGAAGCACGCTACGGGGGCTTTCACATTAGGCCCAATTGTTTCGAATAGCGCCGCACCACAACCCCCCCCCCCCCACTGGCATGCTTTCACACTAGCAACATCGATCTGTGCCAGGGCCCACTTGGGTATTTACTCAATCTGAAACAGAAGGTGGCCATATGCACATAGGTGGTTCACGAACCCGCCGAGGAGGAGAAAGAAAAGAAGCTAGAACCCGGCAAAAAGCCCATCCTGCAGCCATGGATGAGTTAAAATCACTTTTTAGGTGCCAGGAATGCCGCTCTTCCTGTCTGCACATCTACTACAGCTCAGAGGATTAAATGGACTCACGCTGCGCAGATACAGCGGCTTTTGAGGTGACAAGAGACTTTTATTGCCTTTGCACCTCCTCTCACTGACTCCAACTTGTCTCCATCTATAAGGTGAGTCACATCAGACCGTTTATTTACTGGATTCTGATGATTTCCGCTCTTTATTGAGGAAAAATGTGAACAAACTTTGGTTTTTACGATGACGTCATAAAGCTGATATGACACTCTGTCCCGTATCCAGGCGTGGTGGCATTCACATCTTATCTGAATCGTGCCAGAGTCCACTTGAATTGCGCCCGAGACCACCTCTTCAAGTGGGCCCAGGCCTGGTGCCCAGGCGCGGTTCATTTGCATTCACACTAACCAAAACGAACTGGACTTTGGGCTCAAGTGCACTCGGATCCAGGATCAGGCCCCTAGTGTGAAAGCACCCTAAGAGAGGCCCTATAAGTTATTTTCTGTTTCACAGTGGCTACGCTCTAAATAACTCAGAAATGTTTCAGCGCTCTGCCCTCAGTCTCATCATCTGCTCCACCGCTCTGTACCACCCAGGCCTAGCGTGCATCATTTCTGTCATTTGAGAGGCAGACTTTAGGAGTATTTCTAACACGTGACTCGATCCTCCCTCGTCCCGTCCTCTCTCTCTCACGTTGTCTCGACACCTCGTCCTGACAGCGCCGCCTCCCTGAGTGCGTGCAGAGATAGCCTTGCTCATCAGCGTCAGGTTTCGTTGACCTCTGTCGACCTTTAGTGGGGTCACAGCGAGGTTGGTCAAAGAGATTCTTGACATTTCTCTTCTCAACACCTGACCCAGCACGTGTGTGTGTTTAACAGTGTGTGTGTGTTGTGTGTGTTAGGGCGTGCTGACAGCAGGGACAGTTTTATATGAGCGACTCTCACCGTTAACATCCCAACAAGATGACAAACACTCGGCCTGTCAGAGCTGGGAGTGAAACATTAATAATAAATCAACTCTGACAGAACTCTGATGAAAATCAAACACTGATTTAATGCAACAGTTCAACATTTAAGTTCTAGACGCTAAATGATTGGAAATGTCTCTTTCTGAATATCAAAGACTGCAGGAAAACTCCAGGACATTTTCTCCTCTGACGTTGGAGGCTACCATCTCTTTGACCCTTATGATCTCTGATAAGATGACCACAGAAATCTGTGCTGTGTTTGACCAAAGACAAGACCACATGACGGTACCCGACCAATCATCACCATCTCAGCTTCATCACTCCTCTTAACCTTCAACATTCGGTTTATTTATAGTCCTAACTTTTGAACTTACAGAGCGCTCAGTGCTCTCATTGGTCAACGACACTGATGTGATGGAGCAAATCAAAGAAGGCAGAAAGAACACTCAAACACATAAGAAGTTCATGAGCGTTGCCTTCATGTGACAAAGAGAATGCTTACAAATCTCCATGCCTTTCACATCCACCTGGGAACCTTTAAAACATTCTGGAAGGTGATTGGACAAATCTTCTGTCTCATTTATTACCGGCCAATCACAGTGACAGAATGTGAGCCTGACAGGTGGCCATTGTTAGTCCAGGATTGTTCACTATCAGTGGAGCCAGCTGGAGACAAGTAAAAACATCTTTAACACCAAAAAATCTTCCTGTGTGTTTCTCTGCTCTTCAAACTGCTGCTGTAGCTGCATCCACGCTAATCTCTTCAGCGGCCGCCATCGTTTACAGCAGGGCTTTTCGATTACAAATTCAACTGGGCCAAATTTCAAAATCACAAAATGTAGCAGGGCCAGACATGTTCAGCACCCAGTAAGCAGCTGGTAATGTCAAATTACGAACCAACACAGATCAATTTGATGAAAAATATGCACTTTTTATTCATAGTCTCCCTTTTAAATTTGGCAACATGACAAAAGCAAAACTGTAAACACAACTGGAAATAATAATTTTGGCCACATCTATCCCAGGCATGAAACTAAATTTGCACAGTTGTAGCTACAGTTGAAAAGGACATGCTTCAAAACAACGCAGTGCATTGTAGGTAGACGATGGGAATTCATAAAAACTTGCAAAACAGGCTGCCCTCTGCATCTCTGGCATGACCACAGCCTGAGCCACTTGGGGGTTGGCTCTGGGCCGCATGTGGCCCCCAGGCTGCTAATTGGACAGGCCTGGTTTGCAGGATTGGAGTCCCTTCAACTAAACCACACCTGTAGGTACCGCCTCCTTCTGCTTGAAGGATGCTGATTGGTCGTTCTCTGAACAGGAACAAGCATATCAGCTTAAAGCTTTGTAAGACCTGACACCTGATGACCTGACATGAATCTGGACTATCAACCAGCTGCTACGCTACCCAAAGGCACCACCAGACCTTAACCAAGACTTCTTAGCTCGATGCTAACAGGGAGTGAAAATACCAAAATGAGTAGAAGGTGTTGTTTAGTTTCTTTGAACTCCCTACAGCTAGCATTTCTGCTTTTCCTGCTAATAAATAGAAGTTAAATTCACTACAGCCACCGTCTAGCAGTGTCCCCCCACCACCACCAGGGGGCAGAACAATATAGAAGAAATGTACAGTTAAATTGAGGTAACAGCTGCCTGAAATCCTCTCTAATATATCCAATCATTAACAGGCCTGCATGCCTGTAAAGCTCCTCCATTAAAACTTTCTACACACTTTTTTTCTTTATATCACGATTACATTTGTATATATTATAAACAACTGGCTGCTCAAATATTCCAAAATGCCCATCCCTAATGATTTATCATGGAGATCAAGCATTCTCGTGTTTAGGTGTAAAAGTTTTAGATTTAAAGACGATCTAAAGTTCATTTTTCTCATCAGAGTATTTTGGAGAGGGAGGATGAAGGTTAGAGAGGCGACTAAAATGTGCTGAGTGTGTGTTTGTGTGTGTGTTTGGGTGTGTTTATGTGTGTGTGTGTTTGCAGGGTCAGGGTGTTAGAGGTTGCAGGGAGGACAGGCGGAGGTGACGCCGCATCTTGTCCGCAGCACGGCATGATGGGAAATCCGAGACCAGAGAAGGAGGAGGAGGAGAGAGACAGAGAGAGGTCAGCTTGTCATCACCATCGCGAGAGTTTATCAGGGAGACGAGGAGGAGGATGGGGGGGTGGGGGGTGAAGGAGGTGTCAGGAGAGAGAGAGGATAAGATGACAGGAAGGAGAAGAATAAAAACGATCTAAACCACAGAGACGCTCATGGTTATTAGGGCCCAGAAGTGACCGTGCTTTGACACGTGGGAGGAGCTAGAGAGGAGCGGAAAAGCCGAGTCATCGGCCAACAACTGATGTTATTCTGAAAAATGAACTTCTGAGAATCTGCAGCTGATTGTGACTTCCATGTGTGACTGTTCTGTAGAAATACAGCTGACGCATTTGAGTGTTTAGTACAATGAAGAGCATTTCATTTTTAAAATGCTGATAAAAACTACCGGTAACTATGAGGGAGAGGCCAACTGTGTCTGCTTTTCACCATCGAACCCAGGGCTGTCAGAAGGGGCCGGATTCTGAATTAAGGTCCAACCTGAGGGCCTAACAGGGTCCACATTCAACCAAACTGTCAACCTCGTTTTCACCAGTAATAAATTATGGGGAAAAAATAGCACTGATGATAAATGATTTTGAGATTTGAAAAGTTACAAGGCATAAAATCTGAAATAAAAAGTCAAAATTATTAGTTCAAAAGGTCAAAATGTGAAAATTAGATGTTAAAATAATGCTTTCAAAAGGGAAATATATAAAAAAGAAAGTCACAGTCATGTTTTAAGGCAAAAATATGATTTACAAGTTAAAATGGTGCATCTAAAATATCAAAATATGAGATAAAAAGTCAAAAAAATAAATCTAAAAGTTCAAAATATGAAATAAAAGCCCAAATAATCAGTTCAAGCCATAATTATGCAATGCAAAATTGAAAATGAAAACACAAATGAATTTCTTTTCGCACATTTCTTTTTGTCTAATTATTTTGACTCTTTATTTTTTCACATTTTTCTGACTTAAGGATATTTGATATCATCAAGGTTAGGTTTACATTGGAGTAAATCTGCAGACCTCATATCATGCACCATAAAAAACAACCAATCAAATCTAGTCAATAAACTCAGCTCTTAAATGAACTGTGTCAAATTTAACTGATACTTGGTGTGCATGGTGCCTACATTTAACAACTTAATACTCAGATAAACTGGTCAAACATCTCCCTAAAACTTCCAAACAGATTTGACAACTTATACCTTAATAAAAATGAGTAATAATTACTGTTTTTGTAACATTCAGCATCTTTTATCTGATGCATTTGTTCTCATTAGCTTTACACATTAATATTTTGTTGGATGAGGTGCAGCAGTGGTACCGTGGCCAGCCTGAGCAGCTCACTGTCAGATAAAGACAGATATGGGAACCCCAAACTAGGAAGGGCTCCTACTGTCATGTAGAAGTCACACTCATTCCCCCAGCAGAAGGTGACTGACTGAGTAGGTTGTAAAATAATTCCTGAAAAGGAGTGGAGAGGCTTCTAGTTGACACATCACAGGGGAAATTCTCACTTCTGCATTGAAACTAAACCACAGTATACACCGTAGCACTACGTAGCATTGTAACCAAAGTTACCTCCTCAGAAATGCAGCTATGCATCGAAACGATGCAGACAGCAAGCCCTGTGATTGGTCCGCTGGAGCACTGGGAGGCTGCCAGTCTACGGGTAATGTCTACAGACATACTGTGTGTACTCTGCTGTGAGATAAATGTCTGCACACAGCTAAACGACTAGTCAGATCTACTCATCTATCTGAAAATATCAGACGTGCATTTTTAATTAAGAGCGACTACTGCAGTACAATAGGCTCGGTTTCAGCTGTCATGCAGGAAATGTGTGGGTAGGACCAGGAGCCTGCATAAAAACCACTGCTGAACAGGAGTAGGGCGCATTTTTGCAGCGAGATGCTGAAACACCAATGCACAAGTATGTAGTTTTCACACAGCCAAAGTCTGCACCAGAGTTGATTTGGGTATTAAAACCACTCCAGTCCAAACCAACTATCCAACAAAGTGTACGATAGTTTCTTTTAAGCAAGTCTAACAGCTCTGGTGTGAATGCACCTGATATGAAGACACATTACTTCTCCGATATTTAAATTATAACACTCTCCAAAAGCTCCATCTGATGCAAACGTGCCCCTGGTTCTACATCAGTTTAAGCAATAATGTCAAATAAACATGCCCCTAATCCAACAGGATTTAAAGGCTTAATCCAGTGATACTCAACCAGTGGCTCTGGAGCCACCTGTGGCTCTTTTGTGATGATCTGTGGCTCTTTTATGTCTTCATTTGAAAACATGATTCCCCAGAAAACCCTAAAAACTTTGACCTTAGAAATCATCCATTAGAAGTCATTTTAACCAGTTTGTTTCCAGCACTTATACAGCACGATTTAATTCTCAACCTTTATTCATTTTTTCTGTGTATTTCCATTGCTTTAATTTGTAATACTTTGCCCCGTTTCTCCTTTTTCTGCCATTTTTAATCCATTTTTACTGCTTTTAGCCAATTTTTCCATTTATTTTCTGCTACTTTAATCCCATTTTTGCCAAATTTTGACACTTTTATCCTGCATTTTAAATTTTTTTTCCACTTTTCGCCCGTTTAAGCTGCCTTTGCCACTAAATTCCATTTTTCCTATTTTGCAAATCTTTTCTTGGTTTTTAGGGCTAATATTTCCACATTTTTGCTAATTTTTGCCCATTTTATTCATCAGTGACTCCTTTTTTGTGACTTCTTACCCATTTTTGCCACTTTCTGCCCTTTTTGCCACTTTTTCTCCCTACTTTTGCCACTTTTCACCTGGGTTTTGCCATTTTAAGCCTATTTTCACCCCTTTTCACCCATTTTTGACACTTATTGGCTGCTTTTGGACCATTTTTGCCATCTTAAACTTATTTTTATTGCCACTTAAACCTATATTTGCCACTTCCCACCACTTAAATTATGGCTCTTGCAGATTAATTTTTCAACAGTTTGGCTTTTTGGTTGAGCAGGGTTGAGTAACTCTGCCTTAATCTAACAGTGCTCCTACTTCTACATCGCCTTAAGCTCATACATGAGCTGTAAAGTTGGACATTTTTGCATAGGGCTCTATGGGGATCGTCTCCCCGCAGAAGACAGCCTCTAGTGGACACTAGATGAACTGCAGCGTGATTTCAGCCCCAGAGGTTGCAGTTTGAGAATAAAACATAAATCGAAGAAAACGCCATCCCTCTACAGCGTCCATCCTCCTCGTTAAGCCGAGCAGCCCCGAGTCTCACCCAGGAGGTCCAGTTAGCCTGGAGGCAGGTGAGCCCCATGGTGCAGGTGAGCTCCTGGATGCAGCTCGTCCACGGGGCTGTGCGGCCTCATCTTCATTCATCACTGATCTGACACATTCCTGCTGTCCGCCCGAGGCTCGCACTCACACAGCAGGCTGTTGTACTCCCACACAGAGCCGCGCGGTCAAACTGACACCCCGCTCACCCCGCTCACTGAGCCCGTTCTGTTTATGAGCCCGAGGTGAGGAACGCTGGGAGTCAGTGTCAGAGGTTTTCAGGAGATCGATGGTTGAAGAGTTAGGAAACTTATAAAGACGTCTACAGGCTGAAAAATTAGCCTCATGATGAATTAAAGCAAAATATGAGACTCAAACACTGCAGGGTTGAGGGTTCAGCTTCATGAGCAGGAATCTATTAATGCTTTAAAAAAAACACAGAAAAGTTCCTGAAAATAAAGATCTCACTTCTTATCACTGCAACCTAAAACAGTCCATTAATGTTCAGATGTTCAGAGTTCCTTTTATGGTTGTCATGTAGGTAAGTATTTTTAACATCCTTTACATTTAGCTGTAGGTTTATGACGACTCATACATCATATATGAGGAAGCTCGTCATTAATCTGCAGCCCTGTGCTCAGCCTGGGGGAAGGGGGGGTCCCTAAGTGTAGACTTATTATTTAAAATCTATTTTGAGCTTTAATTTCGGAGGTTGCATTTGCAGGAATACAAGATTTTACCGTTGCAGTGAGAAAGAGTGAGGGGTCAATAAAATCACTGTGGTCAATGCTACTGGATAGTTAGTGCTTTCAGTTAACAAATGATGTTAAAATGATGACTCATGTTGGTTCAGTCAAAAAAAAAAACACATAGTTTGCAGTCTTGATGTTTTAATTTTATTAGCAGCTGTTATTATGCGTGTATTGGTTTTTATATTTGGTTGTGTGGCTGTTCTGGGAACCCCCCTGCCCTTCCATGAGCCTACACTGAGGCATCAAGCAGGAACAGCACATATTCCTGCCTTTTCTATGCCTACAAGGGAAAGCCTGAGGCAGGGAGGAGAGCAGCAAAAGCCCAGAGCAGAGCAGGCATCAGTGATAACAGAACGGCATTGATTAAGTCAGATGCAGAACAAAAGGAGGAGCTAGGGTGGAGGAGGGTGAAAAAGCAAAGAAAAGGCCTGCCAGATCAGCTTAGATATGGTGGCATGAGTAACCAATAAGAAGCTTTGCATGTATCAGCTGGCTGTCAGCTGATGAGGGCTTGCGTGAAGTGCTAGTGAAAGCCTGGCTGAAATGACGATATATGCTCAGTTTTTCACAGCACATGATTCTTTGCAAAAGCTCAGGGCTGATTCATAAAAGGACTGCACTGATTTATTTCTGCTAATTCACAAAATATACACAGATGCTGAAATGCACTTCTTGCATCTAAGAGCAAACACAACCAGTGAGCACTGATGAACACCAGTGCTGGTTGATGATGGTCGGAGATCCAAGGGGAGCAAGAGAGGGCAGGATAGGAAGCAAAAGTTGTTCAGTCATTAATGGGAGAAAAATCATAAAATTGCTGCTTTTAAAGGGCTTCTTTGGGGTATGTGGCCCTCAGGGGAAAAAAGCTTCGACAGCCCTGCAGTAGGGGACTTAGGACACAATTTTAGATCAGATTAAGACCAATCAGGTGTGATTTGAACTCTTACTTTTTTCTTAATGGATAAGAAAAATCCCTGATTTTGAATGTCTGACAGCACTGCAACACTTCAGCTCTGTCTCAGCCCGTAAACGAGACAAAGATGATTCAAGCTTATTCTCAGCGTCTCCTAAACCATCAAACTGAACTTCATAATGAGTCTCATGGAGAGGGAAAATCCAAGAATCTATAGCAAAGCTTCATTCTGTTCCAACAGTTTGCAGATCTCACTGCACCAACCAATCAGCATTAAGGAAACTGAGCGTTACTTCCTGGTTTCAGTTTGTTGGATGGTTCACAAAAACCAGGCAGATGCTTTGGCACATGTTCGACCGGCGTGTGTGAGCACGGTGTGGAAGACGGATGAGTGTGTGAATTCTTGTGACTTCCTGTGTACCAGTCAGCTGGAGGCTTTGACTTGATTAAAGCTTTTGTGTGTGTGTGTGTGTGTGTGTGGGGGTGTGTGTGTGTGTGTGTTTTCTGTCTGTGTGTTTCCTCAGTATCAGCCTGTGTGTGGGGTGTACGGTACGTGTGTGTTTGTGTGTTACAGTAAGAGCCAGATGCTGCCTGCTGTGAGAGACACGACTGTCAGAATGAGATGAACACCACCTGGACGAGCGAGAGAGAGAGAGAGAGAGAGAGAGAGAGGGTCACAAATATTTTTGTATGATTACGGGTCTCCCAAAAGTAAAGAACTAACTTTAAACATTTAGAGAAGTTATTAAAGTTATTTATAGGGATGCACTGCTGCAGGACTGAACAATAAAAACTGATATTTATTTAAACAAAGATATCAAAATGTGGCTTTAAATCTGTGACACTCAACATGTGGCTCTTTTGTGATGACTTGTTGCTCTTTTATGTCTAAACTGAAACATTATTCACATTTTTGCCACTTCTATTTAACTTTTTTATCTTGCTTTTTTTGCCCTTTTTTTGCTATTTTTCACCCATTTAAGCTGCCTTTTGCAATTAAATGCCACTGATTTCCAATTTTGCTAGTCTTTGATGTTTCTTGCCCATGTTCCCACCTTTTTGCAGATTTTTACCCATTTTTAGTCATTTTTCACTCATTGTTTCATGTTATTGACACTTTTGGACCTCACTGCAACCTGTAACTAATTTTTTCCCACTTCTCAACAATTTTTGCCCTTTGTTACCACTTTTTCTCCACATTTTTGTCATTTTTCTCCCAGTGTTTCTGGTTTGTAGCCCATTTTTGCCTTTACTTTTTGTCACTTTTCACCCATTTTGGACATTGGCATCCTTCTTTTTGCAATTGTTTGCCCCTTTTTGATTTTTTGCCACTTCTAACCCATTTAAGCTGCCTTTGGCAGGTAAATGCCGCTTAATTCCCATTTTCATCCTTTTTTAAAAAAAATGTTTGCCCATTTTATTCAATTTTCACTTATTTATTGCCACGTTTTTGCCACTTTTGGACCATTTTTGCCACCTGTAACTCATTTTTTGCCACTTCTCCCCCATTTTTGCCACTTTAACCCCAGTGTTTGCCCCTTTTTTGCCTATTTTTTCCACTCCTTGCCCATTTAAGCTGCTGTTTGCAATCAAATGCCACGTCTTACCCCCTTCCCACCTTTTTGTTCCTGATTTTTTCCACATTTTGATGATTTTTGCCACCTTTAACTTATTTTTTGGTCACCTCCCAACAATTTTTGCCACTTTCAGCCTTTTCTACCACTTTTCTCCCAGTGTTTGCCACTTTTTGACCACTTTTGCCACCTTTCACTTATTTTAATCGCCAGTTTTCACCACTTAGATTGTGACTCTTGCAAATGTATTTTTCAATAATTTGGCTCTTTGGTTGAACGGGGTTGAGTAACACTGCTTTAAAAAAAACAAAAAAACAAAAGAGTAAAATCTAAGAGCCCTCTAGAACATTCTGACCAACATCTGAGCAGATGGGACAGATTAAAATGTTTATTTAGCACTGCTACACTAGGAATGACAGAATGCAAGAGAATTAATCTTTCTTTTTCTGCTTTTTTATTACAGTAACACTTCTGTATAATTAAATAATATGCACAAATGCATGTCCTTATATGGTCATATGGTGGTCATAATGCTGCGTTGTGTACCTCTGAGGGTCTGTGACATCAGGACGTCCCAAACAAAGAGTTTGTGTCTGCGCTGAGGGAGGAGTCTCTCTGTCCCTCAGGTCTATTGCTCTGCCGTCTCATCAATAACCTTCGTATTGACGGCTGAAGAGACACACTCACAGACTGGGACACCCCCACGCTGGGACCACTGTGTGTGAGGGTTTCTCTTCTTCTGGGTGTGAATGAAGGTTTTCAGGTTTAGAAAGAATCTCAGTGTCTTCAGCTCCATCCGTGAGCAGGTGGTCAGTCTGATGTCATCTGGCCTCTCCTCTGTCACACACATGCACCAGAACATGGAGAGGACAGATGTGAGGTCTAAAGTCTGCACTGGAGGAGCACGTTTACTCAGGACTCTTGTAGAACTACAGATCAGGTGATCAGGGCAGGACAAAGGTAATAGTGGAGCAGTTTTATATGAACACACGGCTCAGTTATGAATAAAGGTTCTTGTTGTTGTCTGCTGGTTGATTAGAGAAACAAAGACTTGACTGATCAGGGCTGATATTCTACATTTGGCACGGAAGTCACAGTTCAGTTCGTGTCTCAGTTTTAGGGTCTCAGTTCAGTCCAGGTTTGATTCAGCAGGGTCAAAGCGATAAAAGGCCATGGATGCAGATTTCTAGATTTATCTTACTGATTATCTTTGACTTCTAGTACTAACAGCTCCAGCTTATTCCACCCTGTGTTGAATTAAACTCCCCATAATAGTTGGTTTGGTCTGAGGGGACTGAACATCCAACAAAAAAAAAGGCCAAATAAAATGAAGAACATCTTCTGATTTGAGATTTTAGGCTAAATAAAATAGATTTATCCTGGATAAATGCATCGTATTAATACTTTATAAAGAGTGTGGTCATGTAGATGTAGAGCTGTGGGTGTAGAGGTTATTCCTGCTAATTCACAGCTCGTGTTCCAGACAGCCGTCTGGTTTATAGAAACACAGGAAGAGATGCTCTGACAAGCTTTTTAACTCCACAGTTGAAGCTGGGCTACTTTACTACTGTACATCCACTTTAAAGAGTTTCTGGGGTTTGGCTGAGGTCAACCCACCCTGGAAAAATGTCTGAAGAACTATCTCCTTCCTACTGTCCCTTATCAGCCACAACACTGAGTCTATGCTGCTTTTAGATGAGATTATTAGCCATAATGTCAGAGCCATCCAGGCAGACTTACCATGAGCTACCTGAAGGAGAGGCCAGAATACATGGGCATGTAGATTTTGTATGTAACTGACCTTTAAAATGGTTTATGTGCAATCTTTGTCAACAGAACTCCATTACCCACAATGCTAGTGTGTCACAGGGGCATCCCTGATTGGCTGAACCTTCGTTTACGTGAAAATGTTCTGTGTTCAATCGGGGAACTGCCACTAGAAGCAAATATGATGGTTGCTTTCCAGCAGAAATTAACAAAAGCAAGCATGTAACTGTTCTGCTTTAAAGGAGACATATTATGCAAAAATCCCTTTTTCAGGCTTTTCTAACAAAAATATGTGCCTCTGGCCTGTCCACAATCCCCTAAAGTACCAGAAAAATCATTCCCTTCCCCCTCCGTTCTCCACCTTTCAGAAAATGTGTGCTGAAACAAGCCCTTCTCAGATCTTCCCCTCATGATGTCATGTGGGGGGTTAGCCCCGCCCCCATGTTCAGTTGGCCCTCCCTGCTTAAAGACAGTTATGCCCTCCTTACCTGATCCTGATCAGGAGAGCCACATCCATTTTTTGAGAGGGGCGGAGTCAGGGGTGGAGTCAGACAGCTCATTAACATTTAAAGCCACAGACACAGAAACAGCTGGTTCTGAGCAGGGCTGAAACAGAGGGGTTTTTAGACATGCAGAAATCTAATACTGGAGAGTTTTTACAGCAACAAACTTCACAGGCATGTTTCGGGGACGTCTGACACCGATACAAACTTGTTTTAAAGCGGCTAAACATGTCCCCTTTAAGATGGACATGATTTATTCCCGATCACGTCTAGAGGTTTTTCAAAAATGGCGCCGAGAAGTTGAGGAGAGGGAGAAGAAGACTGTGCGTCTCATAGCTCTGCTGCGTCTTCCTGCTAGCTGCTACAGCAGGTAGCTTCTGCCTGCTTTGCCTTTTTTGTTGTTTACTAGGAGATAGAAACTTCGTGAGGCCACACATGTTTGCCTTTTTCTCCACTCAGGTTTCGTGGTCGTGCACACCGAGCTGCTCAAAGCACAAAAGCATTACACCCCTTGGTACCACAGCTGAAAACAGTTCACCTCAGGACCGTGTTACTGCAGAGTACAGTAGAAATACAAGCTGTTTGATTTGGTGTGTTACAGAAAGGCACAAAAGTCAAATGAAAAAGCAAAAGACTGTTAAATAAGAGCACTCAGAACAGCTGTTAGACTGAAATACAGACATAGGGTGCTTTGTGGTGAACTGCAGCAGATTACATCAGCTGATGTGCACGCTTTAATACGAGCCTTAGCCCCATGTATCTGGACTGAATACATCCCAAACCTCCTCTATGCAGTCTGAGCGATCAAACCGATGTCAGTACTTTCACCAAAGATTACCACTTGGTATCCAAATGCCCAAAACCGATGCTAATGCAGGGTCTAAACAGGGTCAGTGTGTCTCATTCACTCTGTTTGTGTCTATGTGTGTGTTAGAGGGAGAGAGAGGGAGACAGGGAGAGAGAGAAAGAGAGAGAGAGAGAGAGACACAGAGAGAGAGACAGAGAGAGAGAGAGAGAGAGAGAGAGCATTTTATGAGAATGGATGAAGAAACTGAGAGAATCACTGTGGCAACTCAGACTTTTATAGACAGTTTTGTGTGTTTGTGTGTTGTGTGTGTGTCCGTGTGTGTAGTTGTGTGCAGCGTGTGTGTTTCTGTGTTGCTGTGGATAATTAAATGCCAATAGGGGAGAGAATCTCATTTGCAGTGAAGGTCTTTATAGCAGAGTTCCCATGTCAATCACACACCCAGGTTAACGAGGAAATTAAGGCGGAGGCGAGGAGCAAATGAGAAAAAGGAGAGGAGGAGATGGAACAGAAGATTCAGGGGGGAGAGGAGGATGTTTACGAGGAGGATGTTTAGGTCAGAGAAGAAGAAAATAAAGAGGAGAATAGAAACAAGAGAAGAAGAACTGAGACTCAGCATGGCTGTCTTTATTACCTATCAGGTTTGATATTTAGGGAGTAAAACAGGGATTATCAGGTCTTCTGCAGTCAGCCAATAGCTCTGCTCACACACACTAAATATCTAAAACACCATGTCATTCTGACTGAGAATTCCTAATTGACTTGTATCTAAGAAAACTCGGAGTGTGATTGGATGAACATTCTGTCTGTCACATCTCTACGGGCCAATCAGAGCAACAAAACACGTGACGTAGTCGCTATCAAGCTGCCTATGGGGAATAACGCGAAACATGGCGACTATAGACATGTCAGGACTCGACTTTTGTCATTTTTGAAAAGAAAACAACTCACTGCTGTTCTTTGTTCTTCTTTTAATGAAGAAATGTCATCAAGTTCTGATAAAACTTACACTTTAGCAGCATCCACGCTAATCTCTTCCTCCATAATTGCACCAGCTCTTGCTGCTGCTTGTTTACATCACGACTCTGCCGTGCCTGAAAGTGCTGCGTCTTGTGGCTGATTGGTCCTGTCTCTTTCTAACCGGGCCCAAACGGTTCAGACGGGAGCTTTGAAAATGGATTTGCCAGTGAAAAACAAGGAAATGGGCGTATCCATCTGCTTTGCTAGGTTATGACTAAACAAGGATATCTTAAATCATCGGGATAAGTTGACTTCTTTATTCCTGAGTAAATCTGCAGACCTCAGGCTGATGGGCCAGTTATAACAGAAATATCAGATCATCTTGCAGGCCGGATTTATCTGTTCCACCGGCCGGATTTGGCCCTCAGGCCTTGAGTTTGACACCCCTGTGTTAGATGGTAGAGTCCCTCCATGAGGCCGGTCCACCACTGGTCCACCTGGACCATTTCTAGGCTGTCAGATCAAGCCAGTGAGTGCAACCGTCACATGTTCACGCTGGTATTGAGATGCTCCTGTCACTTCCATATTAATGATCCCGTTACACCTCTAATTATAACCAGAACATGCAGCACTAGTCAGGACTTTGACCAACACGGGCATAAGACCAGACTGGAGACCTACAGGCAGACTGCCCTGAAGCTGCTAAATCAGCTTTCTTACACCTGATGGCTGAGGTCATGGAGAGAGCCCAAACTCTAACACAACTTTTGGGATTTTATTCTGACTTCAAAGTTTGTCTGGGACTTTAAAATTCTCAAGGAAGAGTGTTAGTAGTAAGGCCTGCACAGTCAGACACAGTGACCATTGTTAGAGACAGAAACATCACTGACTCTGACTTCATCAGGAACTCAGCCTGAGGACATGTCCTGCTTTGGTACCACCATGGATCGTTAATCTAAGAAAATCATTTTTAAAACACAGGGTATCCAAAAAACAATGTTTTTAACATTCTGACAACCTTAAGGAGAGGAGAGAGAAGTAGGCAACAGCTGATGGAATCTTTAAAAACCAAACACACAGAGAGCCTGAGAGACCAACAGGAGGTGTGTATGGCTGGATTGATGTGTGGTCAAATCAAAGAAGAAAGCTGCTGAACCGCGCTTGAATGGAGCTTAATTTACATGCTAATGTGTGTGAGAGTGTGTATTAGTGCTGTGGGTGATTATTTTCATTAGATGAGCTGAGCTGACATGTATAGAGAGAAAAACACAAATGCACTACATGGACAAAAGTATTCAGCCGCCGGCCTGTTCCACCAACAGGGACTGCAATGACAGTGTATTCAAATCCACGTCCTTTAACATGGAGAAGTCATCTTTCTGTAGCTCTAGCAGCCTTCACTCTTCTAGGAAGGCTTTCATAAGATTCATACATTCTGTAGAGCATTGATAGGAGCAGAAGGCCTGGACCACACTCTCTGTCCCAGTTCATCCCAAAGGTGCTGGATGGAGTTGGGGTCAGAGCTCTGTGTGGACTCATCAAACCAGGTCTTTCTAGTCCTCTTTGTGCTCTGGGCCATAGTCCTGCTGGAATAGAAAAGGTTCTTCCCACAAACAGTTGGAAGCATAGCATTGTCCAGAATGTTTTGGTCCGCTTCAGCAATAAGACTGGCCTTCACTGGAGATAAGAGGTCTAGTCCAGACCCTGAAAAACAGCCCTCCTCCACCAGACTTCCCAGTCAGGCAGGGAACGTTCTCTCAGCATCCTCCAAACCTAGACTCACCCGTCTGACTGTAAACAGAGAAGCGAGATTGGCCACTTTTCTTGGTGTGCTTTACTCTACACCATCTGACCCTTGGCATTGATATGAGGTTCGCATGCAGCTGCTCTGCAAAGGAAACCCATTCATGAAGCTCCTGATGCAGTTTTAGTGTTTAGAACTCTTCAGCTGTGGAGTCAGGAGAGACTTGGAGACTTTTGCACACCATAGGCCTTAGCAGTAGCTGACCCTGTGGCTGAGTTGCTGTTGTTCCTAAACTCCTCCACTGTCTAATAATATCCCTCACAGCTGACTGCAGAACATCCAGCAGGGATGAAATTTCGACAACCATCTCATGGCAAAGGTGTTACCATCACAGAACCACGCTGGAGGTCACTGATCTCTTCAGAACGACCGGTTTAGGATCACAGGTGGGGACTGCATGGATCTGTGATGATTTTATACACCTGTGGCAACAGGTCTGACGGAAACACCTCAATTAATTAATAAACAGGTGTGGCCAAATACTTTTGTCCATATAGTGCAATCTGATGTGACCATGGTGGCTGGGAGTCCAGAAATTTAGGTGTCACCATGTTGGGTTTTTGGAGCTGGAAGCGACCATATTTGGAAAGAAGACTGGAGATATTTGTCAGTTGGACACACACCGAGGTCAGACGAGGCTTTAGAGGTAGAAGTGGGACATAGCAACCTTGGGGACCACATTTGAAGTCTTTTTAGGGTTAAATTAAGTAAAACAACAGATGTTGGTCCTGAATTTAGAAACCAGTTTACTTAACATCTTCAAATGAAGCTTACGCCCATACCCTAATCCCTATTATCGCCACCTGGCTCGCCAATCACAGCTCTTTCTCTCAACACAGCGGTGTATTGAAATATGATGTAATTTTCGCTAATCCCTGCTTTCATTAATGCTGATGCCCACGCTGCTGCTACTGGCAAAGCTTCACCTCCTCCACCCCAGCCTCCTCCTTTATTGCATAAAGCTTCACCTCCTCCACCCCAGCCTCCTCCTTTATAGCATAAAGCTCCACCTCCTCCACCCCAGCCTCCTTTATAGCATAAAGCTCCACCTCCTCCACCCCAGCCTCCTCCTTTATAGCATAAAGCTCCACCTCCTCCACCCCAGCCTCCTCCTTTATAGACTAAAGCTCCACCTCCTCCTGGAGGTTTCTAGCTAAGCACTCCCTGGAAAGTCAAAGCCTTAGTAGAGCATCTTTAAATCAGAGCCTTCTCTGTCAAGTTAAAGTGTAGATCCACTTTTATTCAAATATATGATGAGAGTGTTCCTGACTGAAAAGTGTTTTTTCATGTCTGAGAACCAAACCAGCGACCCCCGTTCTCTGCAGTAACCATAACATCACGCCGTCTCGTCGTCTTTAAACCCAGCGAAGAACAAAAGAGCAGATGAAGATTTAAATGAAAACACTGAGAGAGACAAGGATGGCACTGTTACCGTGGCAACCCAGAACCCATCAAAGCCTCATTTAGAGTCGGATCCCGTCAGGTCCTGACCCCACCATGCACTGTAACCATGGCAACCAGGGACATACAGCAACAGAGAGAGACAAACAGCAAAGAGAGGGAGAGAGACTGTTCAATCACATCAGCCAATCAGAATAATGTTTAAATCCAAGCTCCTCTTTTTCTAAACCACTCTGTCTTTACAGATGCAATATGTTAACACAGAAGCGACGATGGGGCACGTGTTTATGTCACTGACAGAGGAGATGACGGCCATGTGTGGAGCAGAACAGCGCTGTTGTGGATTCATAATCTGCCCTCGCCACTGTTGACCACAAATAGACTTAACCTGGACCTGCAATGGTATTAAATCACAGCATGAATTAAGAGCACCATGCATTTATGATGAATTAAGGTCATCATGCATTTAAATGCATGTTAGAGTGATGTAAGCCACCCACTCCTCCAAGCCTGTGATGCTCAACTCGTCTGTCTGCATGTGATCACAGAGAGAAAAAGCCTTTCCAAGTCTCTGCTGTGGAGGCCTGGTAAGCTCCTGCTTGAAATCACCTATTTCCTCTTATAGTGGTTTCATAATAAAAGCATTAAAACAACATCACCATTAGGGAGTTTAACAGTGCAGAGACACATGGAGTTTACTGTTTCGTTTTAGTGAAGCTACTAGTGGTGAGTGTACGGTCAGTCTATATGATAAACCAGCTGATCTATCAAAACACCGACTGATCAGTGACAGTGATCAATCTTAGAAAAAATCTGAAAAAAACTTCATCAGGGCATCCCTAATCTGTGTGTGTGGATTGTGTACACATAAAAATACTATCATGGTCTTTATATTTGTCAGAGAGTTAGAGCACGTTCTCTTCAGGCACCTCACTAAAGTCCCTCTGATTTCTCTTTGTTCCACAGATGACTGTCTGCATTTAAAGCCTTTAGAGTCCTGCAGCAGATTCTAACGTTTATCATTTACATTACCATGACACACCAGATTTCCTCCTGTTACACCTCTGTTAAAGTTAGCAGCATGCCACCATGCAGGCTGATTCAGTAGCAGTGCAGATCGCCTCCTAGTGTCTGTAAGTGTGCACAGCAGGACAGGAGGGGGCAGGGAGCAGAGCCATGTGAGGTGTGAAGTCTTTGACTCGGTGACAGCACTCAGAGAAGTCAAGAGGCTATCTCCTCACACACACGCTGACCCTCATATCACAGAGTCAGCCTGCAGCCATCAGAGCCACATCCATCCTGACAAACAGCATGACAAACATCAGTGGCACATTTTAAAAAAGCTTCAGCTATGTCCCACATCATTTAGAGGAGTTTTACTCTGTCAAAACTCCAATTTTATACCACCTTAGAAATAATAAATCATGCATTTTTCACACTAAAATCATGCCTGAAATAAAGTTTGCCTTCATCTAAAGTTGCTATTTAAACATGTATTTCTCAGTGTAGAGGCGTGATTGTATTTGCCACCATGGTAACAGCCTTGGTGTCTGTAAAAGGTGATTAATATGATTATGTAATTGTGTAAGTACCTCACACACTTTGCTCTTTTCTGAATTGATTCCTATGGAGTCTATCAAGCCAAGAATGTTCGTGAGTCATGAGTCTCTTTATGCCCCTGACTTTGGTTTACAGAAAAACAGCAGCAGTGTTTGGTCATACCATAGCTGTACATGCACAAGCAGCTATGTCAGGACCATGAGGCCGTGTGCAGGCACCATCCTGCAGCCTGCACACTGCCAGCCTTTAACAGACCTAGGAGACCAAAGACCAATCCTATCACTGATGCAGGCGATGCAGTGTATTTCAGGACGCCGGGTAGAGGATGCATCCATGTACAGAGGCTGTAGACCTCCTGCACTGGTCCCGGGATAGATTCCCAGTCTTGGGTCTGTTTGGTGGATGCCTCTCCCCCTCACACTCCCTCCTCATAATTCTTGTCTGTCTTCAGACATCCTATCCAAATAAAGGCAAAAATTGTCTGTATAATATTTCAGTTTTTCTCAAAGAGCCTGGCGACCACCAGAGATAATCTCACTGCCGTCATGGGGGTCAGGACCAGAGGTTGACAACCACTGCCTTAATCTACATGAATGCTGTTTATAATGTAGTCTTTCTTACTGCAGTGATCACATCCATCTAGACAGTCATTTCTTTTGATTATGTTAGGTTTTTAAATATAATCTAATTTATAAATAAAATACTCAAAATGAAGAAGCGAGTCGTGCTTTTACCCATGCTGAAATTATTCATCTACAGAATCTGTCTGTGAAGGGGAAAATTTAATCTTTATTACTCAATCCTTCAGCTTGTAATTAGTCTATTTATCTTCTGTTTTAAAGTTGTAATTTTTTATCAATATCAGTTAGATTTTTATTTATTTTGACAGTTCCTTTAGCTGCTGTATAAAGCGAACATTTCATAATCCTGAAAATGACATTTTTTATTTTAATTCATAATAAAGTATTTTTAATGTGCTTGGCACATATTCTTTTATCAAAGATGCAGGGAATATTAGTAACATCTAACTTCTGGTGGCATCCAGAGGAATTTAAAAATAAAATGTCTCTGTTATTCTAATCCTTCTGAGGTACTATAGAAACATTCAAAAAAATCCAAGATGGTGTAGTATTTTATGTCTATTTATAGTTGTTTTTATGTTAATTAAGATAACACAATTTTCTGGATATTAAGATGATAAAACATTAATTCAGATATTCCTTTTTATTCATATTAAGTTTCAATTTTACCAAATATATACCGCTAAGTGCTATGAGGCTAAATATTACAGAATGCACCTTTAACTAACAGGAATTATGTTGGATGAGCTTTTTACAAAGGTTCATTTCTGTCACTGTTTGAGGAACAATAAAGTTTTCTTGAGTTTTCAAAGAAAGAAAGAAAGAAAGAAAGAAAGAAAGAAAGAAAGAAGAGGTTCAGCCTTATCGATAGAATTCCTCGCTGTCTCACACACTTTAACCACACAGCCACACATACCCCGGGGTCTGTTTCCATGGCAACGCAGTGATGGAGAGAGTGCAGGGCCGATGTCAGGGTCACCGAGAGTGTGAAGAGAGGGAGGAGGAGGAGAGAGGCTGTGAACGGGAGGTTTCTGCTGAGCTGATCTGTCACTACCTCTTTGGAGGCTTTCCAAACACACACAGTGGACCGTCCCAGCGCTCTGAGAGGGTGTGTGCGTGTTTTAGTGTGTTAGTGTGTGTGTTAGTGTGTTTCAGTGTTAGCCGCTGCCATCAGGTTTTCATTAGGAGGTTAGTCAAACTGAGCTAACCTTGGTTTCCCTCCATGAAGAACATCACAGCCGTGTTATCACACCTCATACTGAACATGATCACTGCTGACGTGCTGCAGCTTTAAGACTTTTATGTTTTTATTTCATAATTTCATTGTTTGGATTCATTCAGAAGTTGTAGCAGTGTTATTGTTAATAATAGTAAAGAGTGAAGTAACCGTGTGAGTCTTTAGCTCTTTCATTCACAGACAGAGGAGATGAAGACATGTGAGGAGGAGAGGGAAAACCTTACACGCTGCACTGCCCCCTACTGGCGGACCATGGTATCAAAATCCACTGAGCTGCAGGCGTGCTGCATGCTCATGCATTTTTTTAAACCGCACACACTTCTGATAATCAAAAGGTTTTATCATATAAAAGTTTTTCACACTAACTCGTCATTTCTGTTATTGATAAGGATTCCTGAGGATCATTTTGGTGGTTTTCATCTTATTTTTAGGACTATAATGAAGCCTAACACAAGTCTATCTGTGATGTTTTTGCTGAGCTGTGTTTAACCTTTTCTATTATGTTTAGTACAGGATTCCGATTTAATTTCTCTTCAGTGATTACATGAAGTGATGCCTGGAGAAGATAGTTTACTCCAGCGATGATAACTGCAGAGTGTTGAAGCAAAGAGATGTACATCCATCTTCTATATTAAGTTCACCTAGAACTGGGTCTCTAGTTGTCACTGAACTCCTGCTGCTCTAGGAAGAGAGGCCCATTTTTAAATAAGCCATCAGCACTGACCCTCTGACTGCTTCATGATGATGCACTTTGAGTGAACTATATTCCTCGGCAGTGTGGAGGTTAATGCATTACAAAGCAATGCACTCATGTACTCAGATTACTTTTACCATTCTGGGGGAGTGGGGTTAGAGGTGGGCCTACTCTACAGAGAAGGATAAATGAGTGGTTATCAGGGATATGCTGATACTGACCAGTATCAGGTACTGGTGCAGATCCTCAGATGTGTAGAACACTGCAGGTACTGTACCTGGTATCTGTTTGCAGCATCATGCCAGCCTCTCATCACGTGAGTCTGGAGACAGCACAGCTAGATCATCAGGAGGAGGGTCGAGGACCATCTGGAAAAAAGAAAACATATTTTTAAGAGCTTAAACGGTGTTTGTATGAAGGAAGCATCAGTTTGAGATCTTATTGACCCTGCAGACAAACTGGCAAAATATGAGCAGATATCAGCAGCCAATGTTAATCTGTTGTGTCCATCAGATTTTCTCCTGCCATCTGGAATATCTAGCAGCTGAAACAATAAGAGATATCTTACAGAGCAGAGGGAGTGACCAGTCTGACCTGTTTCTGTAGAGTCTTACACCAAAACAAGAGACGAAATAAAAACCATCAGTATCTGCATCGGCCTAGACTCACAGTCATTTCATCTCTGATTTATATTTGTACCCAGCAGAGGTGACAACCTAAATGTAAGCACCTGTAAGAATAAAACTTGTATGGGAGCATAGTGAGTGTATGCTAGGGCTGGGAAATTAATCAAAAATTAGATTATATCGCAAATTTCCTACTGAAATTTTCAAACCCCAGTGGATGCAATATTTCTTTGACCATGTGTCTAAATACCAGATTAATACATTTTTGATGAAGACATGTAAATGCTCTATGAATCATGCAAACATTCAAGTGTCTGATTTTAGAATAGTTTGCCAAAAAAAATCACATTTTCCTTGACTGATAAAATGAAAAAGTCATCATTCAAAAAAGATTACAAAAAGATTGTTCAGCCTCAGTTTAATCTATCAAATACTGTCTTTGTTAGCACCTAGAATGGTTTATTGGTTGCATGTTGAGAAATACATAAAGAAAGGAACTTAAACACCTCTGATGTCTGATGGACATCTCTGGTTCTATGTGGAAAAGAGGAAGGAACTGACAAGGAGCAGATCTACCAACCTTTCCACATGCTGCTGGTGTTTGTGTCCAGACAGAGTTCTCTCTCTCTGACTGAAGCTCAGGAAGTTTGTGTACTTTCTGATACCACGGATCATTAAAATAAGGGAGATTTGATCATTTTGAAACACATGATATTTAAGAGGACAGAAACCTTTGACAACCTCATCATACTGAAACATCACTGGTGGTTTTGCATTTAGAAACTTAAGACAATGTGCAGGAGCTCATCTGCAATGTTGATGATTAAAAAAGAGCAATGTTCCCATATTGGGTTTCTGGGACTTCTTGTTTTTTTTCTGAAGTGTGAAATCGTTGTTAATGTGCTTCACATTTTTACATGTGGCGTAACACCTTTACTGTCCATACATTTTGTCTCATCTGGTAAATGTTTCAGTATTAGTTGTTGTATACTGGCCGCATGTAAAAAGGGAAACTGAAATCTTGTTTGGAATGACTTAAATGCCATTAAATATCTGTACAAAGTAGAATAATGTCCCTCTAACTCAGGGGTGTCAAACTCAATCACAGCAGGGGCCGGATTCTGGATTCAGGTCTAATCTGAGGGCCTACCAGGGTCAACATTTAACCAAAACTGTCATCCTCATTTTCACCAGTAATAAAATATTAAGACATATATATTATATATTAATTTAAAAAAACAGCACTGATGATAAATCATTTGGAAATTCAAAAAAGTTAAAATGATAAGTTTAAAGGCTCAAATCTGAGATTAAAAGTACAATTTATTAGTTCAAAAAATCAGAACACGATACAAAAAATAGAGAAATAATGTTTTTAAAGGGCAAATATATGAGAAGAAAGTTGAAATCATAAGTTTGAAAGGTGAAAATATGAAATAAATTTTGAAATCATGAGTTTAAGAGTCAAAATATGACTTGAAATATTAAATTGTGAGTCTGATAGTTCAAAATATGGGATTAAAAAGCCAAAAATTAGGAGTCAAAAAAGTCAAAATATGAGCTTGAATTCAAAATGATGACTTAAAAAATTAAAAGTCTGAATTAAATTCAAAACTAGGAGTGTAAAATGTCAAAATACAAAATAAAAGTAACATTTAGTAGTTGAAAATGTCAAAATATTAGAAAAAAAATTGAAATCATGTTTTTAAAGTCAAAATATGGGATTAAAAAGCCAAAGTAATGAGTTGAAAATGTAAAAAGATGATTTAAAGTTTAAAATTGGGAATCTAAAAGATAAACATGTGAAATAAAAATTTCAAATTATGAGCTGAAAAGGTCAAAGCATGAAATGGAAAGTCAAAATCATAATCTTAATCATCATAATCCGTCGTAATCTTGAGATACAAAATTAAAAATATGAAATAAAACACAAATTAATTTCTTTCCCCACATTCTTGACTTTTTATGAAATCTTTCTTACTCTATACTTTCTCAGATTTTTATGGCTTAACAAGAATATTTTAAATTATCAAGTTGAAGTTTACATTTTTATACTGGGGGAAATCAGCAGACCTCATACTGGTGGGACAGTTATGATACAAATATGATATGATCTTGTGGGCTGGATTTAATTGTTCCATGGGCCGGATTTGGCCCCCAGACCTTGAATTTGACACCTGTGCTCTAAATGGACTGACTGTGAGAGTCTTTGCAGAGGAAACCATGCACGGTCTCTCCAGTTGCAGCGGTGTGAACTTCAGTATGTCACAGAGCGGCCCGCTGCAAGCAGATGCAAGCTTGTGAACATCATGTTGCAAATCTTTGTTCTGAACTGGGACTGAAGAAGTGTGTAGCTGATGTGCAGTAGGTCTGTTGATCCGCCTAAAACTCCACTAACTTATTCATGCCAACATTTACAGCCCATAGATCAGCTGTGGTGCATCAGGAGAAATGTTCACACACACCCACATCATCCTGATAAAACTGTGCATCCCTACTTCTAACCAGAATCATTAAAATGTTTTAATCCTGGTATTTTAACATCCATTTGTCATTTCTTTACAGAAAACCCCCCGGATAAACTGTGTATCATCATTCTGCTTAAAAATATGGATATGTAATAAATATATTATGCTCTCTTTGATGCCTGTTTGTTCCCCGTTTAACAAAATCATCCCAAACGTGAAACCAGCGGCGTATTCACACAACAGAACTCTCCAAACACAGTTAGAGAACTGGGCGTGCAGGTGAAGACAGACGGGGATTTGTCCTCACGTACACAAAGTTTGAAGGTTTATTTAACTGCCTCTTGAAAAGAAAAGCAAACGATCACACCCTCCTTCTGTCTTTCATTCCCACAGTTTTTATTCTCTTTCTCCGTCTCTCATCGCTGTGATAACGAGGCCGTAAGAGCTCGTTAACCTCACACACACACACCACGGATCGACCCCAAACCACAGAGGCTCCTCGTGCCCCCCCTCTCTGTTTCTGTCAGCACCTGATTTGAAAATACTTAAGATGAAGTAATATTTGCCTGCAGACATTTGTGAGTGTTTGTGCAGGAGAGAGAGAGATGATTTCACGTTTGACTGTTTGACTCAGACCGGCTCGCTCTGTTTCCATTGGTCGGTTACATGTCAGAAAGTCAGCGACCAGGTGTAAAATGTTGCTTCCTCGGCAACGCTGTAACCAGGAAGAGACAAACACAGGCCGCAGCCAATCAGAGAGAGGCAGCGGTATCGCCTGAGTGTCAAATATTAAGCACACTCACACACTTTGACCTCATACATCTGTGAATATGTAAGAGGTCGTTTTGGTAAAATCTGCTTCCTGTGAGCTCTGAAATGATGTCCAACTCTGTTGGTCCCCTTTAGGACGTCCAGCTCTGATAGTAAAAGGAGTCACATTCTTTTTTGAATGTGCCAGAGAGGCAGTCTTCTTCTGTTCTGCAGCCAGTGCCTACATGTCCCAAGATGCATTGTACACAAACAGCCCTCAGAGTAGAACTCAGCAGTGTGGTTCCAGAGGTAAAAGTCACCTTCATGTTCTTCTACCTGAGTGTGAAACAACAGTACGTGCTACAGTAGAAGCTTGTGTGATATCAACCTCAACCTTGCTTTCTCTGCTGAAGAAACTACAGTACCCACAATCTTAGAGTGCCATAGAGACATCTCTGATTGGTGGAGCCTGCTGAAACCTCGGAAATGTTGTGAATGTCAGCTGTCAGCTGTTGATGACAATGCATGCTGCCATATACAAAGTCTGCAAAATATGTGTAAACTACAACATGTGAGAACTTTATTATTGAGAAATGACACACCAGATAGACTGTTTCATAGCTCTTTTGCATGGATCTATTTCACATTCATGCGGGAAAGCTCCCATTCATTTTCATTTGGGAAGGGCAGGACGTTTCAAGAAATTCTTGTTGGTGATTGGACGAGCATTCTGTCACATTCATGACGGGCCAATCAGAGCAAAACACAACATGAGGTAGTAGACGTGCAGCTCCAAAGGTACCCTGAGCTCTGCAGGGTCGTCGTTTATGAAAAGCAGAGCTTTTCAGTGGCTCAAATTCATGCTCAGGACTGGGAGACGTGCAAAAACATCTCAGTGTGGCTCTTCGCTCTTGTTTAAATAAAGAAATGTGGCCGAGGTCTGATTAAGCTGCCACTACACCACAGCTACCTCTGAGCTAATCGCTACAATAGTGGCTGCCATTGCTACCAGCCTCCAGTACAACTAAACCCCGCCTCTACTGCCTCGCTCTCCTCAGATGACGCTGATTGGTCCGAGATTGTTTTCAGTGTAGATTGGAGCGTTGCAAGATGGATTTACCTGACAGACCTGGACCCTGTGCAAACACTACAATAAGGATTAATTTAGAAAAAGGGTTCTTTTACGCTTTGGAAGTTTGATAAAGGTATCGCTGACACTAATTTAGGGGAATTGCAATGGATTGTGGGATGTGTAGTTCTTTTACTGTCATAGAGAATAAGCACACAACCTTGTGCCTTTGTGTTTTTCTCTGTTTTTAAAGCACCATATTAAATGTTTTATATTCACTAGCATTCATGTGGCTGGTTGGCTTGGTTCCTCTTATCAACATCAAGATTCTGCAAAAAGAGTGGAATGTAGAGGACTGATGAAGAAGAGTGTATGTTCTTCCTCTAACATGATCAGAGAATGGGAACAATTACTGATGAAGAAGGCAGGGTGAAGGTCAACTCTTTCCACTACAGAGCTCTGGGGGTTAAAGACTGCACAGTGAGTCTGACTGAGGCTGAGTAAGTCTTTTCAGGCTGAAAATAAATCACATTTCTGATGATTTTCCTCTTTAAGAGTTGAAACAAATGATGGAGGTTAAAGCCGAGGCCTGCAGGCTGAAGTCTGTCCATATTTCACCCAAACCGACATGTTCACACGTTTAAAAAACAGAAATATGATTCTTTCTGCTCCATGGATCATCTTCCATCAGCCTGAGGGCCGAACATCCCCGGACCAGGCTGCCCCTAGTGGCTGCCTCTCTGTGAGTCTGCTCGTACGTCTTCTGCTGCCACTGCTGGGGGTTTTTGGACGAATCGATCCATCTCATTTCTGAGTCTGGAGGGAGAGAGAACAGGCCCAGGGACGATTTATGACACACTCATGGTTTATCACACTGCAGCGCCTCCTTCAGGTCAAACACAGGAACTTCTACACATCACATCTGTTCTCTCTTCTTCCTTCTGACTGGTTGCTTCCTCTCCCAGCAGCCAATCAGGAGCCAGCATCATCCATGAGTCATGTATTTTTAGCCGTCTGCGGTGTGCTGCAGCTCTCCCATGCATCTGGTCGGGCTCTTGGACTGAAACGGGACCGGTTAGGGCCCGAGGTGGACGTGATTGTGTGTTTATGACTCACACCTTTGGAATTGGGTGGGGTGCTGCTCACTTAACCATGAAGGAGAGTGTGTATTTGTGTGTATTTGTGTGTGATTGACAGGTGAATGGGACTGTGAGTTTACCTTCTCCCTCTCTTCATTTTCCCACTCCCTTTTTACCCGACCCCCCACTTCTTTCTGCGTCTTATTCCTTTTCAGTCATGGGTTCCATTTCTGATCTCATCCTCAGCAAACTCCTGAGTACATTTCTGAAAATTTGGCTGAATAAATGTGATTGTGTGTTTTTCTGTCTCCAGCATCTGCTGCATGCAGAAATGCACACAGAAAATGCCCTCATGTATTCTTCTCTATATTGTTGAAACACTGACTAAACATTTAGCTGTTGAAGAAATGCATCCTGCAGCTCATTCATACAGTGATGTTTATTTTTAAGACCTTTAAATGCTTCATGGCGGCGGCTGGCAGCCTGGAGGGAAACATGCAGATTCCCTCTTAAAGATGTCTAATGAATTATAAAAAAGATGAAAACGTGGAAAAAATCTGCCATGAAAACATGAAAATCAGACGTTTTGCCACAATAGTAACTTTGATTTCTGGCACATGAAATTAGAAATACAATTGTTTTGTGACGATTTGTCATGAGGCGTTACTAAATGCTTTAGAAAAAAATTGAAATTTAAGTGAAATATATTTTAAAAACATGAAAATACTGCGCTTCTTGCACATTCAGATGGTGCTGAGAAATTCTTTCACTCTGGCTGTTTGTGACCAAAAGTGTCAGCTTAAAAAAAATAAAAAAAATAATATACATCAGTATTTTTTTAAACCTCTTTTGCATTACTTTTTTAATCAATATCAGACCTGATCATAAACATTAACCCCTTAAAGCCTGTTGCATCATATTTGATACAGACTTTTATGATACTTCTATCTAATCAATATGATCATGAATTACTAAAAAAACTTCTGAATACAATCTGATAAATGATAAAAATGCCCTCAAGTGGATTATCAGTTACCAAAAACACCTAATGTATCAAATGTTATACAAAAATATATGTAACAATATATAAAATATAAAATATATGTGAAATTTTATGTAAATTTGGATTTTTTGGGATTTCAGTAGAAAGTGAAATAAACAATTCAGTTCATAAAAAAAAACAAAATAGAATTTTTATGCTATAATTCATGTTTTCAGGCTTTAATGGGTTAAACATTGGTACATTTTGGGGGAATTTAACCCTTTCAATGCCAGTTTACCTGCATACTCCCTGATTTTTATAATGTCCAATAAAACAAATAAATACATATATATATATATATATTTATTTATATATTTCATACATGCAAACTAAAATTCCTTAAAGGGGATTATTACAGCCTTTAACATGTTAATAATGAGGAGCAACTTTATGTTTATTTATCATTATTTTCTTTTAATTTTCAGATTTTAATAATATTCTTACAAAAATAAAAAATACCAAAAATATTGATACATTTTGGGGAATGTAACCTTTTAAATGTCAGATTTTTGTCCTGTTTAAAAAAAAACTTAATAAATATTTCTAACTACATGCAAACTTAATTTCCTTTAAGGGGATTATTACAGCCTTTAACATGTTAATTTGAGCAACAACTTTGAATTTTATTCATCAATATTTTATATTTTAATTTGAAGATTTTAATCATATTCTTACACTCAGGATGGAAGAGACCAAAAATCATAAATTGCAATAAAAATACCACACTTTTTTCTTCTTTTAATCCACTGTTTTACATTATCTTTTAGTCAAGATCAGAACCGCCCATAAATATTTAATATTTGTACGTTTGAGGAACTTAACCCTTTACATTTCAGATTTTTGTCCTGTTTAAATAAAATATATATATTTTTAAAAACATGCAAATTGAATTTCCTTAAAGGGGATGACCACGGCCTTGAATGTGTTAATAATCAGTAACAACTTTGATTTTATTTCATCATTTTTTTCTTTTGATTTCAAGATTTTAATATTGTTTAAGAATTTAATATTGTTACAGTCAGGGTGGAAGTGACCAAAAATACATGAAATTTTAATAAAAATGCCACACTTTATTTTATTTATTTTTTAAATCCACTGTTTTGCATTATTTTTTTTAGACAAGATCAAAACCAACCATAAATATCAAATACTGGTAAATTTTGTAGAATTTAACCCTTTAAATGTCAGATTTTGTCATTTTTTTAAAAAACACTTTATGTATATATATATATATATATATATATATATATATATATATATATATATATATATGTATAATTTTTTAACAACCTGCAATTGAATTTCCTTAAAGGGGATGACCACAGCCTTGAATGTGTTAATAATCAGTAACAACTTCGATTATATATATATATATATAATTTTTTGTTATAAATTGTTACAACAATGCCCCTACAGGAAACCAGGAAAATAACATGTCATTTCCTCTCATGTCAAAAATGGAAAATGGCTGAAACTCGCTGACTAACATGAAAAACTACAAATTTATGGTGAGGACTCAGAATGAGGCCTTTTATCATAAATACATGTTTTTACTGTGGTGGCTGGAGGATCACAAATTGTGGTTTTCATGAGTTTCTGGTCACATTTTCGGTCACCAACAGTGAGTGGTACTAAAAGTCTACAGAAGTGGCCACTGACCAATTACAGGTTCTGATATTAACATCTAAAAATCATATTGAACAAATCCTACCCTCCATAATTTATGTTGTTGGTCAGAATAATCAAAAAATGACCAAAAAAGCCACAAAATGACCTGAACATGCTCTAAGGGTTAAAGATTGTGTAACCTAAGGTAAAAGATTGTGTGGGTCTTTAAATGATGGTATCTTAATAAATCTGAAAATGAAATAAAAACATTAGAGGAGTGTTTGTGTCACACTTTGCAGAAAGGACACACGCAGGCCTCCCCAGAATTAGGGATGTGTTTGGCTAGTGGGCTAAACTAAAGCTAGATCCCTCAGTAGTCAGGACCAGAACAACCAGTCAGCTTACCCAGTGATGATGCGTTCAGGCCCACAGTCCAATTCTCCTCCTAGACGATAACACAGCCACCCACCACTAGGAGGCACTGTAGCTGCTCTAAATAATGCTCTCTGATCAGATGTAAACAACGGTGACCTGACAGCATCGATAGCATCACATGAACATCAGACATCAGCTCTATAATGATCCAGAAAATGGGGATAAAGTTGTACAAAACTTCATGTTCTTAAATAAATAGAGCTTCATTCTGACTGTAGTCTGGACCTTGGTCCAGACTACAGTCAGAATGAGAAAGCCAAGAAAGCCTTCTTAAAATGAGTTCAAATATTGTTATAAACAAAAACAAAATGGGTTAAATAGGCTAGAATAGGTTAATAATGGCAAAAAATTGTGAAAAAGGTGGTGAAATTGGATTTTAAAAGTAGCAGAAACTGGTTAGAAGTGGAAAAAAATAAATAAAATTTGCAAAAAAATAAGCAAAAAGTGGCAAAAATTGGTTGAAGTGGCAAAAACGGTCAGAGATAGTGGTAAGAGGCATGAAAAAGTGGCTGAAATGACTTTAAATTGGCATTAATTGTTGGAAATCTTGGTGAAATGGGATGAAAAATTGATATAAACTGGAAAAAGGGTTAACTTAGAAAAATAGGCAGAAATTGGCAGAAATGGGTTTGACTTAGGGCTGGGCGATATATTGAGTACACTCGATGTATCGCGGCTTTGGCCACGATGTATAAAATGACTATATCGCAAACATCGAGTATAAATCATGTGGATAATGCTGCCGCCTCCAACTGAGCTGTTTCCCCCATGATCACCCAGGAGAGTTTCTTGAATAAGACACTCTCATGTCATGAACTCGTCAGGAACTTGTCCAGTGTTTATCAGCGCAGATACAGGAATAATGTAATCAAAGCTCTGAGCCTGAATGGTGGACTAGACTGTGGCCATCGGCTGCATGCAGGATTGGTGAGTTTGTGTAGGTTTGCTTCACCCTTAATGAGGAAAACAATCATTTTATAAACAGCAATAATAAACATAACAGAAGACATTTCAGGACTGTCCATACACTGTAAAAGACAGAGTATTTCACAATTTATGTATTTTTGATTTATTAGTAAAAGAAAATGAAGTCTTTTTTAAAATAAATCAGTGTGCTAAATTTGACTTTATATTGATTTTTACCCTTTCTGCATACTATTTAAAACAAAAATCCAATAAAATGGTCTATTTTAATCACCATACTGGTGTTATTTAAGGCTGAATTAAAAGTTATACAGCCACTTAGAGGATGTTTCAAAATATTGCAATTATATATCGTGTATCGGGATATAGCAAAAATATATTGGGATATCAATTTTAGGCAATATCGCCCAGGCCTAGTTTGACTGACAAAAATGAGCATATCAAAGAGTGAAATGTGGTTGAAATGGGTGTAAAATGAGGTAGAAGTGGTTAATAGAGGCAATAACGGGTCAACAGAGGCAACAATTGGTGTAAAGTGGCAAGACTTGGTTTAGAAGTGGCAAAAACAGGCCCCAAAAAAAAGTGGTGGAAAGGGTTTGAAATGGGATAAAAATGGGTAAAAAGTTGCAAAAATGTGTTAAAATTTAGCAAAACTGGTGTAAAGTGGTAACAGTGTAATTTAGAAAATATTTTTAGTTTTTTCAGGACATCTTGCGACCTCCTCTCAGTGTCTCACGACCCCCATGAGGGTCCTGATCCCAAGGTTGAGAACCGCTGGACTAATGGATGCCACAGGTACTGTTTAATAATCAGTAAATACAGTGGTATCAGTCCAAACTTCAACATGATCAAACATCTCTTTGACTTTATCTGACTCACAGTCTAAGAGCTGCTTCACTCTGTCAGAATAGATTTTCACATTTATTTTAAAATGAAACATAAATGCAGTTGATTATAATTTACAAAGTCCAAAAATGAGTCTTATTCTAACGAGAACTACTGCCTGTCGGTTTTCTACCAGACGGGGATGCACAGAAGAACAAATGTTATAAGCAAGGGATAACATGAGAAGCAATGACCTTGACCTTTGACCTTCAAAACCTGAATATATCATCACTGAGTCAACATTTTCCCAAAACTATTGAAGCATTTTTTATATATGGTGTTCACAAGAATGGCCTGGATGGACGAAAACCTCTGACCCTTTGTCCGTCTCCATGCAGACGATCGTCAGGGACGGGTTTGTCATATTTTCATCTCTATTGGACACTTGAGGGTGTTTTTCAACCTTTGCACAAATTTCCACTCTGACTCAAGGGTTAAACGATCTCGGAGGTCAACCGTCCAGCTCACTGGGCCTCATGTTCATGCATTTGAATGGAATATCTCAGAAACACTTGGAGTGATTTTCCTTAACTTTTGCACAAATGTCCCTTCTTGCATTCCTTAGACAGGTGTATGAGCGCCACGCAGCAGCTATCGTCTTCAATCAAACGTTTCCCTCATAAAGACAGAGCTCACTCCAGCCCACAGAGGACTCATTCATAGAAACTTGGCAGCTCTTTCTCCAGACTTTCCTGTTTCACTAACTTCATCATCCCTCATCTCATCCTCTCCTGTACATGCTCTCCTGCTTTCCCTCTCTTTTTCCCCTCCTTCCTCTCCACATGAATCCCCCGTACCTCTGAGTGTTTGCTCTCTAAACACGCCGCCGCCTGATTGGTAGAGAAACTCACTTTAACCACATTTTCCTTCCTGCCGCTGTGAACGCCGCCACCCTTACCTGCTGACACCAGAGAGGAGCGTTAATAGAGACCCAAACACACTTTCTATGTTAATGCGAGCGCTGACAGGCTTATGTTGTGTCAGCTAAATGAAGGCGTTAAAGCTGTTAGCTTTAGCTGCAGTAGATGCATAATGATTCCTGAGGAAATTAGCTGTTACACTGGCTTCTGCTAAGGTGAATGGAGTCGCTTTCTCTCCCTGTACCTCCTGATAGAGTTGAGAGGTTAAGATATCTTTAGGATTTAAGGAAGAAAAACACTTGAGGGTAAAAAAATCTCAAGGACTGCCGTTCTAATGTGCACTTCACCCCGTTTGGACGAGGCGTTTACAGTGATTTACATATGATTTGGGCATTCAGATACCAAGTGGCAATCTTTAATGGAAGACAGTCTGACAGCTCAGACTGCACACAGAGGTGGTCTGGGATTCCTTCATCAGTATTACTAGTACTGGATGTGATCTTCTTTATCCATGTCCATCCAGCCTTCCTTGGAGTGAAAACAGATCTTTGCAGATGACGTCAGAGATTCCCCTCTGGAGGCGAGAAGTGATTTCTGTTAACCCTATAGAACCCAGCGCTACGATTAGCATATTCATTTTTGATTGGCGGTAGATTTGAAAGCGGATAAGATAGATCGATCATTCTTTTTGCATATAAAATCTGGGGAATTAGACTAACATTTCACACGTTCACCATGTTTCAGAGCGCTTTTTTGCTGCAGTGATGGGTTTGTAGAAAGCGCACACGTCAAAAATCTATATAAACGAGCCCACGGTATTTGCAGCACTTCCTACATTGACATAAACGTCATCACATTGCGGACATGACCTGTCACATGATTCTTATGTGTCCCTACCTGATAGCCCCCCCCCCCCAACAACAGGAAGTGGCATTTTTTCCCAGGAATTGTACTTTTTTCTGCAAAATACACCGAAGAACAAAGCCTGCACACATACTCACCCTCACTCTCGTTTCACCCCTACTTTTTTACAAAAACACTCAGACACCCAACCCACACACACCAGACATCCATCACACACACCTTTGACACACTCTCACACATATGTAGTTATGAAGCCGCAAAAACCTGGTCACACCAAATGGTTTTACAGCCGGCACATAGCTTTCAGACTAATTACAGCATCAGATGAAGAGTCCGACTACTCATCTGCCTCAGTTTTACACAGGTTACAAAATTAACTATATCTCAGAAAGAAAGTTATGTACAGACTCCAAATAAAATCCCTGTGATTCCACGGGATATTGTGCAACTTTTTTAAATTTACAAATTTGAGGGATACAGTTGTGCAATTTCTCAATTTTTAAATATACGTGGAAAAAACAAAACAGTTTTCTTTTTTTAAGTTTATTGCACTTCTAAGCAATTTATCGTAGTAGTTAAGATATAAGTCAATACATATTACTAGATCAAATTTGCAATTTCAGCTGAAATTGCAAATTTGCAAATGAAAAAAGCTGAAAATAGTGGAAAAATAGCTGAAAATAGCATAAAAGCTGAAGAATGCAATAATAATAATAATAATAATGATAATAATAATAATGATTTGTGAAGAATGTGAAATATTGCTCAAAATATAGAATTTAGTAAACAAAAAAAATGTTTTAGAGGATTTAAAAAGCTGGCCCATCTGAAATAATGTTATTTTAGTTTTAGAAAAATAGTTTTTAAAAAAGTAAACAGCTGAAAAGATAGCCGAAAGTAAATATCTGAAAAGAGCACAAAAAGCTGAAGAGTATGATAGCATAATAGTGAAAATAACCCAAAGAATACCGACGTCATGAGGAGCTGAAGAAAGTGCAGATTTGTGAAATTTTGCCAGTCGTTTTATACTGTTAAAAAAAGTTAAATATTTTTAAAATTACAAAAGTTAGAAATGAGAAAAGATAAAGCAATCAAATGACGAAGAAACTGAATTTTTTAAAGTTTAAACGGTGTTGATACGTCAAAGTATGAAGGAGGAGATAGCCAGTGCGGAAGAAGAAGAAGAATAAACAAAATGGACGACGCAAATATCAACAATGTGGATGCTTACTCAGCATCCCCACTAATTAAAACTTGGGATATAAGGGTTATATTGATGTAAAGCAAATAAAAACACTCCCAAAAATTACACTACAGTATGTAAAAATGTAAGAATATGTCCTGGCAGACTTGCACAATGGTGGTTTTTAAAGAGTTAAAGGGGCTCAGCTTGTCTCTGGACTCTGGTCTCCCTTTATCTGACTAGACAAGGCTAGTCATAGGAGGTCTGCAGGACTGAGTAATTTGCAACATTATTAATCCCCTCCATGCCAGGTAAATCTTTTAAACTGTGGAAGAATATCCCTTTTTTGGGAAGTCGGTGTTTGTGGAAATGTTGTGATGATGGCTGCAGCGTACAGGTCCATTTAGAGCTGTATAGTACTAACTTTCCACTATTCCCATTCATTGCTAATGGCCGCCCCCACTTCCTGAAACCCAACAGATATTCTTGATCACATGATTGCAACTGTGACCCCTCTGTGAACTCTCTCTGACCCCGCTGTGACATCGACCCCGTCATGACCCATCTCCTTCTGAAATCACAGTGGATTAAAACACCCTCAACAAAAGCTCTTTTTTTAGTCCATGTCTGGCCACTCCCACTGTGGCCTACTGTCCAATCAGGAGCCTCGTTTATCATAATTGGTGCGCTGAGCGTTGGGACCGGCGGGTCTTTGATCTGAGCTCACTTCCTCCCAGCATTTCCTCCTTCCTCCACCTATGACCTCCTCCACACCTGCACTGTGAGCTCACTGCTTCCTCTGCTTTTTGATCCTGTTCTGATGAGTCATGTGACCTCGCCCTCGCCTCAGGGGCGGGAACACCGCCAGGTTTCCCACAAAGAAACTTATACTATGGCCCTAATGCTGTAAAAATATTCAGTCCTCAGATAATCATCAGAACTTTAACCAAATCTAAGTGAGGGGCTGCTGCACAAAAATATTCCAGTATGAAAAGGTTTCCAACATATTTGTGTTGCTGACTGCAGTTTTGAAGGATTGAAAGAAATCTATATGATATCACCATCAGCACTTAAAGAACCAAACATTATGCATGCAGAGTGTGAGTGTTTACTGCATGTCCACTGGGGATACAGCTGCCCTCACAGATACACCAGCATGATGCTCCAGGCAGACGCTCATTTCTAACAGTTTTTAATGCAGCTGATGCTGTTGATATTATTCTGCATGCATCCACAACAACACTCCTCACACAGGTCAGCTGTTGAAGCCATCTTTGAATGCAGACGGACACATCTGAAATCATAATCTCTGTTATGAACGACATTTACGGTTAAACGTGAGAGCAGGCACAGGTAAAGAGGAGCTGTAGGACGCAGAGCAGAGGTGCAGCTCATCATTGGTGTGAGCTTTGGCCCACTTTACAAAGCAAACAGAGGGGAAATACAGTGATTACTCACTGAATCATCTGAATCAGAACAAAGTAAACGAGCTGCAGGTGTGAAAGCACCTTAAACTCTGGACTCATGATGATCCTGTGAGTCTGTGCTGAGGGCTGTCAGGCTGTGGGAACCAAACGGCCATCACTGCTACCTGTACTTGCATGAACAGGCTCCACCCACCGCCTTTCTATAGATCCCAGAGCACAGTGTGTGTCTATGAAATGTGTGCTGGGGTGGATTTGTGTTTCTATACGTGTGTGTGCTCTGCTACGGTTGAGTGTGTCTGAAAGCTGCGGCGTCGTGGCATTCATGTGTCTGTCTGTTAGCCAATAGGGCGGTGTCTTCTTAACGGGATTATGGTTGCCATAGCATCTCTCTGTGTGGATGTATATGCGTCACGGCTCCATCAAACCGCCACGCCCCTCCCATCGCCAACCTGTCGCCACGTGAACACCGAAAGAGCCGACCAATGGGATGGCTTGGTTCCCTCTGGTTCACGCCATCCTTTAAGAAAACGCGGTGGGAGGGGTCTCCCAGGCTCCTGCCACTCCCTCTCCTGAACTTTCATCGTCTTGCTGGGCCCTCCTGCTCGTCTCAACACTGCCCCCTGGTGTCTGCTCTGCTCCTCCTCCTCTCCTTTGTTCTCCTCCGTCCTGTCATCGATCAACGTGAGCTTCCTCCTCTCTCGCCTGTTTCTCCCCCGCTCCCTTTGTCTGCCATGCTTCTTCTTCTTCTTCTTCCTCCTCCTCTTCCTCGTCCTCTCAGCGGTCACATAGAGGTCAGAGTTTGTTTTGAGTTCATCGTCTCCCCTCGACCAATGACGGATCACTTCCTATTTAGACCATGGAGACTAATGAGCGCCGTGTGCATGTGTGCATGTGAGCGCTGGAGTGTTTCTGTGGTGGAGAGCAGGCAGGTGATTGTGTCTGTGTGAAAAACAGAATAATGGGAGAGCAAAAAACGGAGGAAATCTAGGAAACAAGGCCAAAAAGATTAGAAAAGAACAAAGGTTACAAAATATTTTCCTTCTATCAATCATGACCCGATAAATAAACAAATGCTGCTAAAGAATGCTGAGTTGAAATCAAGGTGGTGGACTGATTTAGGATCAGCTTTGTGAATGATCAAAAATGCAAAACTGAAAGCTTAAAAATAGGAAGAAAAAATTACAAATCTGTGCTTTTAGCAGGGACAAACATTAATATTGAGTTATAATGAATAAAAAGCTTATTAAAGCATCATCTAGAGTCTAAATCATATCATAAATCAAATATGGAATAGCTCAGCAGAACCACAGCATGCATCTCAGTCCGTTTTAGCTCCATAATGATGCTTTCGTTTTTCTAATGTGGGCTTTTAATCTAAAATAAAGGGAACAGTCAATAAAAGCTCTCTCTATATTTAATATTAACCAATGGCTGCAGAGTTTGAATGCTAGAAAAAAGCTTTAATATTCTAGAAATAAGGAATTCAATTAACAGCTTTATTAAATTTAAATATGCATGTTTGATTGATTTGAATTAACTGTTTATGTTTTAAATCTTTATTTTGACTTTTATCGGAAGCATCAAATGTAGTTTTTTTTCATCATATTTTATGCGCACGTCCTAAATGTGCACCCTCGGTCTCTCACTCAATAGGACACGGATCGAGGCGTAGCTCTCTTTAAAAGCACCGCAATTCAACTCTTTTTATTGGATCATAACGATCACATTTACAGTTTAATGCCATAATCCCCCAATTCATCTTTTAGCAATAAAGATGCAGTTCATACTTTTGTGGTTTTATTAAAATACTGAATTTATTCTGAGCTATGTTCCAGTAATTTACTGGAATCACAATTAAGAAATTCCACGGGGTTATAGGGCGACACTGACCAAAAATCAGGCCTGGATATTTTTCAATCAATCAATCAAATTTATTTATAAAGCAGATTTTAAACAGCAACGGCTGACCAAAGAGCTGTAGGAGACAGGGAGTCTCACAGAAAAGTCAAGATGCACACACATAAAACTACAGACAGAGAGGATTATTTCAATGACGAAACAAACAAAACAAAAAGTAAAAAAATAAAATAAAATAAGAAATAGATTAAAAAAAAAGATTTGAAATTAATTTTAGTTTTTATTTTGTTGAATAAATATAAATGATATTATCTGGATTCTTTAGTTTAAAAAAATAACAAATAGCTGATGAATAGCAGAATAAAACACTTTGATAAAATTTAAGTAAAATCAGTCATTGACAGCCAATAATGGGAAATTAATTAATTAATTTTAATGTCCAAAAGCTGCAGAAAAACAAAGCTGAAGATTATAAATGTCCTGATTGATTGGGAAACAATAATAATCAATTAATGTTTAACCAATTAAAGCCTGAAAACACAAATTATAGCCAGAAAATTCTCATTTTTTTAACTGAAATTTTTTCAGATTGTATTCAGAAGTTTTTTTTTTGGTAACTTATGATCATATTGATTAGATAGAGGTATCATAAAAGTATGTATCAAATATCATACAACAGGCTTTAAGGGGTTAATAGAAATATGGCACACCAATTATGGAGTAATTTTATAACGATCAGAAATTCTAAATTTGTCTAAATTATGCAAAACACCGGCACGTTTCTGTAAATGGAGTAAAATTTGTATTCTCCCTTTAAATCTCTGTGTTTCAGAACGATGAAATCTCAATCATTATTTTGTGCAGTTTAGACATTCCTCTGTTTTCACTGAAGTCTGACTGAAGATCATGAATTTCTGCTCTTTTGGAGATCTGAAACACACGGGAGTTCATGGAAATGTTTGTGTGTAATTTAGACAGCATGCAGGAGTTTAGCTGCAACGTTTTTATTATTAGTGAGAATAAATCTGCCACTATGGGACTCCTACTTTTGTTGCTGCTAGACAAAAGATGTTTTAATATTGTTTAATTTTTAATTCTAATAAAATGTTACTAAAATAAATGAATACAATAATATTTTTATTTTTACACAGTTGTTGAATGGAGCATTTTTCCTAACATTGATTTATTTTCATAAACATTTAGGTATAAAGGGTATTGTCAGGATCTTGTCAAACACATACATATTTATTATAATAAACCTTAAAAACTGGAGGTATTGCCCGGCCCTAAATCAGAGCTCTGAATAAAAATAATCATTTAAAAAAAACACAATCGACACATTTCCCATCACAGAGCACAAACACTCCAAAGACGCCGGCGTCTGACGGCCTTTTTTCTTCTTCTGTGAAATAATAGGAGAGATTTTTCACCCTCACACACAGACAGGTGAGTTTTATAACAATGGTCACACACTCACAACCACATAATGTGGACCAGCACAGCCAGTGTGTGTTTACTGGTGTGTGGCGGGGCGGGCAGACCCCCGCTGACCTCTTTATGACCCAGTCAGCGGTTCAAGTTCAGTTCAGGGGTTCACGGCGTGTTCATCGTATGTTAGCCTGTATTTATCACCACAGACACAAACATGAAGAATTAAAACACAGCAGCAAATACTCCTTTCTTTGTTTTAAATACCGTAAAACTCCTAATAAAAGCTCATCCACTTCTAAGAGCCGCTCTCTCCTCCTGGCCTGATGCTGCTGCAGGTCTGAACAAATAAAGACGGCTCTCTGTCAGAGGCCCTCAGAGGAATTTAGCATAAAATAAGTTATGGAGAAAAAGCAGCAAGATTAGAAAATTTTGAGACATTTTAATTATATAATATCGTCCTGAAAAAGGCTCTTTTTCAAAATCTTCACCAAAACCTCCTGAGAACTGTCCCAATAAAAAATAAACATTAGAAACACGAGGACCAGACGCTGAAGGTGGAGGAGTTAAAAAACAGGAAGAACCTGATTTACCAGTGAGAAAAACAAAAATGTAAATGTAGAATTATAATGAAAGAGAAGAAATCTCTGGAGAAATAAAGAAAATGTACAAAAAATATGTATAAAATAACAGTGTTTTAAAGTTGTCAGTAATTAAATAATCAAAACAAATCTAATGATCAGAATTATTACAACAACAAATAACAGACAAAAAAGAGGGCAAAAATATTTCTATTGTTTGTTTACATGCTTTTTATTTGTTTGTATCTGAATTAATAATTAGAATTTATATTAAAAATAAATAAATAAAAAATTAAAAACACATTTCAGCACTTAAACTATATTATTTCAAAAAGGTAACAAATTATTCTATTTTATTTTAACTCTTGATAAAAATGTTTCACATAAATGACCTATGATTTGTGATGCACGTATATTTTCTATTTTATTTACAATAATATTTCATCAAAGAAAGGAGAATTATTAAAGATGTAAATGTGTGTTAGAAAGAACTGTCCAAACATTAAATGGATAAAACAATTATATCATTAGTATTACTTTTTATCATTTCATTGTAATATTTATTTCGTTAGGGAGATTTAATTTTCATGCTCATATATGTTTTAAACACATTTGTTCGATAAATTTATGTCTTTGAACTAAAATCATCAGGTTTTTATTTGGAATAAATCCAATATATTTCAATCATTTACAGCTACATAATCTAAGAGTCAAGTTTTTTTATTATCAATGCTATTATTGTTATTATTATTATTATTATTATGGTAATAATAAGAGTAGTGAAAATAGTAGTATCAGTATATTTTTTCAATCCCTTTAAAATCATTTCCTTTTTGTTCTATTTGAATTACAAATATTAAAATAATAATTTTATTATCAAAAATAATTACTTTAAATAATTAATTCACAAAAACAGAGGTAAAAAATAGAGAAATAAATAATTAAATAGATAAATAATTTGGATGAACAGTAGAAATATATAGAATATCTTATTTAATGAATCTTTATGTTATCTCAAACCTTTTAATTATCTAAAGTATCCAAAATAGAAATATTCTGTTTTTTCAGACTGGATTTGTAAATTTACCTGTTTCAGGTAAACAAATTTTTCATGAAGACTCAAAATAATAAGAACTTTACTTAATCATCCCTGCATCGACTAAAGCAATGATTCAGCACGGGGGGGGCAGAAGGAAACAAATGAAGGTGTCAGAAACAGGAAGAGAGAGAGAGAGGAAGGAGGAACGCAACAATAAAGGCCGAACGAAGGACAACAGAGAGAGAGAGAGAGAGAGGGTTAAACACAGTTCAAGGGTTCAGTTTATGTTCACACACACACACACACACACCCACACACACACTAATTCAAACATGATCTAATGTCATTAAACGATGTTAAATAACCAGTTTGTGGTCGAGTTTTTCCTGCTCAGAATACGTGTATAAAGTGTGTGTAGGTGTGTGTGTTATATGTGCAGTGTGTGTTATGAGTGTGTGTGTGTGCTGAGAGCTTGGCTAGGATTGTCTGATGTGTGTATTCACACTTTAACCCTGGGAGGTTGCAGCTCTTGTTGCTCTGCTTTATTCTAATAATGACTCCCGTGTGTGTGGTGTGTGTGTGTGTGTGTGTGTGTGTGTGTGTGGTGTGTGTACTGAGCCAATACCAGCTCCATCTGTTGGCTCGCTGGGTTACAGATTTGGTGTCAGTGCCCCGGTGGAGTCAGACTGGAACCTCAGACTCTGAGGTCTGTATGCTAATGTGAACTCTGTTTCACCCTAAAACTCAGCGTCTGACCTGACCGTGTACCCCTCCTCGCTCCCTCGCTCTGTCTCCATCGTCACCTCCTTACCTCCTCGTCTTTCTCCCTGGTTCTCCTCTGTGAAAAACCTCCTTAACCTCTGCTCTGCTCTGCTCCGGGCTGGTCCTGGTTTTGTCTGAAACAAAGAGACACGTTTAAATGTAAAATAAAAACCAGAGACAGGGTCTGTGTGCAGCGTCAGGCCCAGCTTCTGTCTCATGGTGACAGGATCCTGTTAGAGGACGGACAGGTCACAGATATAAATATTGTTCCTCTCCACCGTTCCCATCAGCTCTTATTTCTCTCTCTAACTCTGGACGAAGGTCAGCAATCAAACTGGGAAACTGCTGCTCTGATTTAGAGTCTGGGTTTCAATATCTGAATTAACTTGAAAAAAATCAAGGTGAAATCAAAGGTTTCATAGGTTATAATGCAATCCTAGCTCCAGACGGTGGTTGTAGGTCGTCTAAATGCTGTTTCTAGCTGCCATTAAACAACCACAGAAGAAGAAAGCATCACAACCAGGATACTAGGAAGCTAATTTTGCTTCTCTAAGGAAATCCTCTCTTTTACTAAACACTGTAAAATGAACTTAAGTCAAAATTACAGCAGATGAAATGCTGTTAGCCTGTTAATGTCAGCTTTAGGGTCGTTGAAAGATTAGATTTTAAATAGTGAATTATCTCAGAATTTCAGTAGTCAGTCTAATTGTTTGCATGCTTTAACTGCAGTTAAAATTCCCACAAATTTCATTCTGAACTAATTTGTGTCATTTTGGAGTTTTCTCTTTTTAACAGACCGGCTCTAATCAGTAAATCTAAGATGATGACGTGAACTTAACCTCAGAAAGAGGAGCTTGTTATGGACTGAAAAGGAAATAAGGGGGCAGTAAAAATGTAAATGTTTGATATCACATGGTTCAGATGACCTTTGACCTGTCTGTGAGGCTTTAAGGAGCAGAGGTGGGATTATTCTACATCGCTGTGGCTGCAGGGAAACACTGATGTGGCTCAAGTCTGCTGAAGAGGACGATAAATCATGATATTAAAGCTTTGATGAAATTTAACGCACTGATTGCGGACCTTGGATGCAGGATAATGGATTTTTGCTGATATCTGAAATTTCTAAACTCATTTCAGTCGATACTCAAACTGACATAAACACTGTTTCTGATTCAGAAATATTCCAGGTGTCTCCTGTCAAAGAGAGGCTGAGAGAGGAGAGGGAGGGTAGACAGTCCGGTAGTTGTTTAACAGTAGCGATGCACCGTCTTACTGGCATGATATCGGTGTTATTTCAGTGATATTTAGGACTATTTTGGCTGTAAATATCGGCCAAACAAATACGACTGTGGAGTTTTAGGCTGAACCAACAGACCTACACTGGAAAAAAGGCCGCTCCTAAAATAAGTTAAAAAGATTAAAACATTAGACCCTGAGACGGGGTCTCCAGATGCCCTAAAAAACTGGGGAGATTTTTCAAATCACACTGTCGCCAATTTTCACCAATCTTGCCACATTTCAACCCCTTTTCATCATTTTTTCCCATGTATTTTAACCATTTTTTATTATTTTAACCCTTTCCACCCCCTTTTTTCTGCCTGTTTTTGCCACTTGTAAACCAACCCCAGCCACCGAAGCCTAATGTCGCCTGTGTTGACCCATGATTGCCACTCTTTCCACTTTTTACGCCCAATTTACCCACATTTCACGATCTGATACGTCCATAGTTGCCGGTTTAACACGTTTATTCTTTCTGAGTTAACACTTTTTTGTCAGTTTATATCAATTTTTCATCCCATTTCACCAAATTTCCACCAATTTTTGCCAATTTAAAGCCACTTTAGCCACTTTTTAACCCCTTTTCACCACTATTTTTGTCCATTTTTTGCCCTCCTTAAATAATTACCACTAATGCATTAATGCTGATGTTTACTTTGGGGTAATTTATGCACATTTGAAGAGTTTATTCCTATTTTTCCTGGAAATATATTGTCCTGATGGTGTGTCCCATTACTCGTGTTGGTGCCATCTCCTGCCCTGGAGGGCTCACACACTCACACACTCACCCACTCACACACTTGATGCAGTAGAGTCCATGAGGGTTCAGTTCTTAGGCTCTAGGGTGGAGACTGGGTCTGGGCCTGACTTTAGATCAGCCTAAAAACAGACAGAGGCAAAGCTGAGGCGGGTCCTGTTTGTCATATCAGCCACACCTCTAATTCTGAAAAATTCCTTTAAATCCAAACAGATGAGTTCTAAAAACTTCAGCCCCCCCACAGTGTGCCCATAAAGATAAACTATTTTGACCCAAACCCTCTCTGAACCAGGCTGTAAACATGTTTATCGCCGCTGTAAAGATGGCCGTTTTAGAATAGGGCTAGCTGGGACTTCTGCCAGCATAGAGGAGCTCACTGTTCTGACTCATTATTCCTGACTGAATCCATGAACACGTCTTTATGAACTATTTTGCATCAATCTCAGAGTATTTTCCTCGTATGTATTTTGTCCCTAAATTCACCTCTTTCTGCATTTGACTGTTCTCTTCAACCAGAACGCTCACAAAGCAATCTTTTGCTAAGTGTCATGCAAACTGAACAATAGGTGCCAAATGCAAATCTGCAGTCTGCTGATTTGACTGGTCAGTGTGAACAGCCAGTGAGCTCTGAACTGCTGTAGAAACACTGATTTGAATGGAGCCGTGTTTGTCCTCGCCTTCTTCTGCAGCTGCTGCACTCTCAGAGACAGAGACAGAGTTACAGAATCAGACACGTAAAACAGTTTTAAACAGACATAAAACAAACAAAAACAGGAGAGTAGCAGACCAACAAGCACCGGCTGCATGTCGCCACAAGAGCAGCGCCGACTCGAGTTTGCCTCAAACTTAAGCTTAACTTTTCTAAGTTACAGGACTGAGAGGAAGGGGCGAAGGATTGGTATTTAGCCAGACTCTACCAGCATTAAGCACAGATAAGTTAGGCCAAAAATCTTTTTAAGGCAGGCTGCACCAGGGCTGGGCAATTAATCGCAAATTAGATTAAATCACAACATCGCCTGCTGCAATTCACAAATCACACAAGTTGCAATATTTCTTTAACATGAAATGTGTCAAAATACCAGTTTAATAAATCACATTTTTGCAGCTGCAGAGATTTTATGCACATGGTGGAAACATTCAAGTGTCACATTTTTTATAATGGTTTACAAAAATCCTCCTTTTCGAGTTTTATGTATGTTTTTCTTAATCTAAACAAGCGACATAAAAATGATAACTCCCTTCAATAAAGCAAATGACATCAAATTTGCAATTTGAGCAAAAATAAATAGTTCATGATGAAGCTTAGTGTTAGTTCACTAAAGTCATACCCCAGCTGTGATCAGCTGATAGCCAGCCTCACCTCCTCCACCCCAGCCGCCTCCTTTATAGCTTAAAGCTTGTTGCACCCTCTTACTCAGATTTGTGCTGCTATGGATTAATGGCTTCTGAATAATTTCATTGTTTTCAACACACATTGTCATAAATACATCTATCTGTATGGGAGTTTCCAGCCATGTGTTTCCTGCAAAGTCAAAGCAGCTGCAGACTAACCCAGGGAGCTTCTTTAGAGCAGAGCCTTCTCTGTAGTAGATCCATTTTGCAGTAAAATGGTTACATGTATGATGACTGTTCCTGGCTGAGTGTGGGCTAAAATATGGAATGATTGATTGCTTGAATTTGTTGGAAAATATATAAGATGAGGAACCCAAGAATAATTGCATATTAAATTGCGATTGCAATATTGGGGAAAAAAATTGCAATTAGATTATTTTTGCAAATCGTACAGCCCTAGGCTGCATGCTGCATAGATCTGAGGACAGTTTCAGCTGATTTTTAACTCTGTATTCCTCTGAACTCACACTAGACCAGGGGTTCTAAACTGGTCAGGCATCAGGACCCACTACCAGTGTTGGGGGTAACATGTTACAAAGTAATCCATTAGAGTACTCAGATTACTTTTTTGTTGTAACGAGTAACGTAACGCATTAGTTTTACAATTCTAGTTCTCCCGTTATTAGTTACATTTTCATAAAAGTAATCTGTTACTGAAAGAAAAATCCCAAATTTCCTCTTTCCTCTGTAACTTCAAAAAAGAGAGAAAGAAAAAAGGAAGCTCCTTGAAGCATCTGCTGTGTTTGTCCTTCTCTCTTCCTGTAGTCACGTTGGCACTGCTGTTTGTAGAAACAGTAAAACAGAGAAGACTTCACAGACATGAGATCTTACAGAAACTCGCAAGATCAAACGAGACTTTATAAGAAAACAAACATGGAGGACCATGGAAATCCTCCGCTAACTGTCCTGGCCCGTGTTTAGATACACGTTAAAAAGAGGAGAAGACTACGGTTGTGCTGTTAGCGTGCCGGTTCTTTAAACTGAGCTCCAGACAGCGAGAAGATACCTGAATGAAACTCAAAGTTTAATCACACATGAAGACACTAAGACAAGCACAGAGTCTTTAATGTTTAAATCAGCGGCTCTAAACTGGTCTAGTCAGGGACCTAACGCCACCTCTTTAACCCTTAGAGGTCCTCTGGCTATTTTGCCATTTTGTTCATTTTCTTTTGACGAATAAACCACTCAGAAATATAGACCATGCTCATGTTTGCTATAATCTTTCTCAGCACTACCTCAGCTTTATAAAATTGAGAACTATATTTTTTAAGTTTAATTTACTGTATGGCCTCCAAAAACACAACACCCCACAAAAAAAAAACTGATTTTTAAAAATTGTTATTTAAAATAATATACTGTCATTTTTAAAAAGAAATTACAAAATGCTGAAATTATGAAAAAATACCAGTGCTAGTCCTGCAGGGCATGGAGCACCGTCCTCTATTTGTAACATTAATTTTTATATCAAATCAAAATGATCATATTTTCTGTTTTACTCGGCCTATTGACATTAAACAAAAAACTGAAAGAACGCTTAAAGATCATGCTTTCCACACAAAATGTGGCTTCATTTCCATGCTGTCATGTGACAAAAGTAGCACATGATGAATTCATGCCGGCGTGATCATGCACCCCTAAGGCCTACCATGAAATCACTTCCCAAATTTCCAAAAATGTTTAACAACTAAAAAGCATTTAATAAAAATGATAAACATATAACTGAACAAAGACACACATGATACACGCAAACATGTCATTTTGCTCTGTTTTACCATGATAATTTCGATTTAGAGACATGAAGACATTATCATGGGGAAACCAACTTTGTTGATGATATTTCTGTCCATGATAACAGGATGAACAAGCCAGAGTCTCAAGAAAATAACAAGAATTTACTCCTTGTCTAGCAAAATAGAGTGAAGTACAATAAACAGAAATAAAACTGCCTAGAGTCTCCATACATCCATTTCTTTTTTTTACGAGGCACCAATTCGTGACCTAATGAAAGCAGCCTAGCGACCCACCTTTGGGTCCCAACCCACCAGCTGAGAACCCCTGATTTAAATCATACATCTCCAATGTCAACTTCTACCTTTTTTCATTTGCTCTGCAATAATTCAGCCCTGACACTTCACATCAATCTGTCTGATAGCGCTGGTAGACGAGTCTCTGGCTTTGACTACAGGTGAACTGATTGACCCGGGCATGCAAATCATGATGTCTGAATATCAGCAGCATGTTAGCATAGCAGTGATTGCTAACATAAAGACAGTATCAACATGAGAGCTTAATGATGCATAACAGTCCCACGAACAAACAGACATCAGCTGTTTCAGGATCATAACAGGATGAACCTGTGAGGCTCCTCATGATGATTTTATCAACAGACAGAAACACGACAGAGTGCTCATGTCTCAGAGTCTGCTCAGCTTTTATAAAATGTCTTTAAACCACCTAGGTTAGATTATCTATGGTTCTAACTCTCCAACAACACAGGTGGAACACTGACAGTACTGAGTTTATATGTCTGAAGGAGTTCAAGGCTTCAGAGATGGGAGAGACTCTGCAGACAACAACTGTTGGCCGGGTTCTTCACCAGTCAGAGCTTTATGGGAGAGTGACAAAGAGAAAGACACTGCTGAAGAAAACTCAGATTCAACCTGGACTAGAGTTCACCAAAAGGACTGTGGGAGACTCCATGGTCAAGAGGAAGAAAGTTCTTTGGTCTGATGAGACCAGAATGGAGCTTTGAGACCATCAGACAAGATGCCAAACACTGACATCACCACAAACACACCATCCCCACTGTGGAGCACGCTGGTGGCAGCATCATGCTGTGGGGATGCATCTCAGCAGCATCAAGCTGTGGGGATGCTTCTCAGCAGCATCATGCTGTGGGGATGCTTCTCAGCAGCATCATGCTGTGGGGATGCTTCTCAGCAGCATCACGCTGTGGGGATGCTTCTCAGCAGCATCACACTGTGGGGATGCTTCTCAGCATCATCATGCTGTGGGGATGCTTCTCAGCAGCATCACGCTGTGGGGATGCTTCTCAGCAGCCAGCCCTGGAAGGCTTGTAAAGGCAAAGGAATAAACTTAGGCTGCTTAGACCAACACAAGCTAGAGAGGAACAACAAAAACCAGCACAGCACCTTTATTATATCTTATAAAACTCATCATCCATGGACCGCCTGGGATCCACAAAACTCCCTTTCACAATTGATAAAGGGAGGAAGAGAGAGCTCAAAGTGATGTCACAGTGAACTTTGACCTCTGCTGTGTGTGGTTAAAGAGATGCTGAGCCAGACAAAATAAAGACTCAGTGATAGAGAAAAGGAAGAGTCTGCTGACCAGTGGCTGACCTCTGTCCGGCTGATCCTGGTGGTCACCGTGGTGATGGACACTGGGGTCATACTCTCAGACATACACACACAAACACACACACACACACACTCACTAGGGCAGCTTGATTATGGAAATATTCATAGTTTAAGTCATTTTAATTGATTTTGAGATCCCAACTATTAAAGATGAATGATTTTACAACATCAGCATTAATATTAAAATAATACATGAAATTGATAAACGGAAGTAAATTAACCACGTTTAATTTCAGCTAGCTTATTTTCATGATTGTGGCACACTAAGACTGAACCTGAGAGTGAAACCCAGCACTGACCCAGACTTTGCTCAGTGTTGTTGTCGTCTCAGGTGATCCTGATGGACACGCTGCTGCTTGTTACTCTGTATGTGTGGTCGATGCTGTGTGAGCTAATGATGGACAAGCTGCAGACTACGACACACACTTTCACTTCCTCTTTACTCTATCATTGATAGAAAGAAAGGATGGACCAGAATTAGAAACCTAAATCATTATTATTAATGGATTGTTGGTCAGAATGGTGTGTGAGTACAGCTCACTGTCCCTGGTTCACCTGAAACTTTTACCTAATGGTCGTTTTGGCGCCAAAGTGGGAGCCGTAACAATTACACAACTCTATTACCAGCATAAACATCAATTAGAGCTCTGAACAGGCAGCCAGGAATGTGCTGCTCTCACACACACAACCACAGAGTTAGACGCATCCACAACTCTCGGGTTTACAGGACAGGGGAGCTAATTGGATTAAATGGATGAGGGCCACAAAAACACACAAGCAGAGGGAGGAGACTGGATTATGCTATTCAGAGCACTGTAAGTGCCAACCTCATTTCACTAGTAATAAAATATGAAAAAAAAACTTTACAGTGATGATAAATGATTTTGAGGTTAAAGAAGTTAAAAAGTTTAAAGGCTCAAAATCTGAGAAAGTACATTTATTAGTTCAAAAAGCCCAAAACATGAAATTGAAATTGAAAATTTATGTTTTCTAATGGCAAATATATTAGAAAGAAAGTCAAAATCATGAATTTAAAAGGTCAAAATATGAAATAAAATTTGTTATCATGAAATTAAAAGTCAAAATATGATTCAAATCTTAAAATTGTGGGCCTAAAAGGTCAAACTATGGGATTATGAAATCAAAGTAAGGAGTCGAAAATATGAGATAAAATACAAAATAATTGGTTGAAAAGGTCAAAACATGACTTAAAGTTTTAAATCATTAATCTTAAAGCTCAAAATATTACATAAGAAGTCAAAATTCTGAACTGAAATGCCCAAAGTACGAAATAAAAAGTCAAAATCCCAAGTTTGAGTCCTTAATGTGAGATGCTAATTGAAAATATTTCCTACATGCCTGACTTTTTATCTCATTATTTTTACTTCTTACTTTTCAGATTTGTTGACTCTGAATGGATATCTTAAATCATCAAGGATTAGTTGACATTTTTATACTCGAGGAACTCTGCATACTGATGGAGCAGTTATAACAGAAATATCACATGATCTTGTGGGCCAGATTTTACTGTTCCACAGGCCGGATTTGGCCCTCAGACCTTGAGTTTGACACCCCTGATCTAGATCATCAACTTTGTAATGTTAGCATTTCCACAGAAAGCCAGAAAAGAAACGAGGCTTTCTGAAATCAAATATGTCAATTCAACAGAAAATCTGACATCACACTGGGTATAAAGTGCAAAGCTTCAACTGTCTTGACCTGTTACATTTGCCCATCTACAAATATGTGGTATTAAGTCCCTTTATCATCAGATTAAAATGCAGATGTTAGCGTTAGTGTTTGTCAGAGCAGAGGAGGGGAAAGATCATGCCTCCTGGCATTTAAAAGACCCAAGCTGCAGGCTCTTTTCTCACATCACCTCAGCATATCACTGGAGCTGGAACTGATCCCAACAATGGCAGATAAAGATCACAACGACAAGACACAACAACAAGACACAACAACAAGACACAACAAGACACAACGACAAGACACAACAACAACACACAACAACAAGACACAACAAGACACAACGACAAGACACAACGACAAGACACAACAAGACACAACGACAAGACACAACAACAACACACAACAACAAGACACAACAAGACACAACGACAAGACACAACGACAAGACACAACAAGACACAACGACAAGACACAACAACAACACACAACAACAACACACAACAACAAGACACGACAAGACACAACGAGAAGACACAACAACAAGACACAAAGACAAGACACAACAACAAGACACGACAAGACACAACGACAAGACCCAACGACAAGACAAAACAACAACACACAACAACAAGACACGACAAGACACAACGACAAGACCCAACGACAAGACACAACAAGACACAACAACAAGACACGACAAGACACAACGATCAGATACAACAACAAGACACAAAGACAAGACACAACAACAAGACAACAAGACACAACGAGAAGACACAACAACAAGACACAACAAGACACAACGACAAGACACAACAAGACACAACGACAAGACACAACAACAAGACACAACAAGACACAACGACAAGACACAACAAGACACAACGACAAGACACAACAACAAGACACAACAAGACACAACGACAAGACACAACAAGACACAACGACAAGAAACAACAACAAGACACATAGACAAGACACAACAACAAGACACAACAAGACACAACGATCAGATACAACAAGACACAACGACAACACACAACAACAACACACAACAAGACACAACAAGACACAAAGAGAAGACACAACAACAAGACACAAAGACAAGACACAACAACAAGACACAACAAGACAAAAAAACACACATAACAACATCACAGTGCAACAAGACACAACGACAAGAAACAATAACAACACAACAAGACACAACAAGACACAACATGACACAACAACAACACACGACAACAAGACACAACGACAAGACACAACGAGAAGACACAACAACAAGACACAACGACAAGACACAACAAGACACAACGACAAGAAACAACAACAAGACACATAGACAAGACACAACAACAAGACACAACAAGACACAACGATCAGATACAACAAGACACAACGACAACACACAACAACAACACACAACAAGACACAACAAGACACAAAGAGAAGACACAACAACAAGACACAAAGACAAGACACAACAACAAGACACAACAAGACAAAAAACACACATAACAACATCACAGTGCAACAAGACACAACGACAAGAAACAATAACAACACAACAAGACACAACAAGACACAACATGACACAACAACAACACACGACAACAAGACACAACGACAAGACACAACGACAAGACACAACAAGACACAACGAGATGACACAACAACAAGACAAAACGACAAGACACAACAACAACACACAAAAAGACACGAGAAGACACAAAGACAAGACACAACAACAACACACAACAACAACACACAATGACAAGACACAACAACAACACAACAAGACACAACAACAAGACACAACAACTACACACCAACAAGACACAACAACAACACACAAGGACAAGACACAACAACAACACACAACGACAAGACACAACAACAAGACACAATGACAAAACGCAACAACAAGACAAAACAAGACCCAACGACAAGACACAAAGACAAGACACAACAACAAGACACAAAGAGAAGACACAACAACAAGACACAACGACAAGACACAACAACAAGACACAACAACAAGACACAACAAGACACAACGAGAAGACACAACGACAAGACACAACAACAAGACACAACAAGACATAACAATAAGAAACAACAACAAGACACAACGAGAAAACACAACAACAAGACACAAAGACACGACACAACAACAAGACACAACAAGACACAATGACAAGACACAACAAGACACAACGACAAGACACAATGACAAGACACAACAACAAGACAAAACAAGACCCAACGACAAGACACAACGACAAGACACAAAGACAAGACACAACAACAAGACACAATGACAAGACACAATGACAAGACACAACAACAAGACAAAACAAGACCCAACGACAAGACACAACGACAAGACACAAAGACAAGACACAACAACAAGACACAACAACAAGACACAACGACAAGACACAACGACAAGACACAACAAGACACAACGACAAGACACAACAACAAGACACAACGACAAGACACAACAACAAGACACAACGACAAGACACAACAACAAGACACAACAACAAGACACAATAACAAGACACAACAACAAGACACAACGAGAAAACACAACAACAAGACACAAAGACATGACACAACGACAAGACACAACAAGACACAACCTCAAGTAACAACGACAAGACACAACAACAAGACACAACAACAAGACACAACGACAAGACACAACAAGACACAACATAACACAACAAGACACAACAACAAGACACAAAGACAAGACAAAATGACAAGACACAACGACATGACACAACAACAAGACACAACAAGACACAACAAGACACAACAAGACACAGCAAAACACAACAACAAAACACAACAAGACACAATGACAAGACACAACAACGAGACACGACAAGACCCAACAACAAGACACAACGACAAGACACAAAGACAAGACACAATGACAAGACACAACAACAAGACACAACAACATGACACAACAACAAGACACAAAGACATGACACAAAGACAAGACACAACAAGACACAACAACAACACACGACGACAAGGCACAACGACAAGACACAACGAGATGACACAACAACAAGACACAACGACAAGACACAACAAGACACAACGAGAAGACACAACGACAAGACACAAAGACAAGACACAACGACAAGACACAACAACAACAACACACAACAACAACACGACAAGACAAGACACAACACCAACACAACAAGACACAACAGCAAGACACAACAACCACACACCAACAAGACACAACAACAAGACACAACGACAAGACACAACAACAACACACAACAACAACACACAACAAGACACAATGACAAGACACAACAAGACCCAACGACAAGACACAACGACAAGACACAAAGACAAGACACAACAAGAAGACACAACGACAAGACACAACGACAAGACACAACAAGACACAACAACAAGACACAACAACAAGACACAACAAGACACAACGACAAGACACAACAACAAGACACAACGACAAGACACAACAACAAGACACAACAACAAGACACAACGAGAAGACACAACAACAAGACACAACAAGACACAAAGAGAAGACACAACAACACAGTGCAAGACACAACGACAAGACACAATGACAAGACACAACAACAAGACAACGACAAGACACAACAACAAGACACAACAAGTCACAACAAGACACAACATAACATGACAAGACACAACAACAAAACACAACAACAAGACACAAAGACATGACACAACGACAAGACACAACAAGACACAATGACAAGACACAACAACAAGACACAACAACAAGACACAACAAGTCACAACAAGACACAACATAACACGACAAGACACAACAACAAGACACAAAGACATGACACAACAACAAGACACAACGACACCAAATTTCCACCTATTTTTGCCACTTCTGAATCCCCTTTTACCACTAAATATGCCCATTCTTGGCCATTTGGGTTATTTTTTTGCCACTTTTATCTATTTTTTGGCATTTCTAACCCGTTTCTACTTCTAAAATCGATATTCACCACCTTTTCCAACATGTTTTGCCAATTTCTTTTTTTTTAAGATTTATTTTTGGGCCTTTTCATGCCTTTATTTGATAGAGGAAGGACAGTGGAAAGACTCGGAAACAGGGAAGAGAGTGGGGAGAGACATGCGGTAAAGGGCCTCAGGACGGAGTCAAACCCGGGCCGCCCGCGTACATGGGTAGCAACTTAAACCACTCAACCATCTGCGCTCCCTTGTCTTTGCCATTATTAACCAATTTTAGCTATTGTAAATGTGTTTTAATTCTGTTTTTAACAAAATGATTTACATTTTTCAGAGGGCTACCTACTACAAAAATGAATTAAAATGTGTTTCTTTAATAAGAGTGGTTATTATTCAGGTTAAATATAAAATACCACAGCTTCACTTTACAGTGGACCATGATTTTGCTGGCCTCCAGGTTGGTTGGGCCCTGGGGGACCCTGGTCACTGACACCTTTATTTTGGGGGTCGTGGGCTGAAAAATTTGAGAACCCTGGCATTAAATCATGCAAACTGCACACAGGAACGCCCTAGGATTCAAACCAGCAACCTCCTGTCTCTGAGCCCATGTGTGCATGAGTGACAGAGTATATTCAGAGAAATGCAAACATCTACAGCAGTAATACTCACTGTTTGCTCTGAATAACTTTGATGCATTTGAAATCATTGAGAGCGCATGTTTGTGTGTTTGCACACATGAGTGTCTGATGAGAAAATGAAGGAAATAAATACAACAAACCAGAGAGAGGAAATAAAGTTTATATTTATACTCTCTCTGAGGATCTTTTAATAATTCAGATTACAAACATGATTTTATTTCTGCTGCATGTGTAATTATGTTACTGTGTGAGGAAATGTGAGCTACAAATAATCCAACACAGATATGAGAACAGGAAACTCAGTTATCAAAATAAAATACAAACGCAGCCAGAGGCTGTTTATTAGCCTCCATAAAATATCCGGAAGTTACTTTATTAAAGATATTCTTATAATCAAGTTACATAAAAACTGATTCTGAATGACGAAAATAACACATCCATACATGAAGCTTTAAAGTCAAACAGGAAAATTATCAGGAAGTAAAACACACCAGCAGCATGCTGTAAATTATAACTCTGTATGCACAGATTGGCTGAGTGTGTTACTAATTTACAGCCTCTGACACATCAGGATGAGGAGGAAACTGAAGTCTAAGACCAGAAACCATCAATCCACACCCACAGAGCAGCTGTTGCTCTAATTAGCTCCACCATGCCGAACACACTAATCACCGCTCCCTCGCTCTGTCTGCTAATTCAAAGATCAATTTAATTTTATGGATTCTTTATTGGAATTATAACTCACTAAGCCCCGCCTCCTCACCATGATTGACAGGTTTTACCACCTGTTAGTGGTCTGCAAATTTCAGTCTCAATCATGTATTTGTCAGTTATGGTTTTTAGGGTTTTATGTGAGGAAGGGCTCACTGATATTTCATCAAATTTCACTTTTTCTGATGTTTTGATTTCTTTATCTAAAAGTTGAGATGACATTTATTCAAGTTTACCTATAATCTGATTTAGCAGTTACATGTTATGTTTGCTCTGCATTATGAAGGGATGCACCAGCGCATCAGCTCCACATCAGTACTGACAATATCAGCCCTGGTGACAAACATCAGCACACGAGCAAATACCACAGCATGGAGAGGTGTCATTAGCCGATGTTTAACTGTTGTGTATGGCGCCATGGACTGCACATAACTGCTGGTTTAGAGAAGAAGTGAGCCATTCTGTTTTTCAGGTAACATTAGAGCAAATGCCAGGGATGCACAGTAATGGATTTTTGCTGATATGTCAACATTTCCAAAGTCATTTTAGCCAATACAGATATATTCACACCTTTTATATTCTTAAGAAGACTGAGAGGAGTAAAACAGAGCTGGGAGAGGAGCATGGAAGTAGACTGCCTGGTAGTTGTTTTATGTTTGAGGCTTTATTCAAAGTGTCCCGGGCTCATGGTGGGCCTCCTTTAGCCCTAGGCAACCAGCGATGTCTGATGGCAGTTGTGTCTTATTTTACCTATATTTAAGGCTGATATGTAATTTGCAATGCTAATAATAATAATAATGTTATACTGCTAATATGTCCTGCCAAAACATCAGGTGTAAATTTGCCAGTGCTGATGTCTAACTTTTCACCAATATCATGACAATAATATTGTGTATCCATATATTTGGGAAGAGCTACACCCACAGAAGTGATGGAAAACAGCAGCATCAGCCCTGATCTTTAAACACGCCTCTTTGCTGTTTTTTATTATTATTTTATTTAGGTTGTTTCCATGTGAGTTGCTGCAACATGTTAAAGGGGACATATTTTAACCTTTAAGACAAGTTTATATCGGTCTCAGAGGTCCCAAAACATGCCTGTGAGGTCTGTTGCTAAAAACACTCCAGTATTGTATCTCTGCATGTCTAAAACCCCTCTGTTTCAGCCCTGCTCAGAACCAGCTGTTTCTGTGTCTGTGGCTTTAAATGCTAATGAGCTGTCTGACTCCGCCCCTGACCCCACCCCATTCCAGAAATGGATGTAGCTCCCTTGATCTTCATCTCAGCTGGTAGCTGAGAAGAGGATCAGGAGAGGAGGGTAGCACTTTCTTCCAATCAGGGAGGGCCAACCAAACCTGGGGGCGGGGCTAACTCCCCACATGACATCATGAGGGGAAGATCTGAGATCGGGTTGTTTCAGCATTGACCTGTTTGGTATTGTGCATAAGAACAGTACTCCCGTATCCCTTGGGGACAAAACTTGCCCATTTAAACCCATTATAACTGCTTATTTTGACTGCAAATTTGCAATACCCTGCATCACTGTTACCGCCATTCTCTGCGATGCAATTTTGAATGGGAACCTTAGACTTGCAAGTTTTACTACTAACCACTAGATGGCGCTGTTATCCTTTTTGGGTCAAGCATGTATCCATAGGGCACTTAAAAGACACACTTACAGTGGGATTTATTATCGCCCTGTGAAAAAAGGCATAAAAAAATGAAGTAAAAATGTCTGTGGGCGCTGATATGAATATAAACTTGGGTTTTACATGTTAGATATGAGAGCTGTCACTTCAGGCTTACTTGTGAAAATGAAGCTGTGACTCACTGTCAATGAGGCACTTTCAGTTAAATAAATTGGTTAAACAATTAATGATTTATTAAAATCCTGGAAATTACAAGGGGTGTAACGATTCATCGATCTGGATCGATATATCGATAGTTTGAGCAATGATTCAGTCAAATCGATTTAAAGTATAAACATCAATATTAATCGCCATTTTTACCTTACGCTTTTAATTTGAAAGTCTCGCCACATGCTTGGCTATGACAGTTTCCGCCCATCCACAAGTCACAACAGCGTAAGACGCGAATAGCAGGTAATGGCTAGCAGCCGTGAGAGTATCAATATTGTGTTTTTTTCCTTTATGTGAAAAGTAACAGATGGCGGTAAATGGGTTCACAATATCGTCTGATATCGATCGCAGGCCGCTAAATCGACTCGAATCGAAATCGAATTGTGGCAGACATGACATCGACCAAAGATTTGCTATGTCATGATTAAGGGCCGGGTATTGCTAAGAACCTCATGATTCAGTTCGATATCGATTCTTTAGGCTTTGATTCAATTCGATATCGATTCTTTAGGTTTTGATTTAATTCGATATCGATTCGGTATTGCTTTAAATGCTTTGATGTTGATTCAGTAAGAAGTAGAAATACACAAATGACCTGTTGACAATTTACAATAATTATTTTCATGCCCATGTGAACATATGTTGTGGGTCACCTTACATTTTTTAGCAATAAAACATCTAAAAATAAAAATTTGCACAACAATAACTTATTTGTGCATAAAGAGTACAAAAGTAAAAAACATGCCAGTTCTGTATAAACACTGAAAAAGTAAAGTGCATGTAAACTTTAATAATATTTCTTTCCTCTTGGAAATTGTGATAAACCTCACATAACATGGGTATGGTTGGTTGTTGTTCGGTCGAGTGCGGCCTCCGTCCATACAACGCGAATCACACACACAGCGACCCCCACTGGCCAGGAGGTGAATCAATTCAGAGGATTTGCTAAATTGATATTGAATTGAGGGGGGAGATATTGCGATGCACTGATTGATCGATATTTTTACCCACCCCTAGTCATGGTCAGAGCTGGAAGTGATAACAAGAAATAAAACCAAAAAAGAAACTGAAAATAATACAAATGATGATGTCTATCATTTTAAAGTAGGTACAGAAAATGTCCCCAAGGGATATATATGTGTAGTCGTTTAAAGGGAGTCCTAAGGGTTAAATACGGTCACTCTCAGCTCCAAATGTGAAGAAGTCAAAACAAAAGTCTGAAAGTGCATGATCTAACTATTCCATGGTCAGGAACCTGATTTGGATTCATGGTATGTTCAAGCAGAGCTAAGCATAGGAATGGTGAGGGAGAAAAAGCCGAGTTGAAAAGTTCAGCGGGCTCCCTGCGGGCATTAAACGGCTGGTACTGACACTGATTCTTTATCATATATTCATCTGCTCACTCGCTCTGTTTCCATTTAGAGCAGAGCGGCTCGCTTTCTGCCTCAAATTCACCCGCTTCACTTTATTCTCCTTTTTCTTTCCCTCCTTCTCCCTGTTCTGCTTCTTTCTGTCTTCCTTTCCTTCTTTTGTAGGAGCGCTCCCGCTCCCACAGCCTCTCTCAGAGCTCCCTCCATCTGTGCAGCAGCAGCAGATTAAAAAGAGCTGGATCCATTAAACACACATCACCTTCACGCTGCTGTGTGTGTCGTCATGTTCATACATACTGTATGTTTTATAGCACCTCCATGTGTGGGTGTGTGTGTGTGTGGTGGTGGTGGTGGTGGTGGGGGGGGGGGGGTGCAGCGATCAGAGGCTGGTTCATCAGGAGGTCACACACACTCACACACGCTGAGCGGCTGCAGAGAGAGATGGATGGCGGTCTGAGGCTCCCTGCTGCTTTGGTAGGGAAATGTACGGCACTGAGGTCGCTATGGCGACATGCACACACACTTACGTACAGTACACACACATGCACACACACACACTGGTGCTGCTTTTCCTAACGAGTGTAATGATTCATTTAAAACTGTTTAACACACTGCATAAACACACACACACACATGCAGATGATTCTCCTCCAACACTTTGATGGAAAATACATTTACATACAGCTCAGATATGTGCCCTTCTCCAGCTGATATCATATTATAAATATTACAGTCAAACTGCAGGGAACTGTGTATTTATCCTTCTGCCATGAAGCGTTTCTACTCTCTGATCAGCAGCACAAACATTCATTCTAATCTGTTTCAAAATGAAATCAGCAGTGAAGCTTTGGTGCTGCAGGCGTAAGCGTGCATGCATGTTTCTGCAGAAATGACACCAGGCTCTGATAGAAAATACCAGAACATATCAGTACAGGTCAGCAAGAGAGAGCATGAAAGTCATGTCTCAAGGGAAGAAAAAGGCAGAGCTGGTTCAAGCGGCTTTACAAATACAGACAAACATAATAGAAAATGCTCTAAAGTTGTATTTATCTGACACTAAATGGGGATCACCTGAGTGCAGTGAATGTGTCTCAAAGACACCTGAGTCTGGAAGGTCCAGTTCCAAGTCTCTGAACATCCCCCAGAGTTCAGTTAAATCCATAACGAAGAAATGGGGGAATATGTCACATGTGTAAATCTGCCTAGATCAGGCCATCCTCACAAACTGAGTGGGCGTGCAAGAAGGAGACTAGTGAGAGAGGACACCAAGACACCTATGACTACTCTGAAGGAGTTCCAAGCTTCAGCAGCTGAGATGGAGAGACTCTGCAGACAACAACTGTTGGCCGGGTTCTTCACCAGTCAGAGCTTTATTGGAGAGTGGCAAAGAGAAAGACACTGTTGAAGAAAACCAGATTCAATCTGGACTAGAGTTCACCAGAAGGACTGTGGGAGACTCCATGGTCAAGAGGAAGAAAGCTCTTTGGTCTGATGAGACCAGAATGGAGCTTTGAGACCATCAGACAAGACGCCAAACACTGACATCACCACAAACACACCCTCCCCACTGTGGAGCACGCTGGTGGCAGCATCATGCAGTGGGGATGCTTCTCAGCAGCCGGCCCTGGAAGGCTTGTAAAGGTGGAGGGTAAAATGAATCCTAGAGGGCAATCTTATTCAGTCCGACAGAGAACTATGGCTTAGGAGAAGATTTATTTTCCGGTAAAACAATGAGCCAAAGAAAGCTACACAGAAAGAGTTTAAAGACAACAAGGGGAGTGTTTTGGAGTGGCCGAGTCAAAAACCAGACCTCAATGTAACAGAGAATTTGTGGCTGGAATTGAAAAGGGCTGTTCACTCCTGATCCCTGATCAACCTGACAGAGCTTGAGCAGTTTTTCAAAGAAGAATGGAGTAAAATTCCAGAGTCCAGATGTTTGAACCTGACTGAGACCTATCCACAGACTCAGAGCTGAGACTGCAGACAAAGGAGACTCTAAATACTGACTAGAAGGAGGGGAAGTATTTATGCAGTCTCTGTTTTTCCATGATATATGTATATTAGTGCTGCCAAACGATTAAAATTTTTAATTAGATTAATCACAGGGTTAGTGTGAATGAATTTCGATTAATCATGAATATATATTTATTTTTAATCTATATTAATCCGTTTTATTTTGCAAGCTTGGCGACACATTAGCCAAAGTGCTAGCAGAATCCCCAACAATGCTCCGCGTTAATGTGGTATTATAAGCAGGAAGTGCTTCGGTGAAAAGAAAACTCCTGCCTGTAGAATGTGCATAATACTTTATGTCAGTCGACTGTTATGTCTTGGGGTTTTTTTGTACTAAAATTTCCCATCGAGAGAGCGATGCTGTTTAGCGTCTAACACATCGAGTTGGTTGGTCACTTCCAGATCAACGGCCCATTTGCGTGTGCGTGGCTGCATGCTCGACGGTAACCCACTTGGACAAATTGCCTGAAAAGCATTGCCAGAGATTTTTCAGGGATTTTGAGTTAATCTGCACTGTAGATGGGTTAATTGCATTAAAATTTTTAATCAGATTAATCATGATGGATTAATCCGCATTAACACATTAATTTTGACAGCCCTAATGTGTGTATATATATATATATATATATATATGCATATTTAATTGACATTACTTTGCAGAAATCTTTTGCCCTTTGACAGTAAAGAGGGTTTTTGTAAACCAAAAAAAAAAGTTGAAAAAAGCCAAATTATATACAAGACTGATAAAAGGGTAAGACATCCAACACTTTTTATACGTATGTTCAAGGAGTGGTTCTGCAAACCAGTGACCTAAAGGTCACATATTATGCAAAAATCACTTTTTCAGGCTTTTCTAACAAAAATATGTGCCCTTGGCCTGTCCACAATGCCCCAAGTACCAGCCCCCCCCCCCAGAAAATGTGTGCTAAAACAAGCCTTTCTCAGATTTTCCCCTCATGACGTCATGTGGGGAGTTAGCCCCGCCCCCAGGTTCAGAGAGAGAGGGAGAAAGATGGTGAATGTGCAGGCCACAACTTGTCCACGACAGCGTTTTGGAGTTGTTGGATTGTGGATTTGATGAGTTTGATGAGAGAAAGCCGGAATAACATCTGCTCACATTGAGTTGGCACAGCAGGTCCGAACTCTGCAGCGGTGATCTAAAAATAGCTTGCACCGACAACTGAAGGTAATGAATCTATTACTAAGACTATAGGAATTATGGCAATGGGCGAATTTGCCAAAATGTTGAAGTATCCCTTTAAGGCAAATGTAACTTGGCTTGTATTCTTAGGGTATTTTAGAGTTTTATTATCTTTATAAACTGAGCTCTGATAAGCTCCAGAGTGCAGACAGTGCTATTGACCATCAGTCTGAGCTGATCAGATGTCACTATTGATGACTGATGTTAATATTATTTCATCTCTGATAAAGAATCATCATCAGTATCCTCCTTGAGTGTCTCCATGTTTGTAGTTTCTATCCCATCAGGAAGTCCCCTGAGCGCGCTGGTGTGCCCTCTAGTGGTGTCCTCCAGTAACATACATCATGTTCTGCTCATGATTAAGGTGGTTCTGTACACAAACACATGGTTAAATAGAAAATACTGCATTTGTAACTGTAAGGACAGGGCTGATCTCCCTGTGATGGTTGAATCACTGTGATTTCACTGAAGTGATCTGGAAGAATCTAAAACTTTGTCTGTCGTTTAGAACCTAAAACATGTAAAATTGTTCTCATGTATTCAGGCGTCATCATCATCATCATCGTGGCGCTGTGTAATGTCTCGGCTCCTTCTCTCTTTGACAGTCAGTGACCTCGGGCTGATCTCTGCCCTCGATGTGACCGCGGCCTCACAGATTGACCTCGGGCTGATTCCTGACCCCGACTCCCCCAGGACCCCGTGCTCATACAGTAGGTGTGTATTGATCGGTACTGTAGCTGAGGATCAATAAGCTGCTGCGTGTTTGGTGTGTGTCCCTGAACGCAGCTCGTTTCCTGTCCAACATCTGCAGCGTATAAACACCCCGACATGTGTGTGTGAGCCTCCCTCCTTTGATTGTGAGTGTATATCCAGCTCTCAGTGTGGATTACTCCCCATACATCATCCTACGTTTCTGTTTGAGTTTCTCTTCCTTCTGCACGTGAATACGACACTCTAAGCTCCATAACCTCACAAACACCAGGTGATGACAGAGCGTCTCTTATTCTATTTTTAAAGTCCTGTAACTGACAGGTGTGTGAGGTAGGGCTGGGAAACACTGACCAAAAAATATGCAAAATAAAAAGCAACACAGAAATGGAGGGCCTAATACATGAAACAATAAAAGAAATGCATCATAAAAAGCTCATTTAAATATGTGAATTTTAGAGCAATCATCATATCTATAACTGATGCAGTGTGCTGCATGCATTTTTAGTAAAACACCAGAGCAGTGTGCAAAATCCTGACTCATATTTGTCAGTGAGGGCTTCAGACAAACTCAGATCAACAAGAGATTGGACATTACAATAGAGCTGGAGCATAAATACAGGCTTGTAGCCTGTGTTTTCTACTTCTACAGGCCTGTGCTTAGCCTTTAAAATATAACAGCAACGGTAATATCATCAGCCCTTTCTGCTTTCACATCTGAAGGCTTTTTAAAAACAGCGCAGAGATGAGGAGGAGGAAAGCCAGTTCTATCTACAGGAGCAGACTTTTCTTCTTCGTGTGTTTTGTTTCGTGGTCTTCTTCCTCTTCTTTGCTGGTTTTTTAACAGCAAACACAAACACTACTGCCACCTGGATTGGTGGTAAATACAGTCATATTTGTTTTATTCTTCCCCCCTTTATTTAAACCTTAGAGGTCCACTGGCTATTTTTCCATTTCCTTAATTCTCTTTTGACAAAATAAACCACTCAGAAAAAATACACCACGCTCATGTTTGCTATAATCTTTCTCTGCACTACCTCACATTTATAAAATGAGAACTATATTTTTTAAGTTTAATTTACTGTATGGCCTCCAAAAACACAACAGCCCAGAGTCAAAAGTTTATGACGACAACAAACTCAAAAACAAACATGGCGACTGTGGAGGAGGTATCATTAATGTACCTCTTGCATAAAAGACAAAAACGGAGACAGCATTTCTAATCAACTCACACAACTTTTCCTCAAAAAGTTTCGCCATTGTTATTTCTTCTTCGTGTCTCACTAGAGTTACGTATCAGGTAGTGACAACAACACTGCCCCCACGGTTTCCGGTGGTACTGCTTCGTTTGGCCTGTATCCGTAAGCTTTATGGAAACGTGCAGAAATACGGCTGAAATGAACGCGGAGCATGCTCAGAAGGCTCCGACCGTATCCGGATTCATATTTAACGTCGAGAACAAATGGGCCTTAAGGGTCAACAGTGCTGACGCGTTCGTCACCAAACAGTGACCCCTGAATCATCGCTGTTAGCAATAGATAAAAATACTGTTACACATTTGGGCTGCATGGTGGTGCAGGGGTTAGCGCTGTTGTCTCACAGCAAGAAGGTCCCTGGTTCGCTTCCCAGTCAGGGCCTTTCTGCGTGGAGTTTGCATGTTCTCCCTGTGCATGCGTTGGTTCTCTCCGGGTACTCCGGCTTCCTCCCACCACCAAAAACATGTTCGTTAGGTTCATTTCTGACTCTAAATTGCCCGTAGGTGTGAGTGTGAGCTGCCTGTCTCTATATGCATGCCCTGTGATTGACTGCCGACCAGTCCAGGGTGAACCCCGCCTCTTGCCCAATGACAGCTGGGGTAGGATGCAGCCCCCTGAGACCCCGAACAGGATAAGCGGTATAGAAAATGGATGGATGTTACACTCCTACTAGTTATAATATGGTAGTCTGGTTCTTAGCCTGCAGACTCACAGCTCTCTGTCGTCCCCTGTTGTCCTCACTAAGAAATGTTCTCAGTCAAACCAGCAATGCAGCGGTTTATTAACTCAATGCTACATTCTCTGTTTTCTTTAAATGCGCAGTTTTGACATGATGAGGGGGGAAAAGCTGTTAAAAAGTGGTGCCAACTATGATTGGCGTGGTCTGGGTCGTTATGTATTCCAGCACAATCAGAGCTGTGTAGGCCGCTGGCAGCACAATAAAAATGTGGATGAGTTTTCAAATGCTAAGGTCTCCTATAGTCAGAGAGGGTGGCGTCTGCAGCGCTAATAATAATTACACTGCGTGTATCAGCACTTATAGTGGTATTTAAACCACAGCCAACTTTTTAGATGGAAAACTGGTATTAAAAGTGCCGCTTAAATGCTCAATTTTACAAGTCCCTCTGTCATATTTAAATGTAATTATAGGTGTTACTGTGTTATACAGTCAGATAGAGAGCAAAGGGGAGAGACAGAGATGTCTCCTGGTTCTCCAAAGTTTTATTTATTTCACCTCTTTAAATGCATGCTGGTACATATCCTATAAGTTACACAGTGTGGGCTGGAAAGAGACAGTCCTACTAAAAGATATTAATATAAATCAAGGTTAAAAACAAACACATGAAATTATGTTACATAAAACTAAAGTGATCTCTGAAATACTAAAAATATAGTATGCTGGTCAGCTCTTATTTCAGTCCAACATAATGAAATATTTGATTTTTAAGTTTATTTGGACTACCAGTAGGGGGCAACGAGGAACTTCTCACTGATCAGATCAACATCTAGATAGCATGCATTATTCGGACCCTCTGATTGGTCGGTGCGTTGGTGTAACTCTGTTAAAAACTGGTTGTGTTGCCCAGCCCTAGGGTGTGTGTCTTTGTGGTGTGCATTAGTGTGTCTTTGTTGAGAGTGTGTCTGTTGCGCGTGTGTGGTATGTGTCTTTTGTGTTTGTGCGAGCTGCTCGCCGCTCACTCATCGTCTCCTTCAACATTCCTGCTGAGCGGAGCAGAGGTCACTGCCAGGACACGCCACGCTGTGACTGTGCGAGCTGGGCCTCCTCTGTCCAGGATGAAGGATGGAGCGGGGAGGTGAAGGAGAGGTGAGCGGCTGACGGGGAGGAGGTCACCCCACGGTCAAATACAAACGCCGTCTCTCACCCTCCTCTTCCTCTCCACTCCATCTCCTCCTCCTCCTCATCTCTTTTTCCTCCTCTTCCTCCCGTCTAACTCGTCCTGATCAGGCGTGAAGAAATGTTGGAGCTATTTTTAGTCAGAGAAAAAGGAGATGGAGACCAGCTCGGTAGAACGGGTCTGATTGGGTTATCTGCTCGTGTTTGTTTCTCACTCACACAGTCGTGACCCAGAATGTGACCCTGAGCAGTAATGGATAAAAAATGAGGGTGACCTTTGACCTCCCCTCCTCCTCCTACAGTATTCCCCTCCATCTCCTCTGTCGTTCTTTCTTTCTTTCCTCCTCTTTATGTGTGATCTATCTTCATTCACATGCATTTGTATTAAAAGAACCAGGCTTTAAGGAAATATGGAACCGATTTTTAAAGATTATGCTAAAGTTTGGGGTTACTGTGAGAAAAGTCAATCAGAGATGAAGAAGGCTCAACGAGACCTGACAAACAGAAATGTTCTTGTTTTAAAAGCATGCATTTGTTATTGGTTACATTCAGTATTTTTTGTTGGTTTTGTGGCATTTTTATGGATCTTTCCCTGTTTTTCCTTTTGTGAGACTGAATGCACCTGAAAATGTGCAGTAGTGTAGTAGTATAACCACAAAAGAATAGGCCTGGGCTATATTTCATTTAAATCAGTAAATCATCTCCTGAAAATCTAGAAAATGAAATTTTCTCTGCAGCTCCTCCTGGTCTTTACCCAGCTAAGAACTGGAGCTCCAGTCAGAAACAAAGCATCAGGATGAGAAACATTTGGATGTTTGCACACGGCCTCATTGAGCTGTTTAAAGTTATTTTAGAGAAGCATGATAGATATTTGCCAATATCTGATATGTTAATATTTACAAAGTCATTTTAGAATGATGTATAAATGTGGTTCAGACATCCTGATAGCACTTTAAAGTCTAAGGATGAACACAGAAATAAAAGCCTTGCCTAAAACTCCACTTACATATTCATACAGGCTGCTGGTATGGTTGTAAATATTAACAGATTTAGAAGTAAATATCTGCTCATACCCATCTGCCAATAATATCATACATTCCTAAGTTGTTTTTTTTGTAAACATTAAAATACATTTTAGAGCAGGGGTGTCAAACTCAATCACAGAAAGGGCCGGATTCTGATTAAGGTCTAACATGAGGGCCTAACAGGGTCCACATTTAACCAAACTGTCAACCTCATTTTCACCACTAATAAACAATGGGGGAAAAAATAGCACTGATGATAAATGACTTTGAGATTTAACAAGTCAAAATGACAAAGTTACAAGGCATAAAATCTGAAATAAAAAGTCACTTATTAGTTTGAAAGGCCAAAACGTAAAAACAGATGTTAAAATGATGCTTTTAAAAGGCAAATAAATAAAAAAAGACAGTCACAGTCATGTTTTTACAGCAAAAAAATTATTTAGAAGTAAAAATGCTGCATCTAAAATGTCAAAATATGAGCTAAAGGTTGAAATAATAAATTGAAAACGTCAAAATATGAGGTAACAGTCAAAATAATAAATTGAAAAGGTCCAAATATGAGATAAAAATTCAAAATTATAAATTGAAAAAGCTAAAATTATTAGATAAGGTCAAAACTTAAAGTTGAAAAGGTCAAAATATGAGACAAAAAGTCAAAATATTAAATGTAAAAGTTCAAAATATGAAATAAAAGCCCAAATAATCAACTCAAGTCATAATTGTGCAATCCAAAATTGAAAATATGAAATGAAAACACAAATTAATTTCTTTACCCACATTTCTTTTTGTCTAATTTTTTTGACTCTTTATTTTTTCACATTTTTCTGACTTTAGGATATTTGATATCATCAAGGTTAGGTTTACATTGGAGGAAATCTGCAGACCTCATATTTTTGGGCCAGTTATAATAAGAATATGATAAGATCTAGCGGGCCGGGTGTAACTGTACCACGAGCCGGATTTGGCCCCCAGGCCTTGAGTTTGACACCCCTGGTTTAGAGAATAAGAAAATAAGAAATCTCACCTATATTAGTATTGTCGGCTATCTTAACCACGACTGTACCTTATTGGCTAAAGAAAGCTGTGTTTCCACAACCATTAGAAATGTGCAAATCTAAATAGTGCAATAAAAAACCGGTAATGTAAATGCCTGAATTTCAAAAAAACTCTCAAATATTGCTAAAAAGTTTTTACACTCTCATGAGGAGGTTTTTCAGATGTTTTGATAAAAAGAAATATATCGCAAAAGTGTAATAAAAACACTTTTTCTGCATTTACACATCGGTGCAGGGGTTAGCGCTGTTGCCTCACAGCAAGAAGGTCCCTGGTTCACTTCCCAGTCAGGGCCTTTCTGTGCAGAGTTTGCACCACCACCAAAAACATGCTCGTTAGGTTAAGTGGTGACTCTAAATTGCCCGTAGGTGTGAGTGTGAGCGTGTCTCTATATGACAGCTGGGATTGACAACCTAGTCGATGTGTTAGTCACCACAGCACCGACATTTTACCTTTAACCGCTAAAATCCGATACTTCGTCCAACATGTGACCTCTACTAACCAATCAGAAACTCAGATTCAGAGGATTCTTTCCTCATTTGCCAGCTTTAAATCGACGCCACAGATAAACATCAGCTGCTGACGTTCCTCATCACTTCACTACTGAACTGATGGGCGATGTTTGTTATCAGAGCTGATGTACATGAATGCCTCCCTGCTCAGAATAAAGCAGAAATATACAACAACAAAAATCTTATAAAAACAGAGTTGGTTCAGTCTGATGTGGGCAAAAAGCTGTAAACAGATGTTTGGATTTTAAAGTTGGAGTAATAAGAACAATGTGAAACTTCAGGTGTTCTGATGGTGCTTTGAATGAAACGGACATGATGAGAGGAAATGTAGAGAAAATGAGTGACAGACTGACGGTTAAGCTGCACCTGAGAATCACATCAGAATATATATAAAATATAGAGGAAACTTTATTTATTTATTTTAGACACACAAACTCTCTGTGTTCTTCAAATGTTCCATCATGACTGCTAAAGTTAAAATAATCCACCTCTTTTTTTATTTTATTAGTCACTTTATCCTCCATTTATCATGCTCTTGTGCTGTCGTGTATGTGTGTGTGTGTGTGTGTGTGTGTGTGTATGTGCGTGTTGTGTGTGATCTCATAATTAACTGTTAATAAATTAAATATTCCAGTGGGAGTTTTTGATGTTTATGCTCACCAACAGAAGGAAAAATCATCTTTCTAGATTTCATTCACTGCATACGTTCAGAAACACTAGTTTTTATAGTTTTTAAAATGTTTTTTTTATATATATCTGCAGGATTCAAAGCAGAAAACTATTCTAAAGTTGTTGCATGTATTTACGTGTTTTATTATTGCAAAGCAGCTGGTATAAATAAATAACACATGTTTGGAGGGAGTTTATTTTCATATTTAGATTGTCTGGAATATTTTTGTCTTTTATTTATGCCTAAAACACGTAACAATATTTATAATAATAATTAAGATACATTTAATTATCAACCAGCTTTTCATCTGAAATTTCTCAAAGTGCCTTTGCACAGTTGATCATTTTAATTTTTTTATTAAATGGATCTACGATTTTTCTTTAATTATCAAAAAATAAAGTGCAGATTAAAGGACGGCTGCACTGCTGACTGGTGATTAAACACTTAAAAAATAATTTCTATTTATCGACACATTTCTTTTTTCAAAATAAAATTAAACATTACAATCCCTCTTTTTTATTTCAGATTACTTTGATTTTAATTCTGATCATTTTGCATCCTTTAAAATTAAATCAGCTTCAGCCCGTCATATTTAAATCACAGTAAATCTGCATGTAAACGTCCTGTGACAGACAGTAATAGTTCATGTCTTTATTGAACGGATCACAGTGCAGGAATGAGCTACAGCGATCACTCTGTTAGCGATTACTCTGGCCTTAAGCCTTCAGAAATGTTTATTTTGTTTAAGAATTTCATATTAAAACATTTTAATTCAAACTCAAAATGTAATTATTTTCTGGACCGATGTTATCGTGGTTTTGTTCAGCAGTAATGATCCATCACAGCATTTTTGTTCTGTGAAAAATGAAACGGCATGGGCCCTGAAGTACATCAAGGTTTAATTTAAGGAAGAATTTTTTGTATTTTATTTTCCAAACAAGTAAATCAGAAGTTAAACCAATATATTCTTCACTTTGTAATTATGCTGTAAACCCACTGGTCTTTGCCTTTTTTTAGTGCTTGGTAGTGAATGAAAATAAGACATCCACATCTCAGGACTCTTTTATTTTTTTAAATCTTAAGAACTAAAATAAGAGGAGCGCTGCTGGCTCAGTGGTTTGGTCTGCTCAGGTCTGACTAGTACGTCCTTTCCTACATGTCATCTTTCACTCTCTCTCTCCTTTATTACCTGCTCTGTTCACTCCTATGGAAAAGGCAAGAAACCAAATAAATGTGTGAAATAATTCTAACAACAGTCATATTTCATGCTGTACTTTATCTAAACTGTTTGGGTCAAGACTAAAACAATTTTTAAATCAATATTTTAAAATCAGCTGATTATTTAAATAAACATTTAACTTAAAAGAATATTGAATTAACATTAAGAAATAACCAAACAGTAAGACTTTTTAAATCAAGACAATATTTAAAATGTGTAAAATAAGACTTGATTTTCTTTTTGACTGTATTTCCAGCTGCTGTGCTGACCACTTCAACACAGAGAAAGGATTTAATATTTCATTCCTAGACTGATTTTATTTGTGTATTTTATCAGTTACATATCTTTGTCTCTTTAAAGACCACAAAAAGAAAATAGTAAGAACATGTACCTGCTGTTCCTTCTCTTAGTGTACAGCCTGAGGCTCAGGAGCAGCAGACCTCATGGCCGACTGCAGGCCTTACGCTGTGCGCCACCTGCTGGTTAAAACAACAAACACATGTTTCTGTCAGAGATGATGAGAGATGAAATTCATAGAGGAGAAATTTCTGAACAATCAGAACATTTATAAATAGAGAGGAATAGAAGGATGATTTAAACTGGATTATTTCAGACAAAATGATTCACATTCATTCATTCACAAGTTAAAAAAAAGTCTTGATTTAAATATTTTTCATTCTAACACTTTGTTTTAATTTTTGAATTTTGGTATTTATGGTGCATTATAAACAAAGACTAAAACAGAGCCACATAAATATGAGCTGTCCTTTACCGAAGTGGCTGAAACAAGAAATTTACTCTTAGAAAAGTCAAATGTACTTATGTTAATATCATTTCATTCTGCAGAGAAATAAAACCCAAATTAAACATCTGTTTTTGTCTTGTTTGATATCTCACACACCTTACATGTCTGACCAGTGACATAAATATCGTTAAACTGTTATCTATGGGAGCAGATTTCTTCCTGCAGATTTGTTGCTGTTTAACTCAGTCCTGCAAAAATAAATCCCTCCAGCTGAAGCTTCAAATGAACCAGAAACTATCAGCGTCTGACTTCAATGATGCTCTGTTGATCCGTCTATTATTGATTATTAGCATCAACTTATTTACTGGTATTAAATGTGGACATTAATGTACTTCAGAGCGCTGCTACCCTAGAGAGCTTGTTAAATAACCAGCTAAAATGCCCGTCTCTACCCCACAGGCTTTTATTGTGAAGTTCTGCTTTACACACAGGAAGTTACTCATTTCTGGAGCTCCACTAGAATGAGTAAAAAAGTCTGTTATGAGATTTAAGTCAATCAGTTGGATGTAGAAAAAGTCTGAACCAGAAGAATCAAGAACACGTTGAAGTTAACTTCTGCTCGTCTTGAACACAACTGGACTAATCCCAGTCCCCTCGCCTCTCCCACTTAGCCCTACCCCTACAGTGTGTGTTCGGTGTCCTGACTCTCGGTAGGGTGAAGAAGTCGGGACATGACCCTCAGATGGAGATCTTCAAAGACACTCAGAAATCATCAGCAACTATAAACTCTAACAAAAGTTAGACTCCACACTTCAATGTTGTTTTAAAGCATTATGGGCCTTCTGAATTGGAAGAAGCACTTTTGAAAGAATCGCTTGGACTACAAATGTCTGGCATTCTCATGGTGTCTGTTTCCATAACGGGCCGTCCCGTTACAGGAGCAGATTTCACCTTTAAAGACCCTGCATGTAAATACAAGAACATTTCATTTTGCCTTTTTCTACAACAGAGTAATGATTCTGCTGTTAGATTTTTTTAACAAAACTGGCAGGAATGCCAACTGAAGTTTAAGAAATTAGTTTGAAATGTTGGGAGAATTTGCTATGGAATGTTCAGGAATTTTAAGATAAAATTTTAGGGAATATTTTTGGATATTTTGGGGAAATTCTGAAGTATTTTCATGGAAATTCTGGGGATATGTTTGCATAATTTTGGAGCATTTTATTGGAGGTTTAGGGGAAGATTTGCTTTAATTTTTTTGGTATATTCATGGGAAGTTGGGATACTTGACTGTACATTTGGAGCATTTAAAAAAGAAAAAATAAATGCATTTATAATTTTGAGGGATGCTTTAAAATTAAGGTGTTTTCATAGAAATTTGGGGGATTTGTCAACTTTTTTTGGATATTATTTGGGATTTTTAAGGGGTTGCTGTTTGAAATTTTCAATAATTGAAACAGAAATTTGGGTGAATTTTTCCTTTTATTTTCATGGGATTTGGTGGAATATATTTTTTCTTTGTAAATACATTTAAGGAAGAATTTGCTTTGAAGTTCTAGAGAATTTCCTGACTTTTTTTCAATAACTTAAATTGATTTTTGGTGTGAAATTTTTTCTGAAATGTTACGGCTTTATGATAAAGTATATCTAAAACATTTGGAGAATATTTTCAGGTTCACACTTTTGTAAGGAATGCTTAACTAAAGATGTCAATGTTTTTGAAAATGATAAATAAAGTTGTAAAAAATCATTTGGGGAATATTTTAAGAATTTTCAGGTACTTTTTTGGGAGATAGTTAAAAAAAAATATGTTTCAGAATTTTCACTGATATTTTAGGTAATTTGTTTGGATTTTGTAAAGAACGTTTCTGAGAATTTCTCAGCTTTTAGTGAAATGCTGATGTTTGGCCTTTACCAGTCCTTGTGGTCCGTCATGAAAATGTCTCCCCCATCCCTCCATTTCTGACTGAAGACCCCCAGCTGACCAACTGGACGACCCTCAGCCCAAGCATCTGCCATAAAACCGATCCAGGTCTGTATTTTCTGCAGAAACAGGACCTTCAGGAGATTTGTAGACAACGTTTTTGTTTGAAACTACTTCCTGTCCAAAGACAAGGCTGAGCTTTTAAACTGATCCTAAAGACGTGGGAGGAACTGAAAATATACCAGAAACAAAAGCCCAACTTTCAGAAGGTTAACATTCAAGAGGGCACTAGAAATTGAGGGCCTGAGTCTGAACAGATTAACTGCTGTCAACATTAACATTATGGATATTGGCATAATGTCGGTATTGGCAGCTATGAACATTTCTGCCCATATTCCAGCCACACATATCAGCAAGTTCCACAGAAGCATGTGTGCAGCCTAACGCAAAACTGACGGCCTGGCCTCAGCTTCAGTTTGTCTCTTTTTTGTTCTCATTTCTTAAAGAAATTAAACCTAAGGCTACTTTAAATTTTTATTTTAAGCACTCTAATCACTATGCAAAGCTGCTGCAGAATTAGGAGGATTCTTTTAAACAGCAGGGCAGTTCTACTACAGGAAAGACTTTGGGCTATTCGCAGTAAAATTATGAGTGGGTGCAATATTTCTTTGACCTGAAATTTGTGTCAAAACACCAGTTTTAAACTTTTTTTGCAGCAGATTTTATGTATGACATATCATGCAATCATTTAGGTGCCATTTCTGTTAAAACAGTCTAAAAAAATCCTACCTTCTTCATTTTTGTCATTAAATATAAGAATGACAAAAACCCTTCAATGCAACAATTCATATCCAATGTGCAGTACGAGTCAAAATCATCAGAATTAGACACTTTTAAAGAATTGTTCAGCCCTTGTTTAGGAATAAAAGAAAGGTAAGGAATAATCACATATAGAAACATAATTGCAATATTGGGGGGAAAATCGCAACTAGATTATTCTCCAAAATCATTCAGCCTTAACTTTAAGTATATAATCATGTCGACTAAGACGAGTTTGGAAATATTGGCAAATATCTAATATTGTGCATCCCTAACTACGGGGATAAACTGTGTCCACCTCCAAAATGGAATCAGATCTCTGCAGGATCTTTGTAGACGTGTCCACAAACTTTTGGCCATGATCCCTGATTGACTTGATCAGTGAAAGTTAGAGATGATCACAATCCTGGCGTCTGTTTCCATCTGGAGTCTGCGTGCTCATCACTCATCCATATTTCAGAGACGCTCTCTCATCCATCACTGTGTCGGCCCTCGTTAGCTCCTCATCCAATTAGACTGATCTTAGCCATCTCTCCTTCTGTCTCACTGACTGAGGTTTTAATTCTACAAAGTTATAAATCAAAAGTTTGTCTATTATCAAAAGATGAGGAGGGAAAGCTGTTGGTATCAATTAAAGAGAATAGTTATCTTGCCTGCCAACAACAAGAGGAGCAACATCAGGCAAAGGTGTGAACAGGCCTCCTCCTGTTTCCTCTCTGTGTTTGCTCACTGTGCAGGAAAATCACAACACACTCCAACATACAGACACGTTTGCATGAAAGATTGGTCAGGTCCCAACATGCAGCTGCAAACTCAAACACTGCTGCTATCATACATGTTCATATTGGTGTTTGTTGGCCAATAATAATGTGCACGTTATATTTCTACGAACCACTGAACTTTCTTCTTTGTTCAGGCCCTGATATCTAAGGTTCTGCAGAGCTGGAGTCTTCAGGATGCATGATAGAAACGTAAAAAACTACAGCTGTCAGGGCTGAGTGGAACACAAACACATAAATGAGGTGTAAAACAATGCCCCTACTTTAACTTCCAAACCTCTGTTTGCTGCTGTTTGGAGATCTGCATGGTTTTGTACTGGTAGCAGGGCGACACCTGCTGTCTCAAAAGTGAACTGCAGCCTCCAGTCTGCTCATGCTGCACAGCACTGCTCTGTTATGTAATATTAAAAGCAAAGTAATGCACAGAATATTCCTTAAGTTTAAAAGTTGTAGGGTTGGAGGCACAAATATGTTGGAAACATGCAGAAAGGTGAGTGGAGCTGCTGAGAAGCAAGGGTGGAAGAGGATTTGTGTAATTTGTTAAACTAAATTTAGAAAATGCTACCACTTTTAGGTGTTTAGGACTCTCATTTTTCATTTTAACTCATAATAAAAATGCTATACACATTAATAAAATAAATAAAAGAATAATTCCCCATTTAGTCTGAACATTTCTAATGAAATATCTTGTGGCCAATAAGCAGATTCCCATCCATCAATCTTAATTTTAAACTATTTTTCACTCAGCATTAGGCCAAACAAACATTTACGACACTGTCCTCTCCTAAAGCCTGTTTGAAGATTTAGTAATGTAAAATCAAACCTTTAGAATTATGATCAGAAAAGAACAATATAATAAAAACTACAAACCCTGGAGGATTAGGAAAGAGTTTTGGACCTGACAGCCCTAAAATGTAAATCTTTGAGCGGTCTGAATATAAGATGTAGAGGCTGCTCAGCCTTCAGCTGAAGGTAACGTGTCGATCTGAACATGTTTCTCTTCCTTCACACTGGGAAGTGACCTCGCCCGGTCCTTCACCGAGGAACTGTCGACAGAAAAAAAAAAAAAGATTTGACAGATGGAGAGAGAACGTTTCACAGCATCATTCAGATCGATCACTCCCCGTCAGCGCTGCAGCGTTTGAGTGCTGCAGGAGATCTGATTTTAGGGAGAAAATCCTCAGAGGATTGGACATCAGAGAGTCAGGGAGACGAGGTTAAAGCTAACAGAGGTTAACCTGCTGCAGGGCAGAGCTGGGGCACTAGGTAAAAGATCTGAGAGGAACAGGACAGAGCTGCAGGCGGGACGGCCAAACCACTGACATCAGCAGAGAGAAGTCTTTTAAATGTTTGCACTGAATTAAAGTTCATTCTAGGGAGGCACAATAATATACACATGACTGCAGCCTATATTAGCTTATTTAACTATGGTAGATTCATGTTGGCCGGATAGAAAAACATGTTTGTGGAGATTTAAGCAGGCCTTTTCCTTTCTTCATCCTTAAGCTGTAGAGTGTTTCAGGACTGAAGTTTAAGGTCCAACTAGTGCTGCACTATTTGGTAATAATGTGCATTTGTGATTTTGCTGGACAATACTGTAATTTCCAATGCAATTATAATAAAATCCACAGATAGAGTGAATCCACTTGCTGGGTTAATAAAGGGAAATGCAGAGAATAATGAGAGTGTAGAAGAGTCTACCTCTTGACTCAGAGCACAGAAATATAAAACAGAAAATAAAAAACCTGAAGTTTTTTACAGTGCTGCTTTCAAAATATTTCAAACATTTTAAAATAATTTTGAAAAGTTTTTCCTTCTTTGAAAATAATAGTACTTCTAAAATTAACGTAGTGGTTCTATTGTAGAGCTGAACGATTAGCAAAAATAATCAAATTGCGATTTTTTTTCTCAACATTGTTATTGCGATTTAATATGCAATTATTATTAGGTTCCTCATCTTATGAGGATTTTAAAAAATATACAGTGCTTAACAAATTTATTAGACCACCCTAACCCTAGCCAAAGTAAGGTTTATGCCACAGCTGCCCTAAATTAACAGCATTGGTAATTACCCAAATCATTTTTGATGTTTCTGCAATGGTTAATACACCAATATGTAGAAGCTCTTTAACTCAAATGATATTTTCAATGCTAAAATAGAATTATTATTGTTATCCATGAATTTTCAGATTTACTGATTTACAAAAAAAACTGAAAAAAATAGTAAAGCACATTATTATTTCTTGATTAATATGTCAAATTATAGTTATTTACTCGCATTCCTGAACAGAAAAATGAGGTTTAGTGGTTGAATGTTATGCTTGAGTCATTTCTGACTTCTCAGAGAAGCCCAGCGAGCCGGCTCAAATTTGGGTGAATTCAGTTTGAAATTCCTCATTCCTGTTCAAAATGGTAAAACGTGGAGAGCTGACTGAAAATGAAAGAGTCCGCATTAAAGCACTTCATGATGCTGGATGGTCTCTGAGACAGATATGACAGGTGGTCTAATAGATTTGTTAAGCACTGTAATTGCAATTGATTTCACTCTTACTGCAAATTTGATATCAATTGTTTTATTGAACAGTTATTATCAATTTATGTCTTTCTTGTTTTGATTGAGAAAAACATGCATAAACCCAAAAAGAAGGATTTTTGTTCACCATTCTAAAAAAAAACTAAAACTGGAATGTTTGCAAAATGTGCAAAAAAATTCTGCTCCTGCAACAAAAAAAAGAATGCATTAAACTGGTATTCTGACATATTTCAAGTTAAAGAAATATTGCACCTTCTGGGATTTGTAAATTGCACTAGGCCATATTGTAATTTAATCTAATTTGCGATTACTTGCCCAGCCCTATTCTGTTGTAAACATAAAGGCCTTTCTGCAGACATTTTTGTAAACCTTTCCAGAAATACTGAATATAAAAATCTTTGCACAGGCTTTGCAATTGCAATTATATTAATTGTGCTACATTACCTGAACCACATTAAAATATCTGTATAAATATAAGTATTTGCTAAAATTTATCTGTAAATATTGCCATACAGAAAATTTGAAAAAAAAACAACAACAATATTGCGCCACCCTAAGTTCATTGCTGTTTATACTGAGAAAATCTTGTTAATTTATCTGAATTTATTACATATAATAATAAATTATAATACCATAAATAAAAATTGGTATGAGCTTCCAGTGTGGATTGTGTTTGTTGCTTTTTTTATTGACTCTTCTGTAGAGGCAGAAAAACTGAACAGCAGGAAATAAAAAAGGAAAATAAGTGGATCTGAATTCATTTCTAATGCTTTAAATTAACTTTCACTCAAGTTTTGTTGTATTTGTTAATATTATACAAAGACTGATTTGCTTAAAGATTATTTTATTAACTATATTTTACATTTAAATTCATTTTTTGTCATGTTGGTTTATTTCAGAAGCGCCGGTAATGTCTATAATTTCCTTACAGTGAAGCCTTTAAAGCCTTTTTTGTGTTATAAAAACTGTAGAATAAAAAGCCTTCATGACTACTGTTGCCTTGTTAAAAGGTAAACATGATAAATACTGTAGGTTAGATTTATTTCCAATTATTCCCCCCAATTCTCCTTTCCTTTTTTCTACCCAAACTGTCTAAAAAATCAACAATTTTACACATTTTTCAATATTTAAAAATAGAAGATAACAGAGATTAAACGATTACTCTGCTGCATGCTGTTACTTTGCCTCAGACACAATTATTCTATATTTATTTATTACTGTAATTATTTGGAAATATTTATATTTTTATTTCTTTACTGTCATTTTTTAGTGTTCAGCTCTATAAATGAATGTAGCACAGGTCTGATAAATATATGATCATGTTAAACATCATTGTCTCATATCATAATAATCCAGCAGCCTTTACAAACACACGCCAACAAACTTCCCACAGCGTGACCTCGGCCTGACCCTGGAAGCGGGTGAGACGATGTAGAGAGGTCAAAGGTCAGATAGTGAAAGACAGAGAAAAGTGTGATGAGACGGCCAACATTACTGATTAATCCTTATGAAGTTAGATTAAAGTTTGATAGCTTTAGATCCAAACTTAAAGGAGGATTGCGTCTTTCTTTAACACGCCACTTTAAACACACTGCAGTCGCCCCCTGTGTACACACAGACCAATCAGGCCCTGTTGTTTACTTCCTGTCTTCTCCTGCAGCCGTCACCATGACGACAGGCAGACTGTGACCTCTTGATGACCCAAGTGGGGTGAATCTGAGGCTGTGACCGCAGTCAGAGGTCATGGCGAGGTCAGAGGAAGAACGGGCTGATTCTCAGATTTATCCTGTCTAAACGCTGTTATTGGCTCTTTAGCATTTATTTATTTATTTATTAGACCAACTAAAACAATCCATACATTTTAATATCTCTGATATAACTCTGAGTACAACGTAAGAGAGGACCTGTGCTCTGTTTTTACAGAGTCGAAGTCTCGATGACTTTTAGATAAAAATGAGATGGTCAGTAGCCTTTTTGGATGTCTCACTGTCCACACTGATCTTTAAACTGGCAGGATGCGTACGGCGGTGAGCTGACTCTGTGTTGACACAGAGTCAGAACAGATCAAACTTCTTCCTAATGTCACTCCTCTTTCTGTGCTTTCTGTCTCTGTTGCTTTGAGGTCACCCTAGCATGGTGCTCAGGGTCCATAAGAGCTCAGTCTTATATTGTTTGATGACATTGGTGCTTTTCTCTCCTTTATTAAAGTTTGATCACAGTTCATCCTGTTGGGCTGACACTGAGAGTTTAATGTCTTGTGGGTCTGAGTGACCCCCAACAATAACAGCAGTAATATCTCTGCAGGATAAAGCACTGTCCACATCTCTGAGAGCGAATGTAGAGCTCATGAACCAGTAAATGACTCTTATATCAACCAAACAGCTTTGTAAGAAAAATTTAACATAGAAAGGGGCTAAAATGATGGACTATGGACCAGAATTTTAAACTTCACCAGTAAAAAATTAAACAAAGTTATAATCTATTTTAACATCCAACAAGCCCAAGACCTCGACACCGTCCTCGTACAAAGTACAAATGATCCGGCTGGTGACGCTGCCCCGTCTGCTCGCTCTCATTGGTTGTTGTGGGTGCTCCGTCAGAGGCACTACGACCTAGAATCATAAATATCAAACATGTTTCTATATACAATTCGGGTTTTGGTGGCTACGATGCAAATTGGGGCGGTAAAATAATCATATTGACGCCAAACACATGAGGATTAGTCAGACAAATTATTGTTTGTGACGAGGCAGTACTCAGGACACGCCCCTACGATCATCAGGGGAGGCAAATCTTGCCCAAATCAGGCTCAAAATTCTGTAGAGTGTGCCCGGCCTTAGACTACAACCTCCTCAGGTAACAAGTGCAAACTCATCAATGTGAAAAAGAAGACCTCAGTCTCAACTACAACTCCTGGCTAGCTTCAAAGCTAACAACAACTGCCAGTAACTGCCACAGAACACCGCCTGATCAACAGGAGACTACTGAATGCTACCTACTGATGTAGCATGGGGCGACGCGTACGAACGCAGCGGTCCGGCACTCCATCACTAGCAGCAAAACAAAACCCCACACTCACACCAGAACATCTTTCACGACGGAGATTATCTGGAGCACAGGAGCTCGGAGAGTGAAAGGAGAAGGACGCAGAGCAGCACAACACCTAAAGCCGGCAGCGAGGAGGCAGAGATGGTATTGTGTGAGAAGGCAAGCCGGGCTACAGGCTAGGCTAAGAGCAGCCCCACACAAACCTGCCGTACTGAGCATCGTTCTCCCGGGTGTCTGCTCCCTCGCCAACAGGATGGATGACCTGAGGACGCAGATTTCTTACCACCGCTTAAATGACTGTGTTTGCTGCTACAGAGGAGACTGCCAAACGTAATTTTGTTGTGTTTTTACAATGTAATGACAATAAACTACTATCTATCTATCTATCCATCCATCTATCCATCTATCTATCTTAGATATTTTTCAATAAATGCAAGCAATACATTTCTATATTTTAACCTTCACAATATTATATAAAATATACTAGGGCAAAACAATTTAAACTAAATAGCTAATTGGGATTTTTTGGCTCATATTGCAAATTTGATATCTATTGCTGTATTGAAGGGATGATCATTTTTATGTCATCTCAATTTAAAGACGTAAAACAGGAATTTTTATCCTAAAAAAGCTTGAATGTTTGCATGATGTGCATAAAATATCTCCTGCAAAAAAAAGTATTACTCTGGTATTTTGACACATTCCAGGTTTAAGAAATATTGAACTGCACAAACATTGTAGACTGGAGCTTTTCAAGCTGGATTACAGTACAGGTCAGAGGATAAGATGGGCCTGTGCGAGGTTTGTATTTAAGGTTTTTACCTTTTTTCCTAAACATTTTACTGTTTTCAGGACAAAAAGAAGTTTAAGAATTAAGAATGTTTTTACTTGAATTTAAACCACTGATCATCAACTGGCGGCCTGGGGGGCCATATCAGGCCTCCCAAAGCTTTCTGCCTGGCCCCCAGAAGATCATTAAGTTCAGAAAAGCAGGAAAATAAAATGTTGTTGTTTTAAGAGCATCTTTTGGCTTTAAATGTCTGCAGCTGTTAAATCCAGCCCAAAAACAACTACTGATAATCAAATAGTTTTGGAATGCCCTCACATTTGATCTGTTATTCACTGGTCAGACATTATTAGTAAATATCAAAAAATGAGTTAAAACTGGTAAAAAACAACTGGATAAAATGGTAAAAATGGGTTAAAGAGTGGCAAAAATGGGCGATAAGCATCCAGATGGGCTGTAGAGTGGCACAAAGGGACAAAAACTTGCAGGAAAAGTGGTGAAAAGAGGTTAAAATGTGGCAAAACATTAGTATAAAAGGGAAAAAAGGGGGCAATAATATATAAAAAAATGGGTTGAAAGTGGCAAAACTGGTGAAAAAGTAATTGAAGTGGCAAAAATAGACAAAAAAAAGCAAAAATGGATGAAGGAGTGGAAAAAAGGGATAAGAGAAGCAAGAAAAGTGATTTAAATGAGTTAAAGAATGTCAAAACATTAGGTTAAAGAGGCAAAAAATATCAAAAATGGGTTAAAAGTGGAATAAACGACTGGATAAAATGGTAAAAATGGGTTAAAGAGTAGCAAAAATGGGCGATAAGCATCCAGATGGGCTGTAGAGTGGCACAAAGGGACAAAAACTTGCAGGAAAAGTGGTGAAAAGAGGTTAAAATGTGGCAAAACATTAGTATAAAAGGGAAGAAAGGGGCAATAGTATATCAAAAATAGGTTGAAAGTGGCAAAAATGGTGTAAAAGTTATGAAAATTGGAAAAAACAAATAAAAAGTAGCAAAAATGGTTAAAGAAGTATAACAAAAAGGGATAAAACAACAAGAAAATTTGTTTAAATGAGTTAAAGAATGTCAAAACATTAGGTTAAAGAGACAAAAAGTATCAAAAATGGGTTAAAACTGGAATAAATTGGTAAAAATGGGTTAAAGAGTGGCAAAAATGGGCGATAAGCATCCAAATGGGCTGTAGAGTGGTACAAAGGGACAAAAACTTTTTTAGCCATCAAAAATGGGTTAAAGTGACAAAAATGGTGAAAAAAAGTAATGAAAAGTGGCAAAAATAGAAAGCAGCAAAATTTGATAAAGGAGTGGAACAAAAGGGATAAGCAAGAAAAGTGGTCTAAATGAGTTAAAGAATGTCAAAACATTGGGCTAAAGAGGCAGAAAAGGGCACAAAAGATAAAAAATGGGTTAAAAGTGGCAAAAATGGGGAAAAAGTAGTGAAAAGTTGCAAAAATATACAAATAGTAGCAAAAAATGGATACGACAAGGGAGTGATACAATTGTAAAAAGAAAAAAATGGGTTAAGAAATGGCAGAACGAAGCAGTGAAGCAGTGAAAAGTGTGAAACATGAGTTCATATTGGTGCTAAATCACAATTGTTGAGGGCTCCTTCTCTGGGAGTTTCAGGAGCCCGGCCAATCCTGTGGGCATGCCTGTCTCATTGTGGTCTAGATAGGGATAGATTTCACTGGTAATGCCTAAAAATGTCCTGCATTTTGAAAGAAAATACAAATAATAATAAAACAATATGTTAATCAGGGCAAAATATTGATTTAATTTTTCTTTATTTGGAAGTCCGGGCCCCTGAGACTCTACTAGACTAAATCTGGCCCTTGTGCGGATGAACTTGATGACCCCTAATTCAAACGTTTGGCACAGTCATAAACTGCTCAGTCCCTCTATACAGACATCCTGAGGCTACTGGCCCATCAGAAGCTCTCAGCTGCTGTGTGAGGTCATCTGCAGAGAACCTACACTCCTGATTAAACAAAGGTTAAAATCAGACATTAAATTCTATGAAGGGCCTTTTTAGCTTAACCTTAAAGCAACAAGACAAAGGACTGTGAACAGCAGACACAACAGGAAAGCAGGCTTGGCCTCCTGGGAATAAAACATGTTTCTGGGATCCTCAATGGGCTGCTGTGTACTTAATTATTGTCTTAATTATGGTAAATAAAGCAAATTTGAATAATACAGACAAATTAAATCAAAATGAACTTTCTGTCTCTGTCTTTGTTCTCTTGTTCTCTGTGGGATAATCGAGCTGAGTAGTCCGACATCTGCCATTACCTCACACAAACACACACTTATGAGCACACTCATAAACACACGTGTGATGACGAGCAGCTTGTAACTTCACGCTTGCTCCCTCTCAGTCGGGCTGCATGAACACAGACGCTGGGATATTTATGAGCTTTTGTTTCCTTTGTTAGAGACCGGGCTGAACTGATCTAACTCACCCTTACTCCCTCACCCTCTCTCTCTCCCAGGTTGTTACCATGGAAATGGAGCATCATCCTGAGGTTCACCTTCAGCACAAACACATGCACGCAGTCAGACAGCTGTGAGGCGGCCCGGGCGCTCTACAGTCGGGGAGTTAAATGTGTGAATGGAGGGCCGTAAATTCACCATGGAGAGATTTACAACTCACACAAACACAAACAGGCAGAGGCGAGGAGGAGGGATTGGACGGGTGGAGTAAACTGGAGCGGTGTGATGGGAGCGTTTTCATCCGGCTCTATTTCGCTCAGGAATTTAAATAAGCTTTAAAGGAGCAGTCTGACATTTTATTAATACATTTATACTAGAAGATTTCAACAAAACGACCGTTTCTACATCTTACATCTCACAATATAACAAAATACACTGCCTGGCCAAAAAAAAAGGCGCCACAAAAAAAAGGTCACACTCTAATATTTCGTTGGACCGCCTTTAGCTTTGATTACAGCACGCATTCGCTGTGGCATTGTTTGGATAAGCTTCTGCAATGTCACAAGATTTATTTCTATCCAGTGTTGCATTAATTTTTCACCAAGATCTTGTATTGATGATGGGAGAGTCTGACCACTGCGCAAAGCCTTCTCCAGCACATCCCAAAGATTCTCAATGGGGTTAAGGTCTGGACTCTGTGGTGGCCAATCCATGTGTGAAAATGATGTCTCATGCTCCCTGAACCACTCTTTCACTATTTGAGCCCGATGAATCCTGCCATTGTCATCTTGGAATATGCCCGTGCCATTAGGGAAGAAAAAATCCATTGATGGAATAACCTGGTCATTCAGTGTATTCAGGTAGTCAGCTGACCTCATTCTTTAGGCACATAATGTTGCTGAACCTAGACCTGACAAACTGCAGCAACCCCAGATCATAGCACCGCCCCCACAGGCTTGTACAGTAGGCACTAGGCATGATGGGTGCATCACTTCACCTGCCTCTCTTCTTACCCTGATGCACCCATCACAGGAACAGGGTACATCTGGACTCATCAGACCACATGACCTTCTTCCATTCCTCCAGAGTCCAATCTTTATGCTCCCGAGCAAACTGAAGCCTTTGTTTTCCGATTAGCCTTACTGATTAGTGGTTTTGACCCTTCTTAAACAGACCATCATCTTTTCCACGACCACAGGATGTGTCTTTCGACATGGTTGTTTAAGAAATGAGAAGTTACTCATTGCATCAGCTGGAGTTAAATAACTTGTTGTCCGCTGAAAGATAATCGCCCATGCAGTAATTATCCAATAGGAGGCTCGTACCTATTTGCTTAGTTAAATCCAGGTGGCGATGTTTTTTTTTGGCCAGGCAGTGTATCTATAGCCGTTTATTGTTGTGTGCTCTGTTATTTTGCACTATTGCATTTTGTATGTTTTCAGACTACAGCAGCAGAAAGAAAACACATGGCAACAGGGGCATACCTAAGGATTTAGGGCCCTTAGAAAGAATATTACACAGGGCCCCCTTTAGCCGGCTAGCCAAGCAACAAATTTTGCATTTTTACAAATATGTATGAATTTTCATGTATTCTTTAACATGAATTTCCAAATTTACGAGCTTTTTTTTTACTATGGCTAAATTAAATTTACTTGCATTATTTTGCAGTGCTGGACCACACTATCTTTTAAGAGAGCCCCCCCAGAATTGGATTTTACTCTAATACAAATTTCAGTCTGTTGACTGATTCATGTAGTCTCTTTTGATACAATAATGACACTAATTATTAAGAAAATTTAAATAAAAACACACTGTTCATTGTAGGCATATGGAAGCCCATTTCTGCCACTTGAAAAGAAAAAAATGTGAGGTAAGGAAATAAAAAAAAAGAATCCAAAGTTAAAATTATGAGATTAAAAAATCATAATTAAAAGAAACAAAGTTGAAATTATGAGATTAAAAAGTCATTTAGTCAATTATAATTTTTTTTCATAATTTTGACTTTTTAACTCATAATCTTGACTTTGTATCTCATTATTACTACTTTTTAACTCATAATTGTGACTTTTTATCTCAAACTCATAATGTTTTTATCTTATAATTATGACCTTTTATTTCATAGTTATGACTTAAAATATTTTCCAAGAATTGCTGTACTTTCACTTGTTTTTCTTTTTTATTTGACCCAAATGGGCCTCCATACAAGCATCCCTACTGTGGGCTAGAGATGGGATTTATGGCTCTTTGAAGGGAGCCGGATCTTGTGGATCCGTTCAGAGGCTAGCCAGGGGGTAAATTATTTTATCCAGGAAATAATCACTGGAAGGAATGATAGGGGATGACTTGGGTCAGAATCATTCAAACACAGACATCACACAAATATGCAAATTTGCTTAACAAATGTATTAGGCCACTTGTCATATTTGTCTCAGAGACCATCCAGCATCATGAAGTGCTTTAATGCGGACTCGTTCGTTTTCAGTCAGCTCTCCACGTTCTCGCATGCGAGCAGGTTAAGGTTTCGAGAGCAGAAGAGCATTGACAGTAGTTGTGCGTTCTCTCAGATTCTGAGTGCGCTCAAGGCATGATTTTGCTCTCTCGGGCCACAGTATTGCTCGCGTTGGTAGAGATACCCTGTGCATGAGCGCTGTGAAAGCTCTCGCAAAAGTAATTTGCACACGTGAATGTTTGACTCGCGCGCGCAGCTCCTCCGCAGCCGTGCGCACAGATCCCATATTTGCGCGCGTGGATCTAATATTCACGCTCGAATTTTGACAGCATTATGCCACCATAGTGGAGTAACAGAGGACGAGATTGTGTGTGCATCTGTGTGAAACATAAGGATTAAAAAAAAAAAATGACCAGCTCACAACTGTGAATCGGTTCCTGTCGTTCATGTTAGAGAGCTGTTCAAAAGATTCGGATCGTTCGTGAGCGTCACATCTCTACTGTGGGCCAGGGGAGTCAGTACCCCCCACCCCCCACCCCCATGAGCACCACTGAAGATATTTATGACAGAACAAGCACTGATGTGAGTGCATGTGAGTCTGGCTGTTACAGAAAATGCCATTTATCACTTTCAGCTTATAATAACATCAAGCTGGGTGCCTGACTTTAAAAAAGGGCAGAAATGACAAAACTGAGAATTTATTTCTGTAAAAATAAGCGCAGTCGTCTGAGTCACTGTTGTAAATCAATGTTTACGCTTTTATCATTACGGTACCGGAAGTTCATCCACATTCATACCAACAGTTGACCCCAGGAATAAGGTGAACATTTTAATTTATTGTTTTCACTTCGTGCTATGTCTTTTATTGGTCTTCATATTTTAAACGCCTTGTTTTTACTCTCTAAAAAATTGAATCGCTGTATGAATGAATTAGGCTCTATAATACTGATGCTATAACCAACAACAAACATAACATACAGGCACAAAACTTATATTACCCAGAATAGAGCTGAAACGACCGCTAAACAACAAAGTAGCAGTAACTCCGTTTAAAATGCCTTTAACCTGTAACAACAAAAACCAGAGACCGTAACAAATGGACCACATTTACCTCAGAAACACCTGGATTCACCAGTCACCTCAGGCGCCATGCTAGCGGGATAGCTCCCGCTAGCTAGATGTGGTAGCTAACGTTAGCTAGAGAGCTACATAGCAAACAACAGGATAAGCTCATTTCAGCTCAGTGTTTTACTTACAGCATCAACAAACCACCACCAGACAGTCTTCTTCACCCTCTTCCTCCTCCTGGAATCCACCATGTCGGGGTAACGAAGTCCTTTAGCATGTTAGCGTTTAGCATCTTCGGCTAGTATTAGCAGCCCATAAACTCCCGTTCTCTCTCGTTTTGTCACCATTATAAAGTTAAACGCTGCTAGTTAGCTTTGATAAACTAAGGTAAAGCAACAAGGTGTGTTTTACTCCATTGACTCGTCTCTTGTAATTGTAAGAAAAAGTTCTCTTGGCAGCTTGTAGTCGTTTCTATACTCTCCTGATGTGAAATGTTTAATGTCAGAGCTTTGACTGTAGAGGAGGATTTTCACCATGTGGGACAAACACTTCAAGATTTTAACTCAAACCTGGTTTTAATGATGTTAACAGTATTTAACTGGTTATATTTTAATCTTTTTCATTCATTCCTCTTCTTGTTTTTCACAGAATAGAGTGAGTGAAGATGTTTCTCCTTTATGTGAGAAATAAAAATCTAGACTCAGTGAAGCCTGTTTGGTGACTGAAAGCATTCAGAGCAGTTTCAGGTGGAGGAGTTAAACACGTGGAGGAACAATACAGAACACGAGGAGGACCAGAAATATTCAAATAGAATTCAGACAGGTATTGTCAGTACTAAAGATTTCTTTATGCTTTATTTTTTAGCATAATTCTCATTATTCATCATGGACATCAGTGCTGGCATCATGAGGATGGAGGCTCGCTCAGCTGCAGGAGGTGTTGGCTGGCGTCTGCAGCTTCATCTCTCTCTGGTTCTCCTCTCCTACTCCTGCAGGACGTCTGCTCGTCTCTGATGAAGAAATCAGTCTTCATTTGGTGAAATCTCCAAAGTTTTCAGGATTTTTTTCCATAGGGATGTTTCTACTGATTGTAATGTTGTTTTAAGTTGTTTTAACTGAACCACATAGGTTTGTTTTTTTAAGTGCCTTTATCTATTTAAAGGCTTTGAAAGTGAGGAAACCTATTATGAAGTCACCAACAGAACCTGCTGCATCAAAATCCTGCTAACATTTGATTCAGTTATGTTGAAATGTTGAAAAGAAAACATTTTAATTCAAATCCTTACTAGTAGGACGTCTAAATGTTTTCTAATCATACTCTCCTGATGTAAAATGTTTAATGTCAGAGCTTTGACTTGTAGTCATGTGGAACAAACACTTGAACTCATCTTAAAGATTTTAATTCAAACCTGGATGTAATGCTGCTAACAGCATCCGATTGGTCATATTCTAATCTATTTCCCTCATTCCTCTTTTTTCTCCTTTATGTGAGGAATAAAAATCTAGACACAGTGAAGCCTGTTTGGTGACTGAAAGCATCCAGAACAGCTTCAGGCAGACGAGTTAAACATGTGGAGGAACAATACAGAACAAACAGAACCAGAAATGCTGATAGAGAAATGAAACAGGTTGTGTCGTATTTTTTTTAGGTTTATTCTTATGCTTTATTTTTGGATGAATATCTGTCATGGATATCAGTGCTGACATCCTGAGGATGGAGGCTCGCTCAGCTGCAGGAGGAGGTGTAGGAGGAGGTGCTGGACGTGTGTCTGCACGTTCAGCTCTCTCTGGTCCTCCTCCTGCAGGGCGTCTGCCCCTCTCTGATGAAGACCTCGATCTTCCATGTTGTTAAATCTCCAAAGTTTTTCAGGATTTTTCTTCCAGGGATGTTTTCACTGTTGTTTGCGATCTGGAGTTCTCTCTCCATCTTATGAATGGCTGCTTTCTTGTTATAGTCACCATAAATATCACAACTAGGTCACATGTGGACCTGCTGGCGGTCCTCGATGTTTTCTGTGATCTGCTGCTGATCAGTTCTTTAAACCCCAGTTCATAGTGAAATAACAGAGTATCAGCTCACTTCAAACTGGAGCAGATTTTAGTGGAAGTGATCACTGAGACTTTCAGAGAGCCAGATTACAGACAGTAGCATTTTAGCACCTTTCTGGTGTTTTACACTCCCACTTCAGGTGACATGACTACGTCCTGATTTCTTGACCCCAAGACAGAAGACGTGCTGCATTGTAGCTGCACACTTAAGTTAACAGAATTAAAAAAATACAGTACTGCCTGACTGAAAAGGCTGAACATTCCAGATAAAGAATGCAGAACTATGTTAACACAACATGAGAAAATTATCTTTTAATTCATTTTTTCTTTATGTTTTAGGCACAGCTGCAGAGAGCTGTTAAAGAGGCACATGTGCTCCAGATATGCAGGACTCTGACCTCCAAGTTTTTTTTCACTTAAGGAGCCCGAGGATGTTGGTTACGAGGACTTTAGTTTCAGGTTTGGTAGGTTTCACAGGTGAGACTTTGTGTGTGTTTCAACAGCAGCAGTGCATCCCCAACACCTGTAGGAGCCGGATAGAAGGACTCTAACTTCTTAAGTTGTATAGTCAGAGCGATGGACACTTGCCCAGCTGTACAGGTAAGCTTAAAGTGCAAACATGAAGACGATGAAAGTTTGGTTAGGGGATAAAGAGGAAGTGAGCTAAAGCAGGGGGCTTTAAGGAGGCTGTAACATGTTTGAATGAACTATCAGGGAACTTATGAAGGAGATGCAGGGTTTTTCCCCGGTTTTCATCCAAGAGGAGGCACACCAAGACATTGTAAGAGGAGGACTAATATTTGTTTGGTTGCAAACACAGTTGAATGAAGAGATTGTTGTTTAACAGGAGGCCAAGATGGAGAATCTTATCTAAAGCTGTTGAGGTGAGGAGAGGAGATCGATGGAGTCTTACTGAGCTGATCAGGAGAGCTTCAATGCAAACAGGAGGATGATGAAGGTTTTATAATAATAATAATAATAATAATATCTTGAATTTATATAGCGCCTTTAAAGAAACCCAAGGACGCTTTACAGGAACACATAGACATGGACAAACTATGTGAGGGGTAGGATGAGTGTAAGGGGTGGTTTAGTGAAGACTGTAGGCTGTGGTGAACAGGTGGTGCTTGAGACGTTTTTTTGAAAATGTCCAGAGATGGAGCGCTACGAATGTCTGCAGGAAGAGTGTTCCAGTGGGTGGGAGCTGCAGCACTGAAGGTTCTGTCTCCATAGGTTCGGAGTTTGGTTTTGGGCATGGAAAGTAGGCCGGTGTCTGAAGATCGAAGGTTGCGGGATGGTGTGTATGGATGGAGGAGATCAGAAAGGTGCTGGGGAGCCAGAGCACGGAGAGATTTGTATGTGAGGAGGAGGACTTTGCAGTTGATACGGAACTTGATAGGGAGCCAGTGGAGGTGGATGAGGGTCGGAGTGATGTGTTGCAAGGGTCTAGTGCGGGTGAGAACTCTAGCTGCAGAGTTTTGGACGTACTGAAGCCTGTCCAGGGTTTTGCTGGGAACTCCAGACAGGACTCCATTACAGTAGTCCAGGCAGGAGGTTATGAAAGCATGAATGAGTGTTTCAGCCACAGAATCAGGGAGTGATGGTCAGAGTCTGGTGATGTTCCTCAGATGATAGAAGGCAGATTTAGTGACAGACTTTATGTGGGACTGGAAGGAGAGGGTGGAGTCCAGGATGACGCCCAGGTTTCGGACCTCGTAGGACGGACAGATGGAGGTCCCGTCCACATCGAGCATGAGATCTCCAACCTTCTGCAGCAGCGCTTTGGGGGCCGCAACCATGAGCTCTGTTTTATTGCTGTTGAGTTTGAGTTGGTGAGATGTCATCCAGGCTTTGATGTCGGGGCGGCAGTTTACCAGGGAGTGGGGAGGGAGCTGAGTGGATGGTTTGGTGCTGAGATAGAGTTGGGTGTCATCTGCATAAGAGTGGAAGCTGAGACCGTGTTTGTGAATAATCTGTCCAAGGGGAAGCATGTAGATGGTGAAAAGGAGAGGTCCAAGAACAGAGCCTTGAGGCACGCCCTGGTTAACTGGGGCGGGGGATGAGTGAGAGGTGCCGATGGTAACAAACTGTTTTCTTTGTGAGAGATATGAGTGAAACCAGGAGAGAGCTGTACCAGTGATGCCAAGATGGTAGGCCTGGGACGATTCACTTTTCTCCCATTTCGATTTTTTACAATTTTTTAGGTGCCGATTCGATTTAAATTGCGATTCTACCATATTGCCGATTTTTGCAATCTTTTGTTAGCTTTTTAAACACCAGTGAAAAAGATGAATGATAATGATGCCAACAGACTATATAAGGAAAAATACACATCACATGTGTATAACGATAAATCACAAAATATGTCTAACTAGAGAATACAAAATAGTTATAAAATGGTCAAGTGCAGGATTTCTCAGTTTATTCACAACAATTTAGTATCAATTTCACAGAATTTGACACAGACTGAGCTAAATACTGAATATGAAGTGCATAAAGTCTATACATATGTGTGTAGTATATATATGTATAACTTATTATGTAATTTTAAGTTAATATCGAATTTAACAATGTAGAATTAAGCTATTTAAAAAAATATATAGTCCTGCATCGTCTCGCATTTTTATCTATCTTTGTTCAATCTGAAGATGAGGATTTTCCCCATTTGTTGCACTGAATTAAAATGCTACCGTGATTTTTTTTTTAAGAAAAGGGGAATAAATTATTATACAGTGAATGTACTCCAATCCTTTATATTTCATATTTTATCAGTTTTTTATGTCATCACATGATGTGTTTGTGGAGGGAGATTATGGGAGACGAGCTGATCGTCACGTCCAGCTTTAAGACTGATGGACTGTGTTTTGTGGAGGGCATGACGTGACAGGCCAGTATTTCTTTCTTGTGTTACCGAAGCCGTCATTCTTAACGACACTACACGGGACAGGTCCTTACAAATAATACAACTGTGATTATGGTTGCATGAGTAGAGACCAGCGGTAGCTTCAACGGGCTTGTTTGTTGACGTTAGCCGTTAGCTGTAGTGCTAACGCGATGATGCCTAACTAGTAGATTCGTTGTGTTGTCTCAGTATTTTACTCTGGCGTGGCATATCTTGCAAACGACTGTTTATCTCCTGTCTAAGTTTGTGCTGTCGTTAATGTTTTGGAAGCCAAAATAAGTCTACACATCCACTATGAATGCGGCAGAAGTCGCTCTGCTGGGTAGGTACAAGCAACCGGCTCACGCAGACCGGAAGTCTCGTGTGATCTCGTTGTCTCAAGAGAGAAGAGGCAAGAGTCAACTGCCAGCTGGCGATGCCTGCCGCCAACTAGTGGTCAGGGGGTGAAATTACACTACAAACTACCGCACCAACAAAGTGAATAATTAGCTAATTAATTAAATATCGATACTGCATTTTAAAATATCGATACACTGAAATATCGCGCCAGGAAGTATCGCGATATTTCAGTGTATCAATTTTTTGTCCCACCCCTACAAGATGGTGAGACAGGCGGTCAAGGAGGATGGTGTGGGATATTGTGTCGAAGTCAGCGGTTAGGTCAAGGAGAATGAGGAGGCTGATGTGTCCAGAATCTGCAGCTGTGAGGAGGTCATTGGTTATTTTGATAAGGGCAGTCTCAGTGCTGTGGGGTGTGCGAAATCCTGATTGAAGAGGTTCATGGAGCTCATGGTTGGACATGTGTTGCTGGAGTTGGGCAGCAACTGCTTTTTCGAGAATTTTGCTGATGAAGGGAAGGTTGGAGATCGGTCGATAGTTGGAGAGGTCCTCCGGGTCTGACCCAGGCTTCTTGATGATGGGGGTTACTGAGGCAGTTCTGAAGGATGAGGGGACAATTCCAGATGATAATGAGGTGTTGATGATGTCTACCATGATGGGGCACAGAACAGACAGAGATGCTTTCACCAGTGGTGTGGGCATGGGGTCGAGGGAGCAGGTGGATGCCTTGGCCTTCTTGACCCATCCAGCCACTTGGAGAGTGTCCACAGGTGTGAAGCAGGAAAGACGGCAGTGAGGCGGAGGAGCGGTGTCCTGATGTGAAGTGAAATCCTGAGGTGGAGGTCCAGATAAAAGTTGCTGCTGGATGGAGGCAGCTTTATCCTGGAAAAACTGCAGGTGCCTAGTGCAGCGGTCGAAGTTGGCTGGGGGCTGAAGGTTGTCAATGGGGCGGAGATGGCGATTTATTGTGGAGAAGAGCATCCGGGGATGGTTTTGCTGGTCACTGATGAGGGATGAGTAGTAGCTGGACTTTGCTCTGGAGAAAGCTTCTTTGTAGGAGCACACATGCTCTTTATAGGCCTCCAGATGGGTGGTGAGGCCAGATTTTTTGGAAAGTCTCTCCAGCTGTCGGCCAGAAGCCTTCATGGAGCGGAGTTCAGCAGTGTACCAGGGGGCTGGGTGGGTAAAGGAGACTGAGCGAGTCTTCAGAGGGGTGAGAGAATCCAGGCTGAGGGATAGTGCTGTATTGTAGTGATTCGCCAGGGCATCAACTGTGGTTATAGGGTGTGCAGTGGTCAGGTTGGTAGCTAATATGTTCTTGAGGGCTGGGATGCTTATTGACTTGAGGTTACGGAAAGTGATGTTGCACTTTGTAAGCTGTCTGGGGAGGGGGGTGGGGATAGAGAAGAAAACAGCATGGTGATCTGAGATGGCTAGGTCCAGGCATTGTGGAATGAATGGGGTGAGACCAGTGGAGCACACAAGATCCAGCATGTGACCTTTGGAGTGGGTGGGTCCTTGGACATGCTGTGTGATGTTGAAGCAGTCCAGTAGTGATAGAAATTCGGAGGTGAGTGTGCAGCTGGTGGAGTCAACGTGGATATTGAAGTCTTCAAGGAGAAGTATGGAGGAAGACCTGGAGCAGACAGAGGTGAGGAGCTCAGACAGGTCAGACAGGAAGGTGGTAGTTGCTTTGGGAGGCCGGTAGCTGAGGACGATCTGAAGCTGAGCTGATACAGTGAGAGAGATGATTAGACACTTGAGAGCTGAGATGCTGGGTGCTGGTAGCTCCTTAACCTGGAAATCTTTTCTATATATCACGGCCAGCCCCCCACCACGACCAGTGGTGCGAGGTTTTTGGATATACACATAGCCAGGTGGGGTTGCTTGGTTTAGTGTGAAGTAGTCTTTTGGGCTTTGCCAGGTTTCAGTCAGACATAAGAAGTCTACTTTCCTGTCTGTGATGATGTCATGGATGAGGTGGGCTTTATTGTTTATAGAACGGGCATTTTGCAGCATAAATGTTGTGGAAATGTTTGAAGATGATAAGCAGAGGGGAGTGGGAGGGGCGTTGGTGCATCTGAGAGGTCTCAGGTTACTGAGCTGTACGTGTGGTTTGTTGTGATGATGTCGTCGAGAGTGGGCAGGGCGCCGGTCCAACTGGACTGTGGGGACGGCATGGCTGGAGTAAACAAACTTTAGTTTCTGTGCTCTGTGGATATAACGAGGACGATGCAGAAGGCCAAGGGATTTAATGTCTGTAAGACAGGTTGGAGTGGAGAAAGAGATGAGGTTGAGAAGCTGCTGGGGCGAGTATTTGAGGAGCACCATGTTAGCTGCGCGAGGAAGCAGTGGGAGCAGGCTGCTGCTAGCTAGCTAGCCGCTAGCCCACAGAGGCTAACAGCTGATCGGCGGCTACAAGCTAACAGCTAAACCGGCGTCTAGCCAGGAAGTCCTGATTGAAGATTCACAGGTGGTCAAGAGAGAATGCTCAAGATTCGAAGGGGAAAAGCACAGTCAGAGCTCCGGTGGGTCACTAGCTAAGCCAGGAGGCTAGAGGTTAGCCGGAGGACGCTAACAGCTGTGGGGTGGTGAGTACTTCGGCTGACGACAACACAAGGTTCGTTGTAACAAAGTTAGAGCTAACTGATATCAATCAGCGCTCGACTGGATGGTTTAGCAACAGCAGAGGAACAGCAGAACTACAAGAAATAATCAATGTTAAGCGAAAGCAGACAGTTTTCTTAGGATTGTGAAGCGGCGACAAACACGCCAGCGTCCTCACTCATCCGGCGCATGCGCAGTATGCGCAACAAGAAGGCCAAGACAAGAAGGTTTGGTTAGAGGATTAAAGAAGAGGTGACCTGAAGCAGGGAGCTCTAAGGAAGTTATATCATTTTTTAATTAACTATCAGAACTATCAAAGAGGAGGCACACCAAGACATGTTTCAAGAGGAGGAACGGCACTTTTGGTTGTAAACATTCCTGGATGGTTTTCAAACAGGAGGTCAGGATGGAGAATCTGGGCATGAGCTGTTCAGATGAGGAGAGGAGACCAATGAAGTCTTACTGAGCTGATCAGGAGAGCTTCGCATTCAAACAGGAGGAAGATGATAGTTTGGTTAGAGGATAAAGAGGAGGTGACCTGAAGTAGGCAGCTTTAAGGAGGTTGTAACATGTTTTCATGAACTATCAGGTGACTAATGAAGGAGATGCAGGGCTTTTTTCCCAGGTTTTCACCCAAGATGAGGCCCACCAAGACATTGCAAGAGGAGGAATGACACTTGTTTGGTTGCAAAAGTTTGATGAAGAGGTTGGTGTTTAACAGGAGGTCAGGATGGAGAATGAACATGAAAGTTTAATTTGAGCTGGTAAGGTGAGGAGAGGAGACTGATGGGGTCTTGCCAAGCTGATCAGGAGAGCTTTGGATGTAAACAGGAGGATGATGAAGGTTTGATGAGAGGCTAAAGAGGATTTGGTCTGAAGCAGGGAGCTTCAAGGAGGTTGTGTCACGTTTTCATGAACTATCAAGGAACTTATGAGGGAGATGCCAGACTTTTTTCAGGTTTTCACCAGAGAGGAGACAAACTGAGACGTGTTTTAAGAGGAGGAATGACACTTTTTGTTGTAAGCATTGCTGGATTGAGTTTGGTTTTCCAACAGGAGGTCAGGATGGAGAATCTGGGCATGAGCTGTTCAGGTGATGAGAGGAGAGCGATGGAATCTTACTGAGCTGTTAAGGAGAGCTTCAGTGCAAACAGAAGGAAGATGAAGGTTTGGTTAGAGGATAAAGAGGAGGTGACCTGAAGCAGGGAGCTTTGAGGAGGTTATATCATGTTTGAATGAACTATCAAATGGCTAATGAAGGAGATGCAGGGCTTTTTCAGGTTTTCATTGAAGAGGAGACAAACTGAGGAGGAGGACTGAGACATTTTTTTGTTTTGCAAATGTTGCAGGAGAAGGGTGTTTAACAGGAAGTCAGGATGGAGAGACTGAACGGAGGCTTTGATTTGAGCTGATGAGGAGAGGAAAGGGGAGCGATGGAGACATAGAGGTGAGGAGGAGGACACCAGAGGTGAGTCTGGGCATCATGGGATTTTTATAGCCAGCCTCATAGAGCAACCAACAGCCAGAGAAATCAACCGCAGACTGCAACAAACTCCAGCAACTCACTGGAAACTGTTGCTTTATCGTCAGTCTCATTTCTGAGAGAGGAAAATGTCTTAAATTAACTTAACCTTAACTTAAACTTAAGTCAGAGAGAGGGAGAGAGTAGCAGGTCCAATCATCAGCTTCTGCAGCCACCAAACAGTTTGACCATTCTTCTTCTGCTTCATCACGACCATTACCGAACCTACTCATGGTTTTATCGTGTTTTTAACTTCTGACCCAACTTTCACCCCTAAGTTGGAGAACTTCTCTTAAATGTTATTTCTCAGAGTGGGTGAAGAAACTCAGACTTTAAGTGTTATATTTATTTATTCATTTATTTATTTGTTTGTTTGTTTATTTATTTATTTATTTATTCATGCATTCGTTCATTTATTTATTTATTCATTCATTTATTCATTCATGTATCTATTTATCTATTCATTCATTTATTTATTTGTTTATTTATTTATCTATTCATTCATTCATTTATTTATTTATTTATTCATTCGTTCATTTATTTATTCATTTATTTATTTATTTATTTATCCATTCATTCATTTATTTATTTGTTTATTGTTTTATTCATTTATTCATTTATTTATTGAATGATTGATTCATTCATTTGTTTATTTATTGATTGATTGGTTTGTTTGTTTGTTTATTTATTTACTTATTTGTTTATTTATTTATTTATTTATTCATTTGTTCATTTATTTATTTATTCATTTATTTATTTATTTATCCATTCATTCATACATTTATTTATTTGTTTATGCATTTATTTATTTATTCATTTAATTGTTTGTTTATTTATTCATTTATTTAATTGTTTGTTCATTAATTAATTAATTTATTTATTCATTCATTTATTTTTTTTTATTCATTCATTTATTCACTCATTTATCTATTTATTCATTCATTCATTCATTCATATATTTATTTATTTATTTATTTATTCATTTATTTCTTTATTTATTCATTCATTTATTTATTTATCTATCCATTCATTAATTCATTTATTTATTTTTTTATTTATTCATTCATTTATTTATTTATTGAATGATTCATTCATTCATTTGTTTATTGATTGATTGATTGATTTGTTTATTTATTCATTCATTTATTTGTTTGTTTATTTTTTCATTTATTTAATTGTTTGTTCATTAATTTATTTATTTATTTATTCATTCATTCATTTATTTATTTATTTATTCATTCATTTATCTATTTATCCATTCATTCATTCATTTATTTATTTGTTTATTTATTTATTTATTCATTTATTTTTTTATTTATCTATTCATTTATTCTTTTGTGTATTTATTTTATTTCTTCATTTGTTCATTTACTTATTTATTTATTCATTTATTTATTTATTTATTTATCCATTCATTCATTCATTTATTTATTTTTTTATTTATTCATTCATTTATTTATTTATTGAATGATTGATTAATTCATTTGTTTGTTGATTGATTGATTGATTAATTTGTTTATTTATTCATTCATTTATGTACTAATGTGTTTGTTCACTTAGTTATGTATTTATTCATTTATTTATTTATTTATATATTCATCCATTCAATTTTATTAGTTTATTTGTTTATTCATTTATTTATTTATCTATTCATTTATTTATGTATTTATTTATTCATTCATTCCTTTTTTTATTCATCCATTCATTTACTTATTAGTTTATTTGTTTATTCATTTATTTATTTATTCATTCATTCATGTATTCATTTATTTATTAATTTATTTATTTACGTATCCATTCATTCATTCTTTATTTATTTGTTTATTTATTATTCATTTATTTATTTATTGAATGATTGATTCATTCATTTGTTTATTGATTGATTTGTTTATTTATTCATTTATTTACTTATGTGTTTGTTCATTTATTTATTTATTCATTCATTTATTTATCTATTTATTCTTTCATTTATTTATTTGTTTATTTATTTATTCATTCATTTATTTATTTATTGAAATATTGATTCAATCATTTGTTTATTTATTTACTTATTTATTGATTGATTTATTGAATGATTGATTGATTCATTCATTTTTGTTAATTTATTGATTGATTGATTGATTTATTGATTGACTTGTTTATTTATTTATTAATTCATTCAATTATGTATTTGTTTATTATTCATCTATGTTTCCATTCATTAATTCTTTTATGTATTTGTTTATTTATTCATTCATTTATTTATTTATTGAGTGATTGATTGATTGATTCATTTTTTTGTTTATTTATTGATTGATTGATTTGTTTGGTTATTTATTTATTCATTTATTTATTGATTGATTTGTTTATTCATTTATTTATTTGTTTATTTATTAATTTATTGATTGATGATTTGTTTGTTTATTTATTCATTTAATTATTTATGTGTTTGTTCATTTATCAATTATTTTTTCATTTATTTACCTATTCATTTATTTATTTATTTATTTATTTATTTATTTTTTTTTTTTTAGCCATTCATTTATTTATTTATTTGTTTATTTGTTGATTCTTTCATTTATTTATTTATTGAATCATTGATTGATTGATTCATTTATTTGTTAATGTATTGATTGATTGATTGACTTGTTTATTTATTTATTTATTCATTCATTCATGTATTCATTTATTTATTCATTTATTCATTATGTATCCATTCATTTATTTTTTTGTTTATTTATTCATTCATTTGTTTTTTTATTGAATGATTGATTGATTGATTCATTCATTTTTTTGTTTTTTTAATAATTGATTCATTCATTTTTTTGTTTATTTATTGATTGATTGATTTGTTTGTTTATCTATTTATTCATTCATTTATTGATTGATTTGTTTATTCATTTATTTGTTTATTTATTAATTGATTGATTGATTGATTGATTGATTTGTTTGTTTATTTATTCATTTTTAATTCATTTATTTATTTATGTGTTTGTTCATTTATGTTTTTTTTTTCGTTTATTTATTTATTTATATGTTCATCCATTGATTTATTTATTAGTTTGTTTATTTATTTATTTATCTATTCATTAATTCATTTATTTATTTATTTATTCATTCATTTATTGATTATATGTTTATTCATTTATTTATTTGTTTATTTATTAATTTATTGATTGATTGATTTGTTTGTTTATTTATTCATTTAATTATTTATGTGTTTGTTCATTTATTCAATTATTTTTTCATTTATTTACCTATTCATTTATTTATTTATTTATTTATTTATTCTCTTTTGAATTTTTTTAGCCATTTATTTATTTATTTGTTTATTTATTGATTCTTTCATTTATTTATTTATTGAATCATTGATTCATTCATTCATTTATTTGTTAATGTATTGATTGATTGATTGACTTGTTTATTTATTTATTTATTTATTTATTCATTCATTCATGTATTCATTTTTTATTTATTTATTTATTTATGTGTTTGTTCATTTATGTATTTTTTTTGTTTATTTATTTATTTATATGTTCATTCATTGATTTATTTATTAGTTTGTTTATTTATTTATTTATCTATTCATTAATTCATTTATTTATTTATTTATTCATTCATTTATTGATTGATTTGTTTATTCATTTATTTATTTGTTTATTTATTAATTTATTGATTCATTCATTCATTCATTCATTTATTAATTTTTTTATTTTCTATCTAGTTATTTGTGTATCTATTTATTTTTTTGAGTCCTTTTTGTCTTATTTTTTCAGTTTTTCTATTTTTATTTTTCTGTTTTTTTCTTTTCTTTTCTCCCCCCCCCCCCCCCCACCCCCCATTTTTTTCTTTTCTCTTTCTCTCTCTCTCTTTTATTCTAACTGCGGTTTTCTTTCACTGGCCCTAAATCCCACCGGCACGACATCACACTCACCTTCTCCTCCTCCTCCTGTATGCTCCCTGGACCTACACTGGTTTTCTTCAAATCTATGGGCCTTTTCTCCTGTTTCTCCCTCTCTTTTTGCTCTCTTTTCAATCGTTCTTTCTCCTCCATCTCCTGTCGTTTCAGGCGTTCCTTCTCCTCCCTCTCCTGTCGTTTCAGTCGTTCCTTCTCCTCCCTCTCCTGTCGTTTCAGTCGTTCCCTCTTCTCTTGCCTTTTCTCTCTCTTTTCCTGATCTCTTGCCAACACTTCTTCTAAAAACTTTCTATGTCTCTCCTTTCTCACTCTTTCCCTCCTCTCTCTTTCCTCTCGTTCCTTCTCCTCCCTCTCTTTTCGTTCTTTTTCCTCCCTCACCCATCTTTCTCTCTTCTTTTGCCTTCTTTCCTCACTCTTTTCTCTTTCCCTCTGATATTGTTCTGAACGCTTTCTTCGCTCTTCCTCCTCTTTTTCCTCTTTCTCCCTCTGTTTCCGAATGTTTTCTCTCATTTCGGCCATAATTTTCTCCTCCTCCTCCCGTTCCTTCTTCCACCTCTTCTCTCTCTCCACTCGTTCCTTCTCTTTTCGTTCTTTAAACTTCTTCTTTGCAATTTTCTCATTCTTTCGAATCCTTTCCATCTTTTCCTTATGCATTTTAGCCCATCGTTCGTTCTCCTCTTGCTGTCTTTTGATTCTTTCATTCCACCTTTTCTCCTCTTCCTCCTTTTCCTTCCTTATTTTCTACCCTACTTCTGCATGTTCCTTCAGTCTTCTCTCTATTGCCTCCCTGTATTTCCTCTCGCTTTCCTGTCTCGCCTTATCCTCCCTCTCTTTTCTTTTTTTCCCCTCCTCCTCCCTCTTCTTCCTTTCTTTCTCCTCCTGCTTGGCTCGTTCCTTTTCTTCCTTCTCCTTTTTCTGCTGTCTTTTCTGTTGTTCATTTAGCTTTTGTTCCTTCTCCCATCTCTCCCTCCTCTCTTGTCGTTCTTTCTCCTCCCTCGCCCATCTTTCTCTCTTCTTTTGCCTTCTTTCCTCACTCCTTTCTCTTTCCCTCTGATATTGTTCTGAACGCTTTCTTCGCTCTTCCTCCTCTTTCTCCTCTTTCTCCCTCTGTTTCCGAATGTTTTCTCTCATTTCGGCCATAATTTTCTCCTCCTCCTCCCGTTCCTTCTTCCACCTCTTCTCTCTCTCCACTCGTTCCTTCTCTTTTTGTTCTTTAAACTTCTTCGTTGCAATTTGCTCATTCTTTCGAATCCTTTCCATCTTTTCCTTATGCATTTTAGCCCATCGTTCGTTCTCCTCTTGCTGTCTTTTGATTCTTTCATTCCACCTTTTCTCCCCTTCCTCCTTTTCCTTCCTTATTTTCTCTGCCAGTTTGGCTCGTTCCTTTTCTCTTTTCTCCATTTCCTTCCTCTCTTCCTTCTCTCTTTTCACTCTCTCCTTCTCGGCCTTCTTTTGTCGTTCTTTTACCCCCAATTCTATTTCTTTCTTTGCTATTTCCTGGAGTTTCTCTCTTTCCTTCTCTCTTTTCTCCATTTGTTCTCTCTCCTTTTTCTCTCTTTTTAACCTTCTTTCTTGCTCTTTCTCCCTCATCTTCCTTTCTTTCTTCTCCCGTTTCAATTGTTCTTTCTCCTTCCTCTCTCTCTTCCATCTTTGTAATCTTTCCCTGAGAGGTTTCAGTCTAAGTGTGATTCTGATTCTGCTTCCAATGCAGAAGATACCCACAGCCTCTCCTGCCTGATCCTCTTCTTCTTCTTTTGGTTTCCCTCTTTCCTGATCCTCCCAGGCTATGGAGGTAGTACTGGGGCAGGAGAGAACAAAGGGACTGTCACCCTCTTTTTTCCACTGCGTGGAAATGTCCACATCTTGAGGATGCTGGACATTGACAGGTTCCCCTCCTGCCTGTTCCTCCCAGGCCTTGCTGGTTGTACTAGGACAGGAGAGAGCAAAGGAACTGTCACCCCCTTTTTTCCACGCCGTGGAAATGTCCACATCTTGAGGATGCTGGACTTTGACAGGTTCCCCTCCTGCCTGTTCCTCCCAGGCCATGCTGGTTGTACTGGGGCAGGAGAGAGCAAAGGGACTGTCACCCTCTTTTTTCCACTGCGTGGAAATGTCCACATCTTGAGGATGCTGGACATTGACAGGTTCCCCTCCTGCCTGTTCCTCCCAGGCCATGCTGGTTGTACTGGGGCAGGAGAGAGCAAAGGGACTGTCACCCTCTTTTTTCCACGGCGTGGAAATGTCCATATCTTGAGGATGCTGGTCTTTGACAGGTTCCCCTCCTGCCTGTTCTTCCCAGGCCATGCTGGTTTTACTGGAGCAGGAGGGAGCGAAAGAGCTCTCACCCTCTTTTTTCCACGGCGTGGAAGTGTCTTGGTAAGACACCTGTTTAGGCATCTTGCGTTGAAACAATCCTCTCAAAATGTTGCTCATGGCGCTCAACTGGATCAAAGTGACTCTCTGACTGTCTGCTGGCTTGTGAACAGAGAAACTCTGAAAGTGGGTCCTATTTAAGCATTTTTGAAAGTTACGGAATATTCTATCTGATGTCACAGACACAAGATCATAGCCACTCTGGACATTCTGTGTGTGTGTGTGTGCAATGTTACCATATATGGTCATTTCAGGGGACTTCCAAAATGGCGTTGCTATGTGGCCCAGTGAGGTCATCCAATCCCTTCTGTCAGCTATTCAGTAGACCTTACACTGTGTCAAAGACAGTGACATCACAGCTGTGGACCAATCAGCAGTACCCCAGAGCTTCTTGAACTTACCTCCTTCCCCTGGAGAGTGCGAAATAGGGATTTCTCCCCCTACCTCCTCACAGAAAAAGTGCAATAGTTTTATATAAAATATATATGCGTGTGTGTGTGTGTCTGAGAGAGAAAGAGAGATTTATTTGTTTGATGGAACAAGTTAGAATTAAATGTTCCTTCAAGATTTTATGTGTTTTTCTTATATTTTTTATCCATACGTCTTTATGAAGAAGTTTTACCCTAAACGGGCAAGGAACCATATTCACAGTCGCTTCATTGATCTTGATTTTCTACATGAAAATGTAAAATTTTCAAAAATGTAACTAAAGTAGATCAGTATTGTGCTGCCCTGCAATGACACTCTAAGGTTGAAATTTTCAATTTCCAGGTATTTCAATGAGTGCCTGATGAAGGGTTAAACCTAGATTTTTAGAGATATATCTAATTATAATACTGTTACTGTATAAAATATTAAATACACAGCTTAATTCTGCGCTGCTTTGGTGATACAAACACGTGTTTTCAATGCCGATAAAGCTCAGTGAAATAAAATTGAATTCACCAGCAGCTCAGACTTTCATCAGATCATCACTCATTTAATCAAAGTCATAAAAACATAAGAAACTCTGCCGTTATTCTACAAGCAATGAGGTAAAATCCTGAGTTAAGTCATAATATGCAGTAAAAATATCAAAATTGAAAGCATTAGTGTTAATCATGTAGCCTTGACTACAAAAACACAACTACAATTCATAAAATAACAAAATATCCCACAAATCTTCAAAGTTAATATAGTGTATAGTTCACCAACTTCCTCAGAATAGAATCATTATGTGCAAACGTAGGGTATCTTTAGGTGACTAAAATTGAAATGTAAATAAGTTTCCAAGAGTGGATCAAATAGCGTCAAAATAGAATTTAATCTCACATCTCAAATGTCTAAGCACCCTGTGACAGCAAACCTTACACTGTCATAATAGATGTGTATTGTGATTGTAAGTAAGGAGCAAAGAGAGACTAAAATAAACGCAAAATAGATTCTGATTTTAAAAAAAGTCCCTGAGGAGGACCCCTGGCCCCCACAGGAAGGCCCAAGCTCTGCAAAACTCCCAGAAATGTCTCAAGTTTACCATTTAAATAACAGCTCACCAACCCATATGCACATGAGAGCTGGTGCTCTGAATTAATGTAGCGTCTTTAGCCCAGAGTCTGGGTTCACACCTAAACAAAGAACCCTTAAAGACCCTGTAAAGTTAAATCCTAAATGTGTGTCTTAACACACTAGATATGTTGGAATATGGTTGCTGTAAACATGTGAAAACACTGAGATCTACATGGAACTGAATTTTGGATTTAGACCGTGAGAAAGTTTCTTGGCTGGGTCACCGGCCCACGATGGGGAGTTACCCCGCCCCCCTAGAGCTACAATGATATAAAATCACAGAGCTGTTCATCTCAGTCCAGTCTGTTGTTAGCTGATGTCACTGCCTTCATTGAAAGTTAACAGTCAGTCGCTTTTTTTGTTCATTGTGAGGTAAATTTTCCAAATCTATCAGCCACAGCAGCTTACGGGTCATTTAAAGCATCATAACAGAGAAAGTTGAGAGGCGGGCTTAGGGCGCATTCACACCAGGGCTGTTTGGTACGCTTTAAACCAACTTTGGTCTGTTTTCCCACATAGTCCGGTTTGTTTAACCTGGCATGCTAGATGGATGTGTGAAACACATCCATCTGGAAATCCACTCATAGACCAGTGTTAATTTTGGCAGCTATTTTTAATTTTAGTCTTAGTTTTAGTCTTTAAATTAAAAGCAATTTGGTTTTAGTCACATTTTCGTCATTTCTGCCCTTTTTAGTTTTAGTCTAGTTTTAGTCGACAAAAACGCAAAAACATTTCAGTCTAGTTTTAGTCCATAAAAAGTCCTCACACTTCAGTCTTTACTTTTAGTCCAAGCATTTATTCTCTTGCCTAAATCTGGTGCCACATCATGGTAGTGTGTTCTCTGCCAAACCTGGGGTCCCTGTTTTCTACAGCTGAGAGGCAGAATAGATACAGATGCATTGTTTTGGACAGATTTACTTACAGTGGAGAAATGTCATGGAATTTGAATGTCTGACGAAAACTAATTTACATTCTAGTCTAGTTTTAGTCATCTTGATGAAAACTAAACTTGTAGTCAGTTTAGTCATCACAGATCTATTTTTGTTAGTATTAGTCAACTTTTTGTCAGGGAAAAAATGTCTGTCGCCAAATAGTTTTAGTCAGAGTTTTATTTGAGAAAATGAACACTGTCATAGACAGCATTTTGGAAAGGGCAGAGCCTTTGAAAAAAACTCAGGGGGTGATTGGATGAACGTTCTGTCACATCTTTACGGGCCAACCAGAGCAACAAAACACGTGATGTAGCCACCACCAAAGGAGCAAACTCCGTGAACCATGGTGACTGTAGACATGTCAGTACACGACTTTTGTCGTTTTTGAAAAGAAAACAACTCACTGCTGTTCTTTGTTCTTCTTTTAACAAAGAAATGTCGTCAAGTTCTGATAAAACTAGCGCTTTAGCAGCATCCGCACTAATCTCTTCCGCCATATTTGCACCAGCTCTTGCTGCCACTTGCTGACATCATGACTCTGCTGCACCCGAAAGTACTGCCCCTCGTCACTGATTGGTCCTGTCACTTTCTAACTGGGCCAAAACAGTTCAGATGGGAGCTTTGCAAGGTGGATTCAAGGAAACGGGTGTATCCATCTGCATTGCAAGGTTATGGTTTGTTTGGAGCGGTATGAAAGCTCATATGAACTATGGTGCAGACCAAACAAGCAGGCTCTGGTCAGCTTATGATCGGGGATCTCGGTTTGCTTTCAAATGTAACCTGTTGCGGCTTGTTTGAGGTGTGAAAGCAACATGGACCAACTTGTGAACCAAAGGCATGAAGTAGCACAAAGCGTAATAATTTATGGATTTATGAATGTGATTTAATACACTCAAATGCATGTTGGTTCCTCCCTTGGCATCTGTGTAGCCATGGCAACACGTAGTCTCCCACTCACATGTTGGCTCACCTTTGTCTTCGGAACCGATTCATTCGTCTCATGTTAAGAACAACATGTTGAACAGCTCACTGCCTCACTGTCTGCTCATAACGCCCCAAAACAAAAGCAGAAATCCCTAGACAGCGTAAATTTAGTGTTTTTCATTGTTCATGTGGAAAAAGGCCTGTTGGAGATGGAGTTCTGGTTTCATCTTCTATGTCTCCTTTTCTCCTTCGCTGCTCCTTGTTTGGGGCGACAGCGTCAGAATCTTATGGTTTGGTTCGTTTGACCGAGGGCAATGTGAGTGCGAACAAAACCATAGGAAAGTGCAACAAGCTGTCTAGCAACTAGCTGTCACAGAGAGCTCACAGGTCCAGCAGAGCACACAGATGATTCCTCTATTCAGGCTGTAGCATCTTCTTTTTTTATTTGAGGGGACCATACTTCTCGTGAGTGGGCGTGGCTTCGGCTCATCCAACTGACACGCTCACACCAACCTAAAAATGTTTTATTTGACTGAAATTTTGCCTGGTGGTTGAAAACACTCGCGTCTGTCATATAACAAACCTAAATACAGATTGAATTTCACTTTACAGAGTCTTTAAGTTACCGAAATGTAAACAGGCATATCTCAAATGACTAAGCACCATCTAGACAGCACAGCTTAAGCTGTCATAATAGGGCCTCAGATATGTATTTTGAATGTAAACAAGGGCAAAGACTGACTAAAATAGCATCAAAATGGATTTTGTTGATCAAGAAAAGTCCATTTGAACAGCCCTGGCCCCCACATTAAGGTCTAAGCCCCTCAAAAAGCCCCCATATGTCTAAAATTTGCCTAAAGAATATACATTTGCTAAGTTACATGCACCCACGATTCTTAACGAGAATGAGAGCTGACACTGTGATTGGTTTGATTCATGTAGAATTAAGCCACTTAATCTAACATCTTCAACTCTGAGTCTGAGTTCACACATCAACAAAGAACCTTCAAGTTACCAAAATGTTAATGGGCACATCTCAAATACTATGCACCGGCCTTCACTAACCTTACTCTGTCAAAATAGCGCCCTAACTGTATTCTGAATGTAAATCAGGGGCAAAGAGTGACTAAATGGCATAGAAGTAGATTTGAGTTCTCTGACTTTGTTACCTGAAAAAAGATGCTTCTACATATTTGTGTTCCCTTGCTGTGATCGTTTTTTGTTAAACAGAGAGAGGGTCCCATGTCCGTCTTTGCCTGGGGCCCTTCAAATGACTAAATCAGGCCCTGGGCCTCAATAGCATCTCATTAGTTAGATTAAAGCTTAAGAGATAAAAATTAGAATAAATGTTGAACTAAACAGCCCAAGATTAGTTCACTGTCTGTACTTTGTCATCAGATTTTTGAGTGTAACTGAAGTCTGCCTTTTAATCTCTCGTTTTAGGTCCATTACAGAATCAGCTTTATTGACTTGAGTGATGGGTGCTCGTTTTTCAGACAGCACTTAAACTTAAAAGTCTCGAGTCTCTCCCACTATGACTCAGCAGAATCCCAGCAGCTCAGTGTCTCACTCTGCAGACTTTGGATCAAATCTTTGTGATGTTTTAGAGTTTATTTGATGAGTGACAGGTGCATTTTTCTATGAGATGTTTGCAGCAAGCGAGGAAAAGGCTGGGATTGGAGCCGGCAACTTTGTTGTTGCGTGGCAACAGCATTAACACATCAGCCATGCAGCTTCAATCCCCTTTGTTTAATTTTTACACAAATTTAGTTAAGTATATGATTGTGACGTGTGGAGGGCCAGTTTTACAACCATGCATAGTACGTTGTGTAAGCGTGCAGAAAGAGCATGGTAATAAAGTTTTGTAATGGCGTAGATCAATTTTCATATGGACAGTGTGTGCAAAGGCAGTTTTGCACTTATGGAAATAAATTTTGTATGCATGCAGGGAAAGTTTTGTACGTAAAACAAAGATTAGCTCAGACGAAGCCAGATATAGCTGCAGGAAAGCAGCAGTTTAATCACAGCTGGACCACATTTTCCCCTGAAACAAGAACTAAGAGTTGCATCAAAAGCGTCTCTTGGTGGAGAAGATGTTTTTGCGCATCTCCTGACCGGCCTTGGCATAAATTTATTCACCAAAGAGCTGTACTGTTCACAACTAAAGCAGTTGTAACTTGTCTGCTCAGGAGGAGCGCATGTGTAGAATCTTTCTTTGTTCTTCCAGCTACCTTTAAAGAATGTTTTGAAAAGTCCTGCCCTTCCCAAACACTTTTTATGGGAGCTTACCAGATGGATATGAAATAAATCCATGCAGTACATGTATGGAACACTCTATCTGGTGTTA